>NC_064629.1:454604197-455229197 GCF_023864275.1 Schistocerca cancellata
ACGACAGCCGTAATTTTTCCTGGGGGCATGCAGCTTTACTGTATGGTTTAATGATGATGGGGTCCTCTTGGGTAAAATATTCCGCAGGTAAAATAGTCCCCCAATTGGATCTCCAGGCTGGGACTACTCAGGAGGACGTCATTATCAGGAGAAAGAAAACTGGCATTCTACAGATCGGAGCGCGGAATGTCAGATCCATTAATCGAGCAGGTAGGTTAGAAAATTTAAAAAGGAAAATGGATAGGTTAAAGGTAGATATAGTAGGAATTAGTGAAGTTCCCTGGCAGGAGGTACAAGACTTTGGGTCAGGCAAATACAGGGTCATAAATACAAAATCAAAAAGGGGTAATGCAGGAGTCAGTTTAATAATGAATGAAAAAAATAGGAGTGTGGGTAAGCTACTACAAACAGCATAGTGAACACATTATTGTGGCCAAGCTAGACACAAAGCCCACGCCTACTACAGTAGTACAAGTTTATATGCCAATTAGCTCTGCAGATGACGAAGAAATTGAAGAAATGTATGATGAAATGAAAGAAATTATTCAGATATTGAAGGGAGGTGAAAATTTAATAGTCTTGGGTGACTGGAATTTGGTAGTAGGAAAAGGGAGAGAAGGAAATGTAGTAGGTTAATATGCATTGGGGCTAAGAAATAACAGAGGAAGCCACCTGGTAGAATTTTGCACAGAGCACAACTTAATCGTAGCTAACACTTGGTTCAAGAATCATAAAAGAAGGTTGTATACATGGAAGAAGCCTGGAGATACTGACAGGTTTCAGATAGATTATATAATTGTAAGACAGAGATTTAGGAACCAGGTTTTAAATTGTAAGACATTTCCAGGGGCAGATGTGGACTCTGACCACAATCTATTGGTTATGAACTGTAGATTAAAACTGAATAAACTGCAAAAAGGTGGGAATTTAAGAAGATGGGACCTGGATAAACTGAAAGAACCAGAGGTTGTACAGCGTTTCAGGGAGCACATAAGGGAACAATTGAGATGAATGGAGGAAAGAAATACAGTAGAAGAAAAATGGGTAGCTTTGAAAGATGAAGTAGTGAAGGCAGCAGAGGCTCAAATAAGTAAAAAGACGAGGGCTAGTAGAAATCCTTGGGTAACAGAAGAAATATTGAATTTAATTGATGAAAGGAGAAAATATAAAAATGCAGTAAATAAAGCAGGCAAAAAGGAATACAAATGTCTCAAAAATGAGATCGACAGGAAGTGCAAAATGGCTAAGCAGGGATGGCTAGAGGACAAACATAAGGATGTAGAGGCTTATCTCACTAGGATTAAGATAGATGCTGCCTACAGCAAAATTAAAGAGACCTTTGGAGAAAAGAGAACCACTTGTATGAATATCAATAGCTCAGATGGAAACCCAGTTCTAAGCAAAGAAGGGAAAGCAGAAAGGTGGAAGGAGTATATAGAGGGTCTACACAAGGGTGATGTACTTGAGGACAATATTATGGAAATGGAAGAGGATGTAGATGAGTTGAAATGAGAGATACGATACTGCGTGAAGAGTTTGACAGAGCACTGAGAGACCTGTGTCGAAACAAGGCCCCGGGATTAGACAACATTCCATAAGAACTACTGACGGCCTTCGGATAGCCAGTCCTGACAAAACTCTACCACCTGTTGAGCAAGATGTATGAGACAGGCGAAATACCCTCAGACTTCAAGAAGAATATAATAATTCCAATCCCAAAGAAAGCAGATGCTGACAGACGTGAAAATTACTGAACAATCAGTTTAATAAGTCACGGATGCAAAATACTAATGCGTATTCTTTACAGACGAATGGAAAAACTGGTTGAAGCCGACCTTGAGGAAAATAAGTTTGGATTTCGTAGAAATATAGGAACACATGAGGAAACACTGACCCTACGACTTATCTTAGAAGCTAGATTAAGGAAAGGCAAACCTATGTTTCTAGCATTTGTAGACTTAGAGAAAGCTTTTGACAATGTTGACTGGAATACTCTCTTTCAAATTCTGAAGGTGGCAGGCGTAAAATACAAGGAAGTGAAAGGCTATTTACAATTTGTAAAGAAACCAGATGGCAGTTATAAGAGTGGTGGACATGAAAGGGAAGCAATGGTTGGGAAGGGAGTGAGACAGGGCTGTAGCCTCCACCGATGTTATTCAATCTGTATATTGAGCAAGCATTGAAGGAAACAAAAGAAAAATTCGGAGTAGGTATTAAAATCCATGGAGAAGAAATAAAAACTTTGAGGTTTGCTGATGACATTGTAATTCTGTCAGAGACAGCAAAGGACTTAGAAGAGCAGTTGAACAGAATGGATAGTGTCCTGAAAGGAGGATATAAGATGAACATCAACAAAAGCAAAATGAGGATAATGGAATGTAGTCAAATTTAGTCAGGTGATGCTGAGGGAATTAGATTAGGAAATGAGACACTTAAAGTAGTAAAGGAGTTTTGCTATTTGGTGAGCAAAATAACTGATGATGTTTGAAGTAGAGAGGATATAAAATGTAGACTGGCAATGGCAAGGAAAGCATTTCTGAAGAAGAGAAATTTGTTAACATCTAGTATAGATTTAAGTGTCAGGAAGTCGTTTCTGAAAGTATTTGTATGGAGTGTAGCCACGTATGGAAGCGAAACATGGACAATAACTAGTTTGGACAAGAAGAGAATAGAAGCTTTCGAAATGTGGTGCTACAGAAGAATGCTGAAGATTAGATGGGTAGATCATATAACTAATAAGGAGGTATTGAATATGATTGGGGAGAAGAGAAGGTTGTGGCACAACTTGACTAGAAGAAGGGATCGGTTGGTAGGACATGTTCTGAGGCATCAAGGGATCACCAATTTAGTATTGAAGGGCAGCATGGAGGGTAAAAATTGTAGAGGAAGACCAAGAGATGAATACACTAAGCAGATTCAGAAGGATGTAGGTTTCAGTAGGTACTGGGAGATGAAGAAGCTTGCACAGGATAGAGTAGCATGGAGAGCTGCATCAAACCAGTCTCAGGACTGAAGACCACAACAACAACAACAACAACATCCTCAGTTCTTTACCCATAAATGGTGCTATAAAGTGTAGAAGGGACAGGTACACCCAGGATTGTTTTGGTATACCCTGATCAGAATGTACCTGCCCACCAGCAATTTCCAATCCAGGTACTCTCCTTCACAATGCCTCATTGCCCTAGTTATCGTTGGCTGCATTCTCCAACAACACAGCTATTTGCCCTTCTGGGTTTCCATTGTGTTTTTTTCCCAAAGTCACTGTCCATACATCTGGCACTTGTGTAAGCTCTATCTGTCATTATACAAGAAAAACAAGGAAGTAGTACCCCAGTACACAAATGGGAACAACACTGCACTTAATCTTTGGACTGTATCACAGCCCAGTAGGACGTTGTGCACTGCTGTGCTTCATAACCAAACCTTCTACATGTTCTACATGTAGCTCACACAGCCTGAACACATGGCAAGTCATGCCTGGATAGATCACAATATTGATATCCCAATGGCTGCAGGTAAATCTCCCTAGTATTTCCACAAAACAAAAGTAAGTCCACAATTTCTGGAGGCCTAATCATGTAAATGTTTAACATACTATGGAGGTCCTCATGGCTCAAAATGATGAATACAAAAGACATGATGAAGGCCAACAAATATCAGTCGTTCACCACACTTCAATGTAGTGCACTGCAATACACAGCCATTGACATTATAGCAGAGCTGCACAAGCAATATGGGCTGCTGCTGCTGTTGATATGTGGTTGTGGCACCAGGCATAGATGCCTCTTCTAGGGGTAACCACTTGCTAGCATCAGGTGTAAAGGTCTGGTCCAAGACCCCTATAGTCTTCAGGATTGTGCCAAGCAGGGTGCAGAGAAGAAGATCTGCTTATGCTCAAGGGCACCAATAAAACATTATTCACAGTGACACATTTATCGTTCATAAATACAAAATCATCTTCCCAGAGTACTGGCAACTCAGCTGGGCCATTCGGGTGTGAACCCCATCAGCACTGTCACGCCCACATCTGTGTGGCAGTACTGTTGCATAGGGGTTGGCCTGTATAATAGCCATTACATCACAGCCATTCAGTGCCCTCAATCCACTGACATAGACTTCCACCTCCACAGGATAACTGGAACTGAGCTCATTGATTGAGAAAGGCATGGTATTTATGCTGACACATCCTGTGCATTCTGCTGTGGTGGGGCTAGCAATGACATCATGTGTACTAGTGTTCCCATTTGAACATCCTTCCTGGTGGCTTCAGGCTTTCATAATTTTGTCTTTCAGACACTCTTTTCTGCTACGTCAGGGTCTGAATAGTTACTGTTTTTTTGTATCTAGGCCTTCTTGCAACACACCACTTGGTCACCATAGTGCTGCATATTTCTTGTGGTGTGATATAACTGTGCTTTGTTCATTGACTTAGGCTCTAAGCTGTCCTGTACATCTGAACTGCTTCCACATTCCCCTCAACCTCGTCAGCGTTTTCCCCTGGCTGAGCAGTCTGCCAGGCTCTGACTCAGGCATCTTAGCTTCTGGGGTTCTCGGTGAGGAACTACGATTGTATGGTTTGTTATTTAATTTTTATCTTCCATGTTAATCATTTCATATTGTAAAATTTATAAATGTCTTTTGTTCTGATTTATCTGTCCTGATAACAGGTCTGCGAAAGTTCTCAATATATATTTTTATATCTAAGTTCTGGTTATCATTCATAATATAGATTTCAGTTTCCTCTAAGTTGTTCATGTATTTTCTTTTCTTGACTCAATGAACATTGGACAGATTAGTTCTTGCATCTGCTGTAGAGTATCAATTTTTTTAAAGATACATATTAAAAGGCAAAACCTTGTTTTAATTTTTGATATATTCATTGCAGCTTCTAGTGAATTTTGGTCCTGTTCATCACATGTAGAGCATGTCACAGTCACAGAATTTATTTTTATGTATTTGTGATTGGTCATATTTTTTATCTTTACCTGTTGTGTGTACTATGCTCATTACTAGCTTACTCTCTGTGAAAATGCTAATTTTATCATTAGTATTATGGTATATGTTACTTACTTTTAGAGAAATGTTTTCCATATATGGCAGCATTATAAATTTTTCTTTCTTCTCTCTTTTTACTTTGGCCAACGTTTTTTCATCATTTTTGGTAAGAAATTTTATACTAATTTCCTTTCTGTATATCTTATTGACTATATTAGAATTGTAGCCATTATTTGCAGCTACATTGTTAATTGTTTCTGCCCTCATGTTTTCTGTAGTAATGGGAACTCTTTCATGATGAATTATGTATTTACACAGTCACTTGGGGCTCTCTTACAAAATGTGTCAAATTTGTCAACACCTTTATCATTAGCTAATTTTGTGTCAGAGAAGTCCATGCTCTTGTCTGTTTCATATTTAATAGAAAATTGGATGCAATAATGCATTATATTCATTTGATAGTGAAATTAATTTAATTGGTTTTATCATTATTTCCATTAAAGAAAATGAGAGTATCATCAACATAAGATTGATAGAAAAAGATTTTATGAGCTGCCTGGATCTGTTTTTAGAAAAAAATTATTTTCTATGGATCTAAGAAAATATTTAACAAGGTTCCTGCAAAGCAGCTTTTCATAGCTGATGCCTCATTCTGGTTGTATGTCTCTCCTTGACAAGTGAAATGATTGTGGAATAGCACAATTTTTAGGAGACTGATCAGTTTGTACATTCATAACTGGATAAGCTTGCAAATTTTAGTGGATTTATTATTTTGATGTTCTAGGTTTCAGTAATTGGCACATTTGTGCCCAGCACTTATTAAACAAGCAGTTAAAAATATGACATTCTACTTTAGTATGGAAATGAATAACTGTATAGTAATGAATCCACAAGCATCTAAAATGATAGCCTGACCCAAAATTCACACACAAAGATTTCCTCTTAGAACTGTTGTAGTTTACATAAATATTTCAGCATACTGACTTACTAAAAAATTCAATAAATTGCTTACTCAGTTCTGTAAATATACCTTGAAATACACAATTAAAGATACCATGGACCTTAATCATATAAAAGACACAAACACACCTGCCAGTTCGATGTCATAAATCTGTACAGAAATGTGCCAATAATTGGAATCATAAACATCACAAGAAATAACCTACTAAAATTTGTCAAGGTTAACCGACTAGAAATATATGAACTGATCAATCTCCTAGAAAGAGTGCTATCTCACATTTCACCTTCCATGAGAGATATATGTGCAGATTAATGGGTCAGGTATTGGAAGCTGTCATGCAGAAACACTGCCAAATATTTTCTTGGTCATTTAGAAAATAAATTTATCAGAGAACAAATCCAATAGGTGAATAAAATCACTTATTACCATTGTTAGGTTGGTGATACAACCAGTATGTTAAATGGAAATAATGATAAACTCAATTAATTTCACTGACAAATAAGTAAAATGCTTGAGAGTATTAAATTTAGCATGGAATATGAAACAGAGTAGAGCATAAACTTCTTAGCAATAAAAATAAGGAAACTTGTGGATTTCATAAACCATCCCCAAGTAACTGTATAATATGTAAAACAGATGCCACCCACAAACACATAAAACATTGTATTTTAGTGGCATGTTAGAGCACATCATTAGAGTTCCCTTAGTATAGAAAACATGAAGGGAGAATGGGACTGCTGCAAATATTGACTTCAGTACTCATATAGTCAATAAAATATACTGAAAGAAAATAAGGGCAAAATGGGCAATACCTGAGAAAAAATTATGATATAATGTTACTGAAAATGGAAATAAAGAAAGAAAGAAAACTTTGTATACTACCATATATGGGAAGTATTTGTCAAAAAATAATTAACATATTTTGTGATATTAGTATTAAAATTAGCTTTTGAACAGAGTCTTCACAAAAATATGACCAATCTGGAGCATAAAAATTTTAATGCAATAGGTCTGGCAAGTTGTACACTGGAAAAAGTCAACAAAGATTTCTTACAAGATTCGAAGAACATTTACAGAAAGTGAAGACAACCCTTCCACATTTGGTGTGTATCTTTGAGAAATTCTACAGTATGCAGCAGATACAAGCACTAACCTATAGATGAAGAAAAAAGCAACATGAACATGTTGGAGGGAATTGAAATCCACAGATATATGGCAAAATATCGAAATGAGATAATCAGAACACAGATCTTATTCTGTAAGGAAAAATTATACATACAAAAAAATTTTATGTATTTCTTTATTTTGTGTGTGTGTGTGTGTGTGTGCGAGTGTGTGTGTGTGTGTGTGTGTGTGTGCAGATAATAGTTCAGTAACACTTGAGAATACAGCTATTGCTCAAAACCAGTAGTTGTAAATAAAGTATAAAAAAGTGGTTCTGGTAGATTATTATTACAACAGTATTCATTTCATACAATTTGTTGCGGCTACCAATTAGTATACATAAGAAATATACAAGGAATTGCCTTACCAGGCCATAAGAGCTGTGCTAATGCTCCACTGTACAAATGTCTCGCTAATGAGTACCATATAAAGTATTAAATTCAACAAACAGTGTGTAATGAAGAAAGTGGCACCTTAATATGCAATTCTAAATATTAAAGCCACTACGAATGTGCAAAATGTGTTAAACAAAAAGTGAACAACGTTGTAATTACGATAATAATGAAGAAACTTAAAATATATCAGTGATAATAGTGGTGTAGCAATAAAAGCAGACAAAGGCACAACAATTGTAGTTGAGCATAAAGAAGACTATATTATGAAAACAGAATTTTTTTTTTGGAATGAATAACATTGTGAGGTTCAAAAAATACACAAAGAACAAATGTCAAGACACTTATCAAACAAGCAGTTAAGAAACATAACTTTCTACTTTCTTCTAAGGAAAAAGATAACAGTATAGTAAAGGATTTACAACTACCTAAACTAAGAGCACAGTCCAAAGCACAGAAGCAAGGGATTTGTTTTAGATTTTGTGTAAATTACATACAATTTACAGTACAGTTACTACAAAAAATGCTTAACCAGTATCATACATATATCATTAAATTGACTATTAAGATACCTTGGGCATTTTTAATGACATTGATTACACAAAGCATCAAGGAGCAAAAACAATGTACATCAGACACAGTCCCTTAGGTGAAAGAACTGTTTATGTGGTAAATATTTAAAATTCATTGATGAGAATACTGGATAACTATATATGAAAGTAACTGGGGTGACTTTGCTGTTGAGTAATGAACACTGAAGTTAAGCACTGTGTTTCATGAGAAATTTTCTTTTGCTTTTAAATATTTAGTGTAAAAAGTGCAGTCTGCAATTGCAGAAAAACGCATATTTAAAATGTTGTTGAGATTTCCTGCAATCACATGGTGATTGGCCAGAATTACCATGGATAAATTGACGCTGCCACAGTATAAGTCAAACCTGTGTCCTACTCTCATAAAACAGATTTTTATTTTACTTCCTTGGTGAACAGACATCAAGCTACGCTGCTTTTGTAAAACAAAAGAGGTCATTAATCCCCATTTATGAGCATTGTGGTATAATTTGCAATGAATTAGTTACATGAACACCAAAACTCTCCTGTAATTATTTTCCTTTAAATATAGCTGTAACTGAACTCTTCAAAAAAAGTAGCAGGCTGCAATCAGGATAATGAAAAGATGGAAGAATTTCAGGTGACTCAAAGTGAGCAGATGTGACATCACATTTACATTCATACTACCATTCATACTTGGCACAGCCTGAACCACCTTTATCCTAATAAAACAGTATTCTATTAACTCTGTCTAACAACAAAGACTAAATAACCCATTTATTATTCCTCCACCTGAACTTCACTTAAAATCCTCTTACGTCCTGATTTCTGCTTTATTCATTAAATAAAGTTCTTCATTGATACATCTATTTCTCTTCTTATTAACATTACTGTACAACACACAAAAAATACTACGTAAACCAGTAGAAAACCTAAACAACAAGCAACCCAGTACTACAACTAAACAATGTATTGTAAAAAAATAATGATCATACACACTGTGTACATATTCTACACTTATGTTATCTCTTCTGATTTACTTTAGCATGTCTGTTACTATACTCTGGAAAGACACCTCTCTCTTCTCTCCTTGGTACTCAGTTCTTATGCTTTCTTCAGCAAAGTACAAAATATTCAATTTTTTCTGGCCAATCCTTCCTAATGTAGCTTCCACATTCAGGTTTGCCACAACTGATACTGATCGCATAGACCACATATTCTTAACGGAAAATTCCTTAAATGCTTCTTTCTTTCCTTTGACTCTCTTCTTTTCAGTAATGTTGTTAATAAAGTCTCCAGTTGTACTACAATGAGGCAGTTCATTTTAAATCACTTCAAATTACATGGCCAAATTGTATGTCTTGTATCACAATAGGTTGAAAATAACCTTCCCAGGTCTCACATTACTCATTTGATGGATTTCACTGTGGGTGAAATTTTGAAATTAACACTTCCTTTACTCTCTGCTCCTATATAATTTCTGAAATATTTTAGCTGTAAATTGTCTCACTATAGTTTGACTAGCTTCCCTACTTTGGCAAAATATTCATCTCTCAAGATACACATTGTTCTTTTTCCTACAGTTGTTACTATCAGATATACGTTTGCAACTACCAAGAAATGCTGTACTCCTTGTTCCCATGGTAATAGTCCATATGAATCAATTTTTAATAAATTTTTGGAGCAATTTTGTAAGTCTTCAACTTTACTTTGCAACATAGCTCTCATGTTCAGACAGCCTTTCAAACATTCCTGCTCATCCCTTTAAAGTATTAATACTTTTTCAAATGATTAAAACATTTATGGGCACTGAAATGACCATACTGAGTGTAAATTTATTTTATGGAAAAAACTTTGTAATTGGCTGAGATACATAGCTTCCACTTATGTATCCCAGATTCTTGACAACTGAATTTGCTTCCATGCAAATTGATTTTTACCTCTCATAACTGAGTCTTTCTGGGCTTCTGACATCCTTCATAAGATTGTCCAAATCAAGAGGTCTTTCATTGGTTTCTCCTTGATTTTCCTTATAAGTTCTTTTATTTCTTTATTGAAACTTATGCTTTTAAAATACATAATTGTATTTTATTAACTATGTCTTACAATACAGTATTTTCCTGAATTCCAAATAGAAGACAAGATAGCACATCTGCAACATGATTCTCATTCCTCTCTTTAGCAAATTTTGGGGTTAAGCTCTTGCAATGAAAATGCCACTCATATTAAATGACTATTCAATAATTTCTTTTTATCAAAAATTCAATGGGTCTGTGACCAGTATTAATGACCACTTTATGTCCAGCTAATAGGTCCAATACATCTTACAAAATCATACCAATGCTAATGCTTCTTTGTTTGTGGCCATATATCGCTAGTCACAAAGAGTGATTAATCTGCTAGCAAAAGCTATGTTCCATAATATTATTTGGTTTTCCCTACCCTCAGCTTGATACATCCCTGCTGATATCCCATAAGCTAAAGCATCAGCACTGATATGAAATTCCTTTGTAAACCCAAATACCCCAAATTTTTGGATTCTGTAACACTTTTTATTTCTCTCAAACTCTCTTTCACATCCTACTTCACATGTCCAACATTTTCTTCAGCAGTTTCATCATGTTCTCACATCATAATGTCTTCTGGAAAAAAAACTAAAAACCTGACTAACCCTAGAAAAGCTTTCAATTGTTTTCTCATTTTAAGGTGTAGATACTTCACAATTGCTTGCACCTCTTTACGGCTTGATTAAGCTCTACCACTACTGTGTAAACTCTGAGACTGGCATTGATTTCTGCTTTCACTTGTCCTTCAATACTCAAAGGTATAGGGTTTGAAGAGTTGTAAAACATTGAATTCTCTTTCATTTTTAGGTTGCATTCACATTGTGAGACAGTTCTAAGACTTTCTGGAAAAACTTTCCCATATTTATTTTATAGATGCAGTCTCTGTACTGGTTCTAAGTTTTCACATTACAGAAACTTTGGTGACAACTCTTCCCCTATGATTTCATCATTTACAAGCTGTTTTTCCTACCAATTTACTACATCATTTTACTGACCAGGTGCTGCTACAGTGACCTGCCATACATTTTCCTCATGATCTAATGTCAGTGAATCACCCAAAAATCTTATTTCCCTTATCTTTTCCTCATCGCACACAGTCACTTAATGTTCCTCAATAAAAGACACTTGACTTGGTTTATTCTAAGCAAGAACATTCCCAGCAAAATTTTCCATTTCTATTCCCATTACTACATGTTTTGTTTATTGAAAATGCCTTCCTTATGTACAGAATTCTATGTTAACTTTTTCCTTGACAGTCTGACTGCAAACACCACTCAGTCCATGCCAAATAACCCCTTTTTTAGATGAAGTAACAGCCTCCTCATGCTTTTTAACAACCTCTCACCATACTCCATCAATTAAACATAAATCACTTACAGTGTCAATCACTAACATCCCATCTGTGTTATTGACATGCTCACTTAGCAGCAGTTTTGATAAGTCCTCATGCTCCTTTAAGTGTTCCTCTAGTAATAATTCATTTAACTCTACTCCTTCTTTACATTTGACAAAAACTGACTCATGTACTACTGTATAATCTACAATATTGTCAGGGAAGCTGGTTCCTGCCTCAGGTAGACAGACACTAATTTTAAAACCTTCTGCAGCAACCAGCTCTCTCCATGATCAGTTAGTATCCTTTGGCACTTTCCTCACTCCTTGATACTCCAGAGGTGGACTGACTCTTGCACACCTCCTCCCATTTTCCTATTATGACTGTTACTATTACAGTTCTGGCTTTGGTATCCCTCATTTCTGTTAGGGTAATACCTATTGTTTCCTCTATTATTCTAGTTAGTGCTCTGCTGATTGTGTACCATCCATAACTTTGAAAAATGCTGCATGCCAAATGTTGTTCACCATGAGTCCTCTGCTATTATTAGGACTTTGTTGAAAGAAGTAACTTTTCAAAACAATAACTTGTATTCTTCAGAAGAGTAGCTTAAGTGTAAATTTTATATACACTCCTGGAAATTGAAATAAGAACACCGTGAATTCATTGTCCCAGGAAGGGGAAACTTTATTGACACATTCCTGAGGTCAGATACATCACATGATCACACTGACAGAACCACAGGCACATAGACACAGGCAACAGAGCATGCACAATGTCAGCACTAGTACAGTGTATATCCACCTTTCGCAGCAATTCAGGCTGCTATTCTCCCATGGAGACGATCGTAGAGATGCTGGATGTAGTCCTGTGGAACGGCTTGCCATGCCATTTCCACCTGGCGCCTCAGTTGGACCAGCGTTCGTGCTGGACGTGCAGACCGCGTGAGACGACGCTTCATCCAGTCCCAAACATGCTCAATGGGGGACAGATCCGGAAATCTTGCTGGCCAGGGTAGTTGACTTACACCTTCTAGAGCACGTTGGGTGGCACGGGATACATGCGGACGTGCATTGTCCTGTTGGAACAGCAAGTTCCCTTGCCGGTCTAGGAATGGTAGAACGATGGGTTCGATGACGGTTTGGATGTACCGTGCACTATTCAGTGTCCCCTCGACGATCACCAGTGGTGTACGGCCAGTGTAGGAGATCACTCCCCACACCATGATGCCGGGTGTTGGCCCTGTGTGCCTCAGTCGTATGCAGTCCTGATTGTGGCGCTCACCTGCACGGTGCCAAACATGCATACGACGATCATTGGCACCAAGGCAAAAGCGACTCTCATCGCTGAAGACGACACGTCTCCATTCGTCCCTCCATTCACGCCTGTCGCGACACCACTGGAGGCGGGCTGCACGATGTTGGGGCGTGAGCGGAAGACGGCCTAACGGTGTGCGGGACCCTAGCGCAGTTTCATGGAGACGGTTGCGAATGGTCCTCGCTGATACCCCAGGAGCAACAGTGTCCCTAATTTGCTGGGAAGTGGTGGTGCGGTCCCCTACGGCACTGCGTAGGATCCTACGGTCTTGGCGTGCATCCGTGTGTCGCTGCGGTCCGGTCCCAGGTCGACGGGCACGTGCACCTTCCGCCGACCACTGGCGACAACATCGATGTACTGTGGAGACCTCACGCCCCATGTGTTGAGCAATTCGGTGGTACGTCCACCCGGCCTCCCGCATGCCCACTATACGCCCTCGCTCAAAGTCCGTCAACTGCACATACGGTTCACGTCCACACAGTCGCGGCATGCTACCAGTGTTAAAGACTGCGATGGACCTCCGTATGCCACGGCAAACTGGCTGACACTGACGGCGGCGGTGCACAAATGCTGCGCAGCTAGCGCCATTCGACGGCCAACACCGCGGTTCCTGGTGTGTCCGCTGTGCCGTGCGTGTGATCATTGCTTGTACAGCCCTCTCGCAGTGTCCGGAGCAAGTATGGTGGGTCTGACACACCGGTGTCAATGTGTTCTTTTTTCCATTTCCAGGAGTGTAGTAGGCAGTGGGATCGACTCAATAAAAGAACACGAACAGTGTATATCATGTTTTAAGTGAAAGCAACAATATGGTTTGACACTCTGTTGATAATATTATCTTTACAGAGCTTGACTTTACACTGGTGGAGTAGTAAAAGTGTGATGGCATTTTTAAGTGGACTCTGCTGGTATCCTCCTAAAGCTCTTCAGATGAAGCAGAGAAAATGGAGAAAACATATCTGAATGATGGTACAGAAATTTGAACTATGCTGCTGCTCCTAAGTGTCAGTGCTTTGACCTCTCCATGACTTTAGTTATCCAGTAACAGTTTAAACCAGCCTTCACAATCTTTAACAACAACCACAAAGAATCCTCTGTAACTCTGGTCAGACACTGACATTTTATTTTATAGATCAATGAGCAACAGTATGTCAGGCATGTACATAGTATATGGAAGACATTTTGTAAGTTTGTTAACCCTTCTACTGCTAAAAATGCTGTACAATCTGCACATTCAATGTCTCCAGTTTGGCTGTGTTCTTGGCACATGCTACCATAACAATTAATTCACAAACAGTTCACAAGGTAAATGAAATGCTTGCTGCAAGACCTTTTGATACACCTGAATACCTTACGAGCTATACAGAATCTTTCCTAGGCATCATAATAATTTGATCACACCATAAAAAGATGGCTCTGTATAATTTTTTATTAATGGACACTACGTAGGCTGTGTTCTTATTTGATTCATGAAGTAGATATTATTGCACATGAAGAGTCAGTTGCATCTGTTGCCAGCATACTAGCTCATCTAGAGACAGTCTCATAGCCTTTGAGCATCTGGACACTTTTTGAAAAGTGCAGTATGTATAGGCCAAAACTAACAATACACAAATACAGTTGTCTATATTATATGGAAATAATTTTGGTGTATTGTTGTAAGATGACTATGTATACATTTGTTTTATCTGCATAATGTATGCTGTGTAACTACATCATGTAGAAAATGGAACAGTATCATCTGAATCCGCAAATCTGTTTCTTGGAAATATAGTTCTCATTTGGTGAGATGCTCCAAAGTGAGGATATTCAGTGTTTTGAATACTTTTTACAGTATTCCCCTCATATGTATTTGCAATCCTTGTTTGAAACCTTAGTCAATTTTCTTGGCTCAAAAATCAGGGATCATGAACGTAAGCATTTAGTGACTTTGGAATAATTTCATCACTTTGAAAAGTAATGAATATTCACAGTGTTGAACTGTCAAAATGAATCTTGTGTGTTCACATCATGTACAGTATGGAGTCTGTTGTCAGTGAATTTCATCACGTGTAATGGTGCTTCACACTCAAGAACTTATTTGAATACTTATTTTCACATAAAATATCTTTTCAGCCATACTTTACACCCATAGGCAAATATCACTATCAAAACTCAGGACATCCGAATGTAATTCTCTATGTCATGTGGCCATTATTTTAATTCATCATAAGGAAATGAAGGTGTATAAGTTTTGTTTTACTCGTGCAGTATATGCAATGTAATTACATTATCTGCTGAACAGATATTGTAGCTTTTGAAATACCAGATCTGTTTATTTACCTACAAACTACTTCATATGAATAGGTGAAGTCATTTACTGTTTGAATACTTTTTACACAAATATATTTTGCAACCTCCATTTTGATATGGCCTTTGGACTGGCACCAGCAAAGTTAAAAATATATTTCATTTATTTTTTACATTTTTTTGCATTTCATTTTTTAAAATAATTTATTGAGAAGTGTCAATAATTCCAACTAATCAGTAATACATCTTTGTGTGATGAGTCTCAAAACAGAATATGACACATAATTGTGCACTACAAGTTTTGCATTGGTATTTGGTTTCATGGTGCAATTTCCGTTTTGTGCAAACCATGCATCTCAACATTAGTGTACTTTTAAGTGAATGTTCACTGACTATAACATCTGGAAAATGTCTTCCTGTCAACTGTAGAGGATTCACGTCATTACAGCAATTTCCTCTGTCATCTTTTCTCCATCCTGTTACATATTTTTCTTAGTTTGCTTAATGACAAGTAGGTGAAACTCTCCGAGTGTCATTCTTCACCCTGCCTCCAACCTGTGGAGAGCATGAACATTTAAAATGCACAAATCCAGAATATGAAAAAATATTTCTTGCATAATTTCACAGTCTCAAACACTGGACCTACTGAGTTCAGTAGCAAGTAACCACAGTCAGCTACCACTCATACTGTAAACTACCACCATACTCATATTGAAATCTACAATAGGCTGGGGTTTCATGGTGTTTTCACTGTGTTTCTCTCAGTTATCTCTGTTTCAAGCACCTGTGTTGAGTTGTGATCAACATCCACTCTTCTCTTTTATTGCACTGCTTGATAGCAAGAATCTTATCAGTTGACTGAAACTCAGTTTCCCCTTGTTGCAATTTATTCTGTAATTTTAGCTTATTGCACCTATTCTTATGATCAGTGCCATACGCAGTCGTTCCTTGATTGTGAAGCTAGAGAAACAGGTCTGGGCTGGAATATCCATTGTCTACATGTAAATTAAGTTCCTGTTCGAAATATGGTATAAGTATTGCCACTACATCACCACTTTCGATAAATTGTGGAACCCAGTGTCTGAGGTTACACCTGCATGTACAATGCAATGGAAAATTTAGCCAGTTTGACAATCACTCAGCATAAATGTCTTTATTTCTGAATATATTTTGCTTGGATGGAATAAAGTGTTTAAAAGATAATTGACCGTTGAACAACAAAAGACCTTCATTAGTGCAAAGCTTTTGCTGTGAACTAAATACACTGCAAAATGTTGTATGAAATTTATCACAAATACTCTTAACTTTAAACACACTCTTACCTCCAGTAGGTACTCCCATAGATGTTAGCAAAGCACAACATTCTCAAAGGTAAAATAAAATGGTCTTCAGACACAATTTTGCTGAAAGCTGTAGTGTTTAAAAAGTACATCTCTGAACTAACAAACACTTATTTTCAATATTTTAATTTGAGCCATTAGAAGGAAACTAGCAACATAAAAATAAATTTCCTCAAATCCAATGGCCTTCCACTCTCACAGTTGAAAATGCAAATATTCAGGAGTATTTTCATATATGTATACATAAAATCAGTTTGTTTCGTCTGCTATAAAGTGAAACATGTCATCTGACAGGAATATCATGAAAAATCACAGAATGCTTGGGTTGTTAACCAGATGACATTTGTTCCCTGAAACCGACTCATCAAAATCATGTTTTAAGTGCTAGAAAACAGTTTGCATCCACTCAAAAGTATCACTAAGACATGCATTTTTTGAACAGCTTCACTATCAATTTCAGATTCTTCAGATTCTAAATATTTGGCAACTGTACATCTTGTACAAGCATCAAACTAGTGTGCTATACTAGCAGATGTACAGGGATCAGCACTATCTCTTCAACATTCCATTGAAGACTCATCACTGTTACCGACATCAGAGAATATACACGAACTGTCACCCATAGTAATTATCTCCATGCAACCATGGTGACATGCCATTTCTCTCATAGAACCAATATTAATACCGACAAAAACAGGCAAAGCAAAGTCAAAATATACAATGAGAGACTGCATGACAGCAAACATAGATGCTAACTCAAACTATGCAGCTGGAACTCTCAAAATTTCTGCAAGAACAGTGCATGAATTCAGATCTGCATGTCTACATGTATAGAGCATACAGTTACCCGTGGCTCAGTGTGCTTTAACTCACCCCTAACCTGCGGTTGAGAAAGGAGAGAATGGGGTGCTTAAAACATCTAAAGCACTTAAGGAAAACCCAGAGGTTGTGCTTAAATGCATCTACAGCATCTGGGGAGTGGCAGAGCATGATGAATTAACTAGCCCACATCAGTCAAATCATTAACAATGTTCACATACAGTAACAAGTTGCAGCTCATGAGCCCCAACAAGAAGACTGTCACTAGACTGGATCTCAGTTACTCCAAACAAGTGCAACTCAGTCTGGAAGAATAACTCTAGGAATGCCTCCATATCAGTCTGAAATTTTCTCAAAATTAACCACCATGGTCATTTTGAAAGATGTAGAAGTCTGGAAAATGTTATGAAAGAATGAGACATGTGCATTATGCTTCTAGGGCTGGTAAGCTTGATTATTCTGTGGGAGCATGCAGACAAATAGTTGCGTGTGCACAGTACAGGGGCAGCGGCAAAGACTCTAGTGTACACATAATCATTTACCCTCTGCTTAGAGTTTGTTTTTGTCTTAGATGTTCTATGTTAATGTCTGGCTCATGGCTTCACAATAAAGTTGAACATTAAGAATACGAACAAGTCTATCATTAATAGAATGGAGCTACGTAGTGGCTACAAAGTGGTGACCTCAAAGTCAAAGAACACGTACGGCAAGAGGCAGAGGAGAATGACAATGAAGGTACACTACAACATACACCAAACAGCAGAAGCTCTACAGCATGATCAGTACACCGGCAGGGTACGCTGCGCAATCAGGTTTGGGAACTATGGAACGATGTTCGACACCACGGAATGGATTCAGTGGAGCAGGACAGTGATTACTAGAACTAAATCTGCGGCCGGAACACATATACGAGAGGAAGATTCGCTGGGACAATGCATGAAAGTACACCCACTGCCGTTCCTGGCCGATAAACCGAAACATTGGTTCTCCACATTAGAACTGGCATTCATGCCTAATAAGGTAACTGATGACCAGGAAAAGTTCATGATAGCGGCAAACAGTCTGGATGCCAGATCAGCGATATTAGTTGAAGAGATAATTAAACAGCCACCGGAAATGAAGCAATATACAACATAGAAGGGCTTTTTAATAAACCGGCTGACTAAACTGCTATATCGAAGAATCTGCCAGATGTTGCGAGGTGAACATAGAGGTGACAAAATTCCTTCTGAATATTGGAGGTATTTGCTTGGAATCGTGATGGAAAATGAATTTTTTAACACTACACTTCATTCTGTTTGGGCAGCACAGCTTCCGTCTGCAGTATAGCAGCTGTGGCAGCGAATGATGGATACGATATCCAAGCACTACTCCAACTCTCTGACAGGGTTCATGCGTTGGTTGAAACAACAAATTCTCTCAGTATAGCAAAGGTGGAGGTGATGATGAAAGAATACGAAGCAGCGATGATTAATAAGCAGTGGTGCGCTGTTACTGGCACACAACTTCCAAAACTCAAGGAGCAGCTAGACGGTCTGCAGAGGCAGATGGAGGCGTTGAGAGCTACTGGTTCGGAGGTCCTGTCGACACATAAGGACAGCGGAGATGCCGGGAAGGAGTAGTTGTGTTGGATACATCAACGATTTGGGGAGCGAGCCTCAAAGTGCATTCTACCGTGCAGTCACGCTTGCCGCGTAAATAACATGGAGACTATAAGTACAGATGTTTCCTCATTAACGGTATCTCGCTGACTTTATGTTCGGGATGTGCGGCTTCATGATATTATTTGATAGACACGGGGTCTGATGTCAGCATGTGGCCAAAGGGGAAATGTACTTCCCTCAGTGTCAGCACATCGTTTTGCCTCAAGGCTGCAAATAAACAGCCCATAATGACGTATGACAGTTGTGTCAAAGAAATGAATTTAGGACCTAGTATTATTTGTCATTGGACTTTTGTCATTGCAGATGTGGCAGATTGCATATTAGGAGCAGATTTTCTATATGCATTCGGTATTGTGGTGGACATTCGATTATTGCAGCTTAGAGGTGGTGCAGGGTCATGTAGGAATAATCACAGAGAAGGTACACGGTTCAGTTGGAGTGACAGAAGTATGCCGACTTAGAGAACTGTCAGCGCAGCCGAAAGCCATGGTGGCCCATCATACAGTTCACCACAAACACCGTGCCCGGGCCTCCAGTCTCCCTCAGACCGAGAAGGTTGGCCCCAGACAGTTTTGCAGACACAAAAGCCGAGTTCAAAGAGATGTTGGAAATGGGAATTATACAAAGATCTGACAGTGCATGGGCCTTGCCTTTACATTTAGCGCAGAAGAAAGATGGAAGTTGGAGACCTTGTGGTGATTATAGGTTGTTGAATGCTCATACGATACCTGATCGGTATCTGGTTCCCAACATTTGTGACTTTACAAATAAATTGGGCGGAGCTGAATGTTTCAGTGTAGTCGACTGTAAAAAAGCATACCACCAAATACCGGTGGCTGACAGTGACATACCAAAGACAGCAGTCACTAAACCTTTTGGTCTTTTCGAGTTTTTATGCATGCCATTTGGTTTAAGAAATGCTGCACAGACATGGCATCATTTCATCGATGAGGTGCTGCGAGGGCTAGATGTTGCTTTCACCTATTTAGACGGTATACTGGTGTTCTCAGCGACAGCAGCCCTCCACGAAGAGCACCTCCGGACAGTTTTCAAGACGCTACGTACTTATGGTGTAGTGGTGAATGACACCAAATGCAGTTTGCATAAAGATCGGGTGACTTAAATGGGTCACACAGTCTCAGCAGCTGGCATCCATCCTTTGGAGGAGAGGGTCGAGGTTATACAGCAGATGCCTTGCCTATTCCTAGGTGTTTTAAATTTTTACCGCAGACATCTTGCAGGAGCTGTGGCTTTACAAGCACCACTCATGGAGGCTTTGGCGGGCACAAAAACCAGAAAAAATCAGAAGCTACAATGGACATCAAGCATGCAGCGCACATTCGAGTGGATCAAGGAAAGCCTAAAGCAAGCAGTTTTACTAGCTCACCCAGAGAAAAATGCAAAGCTAGCTATTGTTGTTGATGCAAGTCAGGTGGCGATTGGGGCAGCATTGCATCAGTGGACTGCTGGTCACTGGCAGCCTTTAGGATTCTTCTCCAAGAAAGTCACAGACCCACAGCAGAATTGGAGAGCATATGATAGAGAGCTGCTGGCTGCTTACGAAGCCATGAGGTATTTCTGGCCTCATGTGGAAGCCAGACCATTTACATTGTTTACAGATCACAAACCACTCACTTTCACATTCTGCAAGCATGCGGATACTTTGTCACCTAAACAATTCAAGCAACTGGAATATATAAGCCAGTTCACTACTGATTTATGACATATTAATGGGGAAGAAGCAATGGCATGGTAGAGCGGTGGCACCAAACACCTAAGGTCGCGTTAATGGTCCATGGTGAGAATTGGTCAGCAGCATTGCCACTAGTGTTACTAGGCTTATGCACTGTTTTCAAACCTGACCTCGGAGCATCTACAGTGGAATTAGTATACGGGGAAACCTTACGCCTACCCGGAGAGTTTTTCCAGAAGAGTACAGGTGAGACGGACCTACCATACTTGATAATGAAAGTAAGGGCTCAACGGGGGCTGAACTTAGGCCACAACCAATGACACAGCATGGCATTAGGCCATCGCTCATACATCGAGAATTGAGCAAATGCTCACATGTAATGTTGCAAACCGACACAGTCAGAACTCCATTGCAGCCACCATATATGGGACCTTATAAAGTACTACACCGTACGGACCAGGCCATGACTATCCTAGTTCGCGATAAGAGTGTTACTGTGTCAATAGACCGGGTGAAGCCAGCTCACTTACTGCTGGAAGATGTAAGACAAGAAGAGAAGGTGGGCCTACAGCAAGATGAGGGGCCCCTGCAGGGTGCAACAGATGGTAGGACAGCAAGCCGGATGAAGCCACGAGAGGACACGACGATAGAGGAAGTACAGCTGGAAATTCGCGCAAGAGCCAGGCGAAGGGTCCAGTACAAATTGCCGCACATTCCTGGAGCTCCACTCTTCAGGGAGGGGGCTGTGTGGGAGCATGCAGACGAATAGTTGCGTGTGCACAGCACAAGGGCAGCAGCAAAGACTGTAGTGTGCACATAATCATTTACTCTTTCCTTTGTGTTTGTTTTTGACTTAGATGATCTATGTTAATGTCTGGCTCATGGTTTCACAATAAAGTTGAACATTAATAATATGAACAAGTCTATCATTAATAGTATGGAGCTACGTAGTGGCTACAATTCCAAGGATTGACATCTGAATTGGGCAGTGTGCCGACTGCGACTCACAGTAAAGGAAACTGAGTTTTGTACTGTTATTATACATTCATCATTTCAAGACCTGAACTGCCACAGAAATCAAAACAGAATTAGATGAAGTCCATCCGGACTCTGCAACAAGACTATTTACCTTTGGATTAATGAATTGAAACAAGGTCAGACAAGCACAATAGATGAAGTGTGCTCTGTCTTCCAATTGAGGTCACCACATAGGGAACCATAGACAAAATCCTAGACATGGTAATGCAAGACAACCAAACAAAAATTCCTGAGATTACTCAGACTATAGACAGCTGAGGAGTGCATAATATCCTGCAAGGAGAATTGGCTATGAAGAAGCTACGTGCAAGGTAGGTGCTGTAATTGCTCACATTCACCCAAGAGTGCATCAGCAAAACGTTCCAGCACATTTTCTGGCTATGTTTAATCAATATCTGCAAGACTTTCTGCACCAATTTGTGACTGTTGATGATAACTGTAGCCATCATTACACATCAGAGTCAAAATGGCAGTCAGAATAATGGGCAAAGGCTGGTGAAAGTGGACTGAAGAAGGAAAGGAATATTTTGTCAGTTGGTAAATGATGGCCACTGTTTTTTGATATTCCCAAAGAATAATCCTCATAGATTACTTGGAAAGGGGCAGAACCATAACTAGACCTTATTATACCATAACTAGACCCTGTTATGCTTCATTGTTGGATCATTTGAAACTTGCCTTGCCAGAAAAAAGGTCAAGGTTGTCACACAAAATAGTGCTCTTTCACCAGGATAATTTACCATTCCACACATCAGCAATAACAGTGGCAAAAGTGCATGAATTGGGCTCTGAATGAGTTGGTCATCCATGCTATTACCAGAGCCCCAAGTGCTTTTTCCTGTTCCCTGATTTGAAACTTTGGCTTGCTGGGAAGAAATATTCTTCAAATAAGGATGTGATGGTTGCAGTCAATGAGTATTTCACAAAGTTTGACAGAACCTAAATTTCCATTGGAATGATAAAGCTGGAGATCACTGGTCCAAGTATATATCCCTCAAAGAAGACTATGTCAAAAAGTAAGGAGAGTTGTTTGTGAAACACACATTTTTTCTCTGTTTTTCATGAGACTTATCAAAATACCCTCATATGTGGGAGGAAATGCCACAGTCTTTTCCAAGTCTTGCAAAGTCTCTTCCTGAAGTTTATGGAGTAGGTCTCTCAGTGATCTGTCTTTCAAGTAGATTGTTCAACAGAACCTTGTCAAACTTTTTTGGATGCTCTCACAGGGTCTAAACTAGTCCATAATAGAAAATGTATATCTACTTTGAATTGTTGTTCTTTCTTGTGGTATAGACTCCATAATTCAATTTTTTTAGTTCATTATGCATTTCTATTCATGCTCTTTCTGTATTTGATGTTGATTTATTTCAATATTTGTTAAGCATCCTTCAGGGATATCTGATGTTTTGATTTATTTCAATATTTGTTAAGCATCCTCCAGGGATATCTGATGTTGGATGTTCTCTCAACCTTCCCTTTGGCATTATAGTTGTCATATTCAGTATATAGCAGTACTAGAGATATCTTTAATCTAAACTTCATATTGTTTAACCAGTTTTGCTACATGTTACCTCTACAGTTTCAAAATTCTACATAGAAACTTTCCTTTGTTTCAGATACAAATTTGGGAAGCAAGAATTAAGTAAATGGCAACTTACCTATGAAGTATCTTCATTTTTAAATCTATCACTTTCAACTGGAAGACGTAAATGAACAAAATGTACCTGAAGTAAAAACTGTGATTTTCCTTAGTTCTAAGAGAGACTTGAGATACAATTATGTGTATGCCTAGGATGAAAAGGCAGCCACGAGGAGTATGATTTATGTTGTTGACAAAGTTTTGTGAAAGTGATGTTCTTAATGTAATCAGTGGAAATATGTTAACCAAAGACATGTCGCACCCCACAAAGAACAATGACACAACTGAAAAATGCCAGTAAATTCCATTACAGTCTACACAAAAGTAACATGGACATGTAGTTCTGTTCTCATTGAATTTGAAAGGTTATCACATAATTATTGAATCATAAATGGGCTTATATAATGCAGGAATACTTTTCATTGAGAAAAGGGATTCAGTATGAACTTTCTTTATAGCAGAAATGTCAATTTTTTCTTGTACACTGTAACATATGATATTTTGTAACAGTTACAACAGCTGTTATAATGAAAGAAGTGTATGATCTTTCAGACATGCACACATGTGTGAAGGACGTTACGATGTATCATAAAGACACTGTATGAACACTGACATTGGAATAATCAATGATATTAACAATTACATTCAACTTACCTTATACATGAAAAGTTTGATGACTCAGAATGTGCCACTCTTCATGAATGGCCTACACACACATGCCAGTAACAATGCCTGAAGTGACTCTGTTGTTGCTGTGGAGCATCATGAAGTAACCTACAAGAAAACCAACACATCTGGCCAGAAGTGGACGAAGTGTGAGATGGAGGGGTGATGTTTTCAGACATGTTGGGGCACTTCACACATGTTTTTTGGTGACAAAAACTAAAAATTGCCTGGACATGACATGAGGTACAGATATGGCTCAGTGAAATACATGGTGACCTTTTTTCATTGAAAGCACTATCAAAATAAATTATTTAATACATTCAGTTTCACTTTTGGGACGTCTTTCTGCAAGAAACACAAATGACCAAGACAGTTGGAAAAAAATTGTGATGAAAGAGTAGCTTTGACCTAGTATTATAGTTTTTTGTTTAAAAATTTTATTTAGCTTTCAAAGACAATATGTTATTTGCTTATTATTTACACTTTTTGATATATTATTGAGTAAGTGGGACGTACCAGTATGCAGACATACACATTATGTGCATGCAGTAAAAATATTATATGTGGTTGAACAGAGCCCCCTGTTAATATGATGACTGAAATTGAAATTAGTGTTATTTTCACCTTATAAGGACATTGATTGATTGATTGATTCACTCTGCAAACCACCATATTTGCTACTTTTTTACAATTTGCTCTTTTGATTGGTTGCAATTCATTTGACAGAAAATTGTAAAACAATGCTCCTTGATGTAAGGGCTTTTGCTGCCAACAGTTTTGTACTAATAACGTGAATATTTTTTCTGTGTGTCATGCTGTGATCACGAATTTGCAAATTCATTTTTCTGATATTGGTTTCTAGTTTTGTAATTTCATTAATTATATTTTGTTTTATACTTTGTGAAATTTAGAAATGTAATTACCAAGACAATAAAAATTAAAAAATATGTTTTTACATTATATTTTGGTATCACTTTTAGCCTACTCTTATTCTCTATTTTTCTGTTCTGCAAAACAACAGAATTTCTTATATTAATGTAAAAGCTGACACTGAAAAATCCTATTCTGTAAGATGGAAAGAGGTACTCCATGGAAAATATAGAGTTCCTTGTGATGATGTTATAAACATTCATGGATGATGGAGGAGGGTAAATGTATCAGTGTGACATATGGTACACTGGTCAGAAAAGACAGTTGAAAGTTAGAAGCGAAAATCTGTCTGATACCTCTGACAGTGGACTTCTTCTCCTGCATGCTCTTTGCTTTCCATATTTTTGGAAGAGGTAGTATAGACAAAAGCAAGAAAAAAAATGTACAGTAAACGTGGGCTCTAAAATGTATACCTCATGAGCTAACAGCACTTGTTGAGTAGAAGAAATGTGTTTCACAGCAGCAAAGATAAACAGCTACTCATATCTCTTAAGGTCTACACTTTGGAGTCCATGTTTACTGGCCATTTTCTTCTATTTCAGTCCATATTACCACCTCTCAAAATATGGAAAGCAAAGAGCCAACATTTTGAGGTTTGCTGTCAGAATTATCATGATAAATTTCACGTATATTTTTCGACTCAGTTGTTTCAAGACCAGGGTCCTTTACTAAAGATTGATACATTTACCCTTCTGCATCATTCCTGAAATCTGTAACATCATTTATGGAATCACCATGTATATTGGTGTGAAATTTGAAAAGACAAGTGAGATTAAGAATGCCAGACAACAAATTACTCACACCAATAGACATCACACTAATGTTGAGTAATACCACCTCTAACCTTGACAGTATCTTCAGTTTAGTGAGCAAGAGGGTCCACAAGTTTTGTCAGGTACATCATAAAAAGCTGAAGATGCCAATCAAAAATTAGATCCCATATAGCTACCAAATTACTAGAATGTTGCCTCCTACAAGGTCAGTTGGAAAAACACCCTTTTTTCCCTCAAACAACTGATGGATTTGAATCTAGTGCACTTGCATGAGCCAACTTTGAACCTTTGTTTGCTTGCCTGAATCTTTTCCTGCCTATCTATAGCATCAATTGCTGCCAAGCAGCAGCTGAGTGAGATAGTTTGTAGTGCTCAAATTGCTTTCTCATTGCAAGGGAAAGGATGTAACAACTGGAGCAGCACCACTGCATCAAATTTTGCCAGTAACTGGGTGATAGCCCAGTGGAAACCATTCAGAAGATTCAGATGGCTTTTGGTGTCAGTGCTATGGGAATCACAAAGATTAAGGATTGGTACAACGATCTAAGGACAGTTACACATTAGTGGAGAGCAAGCCACACTCCGGCCATCCATCAACATGCCAAAATGACCATCATTGCCAAAGTGAATGTTTCAGTGATGCAGGACTATCATATGACTGTCAGAGAAACTGTGGAATAGGTGGGAATGAACACTTTTTCACCACATTCCATGGTGACTAAAGATTTGGCCATGAAGAGAGTGTTGGCAAAATTCGTGTCGAAGCTGTTGATGGTGGAGCAAAAGAAACTTTGTGTTGGTGTGTCACAGGACATGCTGCACTCCACAAATAGTGACCTCAACTTCATGAACAACATAATCACTAATGAGGAGTCCCAGGTGTATGGATACGACCCAGAAACCAAATTAATGTAATCACAGTGGAAGCATTCCTCATCACTAATGTCAAAGTGATGCCGACTGCTTTCTTTGACTCCTGAAGTGCTGTACACCACAAGTACACAGAATACGATCATATAATTGCAAAATATTGGTACAGGGATGTCCACCATTGCCTATGTAATGCTGTGTAGTGCAAAAGATGGGACATGCGATCAACAGGAAACTGATGCTTCGATCACAATGCTCCAGCGTATTCCTTGATTCCAATGTTTTTGTGAAAAACCAGATTCCTGTGCTTCAACAGTCAGCTTACTCTCCTGATGTGGCCCCCTATGACTTCTGGCTGTTCCCTAAACTTGAGAGGTCATTAAAAGGAACCAGATTTGAGAAAATAGAGGACATTGAGACAGCAATGACAGATAAGCTAAACCCCATTCTGAAAGAGGCTTTTTTGGAATGCTTCTAACAATGGTGGAACCACTGGGAGAAATGCGTGGTGTCCCAAAGAACTGTTTTGAGAGTGATTAGGTGTCCAATGCTCCAGATAAACCAGTTTTTCCCCCTCGTCCAAAGATCGGATACTTTTCTGACAGACCTCATACATTTCACCTGCTGTTCCAAATAGCCCTAACATTTTATTTTACTTATTTATTTACACATCAGAAGTTCCATATGACCAAATTGAGGAGCAAATCATCAAGGTCATGGAATGTGTCAGTACACTAAATTACAACATAAAAGTAATAACAGATAAAAATAAAATGTTTATGAACCTGAAAAATGTCAAGCCATAAGTTTAAGTAAATGCAATCAACAATACAACAAGAATCAGCTTTATTTTTCAAGGAGCTCCTGAACAGAACAGAAGGAGTGACCCATGAGGAAACTCGTTAAGTTTCAATTTGAAAGCGTGTGGATCACTGCTAAGATTTTTGAATTCAAGTGGTAGCTTACTGAAAATGGATGCAGCAGTATGCTGCATACCTTTATGCACAAGATTTAAGGAAGTGCGATCCAAATGCAGGTTTGATTTCTGCTGAGTATTAACTGAGTGAAGCTGCTTATTCTTGGTAATAAGCTAATACCGTTAACAAGAAATGACAGCAAGGAATATATATATTGAGAGACCAATGTCAAAATACCCAGATTAGTGAACAGAGGTTGACAAGTGGTTTGTAAACTTGTAAGTAGGCTGTTTAGGTTTTTATGTTGGTAACACCACATAGTGCTCTATATGAAAATCACTGACTGTGCTGTGTGAAGTCTGTGGCTGTTTTGCATTGTTGGAATATTTGCTATTGTAGTGTTGGGCAGTTGGATGTGAACAGCGCGTAGCGTTGTGCAGTTGGAGGTGAGCTGCCTGCAGTGGTGGATGTGGGGAGAGATATGGCAGAATTTTGAGAGTGGACAATGTGGACGTGTGTCCATCAGAAAGAGTAAATTTGTAATACTATATATCATGAACCAATATATATGATTCATGAAAGGTATAGGTTATTGTTAGTCAGGGCCATCCTTTTGTAGGCATTATTGAAAGTCAGACTGTGTTGCGCTAAAAATATTGTGTGTCAGTTTAGTGTTGATCAGAATATGTAAAGAGAGAAATGTGTGAGTATGTTCAGTTCTGATTAGCTGTTTCAAAATCAAATAACGTAAGAGGTTTACCAGCACTGTCATTCACAAATTTTTCTAAGGGGGCATTTCAAACTTACACCACTTATTGCCCGAACCACCCATTTCTGAGCCGGAAATATCCTTTTAGAATGGGAAGTGTTACCCCAAAATATAATACCATATGACATAAGCAAATGAAAATAAGCAAAGTAGACTAATTATCATGTTGAATGATCACTCACTTCTGATACTGTTTGAATAGTAAAAATGTCAGCAGTAAGTCTTTGAGCAAAGTCCTGAACCTGGGCTTTCCATGACAGTTTACTATCTATCTGAACACCAACAAACGTGAACTGTTCAATTTCACTAATCATATGCCCATTCTGTAAAATTAAAACATCAGATTTTGTTGAATTGTATGTTAGAAACTGTAAAAACTGAGTCTTACAGTGATTTAGCGTTAGTTTATTTTCTACAAGCCATGAACTTAGGGTCATGAACTGCACTATTTGAAACCAAGCCAATTCTGCACACAACATTCCTTACTACCAAGCTAGTGTCATCA
Source organism: Schistocerca cancellata (assembly GCF_023864275.1). NCBI lineage: Eukaryota > Metazoa > Arthropoda > Insecta > Orthoptera > Acrididae > Schistocerca > Schistocerca cancellata. Next base: position 454,632,889 of record NC_064629.1, read on the forward strand.
GCAAACAGAAATATTTTAGAGTTACCCGTAATACTTGATATCATTTATATAAATAAGGAGTATTTTCGCCTGGGAAAAATCATATATTTTAAACTGGATGTCCGGGAAAAATCCAGGAATTTTTTTCCCTTGTCTCCGTATACACCCTCATTTACCAGCAATGCTCAGAAAATGATTGTTAAATACTGTACATATATCTGATTTATCAGTAATAAAAATATTTTTACTATGAACTGACTTTCTTTCATTGAACTTTTGCTGCTGACCACACACTTCCTTCACAACTGACAATATGGTTTTAATTTTATCGCCGGCCGGAATGGCTGAGTGGTTCTAGGCACTACAGTCTGGGGCTGCGCGAGCGCTACGGTCGCAGGTTCGAATCCTGCCTCGGGCATGGGTGTGTGTGATGTCCTTAGGTTAGTTAGTTTTAAGTAGTTCTAAGTTCTAGGGGACTGATGACCTAAGAAGTTAAGTCCCATAGTGCTCAGGGCCATTTGAACCATTTAATTTTATCGTGTGAATTAGCTATTCTATTTGCATACCACATACTCTTTGCCTTTGCAATAAGATTTTTAAGCACCTTACAATACTGTTTATAATGGGATACTGTAGCTTGATTGTGACTACTTCTAACATTTTGATTTAATTCCCACTTTGTTCTACATGATATCCTTATCCCACTAGTCAGCCACCTGGGCTGCCTATTACTGCTAGTATCCCATTTAGAACATTCTAATGGAAAGGAACTCTCAAAGAACATCAGAAATGTGTGAAGTATAGCATTATTTTTATCATCTATGTTATCGGCACTATAAACATCCTGCCACTCTTGTTCCTTGACAAGGCTTAAAAAACTCTCTATTGCTACTGGATTACCTTTCCTACACAGTTTGTAATTATATGTGACATTTGTTTGTGTACAAAAGCCTTTTAGTGTTAAAATTTGTGCATCTTGGTCTGAAAGACCATTCACCCTTTTACTAACAGAATGCCCATCTAGTAATGAAGAATGAATAGAAATATTGTCTATGGATATCCTACTGTTCCCCTGCACATTAATTGGGAAAAACACAGTCTGTATCAGATCATATGAATTTAGGAGATTTACTAACATCCTTTTTCCTGCACCGCCACATAGAAAATTTATATTGAAGTCATCACATATAACTAATTTTATGGTACCTCCTACAAAGTGAATCAAGAACCCCCTCTACCTTGAGCAAAAATGCTCTGAAGTCGAGTTAGGGGACCTGTAAACAACAACAACAACTAGAAGTTCAGTTTCACTAAATTCAACTGTCCCAGCACAACATTCAAACTTCTTTTCAGTGCAGTGCTGTGATGTGTCTGTGGACTCAAACAGAATACTGTTTTTTACATACATAGCCACTCCCCCACCCCACAAGGAACTCGTTGAAAAACAGCCAGCTAATCTGTATCCTGTTAAAGAAAGCCTCCGTATTGTCAAATTATTTAAGTTGTGCTCCGATATACCAATAATTTCAGAGTCAACATCTGCAAGCAGTTCACTAACTTTATCCTTAATACCTCTTATAAATATGATAATTCCTTCTCTACTTGGAAACATGATGTCCTCTGAAGGTGAGCCCTTTGTTAGATGGACTTCCTTTAAGGTATACCTATCAACCGACTTCAATCTGAAGAAGGTGCAGTTCTAACACCAACTACTACAGGAATTTTTCCATGTGAGATCCCACCACCACCAACTACACTGTCAACTATAAGCTTTGCCAGCCTCCCTTTACCCTACGAATTGAGGTGCAGGCCATGCCCAGTGAAATCCGACCTACTGATAGACCCAAGTGGCATCACTGAAATGTGGCCCATTCCCTCTACAATCAGTGCCCTCTCCAGTCTCATGTTAACATGCCGATCATGACATTGAAACAGTTACACAAAATGCACATTAGTGCCATCTACATCATATTCCCCAACCCTATCAAGACTGTTCCCTGCTCCACCCACTATCGCTACCTGATCCTCCTTTGTAAAATTCCTACATAACTCCCCCTATGCTGTCACTCACCTGAGCCAACCCTGCACTAGGCTTCCCAATGCTGTTGACCTGGTACTGCGGGCCAGTGTGGCTGAGCGGTTCTAGGCACTACAGACTGGAACCGCGTGACCACTATGGTCACAGGTTCAAATCCTGCCTCGGGCATGGATGTGTGTGATGTCCTTAGGTTAGTTAGGTTTAAGTAGTTCTAAGTTCTAGGGGACTGATGACCTCAGCAGTTAAGTCCCATAGTGCTGAGAGCCATTTTTTTGACCTGGTACTCACTCTGCAACACTCCCTGCAACTGCTGGGGCACACCACTACTGTGAAAACTACCTAGCAGCAGAACCTTCTTCTTTCTGTTGGACTTTGCAGCTGATGTAGGCCTCCTAACTGCTGAGAACTGCTACATGTTCCCTACATCTACAGTTACAAGAGGCTCCCCTCCAATCAACTCTGACAGTTGGTCAAATCTATCGCATGTACACAAAGTATAACTGTCTGAATACTTTCTCCTTCTAGCTGCCTTCTTCCCAACTGCCAGTTCCCATTCCCCACCACCTTTCACCCTCCTGAGCCTATCTAGTTCCTCCTTTGGGTGTTGTATCTGCATCTGAAGGGCACACATCTTATGCTCCTGCTCATCTACCATCTTATGTCTACTACGGATTCTGCATTCCCAGGAGAGGAACTCGCTAGAATGCCTACTGTCTTCCCCAATAAAAATATTTTGAACAAATCTGACACTGTAACCCACTACTCACAAACCTATGACAGAGCCCACACTTCTCACTCATGGTAAAATTTTACTGTTACTGAAAAAAAAAAACTATACGCCTATGTTACCTAAGTTCAGTTACACCAGTAGAACTATATATAGAATTAACAATAGCAATCTCGAAATTCTCTATCTACTAAGAAAGCAACTACTTGTATTAATACAACTACACCACAGCTAATACCAATACCAGCAAAACTTCACAAAATTGTTAGCTAAAGCCAAAAGTTCAACCGGCCAGTATAACACTCAACTAAGTTAAAATGCTGGATGAAAATTTTTCTGAAATGTTTCTCTAGGAACAATAACAAATGTCAGCTGAAAACTAAAGCTTGAAATTTACTAAATGACGTCAATGCACAGCAAACTCTAAAACGCTCAGCAAGCAAAGGTTTCCAGAAGTTTATTAAATCGTTATTTTGCCACAAACAGCACAAAACACTGCTGAAAACAGTTAATTCTAATAACTGCATGACAGTGCACAAATAACTTCGTCAGTAATTAGCTTTATAACCACTACAGCAGCAACTGCTCACCGCAAAATGTAAACACACTACTTAGGCATGAGGCTTGGACGAACGACATTAGCACACTCATGAATAACAGACCACTCGAGTCAATAACACAGGAAGAAAGACTAAGATTAATGAAAATCAACTAATAAGTTACTTTTACAGCAAATATTAACACAAATAAAATTTAAAATAAGTAACTGAAGACTAAAAATTTATAAAATATTGACAAGCAATTTCAACAGCAGTCCAGCACATGTGACATCAAACCAAAAACACATTTCTTATGGAATTAAGATTAGGTGAATTAGACTTTTAGTTCCTCATGAATTGACCTTCTATGTGCAGCACTGTGAATATGACTGTTGTATTCCTGGAAGATAGGAGTGTCCACAGCATATTCATCATGAAGATGTAGGAAAAAGGGAAAAACATTATTACTGAGATTGATTATATAAGCCACTAATTAAAAATTGGATCCCATACAAGAACAAGCATGTTTTTCTTCAGTGACTGGCCTCCTTTTCACACAGCATACATGGCAATAATAGTGCTGACCACATGGGAATACTTCTTGTGCAGCACGAAGCCCAAGAAAATCCAATTGTAAAGGAGTGAAAGCTGCAGCAACAATTACAGTGCACAGTGAGTACCAGCTACGAATGGAATTTCACTAAATAAAAATGTAATACTTGCATTATGTGCAGTGATAGTTCTCTATAGTTGTTGTCCATGATGGTACAAGAAAAAAATGTTTGATTCATCTGACATAAAGGCGAGAGCTCAGCAAAGGGACGTTTTCTACTCTTACATAGTAAAGTGAAGGCAAATAAAGACAACTATTTTGAACACTACAGGATGTCTGTTAACTCATTTTAAATACTTTTTAGTGTGGGCAGCACCAGAGCTTCCAAAAGGAAGACAAACATGTGTGAATTTATCAATGCAGAAGAAAAACTCAATGTAACCCAGGGGTCCCAAAGTGGTCAATTCTGACTCCTAGGGGATGATTAGAACTATCTTGGAATTGGTTAATACATGAGCGTTGAAAGGGGGTCAGTTAATACCAAAGAGGACCAATTAAACTGTCTAGGATCAAAACAGAACATTCCAATAAAATACCAAAATATATATAAAATGATTAATTATAAGTACTTTTTCATTATATTTTTCCAATTCATGGTACCAAATAAATGAAATTTAGATATAATTATAATCCCTTTCAATTCTAAATATCTGTTATTAGCAAAAGGTGACAACACTGCACTCTGAGAAAGAACAGCCAATTCTTTACAGCTCATGCATGAGTAAATTGTGTCTCTTACTGCTGCTGTTTTGTTGTGCAGCAAACTTATTTTGTTTTTCATATTAAAATTTGATTTTAACTCCTACAAGGAGTAAGGAGAAATGCAGAAAACATTCATAGGAGTATTTGAAATATGGTTTCGTACCACTGTTTGCTAATGAAACTACTACTGTGTGCTTATGTGTCAAAAAAAAACTTTCTGCAATGATGCTATGAGGCCAGTGAAAATGAAAGATCGTGTGGAAAGGATCCATTCTGATTAAAAAAAGAAAAAAAATATTCTGAGTATTTCAAAATATTAAAAGACAAGTTGAGAGTTCAGACAAATTTGAATACATATCATATTTAATCTATTATAAGATGAAGTTTCTTCCTTAATTCCTCATTCAAATACTACGGAGGTCATATTGTATTCACATATTAAACCATTGTTGCTGAAGTCAACATTTTTTTTATTTAATAGATTGATACAGGCATTTACTGATGAAGCTTTGGCTACTGGGGTCATGTGCAGATTTATTTTGAAAAATTTAGACGAGTAGTTGGGTAAAGGATACTTGTGCTGAAACAGGTTTCAGGATTCCTGATATGCTGAAGTGCTCAATACAGTACTGACGTTGCTTGAACAATCACATGACATTTTACATGTGCTATGTTAGTGCAATCTCTTGCTCTGCTTAATATTTAACACTTTTGTGAAACACAGGAGAACATAGAATTACTGTTACATTTGCTCACAGACACATCATAATACGGGGTTTAGATGAGTTATGGTAGGCTGATCTCATTGGTATGAATCAATATTCATGATGGAATAAAGGTTTCAAATATATTTTAATTGGTGTTGGTAGATATTCGAAATTCCCCTGGGCCCTGTCTTTTTGAGGACAAGGATAGGGAAGAAGGTTGAGCAGGTTTTTGAACAGTTACCACAGACTGGGACAAATTGATAATGGAGGTGTATTTTATAACAAATATTTCAAGTCAGTAATGAAACAATATGGAATAAACCACAAATAAATATTCCCCCAGATGAAAATGAATATTGTGAAATGTTTTAACAGGACTATAAAAAACTGCATATGGATGAGATTTAAGCTTCAGGGGTCATACACATGCTTAGACATTCACCCACAAATAATTGAGCAGTATAACGAAAACGATGCCTATTGATGTACTTGATAATGGGCTTCTACAGTCATATGAAGTTGGCATATGCATGCAAGCAAAAACTCTATGTGGGTGATCTGGTACATATTTTGAAATACTAAACTTCATTTGAGAATTCTTACATACAAATCTGGTCAACAGAGATATTCACAATGTTCAAAGCGCAACAGACTAACCTGAGAACTTAAACCTTAAAGGATAGTGAAGGTGAAGAAATTGGCAGAAGTTTCAATAGAGAAGAATTACTGTGAAGCTCTGAACCACCCGCTTCTCTCGTAGAGCATGTTATGTGATGTTGAGAGAACAAGGCTTCAATTAAGTGGCCTGGTTTCCCATCAAAGAACAACAGTTTGGTGAACATCCACGATTTGATATGTATAAATGGACACAAAGCTCAGACCATACAGTACTGTGACATAGGTGTTACAGAGCACATCAGAGGTATTCTTGAGAAGTTACCATTTGAATTGAATTTTACCAGGGTACATCTACTGTGGACGTTGAAGGAGGCTGGAAACATATCTAGCTCTGGGTGATAAGGGAATTAATATACTTGACAACACCTGCAAGGAGCATGATATTGCCTACTGGTATGCTATAAATGAAGATAGTGACATTAGAAATCAAATATTAGTTGACAAAGCCAGGCAAATACGTGGAAGAAAGAACATAGTTATAAACCAACGTATTGCTATGTCTGTCGTTGAAAAAACAATGCATGCCAAACTTAAATTAGGCGCAGGAATAAATTTCCAGCAAATTGTGAGTGTGGCTCATCATATATTGAAGAAGGAACTTGTAGGGTATTGAAATAAAAACACTGATTCAATGGTGGTAGGAGCTAAAGGTGTCTTGAAGCAAAAAGGGGGAAGAAGTCGAGACAAAGCTCCACAGGGCTATTAGCATTAGGTTCTTTGGCTGGGAGAGCTGCCGCCATAGCTCAAACAGTGAAGAATGCACAAAACGCACAGAAGCAACTGCAAAAAGCTAAAAGGCATAACAGGGCAGTTCAGGCTTCGGCTATAGGTAAGGGACTATATTTAAAACCACCTGCGAAAGGACTTGGACTGTATATTAAAAAATAGCCTCATAACTATACCACTGGATACACTGCTTCCCAATACAGATCTGCTAAAATTCTTCAGGAAACTCAAAATCCCAAGATTGTGTGGGGTGTTTAAGACTAACACAGTGACAGAGATGATGTGGAAATATAAGGAGCGTGGGACTGTTAATTTAGACGTTGCTGGAGGATATGACACTCACTGGGTTGCATATGTTAAAAAAAATGAAATTCCATCTGCTACGTTGACTTTTATGGTAATTTGAAACAACCTGTAGAATTGTACCGATACTTTACCTGTAAGAACCATGCGTTCTACAGTTTGTGAAGCTACCCATTCTTCGATTCATATCTCTGTGATCATTTCTATCTAACGTTTCTCCTGACGAATGTGTGAAGTAACATCGCTGGCTGTCGACCTAGGTCCCACCCAAGAAACTCTTTGAGCAGCAGTCAGTCTCATGGTTTAATCCCGTTTGATTGCTTTTCCAGTGTACATTCGTACTGCCAATAAAATTGTTATTCACAGTATATGGATTGAGGGTGATTATCTCCTACGACCTGTGATCTACGTTGACGACTCAATGATCATGATCTCATGCAAAATTTAACCTTCCAGACCACTGCACAACAACAGTGTTGCCGGCATGCCCACATTGTGCCACATAACTTCCACTTGTGGACAACATTTCTCAGGCCACAACATCAACTATTATGAATAATATTTCAACATGCAGAAAAGCGACAGCAAGATGGTCCTGGAAAGAGCTACTTTAACCCTTTGAGTGCTACACCGGCGCGTGTGACTGGCCGTGTCAAGCGTGCCCTTGGGGCCGCCGAATCCGTGTACCTGAGCTGCCAGCCACTTATGCGGACTATTGTGTGTGCCTGAGCTTTCCGCTCAGCCGTCCTCGCCCTGTCCTGAATACTGCTGGAACCACGGCAGTCGTGACAGTCTCGCAATTAGTGTGATTGCCGACGTTACAAATAAACGCAGGATATCTGGATACTTATATAAGCTTTGAATATGGAGATGAATTGTTCGACAGGCCTAATGTACACTGAAACTGCTTACGCTGCTAACATGTAACTCCTCATCAAAGGCTTTCTTTCATTTGCAATTAGTTCTTGAGAATCCTCATAAGGTCTCAGTATACATCTGTGTTTGCATACTGATACTTAATTATCAGATTTTTGAACGCAACCTAATGTAAACGCTGTAGAACCCATAACGACCAAACGTTGACGTTCTTCTGTACTAGCGCAATAATTCGCCCGCAAACAACCTTCGAGGGAAGCGTCTGGATGCCGAGACATACTTTTGAAGCTAATCACTATATTTTGAGAGCATTAACGCAATAAATTATCCCTAAGGAAACTTCAAAATAAAAAATTCAACATTTCTGAATTCTTTTTATATGGGATGCAATTGTTATTGTACAGTAAAAATAAACAATGATTTATAACTTTTGTTTAAGAATTAGATAAGGAAATACTCAAGTTTCTAAACTACCTAATTAAATGTCACCTTTAATTCCTAATGACCTTTTGTGCTTCAGAAACGGGCGAGTGTGCGCAACTGACCAACGTGTGCCGAGACGCCCTTTCCAAGTGTAGGCCTAGAATTTTTTCACAAATCCAGTGTCCTATAAAAATAGGACAGCAATCCGTTACTGAATATTACTAGAAAATTATAGCCTAGGTTGCGGTAAAAGATATTTCTTTAAGCGGCGACTAGTTTTGGGCGAAGCCCATTTTCAAACAACCATGTCAAAAATGAATGTGACAAACACATTATAGCTGTTAATAAAATCATGTAATATCGATAACTGGCCATCTTCTATGGTTTTATTAAGAGCTATAATGTGGTTGTCACAGTCTTTGTTTTACATGGTGGTTTGAAAATGAGATTCGCCCGAAACTAGTCACTGCTTCAATAAATATCTTTTACCATAACCCAGGCTACAATTTTGTAGTAATAATAATGCTAGAATTTTTTGTTTAATTAATGATATTTGCACTAAGTTTAAGGTTTAACTTCCACCAAGAAGTTATGGGTTGTTTGGGGGAAGAGACCAAACAGCTAGGTCATCGGCCTCATTGGATTAGGGAAGGACTGGGAAGAAATTCGGCCGTGCCCTTTCAAAAGAACCATCCCGGCATTTGCCTGGAGCGATTTAGGGAAATCACCGAAAACCTAAATCAGGATGGCCGGACATGGGAAAGAAGTTATGGAAGAATCCATAAATTTGTACTAAGTTTTTATTTTTGCACCTTCTGTAGGAACATTTGAAGCATCCAGTCTGTATTTGTCAGCACAGATTGGATGTCTCACATGTTCGTACATAATATGTTTGTCAGCAAAGTAATTCATCTGGAGAGGCTCTTCAAGCTCAGATAATTCGGTGATAATTTATTTTTTCCTACTGTAAGGGCTTCATTTCATGTTACAGCTGTAGCAATTTGGCTAAACGTTCTTCTTTGTGTGGTATGTTTCAAAACATGGCTCAATGCTCAAAGGTACATTACATGTTTTGCTTTCATATTTCGTTTCTCGACGCAAATTCTGTTTCGTGCAGACTGCACATCTAAGCCATAGTCCGCGTTTCTTCGACTGGTCACTTGGAATGACACGTGGAACGTGCCTCCCAGTAAAGTGAAGAGGATTCTCGTCATCAGAACGTCTTCCTTTCCTATCTCTTCTCCGTTCTGTAGCAAATTTTCCCACAAGTTCTCGTACCAGACATAAATGAAAATCTCCTAATGATATTTTGCTCCCTCTTGTAGCATTGAACAGATTTACGCACAGATACAACAGAGCTTACTAGCATATCGGAGTGGTCTACTGCTCCAATTTTTGCATTGTAATTAACAACACATTGCAGCATCATTACTTTTTCGCCAGTCGTCCTCTTTCTCTTTCCCGTGTCACGCATTTCTGTAGTGTTGCAGGTAGTCAGCATGAACACTTCTCTCTCGTCGCACCACTTGATGGCATGCATTGCGTCAGTTGACATAAACTCAGCTTCTCCTTGTTTCAGTTTCTTTTGTAGCTTTGGAAAGTTGCGCCTGTTCCTACGTGCAGTACCGCATGCTGCTGTTCTCTGGTTGTGAAGCCAGAGGAACAAGGCTGGACTGCAGGTTTGTGTTGCTTAACATGAGGAAAGCCTGTAAACTTTTTGGTTACATGTGTATCCCATGTCAAAAGAATGCCTGACGTCATGTGCAAGCTCCCATAGGCTGTTTCAAATCTTAGTTGGGTGCTATAAACACATTCATATAGCAGACATTCCTGCTGGAGGGACAGTCGCAACTAGGCTTTATAGGAGAGGTTAAAAGCACTATTTCAGTTATAAAACTTTTTCTATTTTTCAGTAGTTAAAACACGACCGGTTTCGGGCTCTTACATGCCCATCATTAGGTCTTATACGGAAAACAAACAAGAGACGGGAGCTAATAATAGCTTTTAGACGCAGTAGCACACATAAAAAAGTAAAAAAGAAGTTCGATAAACATTTTAGAAAACAGCCGTCGGGCTAGGTGTGGTAAAACCTAAGTCAATGGCAAATTGACACCAGACAATATTATGGACAATTGCCTGTATAAAGAAATATGCAACGAACACCAGGACACTTACACTTTGTGCTGTCACCCCGAGCACTGCGGTGGACGACTGCGGGGCGCGGTTTTATAACTGAGAGGTAAAATGGTTAACCAGAGGGCCAAAACTTCTGCCATCTGTTGACGGGGAGAACAACGTGGGGTCAACTAGCTCGGCAGTTCATAATCTGAATTAGTGATTCACATTCAAAATAGAAAAAACAGTTACACTGAAAATCACTTGAAAAGCAAAGGAACATATTGAACCGGGATAGTACAGAACTGTAGTAAGACTAACTGAAGCTGGCGACATAAAGTTTATGCATCAACCTTAAAACTCAACGAAAAGTTTTCCATTTTCACTAGTGGCAGACAAGTTCTTAATTTGGCGGAGATATATATGGCGACATTGAGCAACACGCCACATTCGAGGGTTGGATTCCCTCACTTCCTGATCGAGGACTCACACTGCTTGGGCTACACTCAGGGTGTATCTTCGACGTGGAAGAGCCCCAACCGTGCCTGTCGTGTTGTTGCCCATCTGCACTCCGTCACTGCTGCCCGCCGTCTGGTCCTCGCCGCCGACGCCGACGCCGCCGCCTGGTCGCCGCCTCTCGGTGCTCGCTGCTAATAATGCTGCTGCCGCCGCCGCCGCCGCCGCCGCCATCTCCCAGTGCTCGTCGCCGCCCCCTGTTTTAGTTCCTTTTGTACTTCGGCTACTCCTGTCGCCCATGGGCAACCCCAACTACCACCGTCATCTACACCTCCCCTTCACCTGCGCCACTGTAACATCATGGAGTGCTTACTCTGGGATTAACTCGTCTCATCCACCTCCCCTACTCACGGTCTCCTCCCCATCTATCTCCTCCCCATCACTGTATCCCCACCTGTATGTCACTCCTTCCATTGCCCCTGCCCCTGCCCCTGCTCCTGCTCCTGCTCTGCTCCCTCCGCCCTCACTCTGCTGTCGCCCAGACGACTTCCCCCCCCCCCTCCCCTGTGCAACTACCCCTGCTTCCCCTGCCCAAGTCACTGCCTGCCACGCCACAGTCGCCGACACAGAGTGCCCTACCCTCTCACCCGGTGCTACTGCCTCACAGGAGGGCCCTGCCTCCCACCACCTCCCCATCCACCCAGTCCCTCATCCCTCCTCCCAGGCAACACCCACAAAAAAATCTTCCACACGGCCCAGTGGTGACCTCTCCTCTAATCCCTTATCCAAAAAGCCCCTGCCCACCCCACCTCCTACTGACCCCGCCATGGATACCACCCCACCTCGCTCCTCTGCAGCCCCCTCCCTGTATATCTTCGTCCTAGCCAACTCTGATCCCTAATTCCTGGATGCTCACACCCTCACCCTTGAAATCCGGAAGTACATCCTCAATGCACCCATCACCCAACTTATCTCTCACAGACACTCTGTTCTCATCAATTCTCCCTCTCCCTCTTTCCATACTGATCTCCTCCGGTGCCTTCCCCACATCACCTTTGGGCCCCATGCATCCCTCACCCCATTCCTTACATCCTCCTCTCCTCGTCAGCCTAACCCACTCGTCGTCCACTGACCCTCACTGCTGTCATCACAAAACTCAGCCCCGTGGTCACAGAGGCTGAGGTGGTGGCGGAACTGAACGCCCACACAGCCCTGGAAGTCTGCTCGGCCCTACAGTATTTACAACTCCTCCGGCCCTACTTTCCTCATGGGTATATTTACAGAGTCCGCCTCCTCCATTGACCACCTCCTCATGCAGGGAGCCCCGATTTTCAACCGCTGCCACCCTGTTGACCCGTCCCATTCCCCTCCTCAATCCTACTGCTGTCAGTGCTGTCTCCTGTACAACGACCACCTCACACAAAACTGCATGAACCCCCACCTGCCCTGATTGTAAAGCCTCCCACTTCCTTAAACAGTGTCCCAACCTCACCTCCCCCCCCCCTTCCTGCAACACTTGCAATGAACCTCACCCCACCTATTCCTCCAAATGGAAAGCCAAATCACCTCCCACCAACCCTGAACCTACTGTCCCCGTTTGCCCCATCGACCCACCCATCCACCCTAACAATTCCCTCCATCCTCACCCTACAGCAGAAGACATCATCTGGTTCCTCACCATCATCCTGCAGAACATCCACCCCTTCCAGCGTCCCCACACACTCCAGCAGATTTCCCTTGCTGCCCGCTCTGTTTTCCACTTAAACACCTACGCCAGCTACTCCCATAACCAGGCTCACTTTACCTTCACCCGCTTTGAAACCCTCGTTTAAGGCCCTCTCTCCCCTTCCCGGATCCTTCCCACATCCAACCTCCTGGCACGTCAACAGTATTGTCTTCTCTACCTCAACATTCACTCCCTCCCTGCAAACAAATAACTCTTCATGCATACCCTCTCCCAGCACCAGGTTGACTACTTCATCCTTAATGAAACCTTCCTCCAACCCCACCATGTTGTCTGCACCTCCCCCTATCTCCTCCACCGCACTGACAATCCCCTTCCCCTAGCCCGAGGTGGGGTCGCTACAGCCCACCTCAAGCATCTCCCTGTCCGGCCACAACCCCTTCTCAATGACCCGACCGAACACCTTCTCCTCAGCCTCTTTTTTCCCTCCCTCACCATCACCTGTGCCACTATCTATATCTGCCCCGCATCTTCTCTCCCCTTTGACTTCATTTCCCATGTTGACCGTACTTTCTCCACGTACGTGATCGCCACTGACCTCAACATCCACAGCCATGAGCCTGCCACCCTTTGGCGGTGGTATCAGTTCCTTGCCACCCTCCACAGTGACCTTGTTCCTCTTCCACAGCACACGCGTCCTGAAAGTAACCCCACCACTGATGTTATCATCACTTCCCCCGACTGCCTTGGCCGCATCACCGTTGATGTCCACGATCCTGTTGGTAGTGACCATCTCCCTGTCCTTCTCACCATCTCCTTCCCCCATCCCACCCCTGCAGCCACCTGTCCAGCTGCCCCTCCAAAGTCTGTCCATGACTACCGCTGTGCCAATTGGGATGCCTACTGGGAATCCATTGCCTTACAGGTCGAAAGCCACCCCCTCACCTTTCACCACCCTGCTGAAATCACCCATGCCTCTTCCTTCCTTCAGAAGACCATCACTGATGCTGTGGAGGCTGATGTCCCCACCAAACTCACTCACCCTCACTCACCCTCACTCACCCTCACCACCCTACGCTTTCTCCACAGGCCGTCCTTCTTCTGCCTGAATCCCGAGGGCTCTACCGCTCCTTCTTCTGCACCCGTGACCGGGATACTCTCACCCACCACCAGCAATTACAGCGACACATCTGGAACCTCCTTACAGCAAAGAAACGCCGGGACTGGCGCCAGACATGCACACGCCTGAACTCCACCCTCCCTGTCAACTCCTTCAAGTACTGGTCAGCCTTCCGCTGCCTTACTGGTAGTCATCCCACCCCACGTTACCCCATCCAGCATGACGATCGACCCTTTCCTGACAACCTCAGTAAGGCTAACCATTTTGCTTCTCACCTATCTGAGATCTTCCCTATTTTGATTACTCCCTCTTCCTCACCGTCCTTGACCGCACTGACACCTCTGTTCCCCCACTCACCCCTAGCTTCCAGTACTTGGATCGGTTGCCCCCCTCAGACATCAACACTCCCATCACCGCACAAGACATCACACTCGTCCTCCGCTCCAAACGCAACACTGCCGCTGGTCATGATGGCGTCACCTACCTCCTCCTCAAGAAATCCCCCCCATCCTTCCCATTTGTCCTTGCTACCCTGTACAATGTCCTCCTCTCCACTGGATTTTACCCCAACCTGTGGAAGACTTCCCATGTGCTGCTGTTCCCTAAACCTAACAAACCCCCCTCTGGTACCTCTTCCTATCGTCCCATCTGCCTCACCTCCGTGTTCAGTGAGGTCTTCAAGGCCATGCTATCTCACCATATTCACCGCCACCTTAACCAGCACCACCTCTTTCCTCTTACACAATGTGGCTTCTGGCCTTCCTTCTCTGCCGACGACCAGATCCTTAACCTTACCAATCTTCTTTCCCTCCAACTTAACTCCAGTCGCTCCGCTATCTTTGTTTCCTTGATCTCCAGAACGCCTATGACCATGTCTGGCATCCTGGGCTCCTCTTCAAACTCCAGACCTATGCTCTCCCCATCAACTTTGTCCGTTTGTTGCTTCCATCCTCTCCCCTCATCCCTCCTATGTGACTATCCACAATTCCAACTTCCGTACTTTCTATCCCTCTGCCGGCGTGCCCCAAGGTTCTGTCCTTTCCTCTCTCCTCTATCTCCTGTATACTGCTGATATGCCCAAACCTCCCCCACCTATTCAATTTCTCCAGTTTGCTGATGACACCGCCTTCCTAGCCCTTTATCCTACACTTCAACAGTCCCAACGTACCCTCCAAACCCATCTTGACCAATTCACCACTTGGTGCAACCAGTGGTTCCTCCGTATCAATCCCTCCAAGACCCAGGCGATCATCATAGGCCACACCACCCACTCCTTCTGCCTCCATGATTTCTACCTCACCATTTATGGCCGTCCTATCCACCTCACTCCTACCCTCAAATACCTTGGCCTCACACTCGACCGCCACCTCATCTGGACTCCCCATCTCCTTACCATCCTAAACAAAGCTCACAACCGCCTCCGCCTCCTGAAACTCCTGTCTGGCCGGATGTGGGGTCTGCATCCTTCCACCATCCTTCACACCTACAAATCCTTGATCTGCCCCATCCTCTGTTATGCCAGCGTAGCTTGGATTTCCGCCCCTCCCCAGTTCTATAAAGCCCTCCAAATCCACGAACGCCATGCGCTCTGCCTCTCCTTTCGCATCCGCCTTCTGTCCCCCACGCATATCCTCTATGACCTCATCCCTTTCCCCAACCTTCTCCTTTTCCTTGGACACATCCGCACACTATATATTGTCCGCCGCCTTGATCCCCCTCACCCCCTGGTGTCTCCCTTCCTCTCCACCCCCAACCAGTTGCCGTGGCTTCTCCGTTGTGTCCCATCCTCTCTCCATCCTCACACCCTCCATCTCCTTTCCCAACGCAACTTCCACCATCTACCACTCCCGGACGATGAGCTTCGCCCTGACATCTACCCTTCGTACCAACTCTAACCCCATCTACCTGCCTCCAACTCAGGGCTCCCTCTCCTGACCCTCCCTCCTCCTGAGCGGCTCCCCCTCCTACTCCTCTTCCCTCTCTTGTGCCTCTTTCAGTGTCTCTGCACTCCCTCCTCTCTTGTCTTCCCTCTTCATGTCCTGCCCCACGTGTCTCCTGTCTCTTAGTGTACCTGCTGATGCCCCTACTCTCTTCATCCCGCCACTTCCCCTGTTGCCCCTTGCTCTCCCCTCCTTTTCCATCCTCTCTGACCTTTCCCTCGGCAGGTCCCACCTGGTAGTTTTCTTCTTCATCGTGTGTGCTCCAGGTGGGTTTTAAGTGTGTTGTTCCAGAGTGTTTTTAATACTGTGGCCCACTTGTAATCTGTGCATGTGCATTCAGTGTCTTCTCTGTGTTTTAAGAATCGCCAACCGTGTTTTTTAACTTTCTGGTGACTTTTTTAACTGCCCCCCCCCCCATGACCGTCTCCATGTCAGTGTATATTTACCTCCATTTTCTCCTCTTACTCTGTTTTATGTTCCCCTTGTTTATCGCCTTATGTGTGTACCAATTTTGTTTTAGTTGTCATGTCACTCGGCTGAAGAGCGGCGGATTGTGCCGCTGACAGCCCTCCCCTGCCCATATGGGGCAGGGGAATGAAATCACAATAAAGAAAAAAAAAAAAAAAACATGCCACAGTCATGAGTTGAAAAGACATACACATGTGCTACTCCTATTACAAAGCATCTCGCTACTGAACAAAACGAAAGGTAGCAAAATTTTACAGTCCACATTTCCTAAAACTACTATACCAATCAACATCTAGCCTCAGCGATACAGACAGGAGCAGCAGCCTTTTCAGTAGTTGCAGGGGCAACAGTCTGGATGATTGACTGATCTGGCCTTGTAACACTAACCAAAACGGCCTTATTGTGCTGGTACTGCGAACGGCTGAAGGCAAGGGGAAACTACAGCCGTAATTTTTCCAAAGGGCATGCAGCTTTACTGATAGTTAAATGATGATGGCGTTCTCTTGGGTAAAACATTCCGGAGGTAAAATAGTCCCCCATTCGGATCTCCGGGCGGGAACTACTCGAGGACGTCATTATCAGGAGAAAGAAAACTGACGTTCTACGGATAGGAGTGTGGAATGTCAGATCCCTTAATCGAGCATATAGGTTAGAAAATTTAAAAAGGAAAATGGATAGGTTAAAGGTAGATATAGTAGGAATTAGTGAAGTTCCCTGGCAGGAGGAACAAGACTTTTGGTCAGGCAAATACAGGGTCATAAATACAAAATCAAAAAGGGGTAATGCAGGAGTCAGTTTAATAATGAATGAAAAAAATAGGAGTGTGGGTAAGCTACTACAAACAGCATAGTGAACACATTATTGTGGCCAAGCTAGACACGAAGCCCACGCCTACTACAGTAGTACAAGTTTATATGCCAACTAGCTCTGCAGATGACGAAGAAATTGAAGAAATGTATGATGAAATGAAAGAAATTATTCAGATATTGAAGGGAGATGAAAATTTAATAGTCATGGGTGACTGGAATTCGGTAGTAGGAAAAGGGAGAGAAGGAAATGTAGTAGGTTACTATGCATTGGGGCTAAGAAATAACAGAGGAAGCCGCCTGGCAGAATTTTGCACAGAGCACAAGTTAATCATAGCTAACACTTGGTTCAAGAATCATAAAAGTAGGTTGTATACATGGAAGAAGCCTGGAGATACTGACAGGTTTCAGATAGATTATATAATTGTAAGACAGAGATTTAGGAACCAGGTTTTAAATTGTAAGACATTTCCAGGGGCAGATGTGGACTCTGACCACAATTTATTGGTTATGAACTGTAGATTAAAACTGAATAAACTGCAAAAAGGTGGGAACTTAAGAAGATGGGACCTGGATAAACTGAAAGAACCAGAGGTTGTACAGAGTTTCAGGGAGAGCATAAGGGAACAATTGAGACGAATGGAGGAAAGAAATACAGTAGAAGAAAAATGGATAGCTTTGAGAGATGAAGTAGTGAAGGCAGCAGAGGCTCAGATACGCAAAAAGACGAGGGCTAGTAGAAATCCTTGGGTAACAGAAGAAATATTGAATTTAATTGATGAAAGGAGAAAATATAAAAATGCAGTAAATAAAGCAGGCAAAAAGGAATACAAATGTCTCAAAAATGAGATCGACAGGAAGTGCAAAATGGCTAAGCAGGGATGGTTAGAGGACAAACGTAAGGATGTAGAGGCTTATCTCACTTGGTTTAAGATAGATGCTGCCTACAGGAAAATTAAAGAGAGCTTTGGAGAAAAGAGAACCACTTGTATGAATATCAATAGCTCAGATGGAAACCCAGTTCTAAGCAAAGAAGGGAAAGCAGAAAGGTGGAAGGAGTATATAGAGGGTCTATACAATGGCGATGTACCTGAGGACAATATTATGGAAATGGAAGAGGATGTAGATGAAGATGAAATGGGAGATATGATACTGCGTGAAGAGTGACAGAGCATTGAAAGATCTGGGTCGAAACAAGGCCCCGGGAGTAGTCAACATTCCATTAGAACTACTGACGGCCTTGGGAGAGTCAGTCCTGACAAAACTCTACCATCTGGTGAGCAAAATGTATGAGACAGGCGAAATACCCTCAGACTTCAAGAAGAATGTAATAATTCCTATCCCAAAGAAAGCAGATGCTGACAGACGTGAAAATTACCGAACTATCAGTTTAATAAGTCACGGCTGCAAAATACTAACGCGAATTCCTTACAGACGAATGGAAAAACTGGTAGAAACCGACTTCGAGGAAGATGAGTTTGGATTCCGTAGAAGTATTGGAACACGTGAGGCAATACTGAACCTAAGACTTATCTCAGAAGATAGTTTCAGGAAAGGCAAACCTACGTTTCTATCATTTGTAGACTTTGAGAAAGCTTTTGATAATGTTGACTGGAATACTCTCTTTCAAATTCTGAAGGTGGCAGGGGTAAAATACAGGGAGCGAAAGGCTATTTACAATTTGTGCAGAAACGAGATGGCAGTTACTTGGAAGAGCAGCTGAACGGAATGGACAGTGTCTTGAAAGGAGGATATAAGATGAACATCGCCAAAAGCAAAACGAGGATAATGGAATGTAATCGAATTAAGTCGGGTGATGCTGAAGGAATTAGATTAGGAAATGAGACACTTAAAGTAGTAAAGGAGTTTTGCTATTTGGGGAGCAAAATAACTGATGATGGTAGCAGTAGAGTTGGTATAAAATGTAGACTGGCAATCGCAAGGAAAGCGTTTCTGAAGAAGATAAATTTGTTAACATCGAGTATAGATTTAAGTGTCAGGAAGCCGTTTCTGAAATGAATTTTTTTGAGTGTGGCCACGTATGGAAGTGAAACATGGACCATAAATAGTTTGGACAAGAAGAGAACAGAAGATTTCAAAATGTGGTGCTACAGAAGAATGCTGAAGATTATATGGGTAGATCACATAACCAATGAGGAGGTATTGAATAGAATTGGGGAGAAGAGGAGTTTGTGGCACAATTTGACTAGAAGAAGGGATCGGTTGGTAGGACATGTTCTGAGGCATCAAGGGATCACCAATTTAGTATTGGAGGGCAGCGTGGAGGGTAAAAGTCGCAGAGGGAGACCGAGAGATGAATACACTAAGCAGATTCAGAAGGATGTAGGTTGCAGTAGGTACTGGGAGATGAAGAAGCTTGCTCAGGATAGAGTAGCATGGAGAGCTGCATCAAACCAGTCTCAGGACTGAAGACCACAACAACAACATGAATAGCTGAGGAAAGAGCGTACAGTACCTGCCACTTTCTTTTCAATGCAGATGTAGCTCAGCCACACGCATTCACGTCTTTTCAATAGCAACAACTGCCCAAGTCTCCAAGTACAGAGGGCATCGCAGCGTCCATTGTGCCCTGGAAAGTTAAAACAGATTCTAACCTAGCCTCCCTACTCCCACCAAAAACTGACGAAGGAGACTGGACGCACTGTGACTAATCTGTCTTTTGTTATTTTTGGATGACCTCTGGCTACAGTGTCTGACATTCGGTGTTGGAGCCACTGTGTACGACATCTAATTCGTCATGTCTTTGAAAGGTGTTAGAGAGACGGTGTTGCTTAATTTGTTTAACAATGGTGTGCTTCTAGAGAATGTAATTCATTTATGGTTGGAATAATTTGTTCGAACAATAGGCACCGTTTTCCGTTTCTTGATTAGATAGTGTCTGGATTAGGTCTTACAAGCACAACCAGATCACAAACAGTATTACACTGTAGGTGTTACGTAAAAAAAGCAGAAATGGCAGAAAAAATCAACTAGAAATATGGACATGAAAGTGCTTTACTCCCACACGTAAATTATCTGTTTGCCTGTCTGGCGAGATATCTGTCGTTTGGATTAGTTTTTCTACGTTTATCTGCACAGAATTCTGATAGGAGACACACTATTAACGCGGAAACGACGGTCTCAAAATTCAGCACAGCACGCTTAAGGACTATATTGTGAATTGGGAAGCTGGGACATTTCCGTTCATCTTCTTCGTGTTTAAATTTTTTTCGGTTAGTTATATGAACAACAGACTAGATCAATTTTGCATGTGATGATGTACACTTCGGCACTTTTTGGGACAAAAAGCAGTGTTTTCCGTCACAATACAGACGAGAAGCAAACATTTCTCTATTGTCGTCTGGATATTTTTCTGAATATATATAGTTTATACGAACAATTTTTCAGCCTGTTCACTGCAGCCACCAAGAGATGCACTGTGACTAGATTTTTAATCACCCACCAGCGAGTGTCTCACATAATTCAGAGTGACTGCTCCAGCCACCTGCTCATGAGAGTGGCGTGCATGTGTATATGTACTGCACAATAGATGCTGGTCGACTGCCGGCATCGTTTAAACAAATAATCCAAGTCATTCAGACACTTGTATGCAAAATACGTCGAAGTAACTCTATGATTTTACGTGGAGCGATAAACAGTCGTTGATTGATAGTCTATACGATGCGGTTGTGACAGTCGCGAGCCAAGGCTGCGGCCAGAAAGGTCACTGCCAACTCCTAGTGCAACTGTCATAGGCAGAGCGGCAAGAGACGTAAGTACATCGTGTGGCATCTGCATGATGCTGCTAGGGTGATAATGTGTGGTTGCAGTGCAGATTTTTTTAATTGGAAGAAAAAGTACATACCTTTGTACTTACGGGGGTACTTTCAATGCCAACATCCCCAAATGATTATCTAAAAAAAACAAAAAAAACAAGATTTATTAGAGTACTCTCTAGTGCTAGATCAACGACAATTAGCCTCAAATGCTCCACAGGCATAAGAAAATAATGTTGGTTATCCAAGTTGCTACCTGTGGCTGTACACGTATGAGCAGCCCTTAGAGGCTCACCTTCACACATTCTTCTTGAATTTTTGTGACTAAAGCCCTTCTAGCTCATTATTTATGTTATACTTGACATGTGAGTACTGTCTCTGTCTAGTACTGTTAGTCAGCACTTACACGTTCTTTTATATATATAAAATTTTTTTCTTCCATAAATTTGTGATTAAGTTATAAACCACTTTGCATGTCTAATTTCTGATGAAGGCACTCTTAGAAGTGTTGAAACCTGGTCAATAAGACTAAAAAAAGTGTGACCGAGGGCTCATTTGTTTCATTTTCAATTGAATACAAATCATTCTCGAGAACTGAAAGGTATATCGCCGGCTAAATACGTAAACGTAACATACTCAATACAGGAAATTTAGTTGAGTTATTTTTCCTCGAATATTTTGTATAGGTCATGTGTATAAGGATAACTAGGTAGGCTGCAGTATTTTAATAAGTTACACAAGCACTTTTAGAAGTGATGACATAATTTTATATATTTTGGAGATATCAACTCTGTCACTGTCTTTATAGTCTCATGAGTGTATTTGACCAAAACATATCGTTCTGAAGTTTAAGTGACCCTTACCTCTGCCTCGCGTCATGCATTTGGTGTCAAGCATGGCATGCACCCGCTGGCGCTCAATGCACAGATTTCCATTTACTTAAAGATAGTTAAAAATGTATTCATCCACAATACTGAAAGTAGAATGTTGTGTTAGTAGTTATTAGGTCCTATTTTCCCCTTTAATAATATCTTGCATTCTCATTGGTTGTGGATTCCACTAGAGATTCTGTTGTCTGCGTTACAACTTTACGCCGTTCCTCTAAAACGCGTCTTTTACATAATTACTACTGAATATCAGATGACTCTTCATATATTCATCGAGTACGTGTCGGAAATTCTCTACTGGCAAAATGTCTAGGGATTGCAGAGGTGTTGGGATTCAGTGGGCAGTGTTATGCAACAGCTACAGCCATGCATCTGGAGCTGTATGTGTGAAAATACATTCTTAAAAAATGGAATGTCCAAATGGGATGGAAATCGGTAGATGTTGTCTACATCACCAGACAAACAAATGATAATAATTTCTGAAAAAAATTATGTTTCATTCAAGAGAAGGAACTTTACTAATTGAGCGAGTCAATAATGCTTTGGTCCACCTTCGGGTCTTATGCAAGCAGTTATTCAGCTTGTCATTGATTGGTAGAGTTGCTGGATGTCCTGATGGGGGATATCGTGTCAAATTCTGTCCTACTGGCACAATAGATAGTCAAAATCCCGAGCTGCTTGGAGAGCCTTACCCGTAATGTCCCAAATGTTTTCAACCGGGGAGAGATACGGCTACCTTACTGTTATAGATAGGGTTTGTCCAGCATGAAGACAAGCAATAGAAACTGTCTACGTGTGCATTAGAGCATTATATTGCTAAAATGTAAGCCCAGGATTGCTTGTCATGAAGCGCAACAAAACAGGACATAGAAAATCGTTGACGAACTGTGTCATAAGTGTGTCGCGGATGACAACAGAAAGGGATCTTGCTAGGAAATGAAATGGCACCCCACACCATCACCTCTGGTTGACTGGCCAGGGCGTATCTAGACACCTCTTTGCTGGCCATCGGGCGATAGTCCAAGTGGGGGTCATCACTGAAGACAATTATATTCCAGTCATGAGATTCCAGGCCGAAGACATGTAATTTTTTTGAAACTGTAATCATTTGTTCGTACGTGCACATCACATCTACCAATTTCCGGCCCATTCGGATAATTCCTTCCTGGTGTGTCGCTATAATCCTCTAAAAGACCCATATTATTGATACTTGTGTATAGATGTGATGTACAGGTGTGTTTATTTAGGATGTTTATGTAAACCTTATGGACCATAGTTCCGTCAATAAAACAAAAATCTCGCCATATCGCTTGCACTCATGCAGCCCCAGACAAGTACCGAACCCCATCCATGTTTACCTGAGGCTGTTATATTTCCCTCTTCAAGGTCACAATTCTTTTTTTACTCCATACTGTTGCTCATACACTTGCCTTAAATAATTAAAATGGCCTCTTGTCAGTAGATACCACCTTCTTACAGAAATTAAACCCACCGTATTTATGTTTTCTTGCAAATAAAACTTAGTTTCTTCAGTTGATGTTCCTGGTGTATGGTTTTCTATGGGTTTCTTGACTTCTCTAAGTTTCGTAGCCCTCGGATGGAACTGCAAGACGATCGCTTCGTCATTGGTTTTTTTATGTTTTATTCAGCTGAAGATGTGAATTGAAGTTTGTGTGAGGGAGGGCATTGGATTGTACAAGGGTAGCCATGCAGCAATGATAGCTGCAGCGCTGTGGAGGTGGTGTAATGGTTAGTGTTCCTGCCTAGTAAACAAGGAAACGTGGGGTCGTGTCCTGCCTATAGCACATATTTTAATTCATTTCTTCAACTTCAATCATTACTGTATATAATTGTTTGGTTGATCTACCGACGGTTTCTCTGTGGCTTGAAAAGATTCTCCTTTTCGAAATCACCTATTATAGGTTCTTCGCTCTTTTGTAGTTTTGCGACTACCAGTCATCGGACCATCAGTTTACTGTCATCACTATCAAAAATACTCGAACGTATTATACTAGCTAGAATATTTGAACGTAATATGAAACAGGCATTTTTCTTGGTGTAGAAAAGGCTTTAAACAGACTTTGACTAGACTCTCTGATTATCAAACTGAATGCTTCAACAAACTTTCCTTTCTGCCACCTGAGACTGGTGGATAGTTCCTTAACTGACAACAAATTTTACATCATCGGTGATATGAAATCAGAGATCGAAAACGCCAAAGAAAGTGTCCTACAGGGCTCAGTCATTCCTCCGACACTCTTCTCTATCTACGTCAATGACCTGCCTATATTATCACACGCTCTATTTCGACAGATCACTCTTGATAAGGCCTCCCTATCATTGAACAGAAGATTGGATACCTCCATCAAGAGATGTGAAGATCTATTAGACGCTACCGAAGAATGGCTACTGCAAGACGATCGCTTCGTCATTGGTTTTTTTATGTTTTATTCAGCTGAAGATGTGAATTGAAGTTTGTGTGAGGGAGGGCATTGGATTGTACAAGGGTAGCCATGCAGCAATGATAGCTGCAGCGCTGTGGAGGTGGTGTAATGGTTAGTGTTCCTGCCTAGTAAACAAGGAAACGTGGGGTCGTGTCCTGCCTATAGCACATATTTTAATACATTTCTTCAACTTCAATCATTACTGTATATAATTGTTTGGTTGATCTACCGACGGTTTCTCTGTGATAAAGATAAAGCTGAATGCAAAATAAACGAAAGAGGTCTCGTTTTCAAGGAGAAGCCCAGTCCTTTGTATGTATTGTATTGAAATGGGGACCTAGAACCGTGGTTCACAACCCCACAACAGGCTAGTCCACTGACCGCACCGCCGGCCCACACCTAGCCTGGGGTTATTGTTCGGTTCGGCCGCTCAGTGGACCCTCCCAGGAACGTCTCACGCCAGACGAGTGTAAACCCCAATGTTTGTGTGATAGAGTAATTATGGTGTACGCCTACGTGGAGACAGTGTTTGCGGAGCAATCGCCAACATAGTGTAACCGAGGCGGAATAAGGGGAAACAGCCCGCATTCGCCGAGGCAAATGGAAAACCGCCTTAAAAAGCATCCACAGACCGGCCGGCACACTGGACCTCGACAGTAATCCGCTGGGCGGACACGTGCCGGAGATGGGCACGCCTTCCCACCCGGAAAGCAGTGCGGGATAGCCCAGTCCTTTAGACCAAGCGGTTGCTGTGAAACACGTAAGTGGACTGGATGGACAAAAGAAAATATTTGGGCATTATACTGGACAAAAAGCTAATTTACAAGACTATGTCGACGAAAAGAAGACAAAGATCACGAAAACTGTCTACTCACTCTACGTCCTACTAGACGGCACAGAGCTTAACATCAGAACCAAATTTCCTCTTTATCAAGCGCTAATGCAACCAATGGCAATCGCATCAGGGAAACGACAAGCAGCAGTCACATTCAAACCACGCAGAGACTTCAAAATCGTTGTCTTAGACTGACGCCACACGTTGGACCAGGACGACTGAACACAAAGGCCTCAGAATCCCAACTGTTAGGGAAAATCAGGAACGCACGAGAAAACTCAGAGAAAGTGGACCTACCCAGTCAAGACTCATGGTACATAAAAAATGTTGGGGTTGTTCAACCAGCAAAGAATTATAAATGTAGAGCACCACTATGTATAACAGCCACTTTATAAGAGAAGTGGAGGCCAAAAGGACAAAACTATGAGCCCAATGTCCTCCAAACGCCACATCAAATAAATAAACACAAACAAATATTACAAAACCTTGACAGTCCACTCCACAAAGTGGGAAGCACTTTTGGCACAATTACAAGAAAACTTCAGCACCAATCTCGAAGGTGAGTGAACGATCACATAGGTGCCAAAAATCGTCAGAATTATTACCAAGTCTTAACTGCACTAGCAATATGAGAAACTTTTTGGAAAGCTAGTAATTTTTTTACCGCTGTCCACAGCCTGCTCCATCCAGCCCTCAGTGGAGCTGCGCTATGAGATTGCGATCTAAGGGAGTGTTTCCAACCGATAGCAGATTACACCATTGAAAAATACGAATGAATTGCACACTTCCCTTATTGGCCTGTGGTAAAGCATATTTTCACAAAACTTAAAATTTCTGAAAAAAGCCCTTGATCAAATCAATAAACTGTAAGATATTACTCACTGCTGACTTCAAACGGACTGTAGCTACGTCATGTATTGAGTGATACACAACTACAAAATCAGAAATACTACCAGAATGTTTATCGATAATGGACTATTACATCAATGCCAAATCGTGAATTCACTAGATAAAATTGAATGTATAACAACAGAAGTAGAAACAAAACAGAAGAATTAGGCAAATGTGTAGTTGGGCACTTAGATTAGTTTTCACGTGTAGATCTATCATGGATAATGTGTACTATCAAGCATGTTCATTGCTTCCGTAAATTTGCCCGTGTTTCTCGGTACCGGTATTATGAACAAAATACAAATTCGTGCCACTAACAGGTGCATAGAATCTGTTCAGACATTTTCTCTTGTGTTGTTGGTGATGTAACTTGGTATTCGTGACGCGGAGGACTATGGCTACTCCTGCGAGTTTGCCAGGAGAAATATTATAAGAGGAGTGAATATTCGTTACTAACTTGTGACAGTTAGCATCTCACTTAATGTAGTAGCTTAAGGAATTGATAACATGCACCTTTTGCAGCAAAACTGGAACTAAATTTCCTTTACTTTACGTCTATGGTTACAAATGTTTTGTCACCAGACTACCGGTTTCGGTCTATAGCGACCATCTTCAGATCTGCAGCAAAATATGGGAAAACAAATACATTAGTAGACTGTCTACAGCTTAAAACAATATAATAGACCATAATAAAACGTACTACTGACATACATATGAATTTGTGCGCTTGAAGTATGAAGAGGCATACCTGTTTTATAAAGACATGTCCTGAGGTACTGCAGCCATGGTGGCATCGTCAAATGTTAGACGCAAAATTAGCACCAGCATCCTCAAATGTATATAAATAACAGTATATGCAAGAGTCGTCTTGTCAGCAGCAGCTAGTGCTGCTGACAAGATGACTCTTGCATATGCTGCAGCTAGTGCTGCTCCTATATGACGTCGTTGAAACATATCTCATTTTCAGTTGACACCGTTGCCGCCCCTTACAGTCGTGCCCGGCCCATTGTTGACCTCTGGTATATTTCAAAAAAATGTTCAAATGTGTGTGTAATCTTATGGGACTTAACTGCTAAGGTCATCAGTCCCTAAGCTTACACATTACTTAACCTAAATTATACTAAGGACAAACACACCTACCCATGCCCGAGGGAGGACTCGAACCTCCGCCGGGACCAGCCGCACAGTCCAGGTTTGTTCCAACCAGTTTAAGATTCGAAAAACTTCGTTCTCCATTTGCCACTGTCACCGGGAGTGTTAGCTAAACTCTTAAGACTACACTTATTTTGGGCACAAAGTCAAATTCTTGAATGATTTTCGAAGCTTCAATTGGTGTGCTACCAGAATTTAATTTCGAGTTCAATTTAAGTTCATCGTTCAAATCGACACAACTGATGTCCTTAGCCTGCCCATGACTAAAACTGTCGCAGCGTTTAGAACACTTGTCATTTAGAATTTCAGCTGACATGCCTTTACTAATGTCGTACAAAATATAGAAAAGCTCGTTGTTACATTTAAGCTGTTGAAATCCATTACTGAGGGAACATATTGTAAAATCCAGTATTTTAAAGTAAAAGTCTGTTTTGTACTGCGCTTCTGGATCTTCAATTTTCTCATCTTCTTCCTCATAATAGAAATGTTTCTATTTCCGTCTCTTTCGTATCTGCGTTGTACACCTACGGTCGGGTTTCCTGTACTAGGTAGTCTTGAAATTTGAGGCATTACTTGAAGTTTGTTAAATTCTGTGTTGTGTTTTTGAGTAAGTCAATACTTTTCGATATGTCTGTGGTAATACGTTGTAAGTTTTGCTGACAACTAAGCAGTGTATGATACCATATGACCACTGAACAAAGGAGCACAAAATCACAGATAAGGTTTTGCATACTCCAGCCTCATACGCAACCATTCTATCCGTATTTTCGTCTTCGCTTATGTCAACCAGTAGCCTACCTAATAGATCTCCCCTACGTCATAGTTTCAGAGGGCGTCAACATCAATCCTACTGTCCCATCTGATAGTACTCAATGGCTTCAACGTTGGTGCAGAAGTACACTGAAGAGCCACAGAAACTGGCACACCTGCCTAATGACATAGAGGGCCCCCGCGAACAAGTAGAAGTGACGCAACACGACGTGGCATGGACTTGATCAATGTCTGAAGTAGTGCTGTAGGGAATAGACACCATGAATCCTCCAGGGCTGTCAATAAATCCGAAAGAGTACGAGGGGGTGGAGATCTCTTACGAACGGCACATTGCGAAGTAACCCACATATGCTCACTAATGTTTATGTCTGGGGAGTCTGGTAGCCTGAGGAAGTGTTTAAACTCAGAAGAATGTTCCTGGAGCCTCTCTGTAACAATTCTGGACGTGTGGGGTGTCGCATTGTCCTACTGGAATTGCGTAAGTCCGTCTGAATGCGCAGTGGACACGAATGGATACAGGTGATCAGACAGGATGCTTATGCTCATGTCACCTGTCAGAGTCGTGTCTAGACGTATCAGGGGTCCCATATCACTCCAACCGCCAACGCCGCACACCATTACAGAGCCTTCACCAGATTCAACAGTCCCCTGCTGACATGCAGGGTCCATGGATTCATGAGGTTGTCTCCAAATCGGTACACGTCCATCCGCTCGATACAATTTGAAACAAGACTGGTCCGACCAGGCAACTTGTTTCCAGTCATCAACAGTCCAATTTTAGTGTTGATGGCCCCAAGCGAGGAGTAAAGCTTAGTATCGTGCAGTCATCAAGGGTAGACGAGTGGCCCGTATCGATATGTTTCGTTGAATGGTTCACACGCTGACATTTGTTGATGGCCCAGCGTTGAAATCTGGAGCAATTTGCGGAAGGGTGAATCTTCTGTCACGTTGAACGATTCTCTTCAGTCGTCATTGGTCCAGGTCTTGCAGGATCTTTTTCCGGCCGCAGCGATGTCAAAATGGCTCTGAGCATTATGGGACTTACTTCGAAGGTCATCAGTCCCCTAGAACTTAGAACTACTTAAACCTAACTAACCTAAGGACATCACACACATTCATGCCCGAGGAAGGATTCGAACCTGCGACCGTAGCGGTCGCGCGGTTCCAGACTGTAGCGCCTAGAACGGCTCGTCCATCTCGGCCGGCGCACCGATGTCGCAGAATTTATATTTTACCGGATTCCTGATATTCACACACGTGAAATGGAATTACGGGAAAATCACCACTACATCGCTACCTCGGAGATGCTCGAGCGCCGACTATAACACCACGTTCATACTCATTTACATTTTGATAAACTGTCATTGCAGCAGCAATAACCGATCTAAAAACTGCGCCAGACATTTGTTGTCTTATATAGGCGTTGCCGACCGCAGCGCCTTATTCTGCCTGTTTATTTTGTATTTGAATACGCCTGCCTATACCAGTTTCTGTGTGCTTCAGTGTATGAACTTTCAAGACCACCCAAAGTCGCGTAGACGCAGGAAATATGTCAAATTTTTCTCACCAATCGAAAGAATGGAACTGCATATTCTGATTCCTTTGCAACATCATTCACAACCAGGTTTCGGGAATGATTGCAGCAGCGATGTAAAATGCCTTAGGATCTTTTATCCAAAATCCGCTTTTGCATTCCTATATTCTTGCCTTTCGTAAGAGACCCGTTACTGTCTTCCTCTTCACGTTTTCCAAAGGTATTTTCATTTCTCTAATTGTTTTAAGACTATCTCCGTAAACCCCAAACCTGATGCATCTCTTGCAAGTGCAAAGCCAAGTAAATGTACACAGTATTTGTAACACAAGTGTCAAAATCAGTGGAAGTCACTTTAACGAAACGTCCTACCAATGTCATTTGCTCAACACCAGAAATATTTTTGGTGTAGTAGAGAAGTATAGCCTACTACAAAATTTAGCAGCTTTCAATAAAGAAAAAATTTTTTTGTAATTTTTTGATGGAGAACTTAAAATTTTGCTTCGTTTGTGTGGCCATTTTGTCTGTGGTGCTTTATATTATTTTAAAGTATTTTAATTCCGTCTTTGTAACAAGATGGAAATGCGTGTTTTTGTCACCAAACGCGTTTAATTTTTGTTGTGAATAGGAATCCTACATACTTTGTTCGCTAGACAAACAATCAGACAACTCGTATTAACGAGTTTTATTACTAGATATTACAAACACTTACTTTGATCTGAGAATTCTTGTAGTCCTTTACACACGGTCATCCACAAGTGCAATTACACAGATGTGATGGAAGCATGTTCTCACAATCACGTGATTGTAGCACAGCGAAAGTCACAGCTCGCGTATGCGAGCGATACATGGCAGGAAAAGTACATTTTCTAAGAACGGGAATGTCTTGTCCATTACAAGCCATCAGGTGTGTGCTAGTTTTGGATACAGGTAGGGAGCCTAACAGTTGATATATGTTACGATTGAGCAGTGTAACAAAGGCACCCATGTCCCACCGAAATTTCACAAGTTTTCCACTAAAATGCAAAGAAACAAAAGGTTTTCTCCGTTGCAAACATACCGAGTGTACGTGACCTTTCTTGCCACAGGCGTAACAAAGTGCTAGTCTGGACAGGCATTGGCGTTTGTGCCGTGAATAGCACCGAGGGTATGGCTTAATTCTATCCAATGATGTAGCCGCCTGTTTAACGAACTGTTTATGTGTCTTGGCACACGTGTGCTGTGACTGCGTACTGGGCTGGTTATGAGAAAGGGACGACTCAATCTGACAAATTAGTGGCTGCTCAAATTAATCAGCCTCTATGACATCTGAATCATACTGATATAGAATTTGCACTACTTGATGAAATGATGGATCTGACTGTTTCAAAATCTGTTCTCTAAGTTTGACATCAGTTACATTGTACACGATCACATCACATGTGAATATAAAGCATCACAATCACATTTGTATTTTCATTTCCTTGTCGTACCTTGCAAATCCGTTATCTACTCACGATAAGTTTCCTCTGACCTTTTCTTGCAACGAAAGAATTGGTAGCCGGCCGGAGTGGCCGTGTGGTTCTAGGCGCTACAGTCTGGAACTGCGTGACCACTACTGCCGCAGGTTCGAATCCTGCCTCGGGCATGGATGTGTGTGATGTCCTTAGGTTAGTTAGGTTTAAGTAGTTCTAAGTTCTAGGGGACTGGTGACCACAACAGTTAAGTCCCATAGTGCTCAGAGCCATTTGAACCATTTGAAAGAATTGGTAAATAGCTGCCACTACATTCACTTGTTGGTCATACTAGTTAGTTAGAGAACCTATAACCTGATCATATGAAAGTCTACTCAGAGTGGCGTTACGGAACAATTTCTGAATGTGGCGAAAGACTGTACTTCCTACCGTTGACAAAAAGTAACGTAGTTTCACGGTACCTGATACCTTGTGAGCAATGATGTGGGCTTCATACTGTTGCAACCACTCGCGTCATTCCTCTTCTTTTTCGTTAAACTGGCGAAAAGGCAGTATGGTACTTAGAGCTACAGTTGTTGTTGCATGTTGGTCGGGTAGTCACGCTGTGTTTGTTGCGTGGTTGGCGAGCAACTGCTGTACCGTGTTTAGAAGGGTTGCAATCTGCTACGTCTGAAATTGAAACATCTGTGTTGGCTGCGTTGCATCTACTGCTTGCAGCTGAGGTGGGTTGCTCATTTTGGAATACGCAGATGCAATAAACAGACAATGCAAGCAATAAAAACAGGCACACAAGCAAAGAAAATTTCTGTGACGCCCACATGAAAACACTGAATAGAAAAAACACTATAAGAGACACTTTTAAATACGTAAACACACCCCTGCCAAGAAAAGGCAAGGTAGAATTAAGGCGCCAGCAAAACACAATAGCCCATGACAAAACAGAACAGAGACAATCAGTGGCAGCCGGTGGCCTTGGGTTCGAAGCGTTAACAGGTTGTCACTACGTTATTCCTCCTATATCGTCGACACCATGTTATTAGTACATTCCATCCTCGTCACCATGTCGTTGTGTCTAGGAATCCTGCATACTTGGTTCACTAGACAAACAATCAAACAATTCAAAATAATGTCTTCTTCAGAATAGACAAACAAAAGTAACACTTCTGGTCCTAGCGACCGCTACTAACAACAATCTGTTAACTGAACTGCAGTGACAGCTGATCTCTAACTGAGATACATAGAGACTGCTAATGAAGAGGCTACGATGATTGAGCTAACGAAGTGGCTAACGTTGAACCTCCTATCGAAGTGGGTGCCAGCAGTCGGGCGCGACGCTTATATCGTCTTCACCTAGATACTGTTGCTGTCGTGTTGTTGTCCTGGAGGGAGGTCGGTCAGCCTGCCATTGGCTGACCTCTTTCCACAGCCTTCTCTGTCGTTCCCGACTGTCATGCCGGAGCTGACTTTACGCCGTAACAGTTTTATTGATATAAAACATTATCAGTCGTCTATAAT
This sequence comes from Schistocerca cancellata, assembly GCF_023864275.1. Classification (NCBI taxonomy): domain Eukaryota; kingdom Metazoa; phylum Arthropoda; class Insecta; order Orthoptera; family Acrididae; genus Schistocerca; species Schistocerca cancellata. Next base: position 454,665,045 of record NC_064629.1, read on the forward strand.
AAAAAAGATTTACAGATCAGCTTGCTTTATAGACCGAAAAAGAGATCGTATGGTATTTTATGCCTATTTTTCGCTCACGTCATGAAACGCTGTCTACCTGCATTTGCTTCTCTTGATTCTGGATTAATTCCACATTGTTTTGCAGAACTGCGTGTTTTCTGAGGTAAAACACACCATTGCCATTTGTTTGTATCTGTCTGGTTACGGATGCCTCGTGTGTTTTATGTAGTGTTAAGAATTATGTGTTTTCTGAGGTAAAATACACCATTACTATTTGTTTGTATCTGTCTGGTATGCCTCGTGTGTTTTATGTAGTGTTATTAACTTACCAACTTCACCACTAGTTTTTGCTTTGATCTAAAAGTATTCTCCTTGTGCTTTGTCATATGTGTGTTATATAGTTTAAATATGATGTTATGTCTTTATTTAATGTACATGAGAACAGAGTGTGTTGTGACGAAGCTGAAGAATGAGTATGATGTGATCGTGGTCCGAGGTGGCAATGACAAAGGTCAGGGGGGGTGGGGGGTGGGGGTGGGGGTGCGGGAGAGGGACGTTGGCGAGAGATGATTGAATAACTGAATGTAAGGTAGAGGTGGGGTGTTGAAGGCAAAGAGTGAGGAGCAAGAGGCGAAATGGAAGGGGAGCGTGGTAGAGTGACAGAAGGTGAGGGATGAGAAAGCAAAAGATTTTTCTCTCACTGCATGATTTTTTCAATTCTTTTATATGATGCCTTTTTTTTATCTGGTAGTTGACAAACTTAATTATGTGTTAATACTTCCTGTATATGGAAGTTTTCTTGAAAAGGGAAGAGGTGTATATCTTTAGTGATTTTTATGAAGCTCATATCATTTCTATTGTGCTTGAGCTATGGTATTCCTCTTTAAGGTAGCCCGCAAATGCTGAGTGATTTCTAGAGCATTTCCAAGCCCTGATGTGATCAATCTATGTTGTGTCTAATATCCTACCACTCATCTTCAAGACTTTTTTACAGTCTCTGCTATTGAATTGGTAGGTACCAGATGGTTAGTGTCCGTCAGGTTTTGATTTTAGTTTAGAGACCTGTTTCTGTCTGTATTGAGTTACTTATTTTGTTCGCAAGGTTTATGTCCTGTTTTTTGAACATATTACATATTTCGTATGTGAAGAAAGGCACACACAAAACAACAACTGAGGAAGAATAATCTCAAACACTGTAATGGAGATGGAATAGCAATATCGGAGAAAACAATTATAGTGGCGCGAGACCTGTAGCCGTAAGTAAAGCTGAGTACTGTACAGTCGGTGGTATCGTCGACGCTTCTGCCATAAAAAATGGGCCATAGGTCAGCGAGTCACATAGATATAAAAGCTTTATTTGTTGAAAAAAGCGTATAAATCGCTATTTAGTGTGTCTGTAGTACTTAAAGGGAAAACGGCTACGGTCGGATGTTGAGAAGGCATGCTTTCAGGCACAAGGCGACCATACTTCAAAACAAGCAGTTTTGAAGCAGTTTTGTTTCCTGTACGAAAAGGTAACAGTTAAATTCTAAGTAGAGCTGATGAAACCCCAAACAGTGTGAAAGATGACGAAATTGGATAAACAGAGCGTGCTGTAGTTCTAGGTCTACGTTTTAGTTGATCAGCTCCAGAATAAAATTTGATAGGTTTTTTTTCAGTATGACCTTAATATTAATGTATTTTGTTATGGCTTCAACAGCGAGAAATAAAAGGAAATGATGGAAAACCTAAAAGAAGTTACAGACAAAACAGGAAACATTATTTTAGAGGAGTGTGGCAAGAAGAAGAGCCATGTAAGTGGTATTCATGGCAGATCCAAAATTGAGAGAATGGTGGAGGGAGGATGCCATGACCCTCTCCAAGTGTAAACCCCGTTTACCCTCAATTTGTGGATTCAAAAGGAATACGGCAGGTGACGGGCAGTGCATATTTTACTTATTCTTTGTGTATTTCCCACAAAGCGTTTTTCTCAGTGATACTGTTATAGATGTTTAAAGCTGCTACATACGAATCGCTAGGCTGTATTATGCTGACATTTCTCTTCATTTCTTTATTTCAAAGTTTTTTGCTGCTGTAGGGGTTTTCAAGCTGGCGTACGTACAATTCAAGTGTTGTGTATGTGCAAGGTCGAAACTGAGTTGGCAACACTTTTACCCAGCAAGCTTTGCTATTTTGTAAGATGCACTCAAGATGATCAACTCCAGCGCTTCATTTGTCATCTGTTCTACAATGCCGTACAAAGTTTCCAGCAAGATATTAGATTTTGTTAATGATTAGTTTCAATTTTCTCATGCTGAGAAATCAGAAGGAGCGGTCTGTTTTACTTAGTAAAAAAAGTTTCAATGGCCAAGAACGTGTAAATTCATCTTTATTTTTGACAACAGATTTCGACCGATATAACTGTCATCTTCTCGTCTTCAAAAACTTGTTGTTACTAATCATGTTCATTGTGAGTTAGAGCCTCATGCCATGTCATCAGTATGGTAGACAAAAAAATGTAACACTTCATGCAAAGGAACGTCAGAAATAAAACATTTACCGTTAGAAAACACTTTGTTCGTATTTCCATGTCCGTATACGTAGCGCTCACAGACCATTGTTAATTCTTAAAAATCATCTACGAGCGCTATGTATACGGACATGACAATGTGAACAATGTGGTTTTTAATTGTAAATGTTTTGTTTCTGACAAACCTTTGTATGAAGTGCTATATTTTATCCACCATAACGCCAACATGGAATGAGGCTTAAACTCACAATGAACACGTTTAGCGGCAAAAAATTTTGAAGACCAGAAGATGACAGGTGTATCTGTCGAAACCGACACGATGAACGTTCCGCAGGAGCTCCCTAGCAGGGCTCTGACTGACTTACAACTTGTAATTGACGACTTCTACTCGTGCACAGTCACTTAAGCGCTCGTGTCTTTCCAAGGCGACGCTGATGCTACAGGGAGCGTATTTTTCGCGGGCAGCGTGATTGGTACGCGCGCAGCGATGTTCCTGCTGCGAACGTACGTCGACAGTAATTCTGGTGCCAATTGCAGCAAACTCTTCTCGTGTGATGTCTTAGTACACCACATTATTTTCGAATCGCTGTATAGAGCAATTTGCAGTTAAAACTGCATGATCTACAACAATGAAGAGCTTTCTGCATGTGTGCACTACGTTCTGATTGTCAGACGAAGTAACGACTTTAGAAATCAATGAGGCAAGCAACAATGAGAAAATTTCGGAATCCATTCAGAATCTCATCAAGAGAGACCTGAAATACAAATTAACCACAACTGAAATACCTCTCAAATCTTGGATTCATAATGGGGCCACTCAGGCTAGAGAATGAATTAACTATCCCTTTAATCATATTGGCGAGAATGAATTAACTATCCCTTTAACCTAACAGATCAAAGCGAAAATTTCTGTTCCGACACTGACAATGTTGAGTGTTTATCGAAAAAGTTCAAGGCAATCGTAAAGTGCGTTTTAGACAGGTACGTGCCGAGTAAAACTGTGAGGGACGGGAGAAACCCACCGTGGTTCAACAACAAAGTCAGGAAACTACTGCGAAAGCAAAGAGAGCTTCACTGCAAATATAAACGCACCCAAAACCTCTCAGACAAACAGAAGCTAAACGATATCAAAGTTAGCGTAAGGAGGGCTATGCGTGAAGCGTTCAGTGAATTCGAAAGTAAAATTCTATGTACCGCCTTGACAGAAAGTCCTAGGAAGTTCTGGTCTTACGTTGAATCAGTAAGTGGATCGAAAAAGCAACTTCAGACACTCTGGGATGATAATGGCATTGAAACAGAGGATGACACGCATAAAGCTGAAGTGCTAAACACCTTTTTCCAAAGCTGTTTCACAGAGGAAGACCGCACTGCAGTTCCTTCTCTAAATCCTCGCAAGAACGAAAAAATGGCTGACATCGAAATATATGTCCAAGGAATAGAAAAGCAACTGAAATCACTCAACAGAGGAAAGTCCACTGGACCTGACGGAATACCAATTCGATTCTACATCTACATCTACATGATTACTCTGCAATTCACATTTAAGTGCTTGGCAGTGGGTTCATCGAACCACAATCATACTGTCTCCCTACCATTCCACTCCCGAACAGCGCGCGGGAAAAACGAACACCTAAACCTTTCTGTTCGAGCTCTGATTTCCCTTATTTTATTTTGGTGATCATTCCTACCTATGTAGGTTGGGCTCAACAAAATATTTTCGCATTCGGAAGAGAAAGTTGGTGACTGAAATTTCGTAAATAGATCTCGCCGCGACGAAAAACGTCTTTGCTTTAATGACTTCCATCCCAACTCGCGTATCATATCTGCCACACACTCTCCCCTATTACGTGATAATACAAAACGAGCTGCCCTTTTTTGCACCCTTTCGATGTCCTCCGTCAATCCTACCTGGTAAGGATCCCACACCGCGCAGCAATATTCTAACAGAGGACGAACGAGTGTAGTGTAAGCTGTCTCTTTAGTGGACTTGTTGCATCTTCTAAGTGTCCTGCCAATGAAACGCAACCTTTGACTCGTCTTCGCAACAATATTATCTATGTGGTCTTTCCAACTGAAGTTGTTCGTAATTTTTACACCCAGGTAGTTAGTTGAATTGACAGCCTTGAGAATTGTACTATTTATCGAGTAATCGAATTCCAACGGATTTCTTTTGGAACTCATGTGGATCACCTCACACTTTTCGTTATTTAGCGTCAACTGCCACCTGCCACACCATACAGCAATCTTTTCTAAATCGCTTTGCAACTGATACTGGTCTTCGGATGACCTTACTAGACGGTAAATTACAGCATCATCTGCGAACAACCTAAGAGAACTGCACAGATTGTCACCCAGGTCATTTATATAGATCAGGAACAGCAGAGGTCCCAGGACGCTTCCCTGGGGAACACCTGATATCAGTTCAGTTTTACTCGATGATTTTCCGTCTATTATTACGAACTCCGACCTTCCTGACAGGAAATCACGAATCCAGTCGCACAACTGAGACGATACCCCATAGCCCCGCAGCTTGATTAGAAGTCGCTTGTGAGGAGCGTTGTCAAAAGCTTTCCGGAAATATAGAAATACGGAAACAACTTGAGATCCCCTGTCGATAGCGGCCATTACTTCGTGCGAATAAAGAGCTAGCTGCGTTGCACAAGAACGATGTTTTCTGAAACCATGCTGATTATTTATCAATAGATCGTTCCCTTCGAGGTGATTAATAATGTTTGAATACAGTATATGCTCCAAAACCCTACTGCAAACCGACCTCAATGATATAGGTCTGTAGTTCGATGGATTACTCCTACTACCCTTCTTAATCACTGGTGCGACCTGCGCAATTTTTCAATCTGCAGGTACAGATCTATCGGTGAGCGAGCGGTTGTATATGATTGCTAAGTAGGGAGCTATCGTATCAGCGTAATCTGAAAGGAACCTAATCTGTATACAACCTGGACCTGAAGACTTGCCTGTATCAAGCGATTTGAGTTGCTTCGCAGCCCCTAAGGTATCTACTTCTAAGAAACTCATGCTAGCAGCTGTTCGTGTTTCAAATTCTGGAATAGTCCATTCGTCTTCCCTGGTGAAGGAATTTCGGAAAACTGCGTTCAATAACTCCGCTTTAGCGGCACAGTCGTCGGTAACAGTACCATCGGCACTGCGCAGCGAAGGTATTGACTGCGTCTTGCCGCTTGTGTACATTACATACGACCAGAATTTCTTCGGATTTTCCACCAAATTTGGAGACAATGTTTCGTTGTGGAACCTATTAAAAGCATCTCGCATTGAAGTCTGTGCCAAAATTCCCGCGTCTGTAAATTTTAGCCAATCTTCGGGATTTCGCGTTCTTCTGAACTTCGCATGCTTTTTCCGTTGCCTCTGCAACACGTTCGGACCTGTTTTGTGTACCATGGGGGATCAGTTCCATCTCTTACCAATTTATGAGGTATTAATCTCTCAATTGCTGTTGCTACTATACCTTTGAATGTGAGCCACATGTCGTCTACATTTGCATAGTCAGTTCGGAAGGAATGGAGATTGTCTCTTAGGAAGGCTTCTAGTGACACTTTATCCGCTCTTTTAAATAAAATTATTTTGCGTTTGTTTCTGGTGGATTTGGAAGAAACGGTATTGAGCCTAGTTGTAACGACCTTGTTATCACTAATCCCGGTATCAGTCATGATGCTCTCTATTAGCTCTGGATTGTTTGTGGCTAATAGGTCAAGTGTGTTTTCGCAACCATTTACAATTCGCGTGGGTTCGTGGACTAACTGCTCGAAATAATTTTCGGAGAAAGCTTTTAGGACAATCTCGAAAGATGTTTTCTGCCTACCACCGGTTTTGAACAAGTATTTTTGCCAACATATCGAAGGAAGGTTGAAGTCCCCACCAACTATAACCGTATGCGTGGGGTATTTATTTGTTACGAGACTCAAATTTTCTCTGAACTGTTCAGCAACTATATCATCGGAGTCTGGGGGTCGGTAGAAGGAGCCAATTATTAACTTACTTCGGCTGTTAAGTATAACCTCCACCCATACCAATTTGCACGGAGTATCTACTTCGACTTCACTACAAGATAAACCACTACTGACAGACACAAACGCTCCACCACCAATTCTGCTTAATCTATCTTTCCTGAACACCGTCTGAGGCTTTGTAAAAATTTCCGCAGAACTTATTTCAGGCTTTAGCCAGCTTTCTGTACCTATAACGATTTCAGCTTCTGTGCTTTCTATTAGCACTTGAAGCTCAGGGACTTTCCCAGCAGAACTACAACAATTTACAACTACAATTCTGACTGTTCCTTGATCCAAGTACGTCCTGTATTTGCCATGCACCCTTTGAGATTGCAGCCCACCTCGTACTTTCCCAAGGCCTTCTAACCGAAAAAACCGCCCAGTCCACACCACACAGCCTCCGCTACCCGTGTAGCCGCCAGCTGAGTGTAGTGAACTCCTGACCTAGTGAAGGAATCTGCAGCCAACACGCTCGCAAAACCGCCTGAGCCTCTGATTCAGACCCTCCACCTGGCTCTGGACCAAAGGTCCGCAGTCGGTTCGGTCAACGATGCTGCAGATGATGAGCTCTGCCTTAATCTCGTAAGCAAGACCGGCAGCCTTCTCCAAATCAGATAGTCACTGGAATCCAGAGAGAATTTCCTCAGATCCAAAGCGACACACGTCATTAGTGCCGACATGTGCCACCACCTGCCGCTGGCTGCACCCTGTGCTCTTCATGGCATCCGGAAGGACCCTTTCCACATCAGGAATGACTCCACCCGGAATGCACACGGAGTGCACACTGGATTTCTTCCCCTCCTTAGCCGCCATATCCCTAAGGGGCTCCACTTCGCGCCTGACATTGGAGCTCCCAACTACCAATAAGCCCACCCTCTGCGATTGCCCGGACCCTGAAGGCTGAGAATCATCCTCTGAAACAGAGCAGGCTGCTGCATCTGGCTCAGCCAGAGACAGCACCTGAAACCTGTTTCTCAGACGCACCGGGGAGGCTTTCTGATCAGCCTCCGGGGACGTCTTTCGCTGCCTGCCACGCCTTGCAACGACCTCCCAATCAACCACAGGCGAGGGCTCAGCCCCACTGCGGGCAGCAACCGGGGCAACCACAGCGGCAGACCGATCTGGGAACAGACGGGACGATGTTGACATCCCCCTGATACCCAAGTCCGGCCTCCCACAGTGGTGCCCATTGGCAACAGCCTCAAGCTGCACGACCGATGTCAGCGCCGCCTGCAGCTGTGAGCGAAGGGATGCCAACTCAACCCTCATCCGAACACAGCAATCACAGTCCCTGTCCATTCTAATCGCTGTTGAACAACAGTTACTGAAACACGAGTCCGTGCCTAGATAACGCAAGGGAAACACGCAAAGAATGTATGAGCTAACGTGTACAAATGCCTAACGACTGCACTACAATTTGCCTGAATTTACGATTACAGTAACTAAAACTCGAAATTACACCTCCTATACGAAACTATGTAACAAATAAGTGAGCTAGGGGTATACGATTTGCTGCTGGCAGCTGCTTATCCAACGGCGGCAGGAAGCACACTGACTGTGACCAGCCGACACTGGCCGTTCAAAACAAAAACAAACGACTACGCGAATTTACACTATTCAGGTGCTAAAGCGCGATGCTACAACTCTCAAATACTATAATACGCCAGAAATCTATGACTTAAACAATGCAAGTACCCAAAAACACGCAAAGAAATTAAGAATTAAACTGTGTAACAAATAAGTAAGCTACGAGTATACGACTTGCTGCTGGCAGCTGCTTATCCAACGGCGGCAGGAAGCAAAGAGTACGCGAAAGAACTTGCTCCCCTTCTAACAGCCGTGAACCGCAAGTCTCTAGAGGAAAGGAAGGTACCAAATGATTGGAAAAGAGCACAGGTAGTTCCAGTTTTCAGGAAGGGTCGTCGAGCAGATGCGCAAAACTATAGACCTATATCTCTGACATCGATCGGTTGTAGAATTTTAGGATATGTTTTTTGCTCGCGTATCATGTCATTTCTGGAAACCCAGAATCTACTCTGTAGGAATCAACATGGATTCCGCAAACAGCGATCGTGTGAGACCCAACTCGCTTTATTTGTTCATGAGACCCAGAAAATATTAGATACAGGCGGCCAGGTAGATGCCATTTTCCTTGACTTCCGGAAGGCGTTCGATACAGTTCCGCACTGTCGCCTGATAAACAAAGTAAGAGCCTACTGAATATCAGACCAAGTGTGTGGCTGGATTGAAGAGTTTTTAGCAAACAGAACACAGCATGTTGTTCTCAATGGAGAGACGTCTACAGACGTTAAAGTAACCTCTGGAGTGCCACAGGGGAGTGTTATGGGACCATTGCTTTTCACAATATATATAAATGACCTAGTAGATAGTGTTGGAAGTTCCATGCGGCTTTTCGCGGATGATGCTGTAGTATACAGAGAAGTTGCAGCATTTGAAAATTGCAGCGAAATGCAGGAAGATCTGCAGCGGATAGGCACTTGGTGCAGGGAGTGGCAACTGACCCTTAACATAGACAAATGTAATGTATTGCGAATACATAGAAAGAAGGATCCTTTATTGTGTGATTATATGATAGCGGAACAAACACTGGTAGCGGTTACTTCTGTAAAATATCTGGGAGTATGCGTACGGAACGATTTGAAGTGGAATGATCATATAAAATTAATTGTTGGTAAGGCGCGTACCAGGTTGAGATTCATTGGAAGAGTCCTTAGAAAATGTAGTCCATCAACAAAGGAGGTGGCTTACAAAACACTCGCCCGACCTATACTTGAGTATTGCTCATCAGTGTGGGATCCCTACCAGGTCGGGTTGACAGAGGAGATAGAGAAGATCCAAAGAAGAGAGGCGCGTTTCGTCACAGGGTTATTTGGTAAGCGTGATAGCGTTACGGTGATGTTTAGCAAACTCAAGTGGCAGACTCTGCAAGAGAGGCGCTCTGCATCGCGGTGTAGCTTGCTGTCCAGGTCTCAGAGGGTGCATTTCTGGATGAGATATCGAATATATTGTTTCCCCCTACTTATACCTCCCGAGGAGATCACGAGTGTTAAATTAGAGAGATTCGAGCGCGCACGGAGGCTTTCCGGCAGTCGTTCTTCCCGCGAATCATACGCGACTGGAACAGGAAAGGGAGGTAATGACAGTGGCATGTAAAGTGCCCTCCGCCACACACCGTTGGGTGGCTTGCGGAGTGTAAATGTAGATGTAGATGTAGATGTAATTTGCCCCTATGTTATGTAATTCTTAAAAGTACGTCTAGGATTCAGAAACATGACAAAATTATATTTAATACAGCCAAGATTGTAGGAAAAATGTATTTTCTTAAAGCTATGCACGTAATGCGTGATGGGGCATTTCAGGCCTGTTGTAATCTAGTGCCTTAGCTAACGATTTTCTGCCGGTCTATCAATGTTAGTACCTGTGATATTTTTATACTGGTAATTTTTACATCTGCTAGACTCTCCCAACAACAGCAATGGACTTCCCGTTCATTGTTCGAGTTGACTCAGAAGCGAAAAGTGTTGCTGTCATAGCTGATGTAATTAATTATGTTTGTTATTCTCTGTGTATTTCTTTCTTCTCGCTTTCTCTGATAAAATAATTTCTTAGATTTTCTTTCTAACCAAGGAAAAAGGTAGCAAGTAATTGGTCATGATGTTCTGGCTGATCAGTGTATATCGGACAGCTCAGAATCCGAGTAAAGTACTGATGAATATTGGAATATAAGTGATGTAGGCTTACCAAACATAGCCTGGCCTGTTTACACAGCGCAGCCTGCAAATTCAAATAATGTAGCAAGGACACCCCAGGCTGCAAATAAAAATAATATAACCAGCACAACCCTGCTTTAAACTACCAAATATGTAGCAAGTTCAGCCCAGCCTACAAACTTTTGTATCGGACGCGATGGAACTCATTGGAACAAAACATTATCTCCTTGTTTGGTTGGTTGATTTGGGGGAGGCGACCAAACAGCGAGGTCATCGGTCCAATCGGATTAGGGAAGGATGGGGAAGAAAGTCGGCCGAGCCCATGCAAAGGAACCCTCCATCATTTACCTCAAACAATTTGGGGAAATCACGGAAGATTTAAATTAGAGTGGCCGGTCGCGGGATTGAACCGTCGCCCTCCCGAATGCGAGTCCTAAATACTAACCACTGCGCCACCACGCTCGGTATACCACGTCCTTCTAGCAGAACGCTTACTGATAATGTAATGAAAATTTCTCCAGGTCCTGTTAAGGGCAACAAATACACAAACACCAAAATATGCTTGGAGTTACTTCATCACAAATAATATTGTGGATGAAATAGTTCATTGCACAAATATGGAAAGATGATACCCCGCAGCTTTCCAACGTCAGACATGGCGTCATGTCACAAACGAGGATATCAATGCATTTGTATAATTCTCCTATGAGCTCGCGGTTGCGGAAGCTGGGATGTCCATATAAGAGTTCCATATGAGATAATTATTTCGCGACATTACTGGTAACCCCGTTTATATGGCAACATTTTCTATAAAGATGCCAAGATGATAAAATGGCAGCTTCCGCAATGTGTGGGAACTATTCATAGACAATTGAAGACAAAGATTTCATCAAAGAGGGAACTACACAATAAATGAGCAGCCAGTGCCTTTCAGATGGCGTTGTAGATTCCTGCAATTTGTTCCAAGCGAGTGAGGAAAATATGGAACAAAGATATTCTGACTCTGTGACTGATTGACATCATAAGCTATACAATGACTAGTGTACTCAGGAAAAAAATCCAGATCACCTCGATCATGATATTGTTGCAAGCTCATGTGGTAAAGACCCTGGCAAAAACGCTTAGAGGAAGCTCAACGAATATCACAGTGGAGAACTAATTTACCAGTGTTTCCCTGTTTCAATATTTTTTGGAAGGATTAAATTACAGAAGTCGATACTCTTCGCCATACCAAAGTTTTTCTCTTCAACATTTGGATACAGAGATGATTGACTATTTTGAGTTATGTACCAAAGAAGCATAGGCGTGTGGTCATGCATCACGACGCCACAGTTGATGTAACTAACAGAAAGAATAAACCAGAAATGATTTCATTTTATTACAAAACACAATCAGGTGTGGATTCTGTTGACCAAAAGGCATACACGTGCAAAAGACAGACAAGGAGATGGACGTTTGTATTATGGGCTAATGTAACGGATGTTACAGCTGTAAATGTTTTTTTGTTTATTCACGTACAAACATCCAGAACACCACAATGGAATATCTAAGTAGGATTTTCTTGAAAGACTTGCCCTAGAATTTATTCGTCCACATATGGAGTATCGGGGCCAAAACTCCAAGTTTGCAAAGCATTGTCCTACAAGAATTGGCTAGATGTGGCTTTAAAAGGGGCCAGCAAATGGATATCATCCATCAAAGAAAATTGCGCAGAAGGAGATGATTTTTGTGTCCACGTGCATTGGAAAGGAAATTGGTGTGTAGACCCTTCTGACTGGCAGTCTAATCTTTATTTCGATAAAATGTTATGTAGCCTGACTGTTGTTGTGTCTATGTAATGTGTAACTTAGCCATTTTCTTTTTTTCTGTTTTGTACTTGGATGCTTTACGCATATTGATTTGCGTTGTTCCTCACCAATGTGCAATTCCTAGTTTATATAATGCCAAAATAGGTTATTATATGCCAAAATAACAAAATTAGTAAAGACTAAATTCAAACTTATTCCCTCTGAAATTAATATTCAAACCTTTTCTTTAATATTTCCGTAATTTAAACTAACAACAGATATGATTCATAAGACTGTATTGACAAGGTATTCTAACGATTACATCTGGAGTGTCTTTTAGGCTATTACGAAATAAATTCGGAGGAAACTGGACCAGCTCCAGGGTGCCACTTCAACCCTGCCCACGCTCAATATGGTAAACCTGCTCCTATTATTGGTATTTCGTTTATTTCAGTCTGAAGTGTACTGCAAACTGAATAGGTCGTTCAGAAATGCTGTTCACTTTTATTGACAAAGCTTCCTGAGTGACTACATGCTAAACATTATGTGTAGGTTATACTTTTATTTCTTTTCATGTACAGCCATAAAAGAACGACAATAAACTGTAGTTGGGTTAAGTCATGCTGTGCTGATGGAATCAGGTTTGGAAATGAGACTCTGAAAGTAGTAGACAGGCACAAAAATTGAATTAACAATCAGTTGAGTATTATTCAGTTTTCTACTCTAAGTGGCCAATCGACGTATCTGAAATTTAGAAAGCACTGTGTCTCTAAATTGGGATATCTGAATCCAGTCATGAAAGATTCCAGCTGTGAAAAAGCTTTTTTCTTGCCGCTAGCGTAGTCAGGACTATGCAATGCCCTGGCCAATCTTTGGTAACTCTATTGTCATAATTTGTGTACGAAACAAGACGCTACGTGGCTACTGTCTCCTACCTTCATATCAGGGCACACCCCGCTGCAGAGTGAAAATCTCATTCTGGAAACATCCCCCAGGCTGTGGCTAAGCCATGTCTCCGCAATATCCTTTCTTTCCGGAGTGCTAGTTCTGCAAGGTTTGCAGGAGAGCTTCTGTAAAGTTTGGAAGGTAGGAGACGAGGTACTGGCAGAAATAAAGCTGTGGGGACGGGGCGTGAGTCGTGCTTGGGTAGCTCAGATGGTAGAGCACTTGCCCGCGAAAGGCAAAGGTCCCGAGTTCGAGTCTCGGTCCGGCACACAGTTTTAATCTGCTAGGAAGTTTGATATCAGTGCACACTCCGCTGCAGAGTGAAAATCTCATTCTGGATACAACATATCACTCTGATTACACCAGATATGCAGCGACCAACTGTCGACCATGCCGAGTTACGGTTGAATCATGTTGCTGAATGGGGGGACCTTACTGAAAACACGTAACGCGTGACCATATCCTACCTAATAAACGTACTAGAACCGCCACTATCATGTGTTGTATCGTTCCTTCCGTTTTCCAGCACCCACACCACATTATGACTGCTTACAACGCTATATTTTAACCTGGTGGAAGAAAGTAGAATTATTATTGTTTTCAGCATGCTCGGCGAGCGCGCCGATTAATGAACATACTCACGATGTTTCACGGTCCTACGATGTATACAACTTGCTCTGCAACACTCAGAGCAGTTTAATTCTAAGCACCGGGTGTGAAGGAGCAGAATGTCACATTGCCCGCACCTGCACTTTAGTTTCTGTGCCAATGAACATAGTTCTCAGTTCCTTCTCTACTGAATCATCAGATGAATTGATTGCTCAGTGGCATCGAATGATTAGTTGACTGCATTTCTTATTTCTTTCATCCACACCAACATACTTCTGCATTCTGGTGGTAGTAGTGAATGTCTAAGTGACACAAGACTTCCCCCTAGACAAGTCGATTTTGAAGTGCAAAAGTGTTGGATATCTTACAGCTTCGTGACGTGTTTGTCAAGGATTGATTTCCAATTACATTTTATTCCTCTGAAATAAGCTTTTATAGCAAACTATCGAAGTATATCTTTAATTACTTTTTTGGGAAAATTCTAATCGTGACGGTAAATTATGTGCCTCAGTGGTTCACGTGCTGTATGCTGCATGAGCAAAGCTAATATCGCTAGTAAATTGTGGGAAGCACACAACAGTTGCTGAATCAACAATATTGCGACCAGACGAAACTAATTCAATCGTCTGGCCATAAGTGTGAGTTCTCTGAGTACTTTGGAAGAAGGTAAATTTTTAACTATAATAGATGAAATATTAATTCACTTTGTTATATAGAAATGAAGTCCCATGTTTCTTGACAGCTTAGGGGAACGATGAGGGAGACCCGCACCGCCGTAGTAGGCAAGGTCCTAATGGAGGTGGTTTGCCGTTGCCTTCCTCTGACCGTAATGGGGCTGAATGAAGATGATGAAGACGACACAACACCCAGTCATCTCGGGGCAGGTGAAAATCCCTAACGCCGCCGGGAATCGAACCCGGCACCCTGTCCTCTGAGAGAGAGAAAGCTACCGCGAGACCACGAGCTGCGGACTACTTTATTATATAAATGAATAAAAAAAATTACTTAACTTGAGACAGTTCTTTGCCACAGAAGAGGGTAGAATGTTTACAGCTGTCATTAACTATGAAAGCATCACTTGATGCATACACTAGCAAATTCTTCGCTTGAAGCAGAATATTCAACATTAACTCAAGTACATGTTCTACTGAGACCTCAACTAACTTTGTCCCCCTAGATGATGTTGACTGCTGAAGCTGAGGTCACAAACTGGGCTGAGCTCTTGCTCGTTTGACACTATCTTGACCTAAGTGGGAGGGCGCTGCTGTGTGGAGGGGAAAAGCGTGTCTTCTGGAGTGTCTACCATTGGTTATTGTGCATTGCGATTGTGGCGAATCCTCGCTAATGTCTGTGGTATCGATTTATTTTGCTGACTTTGGTGTGGCGCTGCTCTATCTGGACGATACCACAAACGACATTTTTATTGCTCACACAACCGTTTTCAGAATACGAAAATTCCATCGTCTAGTGTGAACCAAAAGGATTAAATTATATTATAAGGCTAGGGCAAGCAAGCCTCAAAAAATTAAAATATACGGATAAGCAACTATACACACGTAAGAATTTCTGTATGAATCAATAAAAAAAGAAGACGGAACACTTAACCGTCTGAGGTCATCTTTCCACGCCAATGTTGTAATGGGGAGAAAAAGGTTCCGTGTCTGAAGTATGAAACGAGAGTCAAGGTAGTTAACAAAACGGCAATACAACGAGAAAACAAGAGTCAGCTGAATCTCGGAGTATCTAAGATGCAATAAAACACGGCTCGTGTCGTAGACGCATTATAAACTAGAGCTATGATAGGTGGAACGATTTAAACTGCAACATCGCGAAAATCGCAATTAAAATGGCGAGGGGGGCGGGGAGCAAGGAGAAAAGTCGCAACACACAATATTAGGGGGAAAGAGAACCTGTACATAAGAGAAACAAGCAACAATATTGTGTAACCTACATATAACCAAATACAGAAAGAAAATTAAGTGGCCTGCATTATGTCATAATTAATGGCTCTGAGCACTATGGGACTCAACTGCTGTGGTCATAAGTCCCCTAGAACTTAGAACTACTTAAACCTAACTAACCTAAGGACAGCACACAACACCCAGCCATCACGAGGCAGAGAAAATCCCTGACCCCGCCGGGAATCGAACCCGGGAACCCGGGCGTGGGAAGCGAGAACGCTACCGCACGACCACGAGATGCGGGCCATAATTAATTTAAATATGTTTATGACACAGGTATATGCGTTAATTAACAGTATAAAGAGGATGGGAATGGAGAAGCCTTAAAATTTCTATTTCTTCCAGCACGTTAAGCATATGACCTTTCTCTGCAGTATATAAGACCACTAAATTACCACCAACCTGCTGGAAATGATGCTAGTATTCCATCATATGCATGGTCAAAGCTGCCCTGGGACTGACATTGTCTTTGTGTTCTTTGAATCTCTCTTGAAAATTCCTTCCTGTTTGACGGTTGTTCGTCATCAACTGTTGCGCGGTTCCTTCAGTTTACAAAATCAGCTTGTACTGTTGCGGCTGTCTCCCAAGAAGAATTGTTTGTAATATCACTAGTTTTACTATCCATACACTGAAAAGACAGACAATAACAAGGGTATCAACAGCTACCTTCCACGCCGGAAAGTTTCAAAAAAATGGGGAAATTTGGAATAAATCCAACTGAATGCCTTAAACATAGATGCCCTAAAAGGCGACAATAGAAACTATCAGGAGTTAATGGCGTATAAAAAATATTGCGCGTGCTTTCCGTTCCGAACGGCCGTAAAGGCGAGGGCAACAAGCATTTCGCTATGGAGTTGCTTCTAGCACACCTAAGAATTGGCAACATCTCTGCAAATATTTGGCAACTCTGTGATAGTGTATTTACGTCCCTATATATTGCTGGACATATATATATTATATGCTGAACATACATATATTATATGCTTAGTTTGAGGTGTTCCTTTGACTTTTCTTGCATTGGATATTCGAGCTCTTAGTTTCGCAATTACAATGTAGTGGTCTGAATCTACATTAACTCCTCTGTAAGATCGTACATCTGGTAAGTTTGAGGAATGCCTGCCATCAATAATTACACGATCAGTTTGGTTGAAGGTACGCTGATCAGGGCTACGCCAAGTTGCTTTATGAACCCTTTTTTGTGGGAACATAGTGCTACCTACAACCATGTTATGTGACAGTGCAAACTGAATGACTCTGTGGCCATTGTCATTTGTGTATTCATGGAGGCTGTGATTCCCTATTGCTGGGAGTTAATGTTTTTCTTTAGCAATCTGTGCACTAAGGTCTCCAATAGTTATTTTAGTTTCATACACAGGGTATCTGTCATAAATTCTGTGCACATGCAGATGCAACTGATTGACCTGCAGGGTAATTCCACTTTTGATGACAAGTCTTTACATTAAAACTGTCCAGTGCATCAACATTGCTTTCGCCGGCCGCGGTGGTCTAGCGGTTCTAGGCGCGCAGTCCGGAACCGCGCGGCTGCTACGGTCGCAGGTTCGAATCCTGCCTCGGGCATGGATGTGTGTGATGTCCTTAGGTTAGTTAGGTTTAAGTAGTTCTAAGTTCTAGGGGACTGATGACCACAAATGTTAAGTCCCATAGTGCTGAGAGCCATTTGCACCAAACATTGCTTTCCTCAAGCAGAATTTCCACGCCTCTATAATGACGTTGCTAGTGCTGAAATACATATTTGTGTGAAAGACTTTTCCTCGGTTCTGAAACTCAATAAGTCACAATTACGAGGAAACTTGGGTGAGAAAATCTGTGAAATTGTCTGCATCTGTCCGTATGTTGACATTACGTACCAAATATAAATTATAATGTCATCAGTGAGCCAAAAATAATTAATTAATACTAAAATTTTTTTGTGATGCACTTTGATGAGAAGTTGAAATATAAAACCTAGTCTTATGCAGTGTGACTGCACTGCCATTTAAATGCGACACGTTCACAATTTTCCCCTATTTTCCCTCCTCAGGCTCAGACACCGAGCGGTGAGCGTGTGGATTGGGGGGGGGACAGGGAATATGCAATGCGGCTGAGCACTTCGCCACTAGGGCTAAGCGTGGCCCCTGAGCGGAAAGCTTCTCTACCCCAGTTTCTAAAGCAATGACAAAGTAATGATCAGGAAGTTAACAGAGTTTATAAGGAAAAATTGAACATAAAATTACCAACTTGGTTTCTGAAGTAACAAATCAAGTGAGGTAGCTATTAATGTATGCATGAGCACTGCTATGACAGCAGCTGATGATGGACAGCAAACAACAGCTATATTTTTACATTTACGGAAGGTTTCGCGAACTGAGCTATAGAAATCTCATAAACAAGCTTCAATACTATGGCATTTTAGCCTATCAGATGAATGGACTCGCTCGTTTCTTAGTAACTGTAAGCAAAGAGTAAGCATAAGTGATGAAGGTTTAACTTCACAAACAGTATCAGAATATTTTTTAGAAAAATACTCCGTCACCGTTGGGGGTATCTCAAGGGTCAGCAATAGGTCCTCTTCCTTTACTGCTGCATGTCAGTGACCTGGACATGGATGCTGATTCACATAAAACAATTCTAGTTGTTGATGACACAACATTATTACATTATTAGTAAAGGCAGCAAAAAATGAATAAATTCTGCAAGCAGTAAATTCGGTTGGAACTGAGCTAATCAGCCAATTAAAATCAGATCCCAGTAAACAAGAGGGGAAAAGGTATCAATAAATATTCACAACTGTCAAAATAAATTATTGTGTTACCCTGATACTGTAATTGCGTAAAGTCAGCGCCAGCATGCCAATCAGTAACAACAAGGAAGAGAAGGCTATGAGAAGAAGTCGGCCAATTGCACGCTGACTGACCTTCCTCCAGGACGACAACGTGACAGCAGCGGCCGCTAGGCGAAGAGAACGTAAGCGCCGCGCCCAACTGCTGGAACCCTCCTCGCCAGCAGCTTGAACGTTAGTCACTTCGTTAGCTATCTATATGCAGCAAGGACTTGTGTTTGTCTATTCTGAAGAAGACTGATTATTTTGTGTGTCGCCCTCTGCTTGCGACACATCTAACAATGTTAAGTACGGTTATTGTCTTATCGTAATAAAACTCAGTAATACCAGTTGTTTGATTGTTTGTTTAGCGAACCGATTGTGCAGGAATCCTAGACACAACAACATTGGCGACGAGTTGAATGAATACCATAGCGACAACCCAGAGCCACCAGTTAGCACAGATTCTCTGTTTTGGTTTGTTGTGGGATTTTGTGTTTTGCTGGCACGTTAATTCTACCTTGGCTTTTCTTTGCACGGGTGTGTTTACCTGTTTTAACATTGACTCTTATAGTGCTTTTTTTCCTTTTCAGTGTTTTCAGGTGGGCGTTGCATTGTCTGTTAATTGCAGTTACCTATTCCAAAATGAGCAACTCACCTCCCCCACCCCCTGCTCATGGGCCTCAGCTGCAAGCGATAGATGCAACGCACAGATGTTTCTATTTCAGACACAGCAGTTACTGGCCAACCAAGCCAGAGACGATACCCAACGTGCTACAACTGTAGCTCCTAGCCGGCCGTTGTAGCCGAGCGGTTCTAGGCGCTTCAGTCCGGAACCGCGCTGCTGCTACGGTCGCAGGTTCGAATCCTACCTCGGGCATGGATGTGTGTGATGTCCTTACGTTAGCTTGGTTTACGTAGGTCTAAGTCTATGGGACTGATGACCTCGATGTTAAGTCCCTTAGTGCTTAGAGCCATTTGAACCATTTGTAGCTCCGAGTGCCAACTGCCTTTTGAACAGTTTAACGAAAAACGAGAGGAATGGCGCGAGTGGTTGCAACAGTATGAAGCCCACATCATTGCTCACAAAGTACCAGCTACAATGAAACTACATTACTTTTTGTCGATGGTAGGAAATGCAGTCTTTCACTTCATTCAGAAATTGTTCCCTAACGCCACTCCGAGTGAACATTCCTGTGATCAGGTTGTAGGCTCTCTAACTAACTATTATAAAAACAAGTGAATGTTGTGGCAGCTAGGTACCAATTCTTTCGTTGCAAGAAAAGGTCAGAACACACTTATCGTGAGTAGGTAACGGATTTGCAGGGTATGACAAGGAAACGAAAATTCGAATGTGCTTGTGATGCTTTATATTCAGATGTTACGCGGTGTGATGTGATCGTGTACAATGTAACTGATGTCAAACTTAGAGAACAGATTTTGAAACAGTCAGATCCATCATTTCATCAAGTAGTGCAAATTCTATATCAGTATGATTCAGATGTCGTAGAGGCTGATAAATTTGAGCAGCCACTAATTTGTCAGATTGAGTCGTCCCTTTCTCATGACCAGCCCAGTAGGCAGCCACAGCACACGTGTGCCGAGACACATAAACAGTTCGTTAAACAGGCGGCTACATCATTGGATAGAATTAAGCCATACCCTCGGTGCTATTCACGGCACAAACGCCAATGCCCGTCCAGACAAGCACTTTGTTACGCTTGTGGCAAGCAAGGTCACATACAGTCTGTATGTTCGCAACCGAAAAAACATAACAATTCTGCCCACTCACAAAAATCAAGTCACAAGGCCCATGTAATCAATGCGATGTATTCAAAGCAGGCTGCAGGCATTAGCAAAACTAGCTAGCAAAGATTTTCTTCAGTGTTACGCCAGTCCAACAAACGTTTAGGCCATATGCATATTAGTGGAAAACATCTAAAACTTCAGTTGCACACGGGTGCCTCTGTTACATTGCTCAATCGTAACACAAATGAACTGTCAGGCTCTCCACTTCTGTCTAAATCTAATATGCATCTGACAGCTTATAATGGACAAGAAATTTCCATTGTCGGAAAATGTATATGGCTTGCCATGTATCGCTCGCATATGCAAACTATGGCTTTCACTGTGCTACAATCGCGCGATTGTGAGGAAATATTTGGCCTTGATTCGTTTTATTTGCTCGGCTTTCACGTTCGGGATAATGTGTTGTCAGTGACTGCATTCAATGCAAAAGAGAGCGTAGCTAGCTTGCTGAAATAATTCCATGAACTCTTTTCTGAAGGTTTAGGCAAAGCTAACAATTTTGTTGCACATGTTACTATGAAAGACAATGCTCAGCTGAAATTTTGCCGGGCCGGAACTGTTCCCATTGCATGGCGGGAAAAACTGGCTACTGAACTTTAAGAATTGCAAGATATCGGAGCTATTGAGCCCATTCAAGCTAGTCAGTAGGCAAGTCCGCAGGTTTTGCTCCTTGAACCTTCGGGTCGCACTCGTCTATGTGTTGACTTTTAAGTTTAAAGTCCACCTGCAAACTGTAATTGATACTTATCCATTACCACGCCCACAGGATCTCATGGACAGATTAGGCGATGGTCGCTACCTTTCAAAAATTGATTTGCATGGTGCATATCTGCAAATACCACTAGATGAAGAATCTCAAACCGTGTGTGTTGCGAACACCCATTTGGGCTTGTTTAACTATTTGCGTTTGCCTTTTGGCAGTGCTTCCGCATTCGCCACCCGCCATTCTCCAACGGTATTTGGAACAGCTGACTGCTCAACTACCAAACCGTTAAAAATATTTGGACGATAATGTCGTAACAGGTCGTGCACCTGAAGCACACGTTGCAAATATACGTGCTTTGTTTCGTGTGTTATCTGATACAGGACTAAAGTGTAGATTGGACAAGTGTGATTTTTTTAAACCTGAGTTGCAGTATCTTGATCATGTCATAAACAGTTAAGGTGTACATCTTCTTCAGTCACATTTTTTAGCCGCATAGGACCTGCCAGTTCCTAGCAAAGTCACAGAATTGCAGTCAGTCGTAGGGAAAATGAATTATTACATTCGGTTCATAGCGAATGCTGCACAAATCGCAGCTCCACTGCATCGCTTGCGTCGCTAGAGCCTCCCCTTTGTTTGAAGCGATGAGTGCCAAGAAGCTTTTCAAAAACTTAGAGTCGTTGCTCAGTGTTCGATGCCTGGTTCACTTTGATCCTGACAATTCAGTTGTGTTGCAATTTGACGCTTCCTCTTACGGAATCGGTGCAGTGCTTTCGCAAGGATTTGGTGATAAAGACAGGCCTATTGCTTTCGGGTCAAAAGTGTTATCCAAAGCTCAGTGTAACTATTCCGAAATAGAGAAAGAGGCATTGGCTATTGTGCACGGTGTCACCAAATTCCACCACTATTTGTATGGCAAAAATTGCTGCTTACTAACGGATCACAAGCCACTGCACTCCTAGTTTCATCCAATGAAACAGGTTCCTGTACGAACTGTCCAAAAATTGCAAAGATGGGCTTTGTTGTTGTGTCAATATAAGTACGAGATTGTGTACCGTGCGACAGCTCGACGTGGTAATGCAGATTCACTTTCACGTCTTCCGATTGGCTCTGATACTTTCGCACTTCTGCTGCATCTTGTTGTCACCTCGATGCACACTATTCTGAATTGATTCAATCTTTTCTGCTGAACTATAAGAAAATTTCACAGGCCACTGAAGCTGATTCATGTTTGAACATTTTGCTAAAATACATTCGCACGTCTTAGCCTCGCTCATTGCATAGTATAAAGAACTCTGTAGTGCGCCAATACTTTGCATGTAGGCATAGTGTCGCTATACAGCAAGGTGTGATTCTTATTCAAAATGACAGTGGATAGTCATGTGTGTTGATCCCTAAAGCATTGCAAAAAACAGTGTTGCAGTTACTTCACCAAGGACACTTGAGTATTGTTAGTACGAAAGAGTTAGAGCCTCGACATTGTACTAGGCAGGGTATGGGCATCTAAATAGAACAGATGACGTCACTGTGTCACGCATGTGCCGAAAGTCAGGCTACTACGCCACAAATATTCTCTGCTTGGCCTTAGTCGCTATCACCATATCAACGTGTGCACATATACTTTGCGGGACATTTTACGAAAATTCGTTGGTTGATTGTGGTAGACCCTTATAGCAAGTTTCCCTTTGGTGTACCAATGAACTCGACAAAGTCACGTAGCATATTTCAGGCGCTGTCCTCTATTTTTCGCCTAGAAGTTTGCCTGAAGTCACAAAGCGGACAAAGGCCCTCAGTTCACGTCAAATGAATTTGAAGCATTCTGTGAAAGCAATGGCATACAGCATCTAACTAGTGCACCGTTCCATCCGCAGTCCAACGGCGAAGTGGAACGATTTTTCAGAACCTTCAAGCAGTAAATGGCCAAACTTAGCACCGCGCACACTAGTGATCAAGCATTGCAACTGTTTCTCGCCTCCTATAGTTAACGTCCACGAGATGGACCATCGCCGGCGGAACTGCTTCACCAACGACGCCATCGGACGCTGCTGCACCTGCTCCACCCTCCTCAGCATGCGGCTCAGAAGGAAGACCGCCAGTATCGCTTCGCGCCACATGATATTGTGTTTTCCAGGGTTTTTAGCGGCAGCAGCAGACGGTGGGCGCGTGGTGTGATACTTCGTCGACTTGGCGCATGCATGTATCTCATATTAGGACCAGACGGATTGCAGCGCCGACATCACAATAAAATTCGCCACTGTCATGTTTATGGTGATCCTTCTGTGTCTCTTCCCCAGATTCACGGTTTCTGAGGACAGCGCGACCACAGCAGCCATCTGAGGGTATCATCACGACACTGCGGGACGATCTCAAGGGGACGGAGCCTTCACATCTTCTGCCTCCTTTCGTCCTACCGATGGAGCCCCAGCAGCCGACGCCTTCTACATCGTGGTATGGGCCTCAGTAGGTGGACACGTTCTCTTCTGGAAGTTTTCCAGTGAACATTTCCACCAGAGCGAAGGCCGGGATGCCAGGTCTGACGTCCCCTGCAGCCACAGCTTCCGGCCCATCAGAGTGTCCACGTTCCTGCCTCCCTTCCCCATTGTCGTGCTCCATATACGACGATGGTCCATCGCTTTGGGGGGGAGGGGGGAGGTTACAACGTAAAGTCAGCTCTGGCACACCTGTCAGGAATGACAGGGAAGAGAAGGCTATGAGAAGAAGTCAGTCAGTTGCACTCTGACTGACCTCCCTGCAGTAGGACAACGGAACAGCAGCGCCCCTAGGCGACGAGGACATAATCGCCGCGCCCAGCTGGTGGAACCCTCTTCGATAGCAGCTTCAACATTAGCTACTTCGTGAGCTATCTCTATGTAGCACAGACTTGTGTTTGTTTGTTCTGAAGCAGAGTGATTATTTAGTATGTCGCCCTTTGCTTGCAACAGATCTATCAAAGTTAGGTATTGTAATTGCCTTACTGTAATAAAACTCATTAAACGAGTTGTTTGATTGTTTGTCTAGTGAAGCGATTGTGCGGGATTGCTAGACACAACAGATACTACATCAACAATCATCTCATTGTAAATGCTGATGCAGAAAGAACTTGGTATATGGATAGAGAGACGCCTAGGATATGTCAAATATTCTGAATTCATCAATTTAACGCTGAGTACAGGCTTTAGCTTTTAAGGGACGTGAAATATTGTGTAAATGAGCACTCATTGATAAGTGATTATGCATATATGAAATGTGGCCTCTTATTCGCAGGAAATTGCTCAGAACCTCTAGGGCCCTTCAATATACAAAACAGAATGGTTAAGATTAAATAAAACAGAACTGGACCATTACTTAAAACACGGAGTATGCTATCATTATGACACATGTATGATTTGAACACACTAATGTGTGTGTTTCTTTAAATACATTAAGAAAAAGATTGTGAATTACACAATCGCAATACTAGATTAAAAGCGAAGTTACATAGTCTCAGAATGCTATGTACTGGAAGAGGAGGAGGAGGAGATTAATTTTTAACGTCCCATTGACAATGAAGACGTTAGAGATGGAAAATGAGCTCTGATTAAGGATGGATGGAGAAGGAAAGTGGCCATGACCTTTCGAAGGAACCATCCCAGCATTTGCCTTAAGCAATTTAGAGAAACCACAGAAAACGTAAACCAGGATGGCTAGATACAGGTTTGAACCATCGCTCTCCTGAATGCAAGCCCACACCTGTGGGAACCACTGCAATGCCCGCTCGGTAAAGGTAGCTACCATGTGGGAATAAAACTTCTCAACGAACTGCCAAATGATTTAAAATGTTTGCTAAATATAAATAAGTTTGTAAAGTTAATTAAAGAATGTTTTCATTACCACGGTTTCCATTCACCAAGTGAATGCACGAACCTGAGCATATGAAATTTTTTAAGGATACATGGTACTTATAAATGATAGAAAAATCGAATTTTTTTATGACTTTATTTATTTGTATAGTCTTTCCTGGTTACATTGTTATATACATTACAGGGTTCCAATTGAAAAATGACCTATATATACCAAATTTTAAAGTTACAGTCATGTATGCCGCCACGCCCCTTTTATTTCTGTTACAGAAACCAGTATTATATCGAAACGAACTGTGAACTTTCTCTGTTTCCAACGATTATACGTATGATACATTGTATGTGTTGGTAACAGTGCAGGTTTCTAGTGTCTGTGAATGATTATCTGTGCTAGTATTTACTTTTGTTTCACTGAAGCAGATTGTTCATGTGTTACTGAATGTTTGTTGCCCAAGCGCTACATATATTTGTGGAAGCACATATCCCTTAGTGTGCAATAAGTACGAACTATGCCACGCATCAAGAAATTCAATAAAAGGAAATTCCGTGGTAACCGGTTCACAAACAAAGCAAGCCACACTGTTGAAAGTAACCTGTCTATCAGATCTTCAAGGAAGAAACTCCCACATGGCATACCTCGTGGTGATTCAGATTTTTGTGTTAACAATGACGCTGTTCGTATAGGATTTGTTGTTGATGATGTGGGCATCTTATCTTCTTTGATAAAGGAAGTGACGAGATGTAAAAATGTGATGGTGTAGGCTGTCTAGAAATAACTGAACAACAAAGTAGCAGGAAGGTTTTAGCGTCAAAATTCGTTGTTCTGTGTAAATCCTTCATTAAATCTACCTCGAAAGTGACTTCGAAGGTTGTGCATAATTCAAATGATGTGAATTTTAAGTTAGTGTATGCAATGCGTGCTGTAGGAAAAGGAAAAAATGCTGCTCAAACGTGATATGGTTTGATGGACCTTCCTCCTCCTCCCAGTGAGATCAGCAAGAACCTAAAAACACTTTCAGGTACATTAAGGGTTGTTTCTAAAGTGTCTATGAAACGCGCAGTAGAAGAAACTGTAAATATTAGTGGAACCATTGAGATGAGGACTCTAAAGATTTCAATAAAATTAATAAGTTCAATGTTTATGGTGATACCTAGGTAACAATACTGGAGTGTTGTGGTCATGTGCAAAAAAGGATGGGTGCTAGATTGAGGAAGCTACGAAGAGAAATGAAAGGAAAGTTGCCATCTGATGGACAATCTCAGTCTGGCCAAGGCAGATTGGCAGGAACTGAATTAGACTTTCTTCAGAGTTATTATGGACTGCCTATTAGACGAACTGCACCTCTTAATGGTTTACACCAATGAGAAAAGCTTTATGGGCCACCTAATTCATAAGTTGTCCACAGCTGACCGCTCTGTTCACGGACTTTGCCCGAAAGGAGCAGATTCTTGGTGTAGTTACCAAAATGCAAAAGAAAGTGGTCAAATATACCATCAAAAGCATCCTCTTCATGAGCCTGTTATCAATGAAATAAAACCAATTTTTAAAAACCTGAGTGATCATGTTTTGCTTAGTAAATATTTTCATGAGGGCACTCAGAATACAAATGAAAGTTTCAACCATTGCATATGGGAAAGATTACCCAAGAATGTAGGACTAAATGCATTAAAAGTTGGTGTACGAGATGCAGTGATATGTTTCAATGTTGGAGTGATAAGAAGTTTGGAAGTCCTGAGAAATTTAGGCATAAAATGTGGCTCTGGAAAATGGAAATGAGAGTATGGCATAGTGGGCCAGGAGTTACCCATTCGGGGAAGTTCGGCCGCTGAGGGAAGTACTTACTGCATTGATTGGGAGACTTGTGCGTCGCAGATGGTATTGAAATGATGATGATGAGGACAACACAACACCCAGTTCCTGAGTGGACAAAATCTCCTGCCCCAGCCATGAATCGAACCCCAGCCCCTTGGCATGGCATATCACCACGCTGACCACTTAGCTAATGGAGGCGGACAATGTGGCTCTAATATGGAAGATCAATTGCTTGTGTGTGACAGACAATGGGTGCATAATGTTGAAAGATTCGCTCTTCAAGTTACCAAAGACGCAAGAAGTGCTAAAGGGAATGCCAAGAGGAAGCTTGAAGGTGAAGAAATGCAGCAGGACGAAGACTATGCTTCAGGAATGTTCTGAGGTACAGTTAAATACACTCATATGTTCACTCACACTTTCCCTGCAAGTACTATTTTTCAGAATTCAGGGCCAAATATTTCCTAAAGATTATAAAGCATTGCTCTAATTTTTTCCTGTAGCTTGCAATAGCCGATACTTATTTAGTAGACCTGAGCTTTCTTCCAGAATCAACTAAATTATAGAAAAAATAACATATTTATTAGGAAAAAATGTTAGAAATACGAAGTACCTAGGAGCTTTTCTCATTGGTGCAAATCATTAAGAGCTGCAGTTCGTCTAATGTAATATACATAATAGGTGGAATTAAACAGGTCTAGTACCTTAGCCACCATGTCATGCATATCTGGTAAAAATTTGGTCTCCTTCAAATGTATAACATTGGATTAAATGGTACCTCAATTTGACGAAGAATTTTGGAAAATAATTGCATCAATTTCTTTGTAATTTTTTAATAACCCTAAGCAGGTTCAAAATATTTAAAAGACATCTAATTTGTTTAGAAAGTGTGCTGCATTACCCGATGACAACAAAAAATCTGTAAAACATACATATTATAAACAGTGTCTGAAAGAAATAGGCGTTGATTTTTACGTAGTATTGAGCTGGGAAAGTACCCTGTATCCTTAAGGAATGTAAGTCTACATGCAATCTTGATTATTTTACTTTGAACACAGTAGATGTAAATCAAGTCCAGTATCATGTGGCAAACTGTTCTACGTATGATGAATGGGGTAAATAAATAAATAAAGACACTATACATAAAAGTTACCTGTTAAATTAATGTGGCTTATGAATAATTTCCTTTTTATTACAAGCTGTCCAGTGGTTCCATTAAATGTAACATGTCTCACTCCATTTTGAAATGCCAAATACGTTTAGTAAATTCTGTCTTAATTAATCCCTGATTCCTAAAGTAAACTTATCTTAGAATTACACATTTCATTTTAGGCATGACAAGGATGGTGCAGGATACTGGCAACATTGTACAGATGTCATGTCACATTTTTGTAAACAAAATTCAATAATATAGCCAAATGAAATATTAACTACTGTATCATTCAGTTACTTGTCATACTGTAAAATCAGGAAATAGATAAAATGCTATAGCTTGGTTAACTGTGGTCTGGGGCACTGCCATAAGGTTTCACTGAGTTTGTTACATCAAAATAAATAAATTGGTCCATTTAATTTTTTGATGACTGAGTTAGAATAGGCGTAATTTAGTTTCTGTTAAATACAGTGTCAATGACTAGTGGCAGTTGTTGAGGGCTTCATGATCAAAGCAGCCCCACAGTTTTCCCAAAGTGTGGTGTGCTTAGCACACAACCTCTTCCAGCAGAAGTGTCGCTCTCCTAGTGCTTAAATTCCCCTATGTCAAACATGAGCTGAAAGCCATCTGTTGAGCTCTGCCCCTTAACTAAGCAGCCCTCATCCATAACCCCTTTCAAAACGTGTGTCACATACTTCACATGTTAGCCACCTGCCCTAGTCATTTTACAAGAACTCCAAGAAAAAGAGCGCTGAAACTTCTTGGCAGATGGAGACTCCGCTAGACCGTAACTTGAACCAGGAACCTTGTCTTTTGTGGGTAATGCTCTTATCAACTGAATTATCCATATGATACAACACCCATCCTCACAGCTTTACTTCTACCAATAACTCTCTCCTACCTACCAAAAATCACAGAAGCTATTATACGTACTTTGTGGACTAGCATTTCTGGAACAAAGAATGTTGGAGAGAAATTACTTATCCACAGTCTATGGAATGTTTCCACGAAGAAGTGATCACTCTGCAGCTTTGTATGGATTGCTTTGAAACTTTCCCGCCGATTAAAGATGTGTGTCAGACAAGGACTCGAACTTAGAGCCTTACCTTACCAAGTCAGCTATAGATGGAATACTCATGACCTACTTGCACAACTTCACATCATTCTGTTGGAACTGAAACGTTGTAATAAACAGAGCAATGTATGAAGGACAGTGAAGAGAAAAACTGAAGTAACAGATCCATTTGTATTAACAGAAAAGTTAATGAAAGAATTTTATGAGTGTTGCACCAAGCATAGTTGAGCTGCTTTAGCTGTAGATAATATACAATAAAGTAATGAAAATCATCTCAGCTGGTATTCCACAGAGTGGTTCATTGCATTTAATAGTTACACTTGTACAACATCATGAAATAATCTACAGCTGAATATATCAAACATGAAATACACAAGTGCTGATGCAGTTTTCAAAATTAACTACCAACCTGAAAAAATTGGAGATACATATGGGTACCCCTTCAGCGATGCAATTAGTAGGAGTAACCGTGTCTGGTAAGAAACTTTAGACACGTCCAGTAAATTCCTCTTGCGATGGTCGAATGAAAATGTACAGAATATTTAGTAAGTAATATATCAACACTCGAAAATAAAAAAATATAGTTCTGAATACATACACGACCGCAGTGACAATATGGGAAGACTAGAGTAGTTTCAGAATGTATGAATCAGATGTCTGATGTAACAAAATGGAATCGTAGTTTCCAGGATCACTTCTTGAGACCATATCCTTATTGATCAGTTGCAACGAAAATATTGCTTACCCTGCTTACTGTGATGTCTGCTAAGAAGGTGGGAAATAGTGTGTAGAATCAGTAAGGCAATGTCAGAGAAATTATTTAGTGTAAAGGGAATTTTCTGTCTATAGCATACTTACACCAGAAAAGTTAGCTCGGGTAATTAAAGTTAGACTATCATGAGAAGATAAGCATGTATTTACATCGGCTTGCCCATACTTAAACTGCAGCACTCAGTTCAGATTTAGGAGAAAAAATGGGGCAGAAATTACCTCGCTGTTAGTTAAATTTCTCTGTTGTTTCATAAAAGAAGGAACACAGAAATATGGTTCTTTGATGCAAGCAATAAAGTATCAATATACGCAATATTTTTTTGTCCTAGGTTTCCTGTAGCTGCCGATATGTGTGTGTGTCAGAAATTAGTCTACTTTGTTTCACATGATTCTATACTTGCTATCCATTAAATGACATTACACTCCTTTATGAGAAAAACTAAAGATCCCCAGCCTCACCGTGGGCCTTCGTTGCTTCTGAGAGTGGTGACCTTGATATGCGAAGAACTCCAGCACAATCATCTCGATCATATCTCTGAAATTTTTGATCCTAAATTATTTTGAAGTGTTTCTCTAATCATTGCCAAGTGGAAACAAAACTTCTCTCCCTTGCAGCTACAGTATATGTGTGAACTAGCTTCATTCAGTCTATGATTTGTACACAAATCATCTACCTGATTATTTTGGGATCCTAGAATATTTTCCTCTCAGGATAATTATTTTATGCCTTTAAAATTGAATTTGCAGCTTGCTTGCGAAAAACAAGAAATTTCTGTCATCTATCTGCAGAAATTAAACAAATTATTGATTCTACAACCATGGGTATCAGAATTTATAAATTCCAGTAAAAACAAAATCTTTTATACCATGACACCAACATTTAAAAGCTCTTGAGAAATTTAGCATATGCTTCAGCAGATACATTATATCAACTGTGGCATGCAAAACGGTACTTTAAAAAATCAGTTGTCCAAATTAGTGTTTTGTCTGAGTCTTACCCTCATAATTACTTATTAAATTATTACTTGACAATCTGTTGCATTTCATAATCAATATTTAATTTACTCCCCATGAATTGTGTAGATTTCTCTATGGGTGACAGTACTAATTTACATTGTCTTTTTGTCCATTTGGTCTGTAAATCACTCAAATTTTTTTGATGTCTAATATTTTACGTGGTGGTAGTTGTTATGGTCTACTCACAGGTCCCACATTAAGTGCCTGTATTTCGTGTTCAGTTTATCATTATGTGTAGACAGTAACTGAAACTGACACAAATCGTATCATTTATTCTGAAAACTGCATCACAATTTTATCCAACATTTATAAGATGTCATTAATACAAAATTAACCGAACAATTCATGTATACTTAATTTCTTAAAATTCCTGATGCTTGGCATTCTTTTATCTGTAAGACTCATATTTCTGACTATAAAGTATTATTCATTTTGACTGTCTGACATACTGCACATTTTTCATTTTTGTCAGCCTCCTCAATTAACAAATTAACTGTTTGGATTTCAGCTTTCAGTTTGGATTGCTTGTTTAGATTGTACCTTATGACTTATAAAAGACTAATTTTCTTCACTCTGAAAAATACCTGTTTAGATCAACAAAGATTTGAAGGCGCCTAAGTAATGCTAGTTTTATTGAAAGAGCTAATGTGAACTATTTTATTAAAAAATATTATGTTTGTAATTCCCAAATTTATACTTCTACAAGTGGTGTATATATGTTTACTCCTCAAAATCCTCAATTCTGAATTTTTTTTTATTTGTTTACACAAGATGATTACTGAGAACATTATTATATTTCTTCTAAAAGGGAAACATCTGTATCACTTTCTTTGGTAGCATTATGAAGAATTACATTACACTCTACAGTTTCAGCTCCTTCATCAGCTGGTCTATTTTCACTGACTGATGTTATGTTGCCTTGATTGTTATCTTTACGTTCTGCAGACGTTGAAGGTTGTTGTCCAGTCATCTGAGGGGATACTGTTTGCATCTCTCTGGCTTCTACATAAGGATGTGTTTTCTCTCTTCTTATACAGCGATCAAAGATATAGCAGACAACTAGCGATGTGACAGATACAAATGCCATTATTCCTATTGCTGTCAACACATCAATATTTGAATCTTGCCATCGTACAAAAGGCTTTAGCTGACAGAGAGCCTGAAAAGAAAAATATACCAGAATTAGAAGGTTTGGTTTGAATTAATATTTAAATACGTAATTTTTCTCCAAATTTATTTATAACTGTTGAAATAAATTGTGTAACTAAAAATAAGTTAAATGGTTTCTATGAATAAAAATGCATATAAGAATTGCAACTTCCTATTCAAGTCAGGCCTAACAAGCAACTGCTAGGTGATGAGAAAAGTTTTCTACTAGTGTTCAGCTCTTTTACTTTGAAAGCATGGCTTACATTAAAATTGTCACGTATTTGCACATTCTTTTAATTGCCAATAAAACCCGCGAACCATACGCGACTGGAACAGGAAAGGGAGATAATGACAGTGGCACGTAAAGTGCCCTCCGCCACACACCGTTGGGTGGCTTGCGGAGTATAAATGTAGATGTAGATGTAGATGAAAACAACAAGCCCATCGCTGTTTGCCAAAAATTACACATATAGCACAGTTTCGAAGACAGTATAATGTTTCTTAATAACTCATACAAAAACATTTTTAGTGCATTCGTCCACTGCAGCGGACGATTCTATTTTCTGTCGATATATGCACTCTAAAAAGTTTGTAAGGCACTACACATAGAGTAATGTGTCTTGGATTTTCTGTTCTACGAGTATGCATGCCTGTGCGATCTGTTGATCCGTATTTGAACATATACAACGTGCGTAAAGTGTCAGCCGTGCACTGAGAGTGTGACTATTAGGCTTCTACAACTGCACTTTTTTTTCTAAATGTTCAGCGATGTTCTGGTATTTCCTTCCTGTTGAAAGACGTTTTCAATATTTCAAAACTAGCTACAACCATAAGTTGGAGGAATTACAGTTGCCATGGCAAAGTTTGAGAAAATTGTCAATGACAGAAGACAAAGTACCTCATCTTTGGTTTCCTATGAGAACTGACGTTTCACTAATTTGTCAGTTGTAAGTGTTTGCTCTATTTTTCCATAAGTTTATTTTTAGTATCTCTTTGGAATTATTTCAGGAATTATGAAGAAAAACTCGGTGAGGAAGATGTTTTAGAAATTCTGGAAAACAGAGATATATTTGTTGCTGAAGAACTTGAATATGGTGACAATTTTTCTACAGTAGCTTACATCAATGTTAAACTTCCCAGACAATAGATTATCTCGAGCAGAATGAGTTAGAGGAAGATTATCATGACTGTCAACCTGATTTTGATATTCTGATGCAAATATACAGAAAAACTAAAAACAAGGATTTATGCAGGAGTTTATCGGCGATCATGGTGCTGTAATCCTCCCAACGAGGTTTGGCAACAGCTCACTGACTTCAGATACAAACTTCAAAGGCACTGGAAACGAGTATATCTGTATATGTTGGAATAATAAGAATAAACTGTACATTGATGTTCCAAAAGCTGAGATTGTGAAACTGTACAACACTTCCACTGGTGTTTTTGACAGGTGAAACTTCTTCATTTCAGTGTACACAACATTTATTTGATCACGAAAGTTGACACAGCACATGTTTACTCAGGCCGTAGATATTGCTGTAACTAACACATGGCTGGGGTATATATGTGCATGAGGCAAAATATTTTGGGATTCCTGAAAAGAAAATTTTGTACGTACACAGTTTCCGTCAATATATTGCAGAATCGTGGATTTTGGCACAAAAATGGACTGAAAAGAGGAGAGGCAGATCTTAAAATGAAGCTACACTATTATATTTATGTGCAAAGCGAAGAAACTAACCGGTAGAGGACATCAGATATGATTCCGTGCGCCATTTACCATGCTTTGATCACCAAAAATCGGCAACTAGATAAAAAAATCGTGGGTGAAACACTAACGCACACATGCAGTGTGCCTAGTGCATGCTTCATCTACGTATAGCAAGAGGGCACAACTTTCTTCTTCAATTCCATACAAAACAAACTATTGTACAAGAATATTAGTTAAATCAGGTTACCTTCCATTCGGAAAGTGGGTGCACTCAGCGACTGTTATCTGACATAATTTATAGAGCAATCTGTCGTCCTTTTCTTAGGTTTTATTACGCAAATCCAGATTTTGGCTAGTAGCTAGACATTCTCAATGCACTACTTTCTATTCTCAATGCATGTAAGTCCCTGTTGTTTGGGCGTCAGTCAAAGAACTGTGACTGATGCCCGAACAACAGGGACTTACATGCACTGAGAATAGAAAATAGTGCATTGAGAATGGCTCGTTACTAGCCGAAATCTGGATTTGTGTAATAAAATCTAAAAAAGGACGAATGATTGCTGCACTCTATAATTTATAAGTGTATATTAGTTAAATGTTCCAGTCCTTCAAGAACCGATGTCACAATGAGATTTGAGATTGAAAGCGCACAATAAATAGTTCCTTAAACATTGGAGAATTATGCCTGTAAGTCACAGGGTCTTTCATAGTGACGATTAATAACTTGGATTTGGGTAGTCTAATTTTGGTTTTCTGCTACACTAAAAAAATTTGAAGAATAGGTCCTGCCTAATACAAAATGAGAACATTTTCAAGCCGGAAATGAAACAGAATGTCTGGAAGGGTTAAGGGCAACTATTTAGATTGACTCAGTGACAATTAAGGATATGTCCATTGTTCAAAAATGCACTTCTGCACTATCTGTTAAAAAATCTATAATGAAACGAAGGTAGAAGAAATATCATGTTATCTAGACAAGCACATAAATAATCACATAGACTTAAGTGTTGAAAGTATCAGCTGTAGAAAATCATTGGTTTGAGTAATAGAAAGTAGTCAAACGATAAAATGAAAGTTATCCATAAACCGATCATCTTAAAGCAGACAGCAGGAGAGGCTGTAAATGGAACCACACATGAGAAAAAAACTGATCAGCACTAGAAGGAAAGGCAAGAAGAAGTAAGCTGTGGAAGAGAAACCGCAAATGAAAGGAAACACATGAGAGGCTGTCAGATATAAAACATACGTATATAGAGGTTTTCACAACTAGTCAGTTACAAACATTTTCTTATAGATCTCCATCTCATTCTGTTCTGTTGAGTCTACCTTGAGTTGAGTTATTGGGCGTCTTTTGATTTTAATCCCTTATTTGATTTGCCACCTCTGACCGTTTTCTATTTCTCACTAAATGATGGAACTTGTAGTTTCGAAAGGTAGAGCGTGAATATAAAAGATAATATATGTGGCTCAGGGGCAAGGAAGAAATCAGTTTTCTACTTCTGTAGTTACAATCACAGTTTTCTGGCTAAAGAGTTATACAGTTCTATACAATTCCCGGCTACAGAGATAGAGGTACTATCTCTGTTCTTTGAACTAATTTGTACACGTTTACAACATTACAGTACCTATGTTGCTAAGATGAATGATGCAAAATTCCTTTGGACATGCACACGTTACCAAGGAAACAACATTGCATCATTCTTCTTAACAACACAGGCACTGCAATATCGTATTTGCCAGCCAATATTAGCCAGTGCCTTTCAATTAAAATGTCCTTCTCCGTACAACAATTACATATTATGTACGAGTACAACTTGTGATGCAGGAGCGATGACATATGGAAGTTTCGGTCTGGTTGTGAGTCGAGCATGGATAGCCGGAGTGGTAAGGCGACCATTTGCTTATAGCGGGAAATCCGGGTTCAAGTCCCAGTCTGGCACGAATTTTTAATGTCGTCATTCCTTCATGGGCCTATGGCTAATATTCGTTCATTTTCGCAACTGCGAATACAGTTCTTGTATGTTATATGCGTTTTATCACCAACCGATCATCTATATATTCATATGTGTCCATAAATTGGTCTTCACACAAATTTACGCAGATGGTGGAGACTACGAAAAGGTATATTAAGGACGACACAGTTGACCATAAACAAGACATCAAAGACAGAGCCACTAGACAAACTCTCAGAATCACTGAGTAATGTACCATGAACAAAACAGGAAGAATATCGCGTAAAGACAAAGCGAAAAGTTCACAGACAGGTTCACCCTGAATCACTGTGTAAGAAGCAAGCTAGAGGTAAGTGTCAGAGAGAGAAAAAGGAGGATTCTAACAAGAATGTATCAACCTCCAGAAGAAGCAAAACATAAACCTAAATGGGAATTTGGAACCCTTTCCATCCATATGTGAGTTCAATTTCTTAACCATAGCACCACTACTCCTGGTCTGTGATTTAAGGTACCTGTAGTTACCATAAATCTAGATGTTACTTCAGAATTTGAGTCCAGTATTTTAACCACCTTGTTTTATGGAAAGAAAACGTTGTGCAAGAAGAAATTCTCGTCGTATTCCACAAAGGCTGATGTTCCATTGACACGAAAAACAATGAACTTTTTTGATTTATGTATATGAATGTTATTGAAGAATCTTGAGCAAAGTGAATATTTCTATTTCTTGATCAACTGTGGGTCTTAATAAGCCATCTAAAAATGTTTTCGGTAGAGGATACATCAGTAACATTTAAATTTGTTTACTGGTGTCATTGTACACTGAATGTGATGATGCCACTCAACAGATTCACGTTGACATGTAACAAGGGTCCTACTGATTAGCTGTACAAAAACAATTAAAAACTGAAAATAATGGTAAGAAACATGACAGTGATAATGTGTACCTTTGAATATCAGAATAAACGTAAACACTGTCGGAGTGTCCAGCATAATACATGTGGTGTCGCCTAAAGATTGAGGCTCCGCATCAAACCTGGCTATGCACATTGATATCATTGACGTCTCACTACAATCGGCAATCATGAATGAAAGAGCGTGAAGAAGACACACCCACCCTCTGAGCACTGAAGCGCCCTCACACAAAGGTCAATACAGAGGAGAGTTTGGAAGCAGTCTGTCCAATACATGGCCTCAGCTGAAGCAGTGAACATCAACGAGTAGCACTAAAGTGTTATTCAAGTCTCAGATGGAAATGTACTTCTTCAAATGTTGAACACTGTACATTAAAAAAGTGTTTGTGATTGTATCTACAGACGCTTTAATAGTCAATGACAGTCATAAATATTCAAGAATTACTATGCCAAGGGATTATATGAAGACAAGTAAATCTTTTTATTCATTCAAGTAACAAAGTGAACTAATATTTCATATGTTCTAGTTCAATGTGCCACCAGCCAGACCAAAAGCACTGTGCTGTTTGATACCTTCGAAGTATGTCGTAGAAGCCTAGGTCACAGTAATATACTTTTGCTTCTGGAGGAGGTCGAGAGGCAGCTACAACACACATAAAATATTAGTTCACTAATTCAAACTGACACATGCCTAAATAAAACGGCAAACTATTATTTTACTACCACCCCGTTTGGCAACACCCTCGGTGCCACTTCTTTAACTTTTTTGAGGCCATTCAGTGATAAATAGGTGCCGGTGGTTTAGCCAACCCTTTCACCACACATTACAATTCGCATACGGTCAGCAAACATTAGTGCCGGTCGTAGAGCAACCCTACTTCTTTTGTTTTGATGGACAAGCAAATCATTCTACAGACAGCTCCAGCACGGCGCAGTGTGTTCTTTTCGCATATTATCGTCACTGTTGTCAGAGCACACTAACGAATGTGGGACAAAGGATGTGTTTCTTACAATGTGACTCATTTCAGTGCAGAGAACGTGGAATATATATTTGGTTTTGCAGGTATATGTTACGGGGACTGCTGTCTTCTGCTAAGGTTATCCAAGCCGTTGCGCTGTATGGAAAAGCAGGTCACAGCGTTATACACTGAAGTGACGAATGTCATAGGATACCTTCGAATATAATGTCGGATCTTCTTCTGCCTAGTGTAGTGCAGCTGTGCCCGTGACATGGTGTACTGTAATCCATAAAAATTTGGTCGTTGTTTGGGAACATGAAGTACGTGAACGGCTGCTGTTGGTTTTCAAACTTCAGTTCAATGATCAGCTCAACTGGACCAGAGGATCCAGTCCATTCCACGTAAACACAGCTCACATTATCATGGAGCCACCACCAGCTTGCATAGTGTCTTGTTAACAACCTGGGCCCATGGCTTTGTGGGGTATGCACCACACTCATACCCTATCATCAGCTCCTACCAACTGAAATCGAGACTCATCTGACTAGGTCACGGATTCCCAGTCGTCTTGGGTCCAACTGATATGGTCACGACCTCAGGAGAGGCACTGCTGGCGATATTGTGCTTTTAACAAAGTGTCTAGCGTCAGCCTTCTGCTGCCATTGTTCACTGACGGCAGATTTCGCCGCACTGTCCCAACCGATACGTTCGTCTTACATCCCATATTGATTTACGCGGTTATTTCAAGCTGTGCTGCTTGTCTGTTAGCACTGTCAATTCTATGCAAACGCCACTGCTCTCGATTATTACGTGAAGGCCTGAAATTGGGTATTCTCGGCACACTCTTGACACTGTTGTTCTCGGAATACTGAATTCCGTAACGATTTCCGAAATGGAATGTCCCATGTGTCTAGCTCCAACTACCATTCAACACTGAAGTCTGGTAATTCCTGTCACGTGGCCACAATCGCGTCAGAAACCTTCTCAAATTAATCACCTGAGTACAAATGATAGCTCCGCCAATCCACTGTCCTTTTGTAGCTCGTGTACGCGGTACTTCCGTCATCTGTATATGTGGTTATCGCTATCTGATGACTTCTGTCACCTCAGTGTATTGTGGATGTGTTAGGCGTGTCACAGAGTGTGGTATCCAGGCCGCTGCAATGACATTAGGAGACACGACTTACCATGTGACGTCCGGGCCAGAGCACATGCCTTTGGACTATAGAGCAGGAAGATAGTGCTATTGAGCATCAGGCAATCTAGGACTGATGAGGAACAGCATGGACTCTAGTCGATCGCCACACTGCTGCTACTGGTCAAGTGGTGTTGGCACAAACAGTTCGGCGACGCCATTGGTTATGATGCATTCTTCCACGCATGTCAATCGAGGTGCCCACCTATACACGTTGATATTTTGTTGCCACATTGGAGTTTGGCACATAGCATGTGCAATGAGGTTTGTAATGTAGATCTCATATGCTATGCAAGGGTGACTCACGCTTCTCCACAGAGGGTCATGATGGCGGGACCAATGTTTGGTGTCACGATGAGAGAGCAAGGAATCATCCAAGAGCCTTCATTTCAGGACAAATCTGCCATGGAGAGGCATCCTTCTCAACAGGAAAGCGCTCCCCATCGGAGTGCGACATCCACGACTCAGGTGGTGTGAAGCTATGATGTAAACAGCCAAAAAATTACAGGGAATATCCACAATATTATATCAAAATATTATACCACACTATATAAAATAGCACAATATCGATATCAAATCGATATTTTAGGATTTCACGTGAGGTATAACGAGAAGTCACCAGATGCAGTCACACCAGATGTTATATGTACGTCAGAACAACGTAGACGTACTTGAAAATGGAAATCTGCCGAAACAGCTGCCGTAATAATCAATAAATGTTCCAAATAGTGATACTGGAATCTTAATTACCACGTCCTTTCGAGACATATATTTCACTGCAGGCTCAGTCATCAAGAAACTAATGGCATTACGGTTATAAGCTTTGCATTGAGTCGAAGTTTACAGTTCGAAACTCTGAGGTCAATTGTTAAATTGCATTATTTTTTCCACGAAAATGCACACTCATCAAACTCTTAAGAAGCACTTTCAAGGTACTGACTGGAGCATCCTACAGACAGTCCTGATCTCACTCTGTAGTATTTCCATTTCTCTGGATCACTTACAGAATATTTAAGAGGCTTCAGATCCACCCACGATGAAAAGGTGAAGCAAACAGTACAAACGTGGCTTGCTGCTCGACTGAAAAACTGTTTGTTTCTGGTATTGAAAAACTTGTGCAATGATAAGTCAATTGCATTGAAAATGACAGCGACTTTGTTGACAAATTATGTCATTAAAAGTTTTTTTTTAATGAATTATAATAATGATGTGCAGATATTTTTGACTTAACCTCGGCTGTGGCCGAGTGGTTCTAGGCGCTTCAGTCCGGAACCGCGCTGTTGCTACGGTCGCAGGTTCGAATCCTACCTCGGGCGGGATGTGTGTGATGTCCTTAAGTTAGTTAGGTTTAAGTAGTTCTAAGTCTAGGAGACTGATGACCTCAGATGTTGCGTCCCATAGTGCTTGGAGCCATTTCAACCACTTTTGAACTTAACCTCGAATAATACCAACAACTATCTCAACTACTGAAGGGGAAACAGCTTAATGTAGGCATTGAGGTTATTGATCTGAGTAGAACTCAAGGTGGTTGTCAACTTCTAATGACAATGAAAAGGTTTAAAGTAAGAAAACTGCAAACTGATTTGAGACATCACGAAAAGTAAACATAGAAAAGTGATATGTAGATGATACACCACTACAGAAAAAAATTTAAGATTTCATAAAACGATATGTACGAGAATGTAGGAACAAAACATAATTTTTTGTGAACAGTAGGATCATTGGAAATAAATGTTCCACAAGCACTCAAAATGACAATATTCAGGAGCCCAAGTTCATGTGCTGTAACTGAAAAGAAAAAAGTAAGGAAATGTAATGGATACAGCATGGAAAAAAATACAAATTACTCAGTGGGAGGAGAAAAATTTCACAGGGTAAGATACTCTCACTCCCAGTTTCATCATGAAAGACCAGTTCTGGAGTAACTATTACAGAAGCTAACAACAAGGCTTCTTGAGGAAAGAAATGTCTCTACCGGATCATCGTTGGCTAAGGAAAACTAAAACATGGTCAAATTTTCTTACTATTGCAACAGTGATTTACCATACAGCTCACTTTGATTCCTACTAGCACGTTATAAAATTTATTTAGAATTGTGATAGATGAATGGGGGGAAATCACAAAATCAGTCAGTGAAAAGATTACTGTTAGCACTTTGAAAGTAATTATTTAAGTAGCTACTGGTTGTAGTCTAATTAAGTGAATGTCAACATCAAAGCACGTTTTTATCCGATGTATGCGTCACTAATATTTTTGATAAACTGCTAACCAGAACATTACAGTGAAGATACAATAATGTTCAGAGCGTATACTTTAATACTAACTTGCTAAAATATAATTCGTCATTATCTAGAACTTTATAATGACAAGACTTGGTACTTGCATTCACTAAAAGCACTTTACTGCCATCTCTGGTACCATCACTACACTTGGTTCATATACACTATCTAACCTACAACAGTAAAGGTGATACAAATTGGTAACAGAATGTACAGCTTTACGACCCAACATCGTTGGCACAAAGTACCTAATTAAGCACACAGTATCATCTATTAGAATTAGTAGAAAAATTTTCTCACTTACCAAACAGGTATTCCTGCACATACAGTCAGTTACATCCAGACCGCCCTCATTCTGAAAACGAAGCCCAATTATTGATTAAAATTTTCTTAGAAATAATTTCCTTTCCACATCGTAAATACACATGAGATAATTATTAGGAGTGTTAAAATGTAAAGTTGCCAAACGTCGTACAACCAAAGCGGTAGAAATTTGCATATGCCTATTGAAAATAATGAGGCGAGACATCTAGGGATGCTAATGTCGTGTCGTCACGTCCCCCTACAAATTCAAACCTGTGACCTCAGAAGACAAGGTGATGATGTTAATCGTCTCTTTAGAGGTTCGAAATACGATACTCATCGAATTCCTCGAGCACAGAAAAACCATTAACAGTGATATGTACTGTGAGACACTCTGTAGTCTACGCAAGTTTATCAAGAGCAAACGGTCTGGAATGCTCACGAAGGGAGAGATTCTGCTTAGCGATAACGGGCCTCCCAATGTTTCCAAGGTCACACAAAGTGTAATGATTAATTTGAAGTGGGAGCAGCTTGAGCATCCGCCCTACAGCCCGAATATGTCGCCTGCGACTTCAATGGACTTCCAGATGACTGACAACTGTCATAGGAATTCTGGGAACAGGGAACTCTTTGGCTCGTGAAACAATGGTATAATTTTGCTCAGGCCTCTGGTGACTACTTTTGAATAAAGATTTCTGTGATACTAACAGTGTTGTTTTGTATCTTTTCCTTTGAACATCTGCCATACATTCAAATATTACACTCAGATAAAGACAAAGCTTCTCATTATGCAAAAGAAAATATGAGGGTTGGAACATTAACAGTTATACAGAATAGACACATGTTTCAAAATTTTAATTTTCTTCAAAGTAGTCACCTGCACCTTGTATAACCCACTGCCAGAGATGTGGAAGTCGTAGCGGATCGCACATTTTTTTTTTTTCAAAAATGAACAGCTTAGAGAAAGAAGTGTCGACACTTTTTGCAGGACCCGTCCATCACTTTGCAGGTCAGTGATTGGGTGCATATGACGAAAGTTACAACTGATTTTTCGAACAATAGGGTTGGAGAGTGCTGTAGCAC
This sequence comes from Schistocerca cancellata, assembly GCF_023864275.1. Taxonomy (NCBI): domain Eukaryota; kingdom Metazoa; phylum Arthropoda; class Insecta; order Orthoptera; family Acrididae; genus Schistocerca; species Schistocerca cancellata. The sequence goes on from NC_064629.1 coordinate 454,707,149, forward strand.
CTACAACATTCCCCAGATAGAAGGCCTTGTGACTTCAACTTGATTCCTAAGATGAAGGAAGCACTTCATGCCATTCACTTCAGAACTGTTACCGAGATTCGTCGGTCAATAGATCACTCCACTCGAACTCTCAACGCAATTGGTGCTGCTAAGGGAGTACTACGACTTCCATATCACTGGCAGTGAGTTACACACATTGCTGGTGATTACTTTGAAGGACAGTACATCTTCCAAACATGTACATATTTTCTAAAAGTTTTAAATAAACTATTAAAATTTCAACCCTCGTAGTCGTCTGTGTGGTTTATTTAAACCCAGTAAAAATTGACTGGGCTCCATATGACAAGAAAATACGACATTGGCCGGCTGAAGGGTCATGAATAGTTTGCAAAAGGCAACTGAAATTGGCCGGATACAAAGCTGAGTGGATATTCAGCGTGACTCAAGTCATAATGTCATGTGTAGCAACAATACTGTGATCTAAACTGTGGCCCCCCATAGCAAGTAGGTTATCAGCATCAGTAAAACCGAGAAACAAATGTGCATTTCAATATGATTGCTCATACATATAAACTTCGCGTAATTGGTTGATAAATCAGGAATTATCAACATAAAAAAATTATCTTCATAAAATAAAAATTCGAGGGCGTTCTGAAAAGTAGAACACCTAAATTTTTATGTGAAAACTCATAAGTCCTTTTAAATAAAACGTACTTTATTGGGCATCTTTATTCTTCACGTCTAAATATTTGTTTCTCAACGTAGGCACCATGGCGACGAATAATTTTTTCCCAACGAAAGACCAGTTCGTTGATATTGTCATTGTAGGATGTTTCATGCTTGCAGCGCTCCAACACTTTCAAAATGAAGTCCTCGAAGGTGTTCTTTAAGTTTTGGAAAGAAATAAAAATCGGATAGGGTCATGTCGGAACTGTTTGGAGGATGATTGATATCAGTGAACCCAGGCGCTGGATTGTTGGAGATGGCGCAGCGCTCGTGTGTGGTCCAGCATTGTCATACTGAAAGAGAGGTTGCTCTACATGTGGATGACCTCTTCGAATTCGTGCTTTCAGTTTTCTCGCACACCGATATAGCTATGTTTCACACTGCCATGTTGCACGCTACATTGCAGACTCTAGTGGCAGAGGGTTGCAACTTTTGTCATGGAGCGGGAAAGCCGACCGAGTAATATGCATTACACATAATACCTCAACTGATATTGAGTACAAAACGTTAATTTACCAATGGTATTATTGTCACAGCTTTGCTTAAAAACAATTGAAATATGTGTAATGTGGTTGTAGCACATTTACAGGTAATCGTACATTACTGACGAAGTCAGACATTTTACTCTGATAAGATTTGGAATGAAATCAGCTGCTACAAGGTACTTTTGCCTCAAGCAAATTCGACACGGATTTATGAAACTACAATAATTTCTGTGGTCGGGTGCGCTGAAACTCTGGATATTTATTACTTAGCATATTTTAATTTCTTGGTGTCACACGGGATAATGTGCCTCATGTACCAAAAATATTTTAAATTAAAAAACGAGCCATCTCTACCATTCATGCGGTTATACAAAATAGACACATATTTGAAAATTTTAATTTTCTCCAAAGTAATCACCATGCCAGCTTCTGTATAGCACTAGAACGGCGGAAGGGGTCAGAACGACCCCTGTCACTTTTGTTGTTCAATGTCATATCGAAATTTTTACACTTTGTTCATGAAATCATACCACTTTTCCTAATTTTTTCACATTTTTATAGTATTGTATTAGGTTTCACAAAGTATTTATATTTCTTTGGACATTTCATTTGATATACCTAGGACGATGGAAGGGTCAATTTGACTCCGCCGTAATTTCTGTTGAGAATACATGTAAGCAATCTAACAATGAAGTGGGTACAATCTCCAGTCATGTGGAGTTGATGCTGCTCTTGTTGCGTCTTAACACATGAACATTCCAATCCGCCACAGTTTATATCGAATCATTCAGGAAGTATTGTTTGTACATGAAAAATGTTTTCGAACAAGTCTCGACAGTGAGACCTTTCTGATGGAGAAATGTTACGTCTCTTAGAGAGTTCCGACATTGAATTGGAAACTGATTTCACTGATGAAGATTAATATATTGTACTAGGGACAACTGAATATGAAGACATTGTGAACGAGTTGGGGTTAGTGGAGGACGTTTCAGATGCTGATCTACGTCAAACCCCATCTCATTTACCATAGCAGGCCCTGTTTAATGCCTCTACAAAGATCTTCGCTAGGGATGGAACCATGTAGGCGGTTGTCAATTTTTCATCCTCTACAAGAACATCGGCTGTCAACGGTTTGTAGGAAAGACGAGATCCCACTATTTACGATTGCCAACGACTAGACAATATTCTGTCTTCTGTACTTTCCCTCATTTTTGACGGAGAAATGCTTAAGTCTCATGAAGACATACACAACATCAAATGCTCAAAGAGTGCTGAAAAACAATGACTGTACTGCGACACTTGAAGAATAGGAAAAACTCATAGCCGTCGTGTATGCTCGGGATGCCATTTGCACGAAAGTTATATCTGCGGATAACAGTTGGTCGCCTTCTTAGGAAACTACATTCATCAGCGATATTATGCGAAGAGGCAGATTTCAGAAGCTTCTCAGATATTTCCGATTCATGAAAAATCACTCTGAGCTGAACGAGTGCCAAACCAACAAATTCGCTCTTGTATCTGAAATTTGGGGAAAGTTCATGGAAAATAGTATTCGTTCTTACCACCCTGGAGATAATATAACCATAGACGAGAAAATATTGTCAAAGAAAACAACATACAGGTTCACTCAATTCATGCCCAACAAAGCTGACAAATATGGTTTCAAATACTGGACTGATGCCAATGTGGGGAAAAAGTATGTATGTAATGTTTTCGAGTACCTCGGAAAAGAGGACACGCATAGACAAAAGCAACCACTTGCAGGGCACCGCGCTCTTTGTCTCAGGCAACATCTTCATATCTCTTCAATTTTCCTAGAAGCTCAAAGAGAGGGAAACTTCATTAGTTCGTACAATGAACACGTACTATCGTGAAATCCCTGATGAGATACGAAGCCAAATACTGAAATACACTCCAGCACCATCCTGTACAGTCTGACAGCAACTGACATGACGGTGTACCAAGAAAATAAGAATAAATATTACACCCTTATGAGGACACTGCCTGCCAAAGTAGTAGTAAATAAAGAAAATAAGAAGAAACCTGAAGCCATAACATTCAACAGTGCAGTAAAATGTAAGGTGGACAAGTTTAGCAAATAAACCGTAAACATATTACAAAAGTTGCATGTTGGAGACGGCCAATGTGTATCATCTAAAATATCTTGGTCATATCGGCAATAAATGCATGGGTCATCAAAAAAATAGTAACGAACAGGGAAATGGAAAGGAAGAAGTTCATACTTTAGCTGGTGAATGAACTCAAGGGAGCAGGAAGAAGAACAGACAAAAGAATAGGATGCAAGACCAAAACCATCTGCAGAGCTGGAGTGCCAAATAGCAGCCTCTGCAAAGGCAGCAAGACCATCGACAATTGTGTAAAATACCACAATGCCGCGAACGGAATATGTGCACGTAAAATAAAAATCACATGTGCTAAGTGTGTCTAGCAGATTTCAGTGACTTAAGAAAAAGTGCAACAAAGCCGTGTGTAGAACATATGCGGGTATAATATGTACCATACGTACTAAATGTGTCTAGAACATCCTACAAATAGCTGATATATGAAAGTGTACAATTACGGAAACATACTAGCCAGTGTGATGATAAACCGGTAAGATTTTGGTTGTTGAAATAAGTAGGTAACGTATTAATTATCGTGTTAAATGAATGCCAGTAAATCCACGATTCTTTAAAGAATCATAGTCCCGTGTATAAAAACGCTTCCGTCTGATTACCTTACAAATGAGTTAATGTTTAAATATTTGTCTTAATGTGTGTAAGCGAAAAGAAGTTTAGGAAAGGTTTGAAGTTATGCTTAAAGTGAGTTGGAAGTCACAACGTACTCACCTTATGAATCACTGGCTGAATGTAAACTGGATAATTTGCACACCATTTTAAGCAAAGACCTAATTTTTCACGCATATATATCTTTATGGCGTCATTCTCTTTGTCATACAATGATATGATTTGGCAGGTACATTCAGTGGTCTATGCGGATACTGTTCGAAAACTGCTTTGTGAACAGAGCTGGTAATACAGAAGTAATAAATTAAAACGTCATGCCTGATGCTGAAATTTTACTGTAGGAACAGCGAAAATACAGTAAGCCATAAACGTTTTTCCTTTTATCACTTTATGCAGGGTGACAGCAAGAAAAAGTTTCATAAGGGTTTAAAATTACATGGAAACTTTGCTGGAAGTCTCCAAGTGCTCTCAAACATAACCACTGGATGAATGAGATTCTCGTATTTTCGGGCATTCAGTTACGCTGCCTCAAGACCAAAATACAGCTTGAAACTAGAAATACTTGTGTTACTATGTTAAACATAACGTAAGATTGTACTGAGAAGACAAAGGTCATGGTATACCGTCTAATATCGTGTCGGACCTCCATTTGACAATCGTAGGTCGGCATGGCATGTACTCAACAAGTCGTTGGAAGTCCCCTGCAGAAATATTGAACCATGCCGCATCTGTAGCTGTCCATAATTGTGAAAATGTTGCCGGTGCAGGATTTGGTGCACCAAATGACCTCTTGATTATGTCCCATAAATGTTCTTTGAGGTTATCGGCCGATCTGGGTGGCAGAATCGTTGTCTCGAACTGTCCAGAATGCCCTTCAAAAATCAATCGTGAACAACTGTGGTCCTGTGACATGGTACAATGTCATCCATAAAATTTCGATCATTGTTTGGGAACAAGAAAGGCTGCAAATGGCCTCCAAGTAGCCGAGAATAACCATTTACAGTGAGTGGTCGGTTCAGTTAGTCCAGAGGACCCAGTCCATTCCACATAAACACAGCTCACACCATTATGGAGCTACCACCAGCTTGCACAGTACCTTGGTGACAGCCTGGATTGGGTCAATGGCTTCGTGGGGTTAGCGCCACACTCGACCGCTACCATCAGCTCTTACCATTGAAATCGGGACTCTATTGACAACGTCACAGTTTTCCAGTCATGTAGGGTTCAACTGATACGGCCATGCGCCCAGGAGAGGCGCTTCCGTGATGTCGTGCTGTTAGCAAAGACACTCGCGTTAGTGGTCTGCTGACGTAGCCCATTAGCGCCAAATTTCATCACACCTTCCTAACAGATACGTTCGTCGTACGTCCCACCTTGAGTTCTCCAGTTACTTCTAGCAATGTTGCTTGCCTATTAGCATCGACAAGTCTGCACAAACTCCGCCGCTCTAGGTCGTTATGTGAAGGCTGTTGGTCACTGTGTTGTCCATGGTGAGAGGTACTGCATCAGATTTGGTATTCTCGGCATACTATGAAAACTGTGAATTTGGGAATATTGAATTCCCTAACGATTTCCGAAATGGAATGTCCCATGCGTCTAGCTTCAACTACCATTACGCATTCAAAGTCTGTTAATTTTCGTCGGAAGCCTTTTCACATGAGTCACCTGAGTACAAAAGACAGCTCCACCAATGCACTGCCGTGTTATACCTTGTGTACGCGTTACTGCCGCCTTCTGTATATGTGCGTATCACTATTCCATTCGTTCTGTCACCTCATTGTATACCTCTTATTGAGTAGATTATGACAGAATTTTAAATTTTTAGATCTTGTTAATAAATGTTGGAAACAAAATTTTTGTTTTTTATAGATTGCAATTGGTACTGAGTTCCGGGATAGAGTTTTAGTAACACACACTGCATAGCCAATTAAAGGATCGATTTTTAGAAATTCCATTATTGCCTTCTATTCCGAAGGAGTCGCTTGAAATCTGGATCAGTGGTGCCTACAATTTACCTCTATAACGGTGCAAAGCTTGGCTGGCAGGGACGTGATCCTCGGGTTCGGCGACGCTTCAAACTGCAGGACATCGACACATGCGGAAAAAATGCCGAAGCTCAGAAGTTAATGTGAAATGTAAGGTCGGTTAATAATGTTACATTGGCACCAAATTTCTCCACCATTCTGTCCATTTCCACCGTGGATGTATCACAAGATCAGAAGATCGTCACAACCCTTCTTACCCACATATCAAGCCTTGTTTTGATGCCTGTGCGATAAAGGTCAGAATCGCGATGCTCAGCGTTGAAATCGCACCGTTCTCTTATGTATGGCCGAGGGACATATTTCAGAGATACCGCCACTCAATGTCGACGTGAAAAAGCCTCAGGGGGTGTCATAAAGGGCGCAATGAAAAAAGCCCTTCCCACACATTTCGCAGTTGGAACGACAGTTTGCAGTGCGATGTGCAACAGAACAACGTTCTTGACACACTTTGACCGTGCTGACACCCCCCGGAAAATTCAGCCCTTCTCTAACGACATCGTGGGCCTGCAACCACATTGTGAGTGATCGCACTCCAATGGAATGCAGTGCATCCGTAATTTTGGCCCTGGCATGTTGGGTAGAACCACTACGGACCATTTAAAACCATTGAACGAAATTTGAAGGTGATTCGAAGCAGCAAAGAGCGTTTATGACTTCTCAGCCGTCCTGCTGCACTTCCACCTGTGGTGTGATCACAGTTGACGGGGTTGGGGGACGGAGGGCACATGTATGAAATGGCAGAAGATCCCAGGAGCCCTCTGAGACCTCTCTTTCCGGTAACACCCTCGGTGCCTCCTGCACACATTTGTTGAGCACATTAAAAAATGTGTCTGTACAGGCAATTTTCCAAGTACTGTGCTGTTTTCTCTGGAAGGTAATGGTGGCGAAACATGGTGAGTAATGGTTTGTGGTACATGATCTAGTGTCACTTCAAACTTTACAGATGCACAGGAAATTTCCTTACTGAATAAATTACTTCCAGTATCTCCTTTACAGTTTCTAAATAATTACATTCTACTGAGGTGAGACTTTTCAGTATGAAGACTTCTGGATGCTCTGCGTCACTTTTGTGCTCATGTTCCAGAATGGCCCCTATCTCGTACGGTACCACTCAGTTGCTAATTTAAATCACTGGTCAGATGAGTTCAATATTAGGCGAAGAACAGACTGAAGGCAGATTTTCAGTTGTATTAATGCTTGCAGTCATACATGTAACTGCACGAATAGACAACGTTTTTGACACCAGTGAAGTACATTTTTGAAGCGTATTACTCTCTTGCTAATTTTTTCAATTACCCACACTGTGAATGGTACTGGCGGTGCTCATCAGAACTGTGGTTGTATAGACGGATTTTACCAAGACAAGTATCTTGAAATCTTTTCTACACCTAAGTCTGGTTTAAATAATTCCTTATACATGGTGCAGAATACTGGCTACCGAATGGGAATACCGACGACATAAATGTACCTAAGCAGTAGATTTTAGCTGCTGCTGTTGAACTAACTACAAATATTGTAAGAGCTGAAGCCACATGTATAAAATATACTTTCACTCTGATTTGACCCCATGGTGGAATCCACTGTCCACTGCAGGAAGCTACTTGCCAATGTGGATGCAAGAAACTACTTACCAGTGTGGAAGCTGGATGTATGAAATGACAGTGTGTTGATAAGTGTAGCGGTTAATTAAAGGGACAGTAGCTCTTGTGTCCAACTCCATTTCACAGTAACGTCATCAGGTTGACTATCAGTTTCGTTGGCGTTCTATTTACTGACAAGACTGGTGTGATGACAAGGAGTGGTGTGTTGTACTGTGATACTGGTGGTAGCTTGCTCAGGCACACACTGGCTAGGACGTCCAGCCTGTGAGAGTAACCACAGTCTGCATCATATTTTGAACGCTGATATCACTTGTTTTAGTGTAACAGTTACAGACAAATTCCGTATTATAAAAATATAGTGCCGAGATGATACAACTTCGTGGGTAAGTTGTTACATGCCACATATGCTGGAGCCTGACGGTGCTGTACGTGCTAATGTTGGTGATTATCTACGAATGTTGCGGCGGGCAATATGCTAGCTAACTTAGTTGCTACATTGCATCACATTTCTGGGACTGCACATGACAACATATTTAAAGAAACAGAAACAGATGATAAGAATGCTGAATATTATTTGTCTCTTTACCTGATTCATAACATTAGCTAGTAGAATGCGTAAAAATATCAATATTGTCTCTGAATATTTGTTAAGAAGGAGCAGCTACTTCAGATGATTGGGCTAAATAGTAAGACCTCATGATCCCGAGAAGCTGAATAATCTATTTTTAACTGCTTCTCAAGCGATATAATGGAAAGGACCTTTTGAATGACAAGCTGTATGTACAAAACAATGCATGACACACACCAAAAGTTACACTCTCTAGATAAAGTTTGGTAATTCCGCTGCAAATTCCACATAAGATGGAGCCATTTCACACTCTGACTAAGTTGAAATACTGAGATGTGAGTTTGCCAACTGTGATGTTTAGACAGAAAATCGCAATAGTAAACTTCAGACTATTGCCGTGAGCTAATAGCAATAAATATTGCATTAATTTGGATAATTTACTACTTAAAGACTGAAAGAAAACGCATTAAGAAACTCTAAAATGCGACTAGCCTTTCAGTAAAGGAGGAAACCATTCCTACAGACTTCCCAAGCTGCTGGTAAGTGAGCTAACACATATGTTGGTGATCTGTCAGTGTGACCGATTCTATGGGAACATGGCTGAGCACAGCTAGACAGCAGCGGCTGTGGCGAGATGTACCACAGGTATACGTGTAGTTTCGTTTCAGGTCCCTGGGAGAGAGGGAATCAACGATTCGCATGAAAAGCGTGGAGAAGGCTGAGACACTAAACATGGTGGTTTCAGCAAAATGGTAGACAATTGATACTATGTAATATTTTGAAACTATCTAATAATTCACATACTCATTCTATCACATTAGTGTAAACGTGGCACTAAGGTGTATCCATTGAAACTTGAATATGAAGTATAATATAAAAACTACATAGGCACTACGAATGAACAATATTATAAGAAACTTAGAAATTAAAAATTGTTTAACCCTTTATGCGATCTTTGCAACAAAGGTGTAGGATAACAGTTGAGTACAGAAGCTACTATCACTGAGAGTCACAATTCTGCACATATTTTATTCATTGAATTAATCCCTGTGTTACGTCTTTTAAATTATGCAAATATTTAAGAACTTCATATCCTCCACCCTTACACAAAAAATGGATGCACCGTGACATCCCATATACCTTTCCCTATGTAATAATGTATCATTTGCATAATTTATTAAGTGATGTCTCATTAAATTAATGAAATGTGAATTCGACCTATCATAAAGACGCTCGTTACACGAGAGTAGTAATATGTACATAAAATCTAAAACTTTCATTCAATAGAGCGCAAAGAGACCCTTCTATTTAGTACACCACCTTTAACATTCATCACGTACCAACAAAAATTTGTTTGTCGTTAATTTTGAGTGTGGATCTGCAAATTCATTGTTTTAATTACATATCATAGCATCAGTGCCAGGGAACCTGTGTTCCTGCTGTAAATAAAGGCGAGCACAACGTTCGTTTGCGAATTATATTTACGACCTTCAAACATGAGCGACCTGTTTTCAGCTATTTGTATAGATGATGGTTAATTTTATTTTAATTTCTTGTGTGTTTGTATGCTTACTAGAACAGGGCTTTCGTTTTAATTGCCGAATAGAGTAAAGTAATCCCGTTTGCACCGACGCTTGTGTCGGTCCTCGTATCGTAGAGATTTATTCTTTGTTTTGGTTAGGCCAGGTCAGTGACAGACCGTCAGTGAGAGGTAACCTGCGTTCCTGCTTCAGATAAAGGAGAGTGCACCTTTCGTTTGCGAGTTATATTTACGAGTACTCTGAGCTGAGACAGCTTCTCATAAAAATTACATTTCGTCAGTGTTGTTTAGCTTCAGCTACCTATATTTCGAGCGTGTATGTGTATTTTTCAGGCCGTCTTTAGTATGGATAAGAACTTTGATTGCTGTGTTCAGATGCGAGCCGAGTTGGGAACCCTTCACTCACAGCTCCAGGTGGCGTTGGCTTTGGTCACGCAGCTTGAGGCTGTTGCCAATGGGTATCTTTGTGGAGGGCCGGATGGGGCAATCCAAGATATGTCCAGCGCGACCCATGTGTCCCCCAGTCGGTCTACTACTATAATTACTCTGGGTACTGCTCGCACTGAGGTTGATCACTCACCCGCAGTCGAGTGGGAGGTCGTTCCAAGGTGTGGCCAGCAGCAAAAGACTTCCTGAGGGGCCTATGGGAGGGCCTTCCCAGTTCATCTGGCGAACAGGTTTCCGGCGCTATCTGTGGCTGGCAAAGTACCTGAGCCAGATGAAGTCATTCGACCTGTCCCAGAGGAATCCTCACGCTCTGCAAAGACTGGGCGGTCACAGAGGTTGGGATTACAGGTAGTTGGGAGCTAAAAAATTAGGCGCGTAATGTGGCTGCGAAGGAAGGGAAGGAATTCAATGTGACTCTGTATGCATACCGGCAGGAGTAATTCAACATGTGGAGTGGGTGCTTCCAGATCCCATGGAGGGCACAGGGTGCAACCAGCTGCAGGTCGTGGCTCATGCTGGTACTAACAATGTCTGTCACTTTGGATCGGAAGAGATTCCCTCTGATTTTGGGTGGCTAGATGAAGTAGTAAAGAATGCCAGTCTTGTTTCCAAGATGAAGGCTGAGCTCACCGTCTGTAGTATCGTTGACAGAATCGACTAAGGTTCTTTGGTACAGAGCCGAGAGGACAGTCAAAATCAGAGGCTCAGACAGTTCTACGTCCATGTAGGTTGCAGATTCCTCGACTTGCACCATAGGGTGGTGGGTTCCCGGGTTGAGTTTAATAGATCAGAAGTCCACTACACACATGGAGCGATAACACAGGTAGCGGGAAATGTGAGGAGCGGACTGGGTTTTTTTTTAGGTTGGAGGGTCTCGGGAATGAGCAGGAAGGGGATGTTTCGATGGGTGCACGACAAAGAGGGTTGACATAGGACGAATCAGTATTGTAGTTGCAAACGGTCCTAGTCGTGTTCGAAAAGAGCCAGAGCCTTAAGTGCTAGTAAAAAGCACAGAATTTGAAATTGTTATATGCATGGAAAGCTCGCTAAACCTGGAAATAAGTTCAGCCGAGATTTTTAGAATGGAAATAACCGCATTCAGAAAGGATGGATTAAGTGTAGTTGGCGGTTGAGTGTTTATTGCTGTCAGAAGTAATTTACCTTGTAGTGAAATTGAAGTAGATACTTCCTAGAAGTAAATTAATAATTGGTTCCATTTACCGACTCAGATGATAGAGTTGCTGAACAGTTCAAAGAAAACTTTAGTGTTATTTCAAATTGGTTCCCCACTCATACAAATATAGGTGGTGGTAACTTCAATCTTCCCTCGATATACTGGCGAAAATCACATGTTTAAAATCGGTGGTGGGCACAAAACGTCGTCCGAGAACGTACTGAACGCCTGCCCAGAAAATTATTTTGAATAACTAATTCAAGATCCCACTCGAAGTGTCAATGGTACCAAAAACATTCTTGACCTCTTAGCAACACATAATCCTACCCAAATAGGGAGCATCATGACAGATACAGATTTTAGAGACCACAACGACGTTGAAACTAGGCTGAATACCAAAACATCCAGACGCACCAAAATTAAACGCCAAATACATCTACTTAAGAAAGTAGATAAAAATTCGCTTGACACCTTGGTAAGAGACAGTCTCCATTCTTTTCCATATGATTATGTAAGCGTACACCAGATATGGTTTATGTTCAAAGAAATAGGATCAACATCAATTGAGAGATATCTACCACATAAACTAATGAGAAGTGGTAGCGATCCCACATGGTACACAAAACAGGTCACAACACTATTGCAGAAGCAACAAAAAAAGCATGCCAATTTAAAAGGACACAAGACCCCCAAGATTGGTGAAGGCTTACACAAGCTCGAAATTTAACGCATACTTCCGTGTGAGATGTGTTTAATAGTTTCCACAACGAAACCCTGTCTCGAAATCTGGCAGAAAACCCAAAGAGATTCTCGACGCATGGAAAGTACACCAGTGGCAAGGCCCAATCAATAACTTCTTTGAGCGATAACAATGGTGATGTTATTGATGACAGAGCCACTAAAAGAGTGTTACTAAACACAATTTTCCGAAATTCCTTCATAAAATAAGGCAAAGAAAATAATCCAGAATTTGAATTAAGAACAACTGAAAACGTGAGCGACTTAGAAGCAGATATCCTTAGCTTAAAACACTTAAATGCAAGGCTTCCGGTCAAGATTGTATTCTACTCAGGTTCCTTTCAGATTATGCTGATAGAATAGCTCCGTATTCAACAATCATATACAACCACTCGCTCGTAGAAAGATGTGTATCCAAAGACTGTAAAGCACAAGTCACACCAATACCCAAGAAAGGAAACAGGAGTTATCCACTGAATTATAGACCGATATCACTAACGTCGATTTTCAGAAGGATTTTGGAAAAATATACTGTGCTCGAGCATTATAAATAATCTCGAAGAAAACGATTTAATGATAAATAGATAACACGGATTCAGAAGATATTGTTCTTGTGAAATGCGACTAGCTCTTTATTCTCACGAAGAAGTGAGTGCTATAGACAGGGAACGTGAAATTGATTCAATATTTTTAGATTTTTTAGTGAGATTTCATCACAAGAGACTGCAAATTAAATAGTGTGCCTATGGAGTATCGTCTCAGTTGTGTGACTGGATTCGTGATTTCCTGTCATAAAGATCGCAGTTCGTAATAATTCACGGAAAGTCATCGAGTAAAACAGATTAAAGATATGCGGTTCCCCAAGGTCCTCTGTTGTTCCTAATCAACATAAACGATTCAGGGGACAATATGAGGAATTCTCTTAGACTGTTTGCAGTGTAGTGGCAGATTCTGACACCGAGTGTAACAGCAACACCAAATGTAGGGGGAAGAGGTAGAAGGCATTGTATTAAGACTCGTCTGAGCTTTACAAGTGATTTATTGTTTCCAACTACTGTGTCGCATTCCCCTCGGTCTGCGTCACCAGGTCCCGTAACGCTGAGGCCGCCACTTCGCTGTCTGCAAAACTGCTTGGTGCAAAATGGCTGCCTCAGCGACCCATGCAATACCCCGCGGTGTGTCGGCCTTGTACGGCTGCGGAGTTGTGGCGACGTCAGGATGCAGATGCGCCTGCAGTCGACCCAGTGGTCTTCGTCCCTGCCGCCCAGAAGAGCTGTAAGTGGGCCCGCGGCGTGCTTCCTCGCTGGCGTGGCTAAGATTGCGGCAACAACAAACACCCACCATCCGGCATCCGAATCTGCGGCCTTCACCTTCGGATGCCTCCAGCGTGTGTTGGGAGCGGAGCCAACAAGCCTGCCCGCAGTAGCGCGCAGTGGTGTGGCCCGCCACTGGCTGGCTGCATTTGCCTCAGAGGGTCGAACCAGCGACCTGTCGTGGATTGGAGCGCTGGCGCCCCATCTGTTGCAGCGTGTGGCCAGTGGTATGACACGCCCCACCATCCAGGAGAGCTGTCACACTTGAATTCCCTTGTTGGCCTCAGAGGGTCGAACCAGCGACCCGCCATGGACTGGAACGTTGGCGCCCCATCTGCTGCTGTGTGTAGCCGGTGGTGTGACATGCCCCGCCACCCAGGAGAGCTGCCACACTTGAATGCTTTGTTAGTGAACCGCCACCTACTCATATGCAGCTGTGCGCCTCTGTTTTACTAAACGTGCTGCTCAGCCTCACGTACTCATAACACAGGTTCGCCAGTTGGCCCCTTCTGCCTGTGACTTGTGCCATGCAAACTGCTAAGTGTACTTTTTCTGGTGGTTCTACACCCGTGTAGCCCCTATTTTACTTAGTAACTGCTCGTGAGCGTAACTCACTGTAAACAGGCCCACTCCTGGCTATAACTTGCGCGCTCAGAAATATTGCACCAAAACTGACTTTTCCTATCCCAAACGGTAATGCCACTACATTATTTCCACCTTCAGAAAGACCCGGTCCCCAGGTCGAACTTTAAATAATACTTAACTTGCTTGGGTCGGCACATATATCCTTACTTTTAGCAAACTTAAATGTGGTCTAGTGACTCTTAAAACACATGACATGAAACAAAACGCAAAAATTCCTTACTGGACGACCACTGCTCGATCAACCCCTTACCCATTCGTCTCGCGCCCTTGGTGTGCAATCCACTGGGACTTGGACTACCCTTGGTTACCTCCTGGAATTGGCTCTCCACCTGATCAGAATGAAAACAACACATAACAAAGTTAAGGCTGCGAAGACACTTGGCATAGAGATGCTCAAAATGATAGTTATTTGCCGTTGCCTTTCCCTATACTGAGCGACATGTTGCACAAGCTATTCGGCTGATATGCGCCCCTCTTGCTCTGAAGTGAACTGGTTTATGGATCTCAACAGACCTGATTCCATAGTTTGATTTAACAAGGTCAGATTCTGTCTTGGCCAAACTTTAAAGTGGCTTCTTACCAGTACTGCTGTTGCTGTGTAATATTCAATTTCGTGTCTCCTGAAACTGACACTGGCAGATGGAAGGTTGGTCCTATTACGTTACACACAGTTCCATTGACTAAAATTCCGCTCTCCTCGAGCTCTATACGTTTCGCTTCTGCAAATACTCCCTGCTCAAAACAAGTTGCTACTACTATCATATTTTCGTAGGGGGAGAAGATCCAATGCATCCCGACCCGTTACAAGCTCAATTTTGGCTCCATGATGTCCCTTGGACAGTCTATTCCTTTCTTTGTGGCTAAAAATAACCGCACCGTGCACATGTCCGGATTGGTGCTTACCATCCTGGCTGGACATACCGTTACCCTCCCTCTATGGCAGCTTCGTAATTCCTCCCTTGTCATCTCGGCGTACTGGCTGTTAACTGCCGAGATGAGCAATATCTCCTCAGTTTTTACTTCTACCAACTTGCTCAACGTTCCCCTTTCCTGTGACCTGACGATAGAGATGACCATCACCCTTCTTCCCTCTTCAAAAAGACTGCTGTCCCTAGCAGGCTCACAATACTCCAAAACACATACAACATATGAAAATACAATGTCTAATTAATCTACGCAAACCCAATGACACAGAAGAAGAAAATAAAAAAAAACTATGAATACTCCACTAATTTCTGGATCGCAAAACATACGCTACATCGTGCCGTACTCTGTCTTCCTGGTTTTCTCTGTGCTTAGCACCTCTCTTCACTCTCTCTTTCTTCCTCTTTCCTTCCTGTGACATGCCTGGAATCACATCAGGGTAACCCTTAAATGGCCGTAACTGCCTAATGCGTACTACTGTTGTTCTAGTTGGTAGCTGAAGCTTAAAATTAACGAGAGATGTGGTTTCAACTACTTGGTATGGCCCTTGATACCTCGCGAGGAACTTCTTCGTTTTCCATTTTTGCGTAGAGGGGCTGGATAGCATCACCCATTGCCCCCCTCTATACTGCGGTGAACTTTCTTTCCACTTCACTGCGTCTTCTTGCCTTTCCAAAGCCTTCGTATTTGCCTTTTCTACCCATTTCCAAGCATCCCGAACTGTTCTCGCGAATTGACGTCCAGATTCACGGGTCATTCCTTTTTGTAGCTTTACTAAATCAAACGGTGACGGCATTTTTCGCTCGTACACTACCTCATGTGGAGACAAACCGGTATGTGTACGGATTTTTGCATTTCATGCGCATACAATATGTTTCAAATACTCGTCCCACTGACGGTGACGACAACCCACGTAAAAACTCAGCATCTTCCGATTGTTCTGTGTAACCGTTCTGTCCTTCCGTTGGCCTATGGATGCAACGCGCTCGTCGTCAACTTCTTTACGTTCAACAATTTACACAGTTCCGTCATTAGATCCGACACGAAGTTGGTCCCTTGGTCAGTAATTTTCTAATGCCTGCGTGACCATTGCTGCCTGTTGATTTGGCATAGTCACGATCTCCACATACCTCGGAAAATGATCTGTTACTGTCAGAACGAATCTGTTCCCTGATGCTGTTCGCCTGAAAGGTTATAAGACGTCAATCCCCAACATAGAGATTGGACATGTCGCTTCCGGCAATCGTTGTAGCTGTATCGGTTTCCGACTCAAATCTGTTCTCAGCGCGCATTGTATACGATTCTTGAAATACTGATCACCATCTGCTTTCCTACCTCTCCACCAATACCTCTCTGCCACTCTCCTATTCGTCGCTCTACACCTGCCCTGACCAGATAACACGTGATCATGTGCTTCCTTTAAACCTTCATCTCTCAGTTTCGCTGGCACTGCTACCCTTCGTCCTAGCTTCGTTTCCTTGCGCAGAAGACCGTCGTACATATTAAACTGTGGCTGTGTCCGATACAGTTTACAATCATTGTCCACGTTCTGTAATTCTTGCTATACTGCTAGGTCACAACCTATGACCTGCTTTTGCCACCTTTCTACTTAGTGCATCCGCATTATCGTGCTCCTTCCCAGACTTGTGCATGATCTGTCCCTATGCGAAATCTTCTCCCATATAAATAACATTTAAAATATGTGATTACATAGATTACGTTAAGCATCTCCTCTGTTGTTGAGTAATTCCTCTCTGCTTCATTCAACTGCTTAGACGTACAGGCTACAGGATGTTCTTTCTCATCAATTTCCTGACTAAGAACACACCCCAATGCTTGATTCGATGCATCACATGCTAGTATAAACTCCTTTTCAAAATTTGGAAACACAAGAACTGGACATGATGTTAACACTTCTTTGAATTTGTCAACGCTTTCTGACACGCTTCTGTCCACGCAAATTTCACACCCTTCCGTAACAATCGCGTCAAGGGCTGCCCTAAATCCGTAAAACCGTTCACGAACTTTCGATTGAAATTGCCAATTCCGATGAATGACGGCACCTCCTTAACCGTTTTCGGTTCCCGGAAATTCCTTACAGTCTGTAGCAACCTCGAATCTGTTCACACTCCGTCCTTACTGATAATATGACCCAAATGTTTTACTTCTTGTAATGCAAAATGACACTTCTCCAGGCTCAATGTCAAACGAGCTGCTCTTAACCTCATAAAGACTTCCCTTAACCACTCCCTCTGCTGCTCCATACTATGTACTTGAAAACACTATAATGTCATCCAAATAGTCAAGACACTGCTGGGGTCTGAAACCCCTCGAGACACTGTCTAGCAACCTCTGAAACGTTGGCGGAGCGTTTTTCAAACCGAATGGCAATCTCATGTACTGGTAATGGGCTCCCGGAGTAGAGAAAGCAGTTTTTGGACGATCCTCCGTAGCCACCTCTAACTGATGATAACCACTTGTCAAATCCATCGTAGAAAAGTACTGGCACTGTCCTAAGTGATCCAAAGTCTCCAGTATGTTTGGAACGGGATATTCTTTCGTTACTGTCTTATTACTTAGGTATCGTAAGTTACAACTGAACTTGTATTTCTTAGTTCCATCCATAGATCTTTTAGGCACAACGACAGTTCCCCGCTCCCCAGCAACTATTACTATGCTCTATAATACCATCCGCAAGCTGCTGATCAATGAAATCCTCCACAATCGGCTGCAAATACCTCGGTATTCTGTATGGTTTACGGTAAACCGGTGTTTCATTCCCTGTTGGTACCCTATGTTGAACTAATGGAGTTGCTGGCAACGGCCCTTGCGGAAAGAACAAATCCTTAAATTCCCACAATAATCCTCCCATGTGCTCTCTCTCTCCTTCTTCCAAATGCTTAATTTTGTCACACGATGCAGTTCTATCGGCAGTTAGTGGTTGATCGCTTCGCCTACCTCTCGAACACCAGTCTTCGTCATCTGGCACATCCAAATTTGCTACTAAAACTCCTTTTCTCAACTTCACGTCTACAGCACTAAAATTATCCACGTTCTCGGGAGCTACTCGCCCGTCGTTCCCCTCTTGTACGCGTAAAATACTACGTATCACAAAACAACCTAATGGATCCAAAAATTCGTTATCCTCCAACAGTCCTATAACACGTACTGTACCCACAGGTAGGTTCGATCCACACTTACCCAAAGTGACTGCCACCAGACACACATTCATGCGAATTAAGCCTTAATGCTAATGTACGCAGTTCAGTTGGTTTGTTCATTACGTTGAACGCCCTTCGCGACAGCTCTGTATCGACAACAGTTTCCCCTAGCTGAAATAACATTCCACCAAGTTTCACAGTTCGTTCTCCAAAGTCAATTTTGGCATGATGTTAATGCAAGAAATCTACTCCGAGGATTATGTCGTAGCCCTTGCTTACCCATGGTACTACCTCCATGCATGCTTCAAATCGGACTTTCCCTATGTGAAAGTCAACTGTTATTGACCCCAAAGGTGGTCCCACTCAACGCAACCTATAACGTGGTGGGTCTAACTTCCTTCGTCCCATTAAAGTCTCAGTAGCTACTGACACTTGCGCCCCTGTGTCCAACAAAAACTTGAAATTTTTAGTTCATATGGATCCTACCACTGAACATTCCACCTCTGCATACGTATTTGTAGCATTGAAATTAAACGGGAGCTCCCTTAGGTGGGTCTTGGGCCCTCTCTGCCGTTTAACGATTGTCCACCTATACTAACTCCACTTCTCCGTCCTCTACGCTGCTGATTTCCACCCCTTCCTCTATTCCTCGGTGACTGGGTATATTGCCTCTGCACATGTCCCGTACGACCACACTTACAACATTTAATAACTGCTGTAAACACTGTTTGTCTATCACGTACCGCCGTTGCCACGTCTATTTCCTCACATTGGGTTCCCAGCTGAATGGCCGATTACAAACCTTTTGGAGTCCCTTCACGCACATTCCGCGATATATGAGTCGGTAACCCCCTCAAAAATACATCAAGTGCCCTTTGCTCGGCCTCCTGCAACAGAACACCGTTCACTTCGTCGCTCTGACCCAACTGTCCTCAAATTTCTCTGCCATCTCCCCCTGTCTCTTCGTCATTGCACTCAAGCTCTCCCTAAAGTACCGAGCGCTTTTCTGTTTCTTGTAACTTTGTAAAAGCCCATCCTTCAACTGCTTAAACTGTCCTGCTTTCCTTAAGGCCTCAGAACACCTTACATATGTCTTCGCTTCACCCGTTAGTCTAATCTTGGATACATGTAACAACTGTTCATCCGACCAACCATTCATCACAGCTGAAGTATCCAAGTCCTCCACAAACGAACGCACATCCTCAGATGCCTTGCCAGAAAATGGAATAATGAAACTCGCAGCAGCTGGATCAATCTCCTGCTGCGGAACTGTAGGCAAAAACGACTGATCCAATACAGTTTACCGCTCACTTCTTGCTGTTAATCCACTTCTCAACTGCATACTGTGCGCTGCCAATTGTGCTACCTTTTCCAACAAAAGCTGTCCCGCTTCTGGTTCTGACACACCTAGCGTCTCTGATCCTGCCATTGTGTTGCTTTAGTTCCCAGTTAGTCACGAAACAAAACATTTAAGTACAAGAATAACCTGACTTCCTACAGCTCCATATCATCATACCCAGCATCATCATAAACCAATGAAAAAGTAATCAAATGCCACGAAAAGCAACATGTTACTGCCCCAAACACACTAACACTTATTCTGACAAAAAAACACTATGCTCACGCAAAACATCTTCAATGGCCTGTCATGAGCAATACTCAAAAACACAAAAAATAAAGAAAACGTCCAACACTCAAAAGAAAACTGGTCAAAACTCACCACATCTTGTGACTATAATGCAGGCGGTGAGCTCGAACGTTGTACTGTACAGACGATGTCCGCTATTCTGACGCCAAATGTAGTGGCAGTTTCTGACATCGAATGTAACAGTAACACCAAATGTAGCGGGAAGAGGTAGAAGGCACCATATTAAGAATCGTCTGAGTTTTCCAAATGATTTATTGTTTCCAACTACAGAGCGGCATTCCCCTCGGTCTGCATCACTGGGTCCCAAAATGCTGAGGACACCACTTCAGCGTCTGCAAAACGGCTTGACACGGAATGGCTGCCTCAGTAACCCGTACAACGCCGTGCGGTGTGTAGGCCTTGTTCTGCCACGGAGTTGTGGCGACGTCAGGATGCAGATGCGTCTGCAGTCGACTCAGCGGTCTTTGTCCCTACCGCCCAGGAGAGCTGTAAGGCGGCCGGCGGTGTGCTTCCTCGCCGGCGTGGCTAAGATTATGCCGACAACAAGCACCTGCGATCCAGCGTCCGAACCTGCGGCCCTCGCCTTGGGATTCCTCCGGCGTATGTTGGGAGCAGAGGCAACAAGTACGCAGTAGCTAGCCGTGGTGTGGTCCGCCGCTGGCTGGCTGTGGACCGTGTTCACCTGGAGGGTCGAACCAGTGACTTGTCGTGGACTGGAGCGCTGGCGCCCAATCTGCTGCTGCTTGTAGCCAGTGGTCTGACACGCCCCGCCATCCAGGAGAGCTGCCACACTTGAATGCTTTGGTAGTAAACCAGCACCTGTTTATATGCGGCTGTGTGCCTCTGTTTCACTAAACGCGCCGCTCCGTGTCACGTGTTCATAACACTTAGGTTGGCCAGTGGGCCTTTCTGCCTATGACTTGCTCCATACATACCGCTGCGTGTACTTTTTCCAGCGTTTCTACGCGCCTGTAGCCTCTATTTTACTTCGCAACTGCTGGTGAGCAACTCACAGTAAACAGGCCCGCACCTGGCTATAACTTGCGCACTCAGAAATATTGCACCGAAACTGACTGTTCCTATCCCAAACGGTGGTGCCGCGACACAGATAATGCTGTCATTTACCGTCATGTAACATCACCAGATGATCAAAACGATTTGGAAAATGATTTAGACAAAATATCTGTATGGCGCAAAAAGTGGCAGTGGACTCTAAATCATGAAAAGTTGATTCATCTGCATTAGCACTAAAAATAATCCGCAAAATTTCAGTAACTCCATAAATCACATAAATCTAAAGGCCACAAACTAAATACTTATGGATTACAGTTACGAATGACTTAATTGGAACGAGAACATAGATAATTTTATGAGGAAAGCAAACCAAAGACTGAGACTGGTACAACACATAAGAAATTGTAACAGATTTACTAAAGAGAAAGTTTACCCCATGCTTGTCCGTCGTCTTCTAGAGTATTGCTCTCCAGTGTCGGATCCCTATCAGATAGGATTGACAGAGAACATCGAAAGAGTTCAAAGAAGGTAGCTCATTTTGTATTACTGAGAAGTGGGGAAGAGAATTCCACGAGTATGATACACGAATTGGGATGGCAGTCATTAAAACAAATACGTTTTTCGCTACGGCTGGACCTTCTGAAATTTCAATCACCAACTTTCTTATGAGAGTGTGAAAATATTTTGTTAGAGCCCAACTACATAGGAAGAAATGACCATCATAATAAAATAAATCAGAGCTCGCATGGAAAGATTAAATGTTGGTTTTTCTCACGCGCTGTTCGAGATTAGAACGGTAGGAAAGTAGCTTAAGACCTCTTCCAGGATTGCTATTTCTGCAAGTTTCGCAGAAGAGCTTCTGTAAAGTTTGGTAGGTAGGAGGCGAGGTACTGCCAGAATTGAAGCTGTGAGGACGGTCGTGAGCCGTGCTTGGGTAGCTCAGATGGTAGAGCACTTGCCCGCGAAAGGCAAAGGTCCCGAGTTCGAGTCTCGCTCCGGCCCACAGTTTTAATCTGCCAGGAAGCTTCATGTAAGCGCACACTACGCTGCAGAGTGAAAATCTCGTCCTGGACCTATTGTATATTCTGGATCACAAAACACACCAGCAGTACTCAAGGATGGGCCCCTAATGAGAGGGTCCGCTCTACGGGGAGGGGGAGTAGGTCGAACCGTGCCATCATCCTGGGTGGAAAGTTTTTGGTGGCGACAAAATCTTAAATTTTACAATGGCCTCAGAAAGATGAACTAAATAAGACAACGAAAGTTTTTCGTAAATGAAGAAGTGTGAGAAGTTGGAAATACAAATCATACACAAAATCTGGAAATTAGAGGACTTGGAATTGCATGCATGTCTTTCAAAACAGCAACGATTGCAAGTGGCAATGTTGCCATCTCAGTTTCAACCATATGTCTACACATACATATTTCAAATGTACCTATGTGGGCTTCAAAGTCCATACAGAAGCGAAAAACTTTGTAATAAAGAAATAAAGATAAGCGTCAGCATACGATAATTTAACAGATACAGCAACCTAAACATCTGTAGCAGTACTACTGAGAAAAATACTTCGTATTAAATAAATAAAGATTAAGTAAAATATGCACTGCCCATCATGTCACATACTCTTTTGAATCGAGACATTGTGATTAAGTCACTTTTACGGGTGGAAAGATGCACGGCTTACACCCCCAACCATCCCTCTCCTTTGGATCTGCCATTAACATACTGCTCTTCTAGGTGTGTTCCTCTAAAACTTTTTTTACTTTGTCTCTAACTTCTTTTAAGTTTTCCCTCATTCCCTGTCCTTTCTTGATATTGTAGCCATAATTTATAGATATTAATATAGGATCATACAGAAGAAATCTACCAAACTTTATTTTAGAGTTGAAGCAACTAAACTGCACTGCATGAACAGTTTATCCAATTTCGTTGTATTTCACACAGTTTGCATTTCAACATCTTTATTACAGATTTAACTGCTACTTTTCACTACAATAAATGATAGTGCTTTCAAAGCTGCTTGTTTTGAGCCATGAATCATGGTCGTCGCAAGTAGGAAGCAATTGTGTTCTCGGTATCCGACCATAGGCATTATTCCTTTATGTACAATGCATACATACATACATACATTAATTCTTGTTCCATAGATCATGAATACGACATTTCGTAATGATGTGGAACATGTCAGTTTAACGTAAGTTTTTTTTAACACAAAATAATTAGTGCTTTTTTTTACAGTTACTACTTCATATGTAAGAATTCATCTATTGAGCAGAAAGTGTTGCCATTCAGAAATTCTTTTAATTTGCTTTTAAATATTGGTTGGCTATCTGTCACACTTTTAATACTATTTGGCAAAAGACCAAAGATTTTTGTGGCAGCATGATTCACCCCTTTCTGAGCCAAGGTGAGATTTAATCAGCATTAAATAGTCACTGGTGATTTATACACTATTTCTCAGCGAATAAGGAATTAATATGTGTGCGTGTGTGAGTGTGTGTGAATTGCTAAGGGCCAAACTGTTGAGGTCATCGGCCCCTAGACTTATACACTACTTAAATTAACCTAAACTAACTTATGCTAAGAACAACACACACACCCATGCGCGAGGGAGAACTCGAACCTCCAGCGAAAGGGGCCGCGCACTCGGCGAAATTGCGCCTTAAACCTCGCGGAAACTCCACGCGGCGATTTATATGTAAGTCACTCACTGTCCATTATCTTCCACTTTGAACCGCAGATGTACTGCCAATGCAGTACTTCGCTGTGTTTGTTGCTACATGTCTCGCGCTACAATTGTTGTCTCCAGTACTTTGAAACTCATGAAAGAGTGCGGCTTTGCGCCAATGTTGTTGTTTGTTGTTGTTGTGGTCTTCAGTCCTGAGACTGGTTTGATGCAGCTCTCCATGCTACTCTATCCTGTGCAAGCTTCTTCATCTCCCAGTACCTACTGCAGCCTACATCCTTCTGAATCTGCTTAGTGTATTCATCTCTTGGTCTCCCTCTACGATTTTTACCCTCCACGCTGCCCTCCAGTACTGAATTGGTGATCCCTTGATGCCTCAGAACATGTCCTACCAACCGATCCCTTCTTCTAGTCAAGTTGTGCCACAAAGTCCTCTTCTCCCCAATTCTGTTCAATACCTCCTCATTAGTTATGTGGTCTACCCATCTAATCTTCAGCATTCTTCTGTAGCACCACATTTCAAAAGCTTCTATTCTCTTCTTGTCTAAACTATTTATTGTCCATGTTTCACTTCCATACATGGCTACACTCCATACAAATTCTTTGAGAAACGACTTCCTGACACTTAAATCAATACTCGATGTTAACAAATTTCTCTTCTTCAGAAACGCTTTCGTTACCATTGCCAGTCTACATTTTATATCCTCTCTACTTCGACCATCATCAGTTATTTTGCTCCCCAAATAGCAAAACTCCGTTACTACTTTAAGTGTCTCATTTCCTAATCTAATTCCCACATCATCACCCGATTTAAGTCAACTACATTCCATTATCCTCGTTTTGCTTTTGTTGATGTTCATCTTATACCCTCCTTTCAAGACACTGTCCATTCCGTTCAACTGCTCTTCCAAGTCCTTTGCTGTCTCTGACAGAATTACAGTGTCATCGGCGAAACTCAAAGTTTTTATTTCTTCTCTATGGATTTTAATACCTACTCCGAACTTTTCTTTTGTTTCCTTTACTGCTTGCTCAATATACAGATTGAATAGCATCGGGGAGAGGCTACATCCCTGCGCCCAATGTATGTCTAATATTTAGAATCTTGCTAACGCAATCGGCGACAGTGGAAAATGTAGAAAGAAATTTTTCTATGTTTGAAATGACTAAATAGTACCTGATGTCTACAATGGGCCACGCACGATTGTGTAGGCTGACAATGTTGTCGACTGCACATGAGCTAGTTGAATGTTTGGATGCCAAAGTAAAAAAAAAAATCCTTATTATAAGGCAGGCGTACAAACAGCTCCACTTTGGTCAGGGAAGAAGAGAAACTGAACAAATTTTAGTTATATGCCCTGCGAGGGATATAATTTAGTTCTTATGGACATATTTAATTTTACAGTTATAACTCAAGGAGTATTACAGTGTAAACGGCTCATCTCTGTTTCACTGACTTGTGTCCCACACTTGACTGTTGGTTTAAAGGCGTAATCATGCCAAAAAAAAGTAAATGTAAATGTGATATGTGAAAGAAAAACGTCGTCGTTGAAAGACATAGTGGAAAAGTTCGACTATATCACAAAACGCCAGGAGCAGGTGCCAAGGGGTCCGGCAAAATTACTGGAACTGGCCCTACTGATAAGATAAGATAAGATAAGATAAGATAAGTAATGAATATCAAGGGTGCGTTCTGGCTGTGATAACGATTTTACCTCAAAGTCACTGATAAGAACTTCCAGTGACAGCATACAATTGTGCGAGTTACATCCAAGAGCACCCAGGAGAATCCTGCCCTACCCGTACACCTGTGGCCATTGGACTTGTTATATTGAAGTTCATGACGTAACTTGATACCAGTTACATGGTGATATAAAATTGGTGGGAAACATCTGTCCTCATCCAACAATGGGAACACATTAAAATGTGGTAAGACCTTACCATACCCCAGAACCAATATGATTCCAGCTTTCCCTCTCTCTTCTCATCTTTTATAGCGAGTCTAGTTCCAATGGCCGTACACTGAATGCAGAAGACGAACAGCAGTCATTCCATATTTGGTGATAATCTCATGGACCAGAAACACACACACACACACACACATACACACAAAGTCCAATGTCACTGGAAAATCCGAAACCCTCGCCCAGAGCACACTGAACGAGATGGCACAACAAGTGAAACAATACATAGCCAGTGAAACAGAGTGTGTTAGGAGCCTCCACTCAGCTGCCCTGCTGAAGCATGAAAACACAGCTATAAAAATTAAGTACACACATTGACGTACATAGTGTCCTCTCCACCTTCCCCCACCAACCATTTCACGAAGTCTACTAACAATCTGCATATTCTTCAACATATTTTTCGAAAACTAGTACTGTAACCTAAAAAATTCTAGTCAAAGATCAAAATTGCGTAACTTTGTTTACAAAACAACATAATATAGTGACTTTAGGGCTATTTTGGTTCTAAAATTTGGAAAATTTTGAAAAATTGTTAGGTATTATATGCATACATTATTTATATGTTATTTAACAGAGAATTAATGAATCCATTGAAGATGGACAAATTGCTTCAAAACATGTTTGGGTACTAAAACAATAACATCAGTGTTTGCTCAAGGCAGAACCACATTTCCTTATTTCGTATTAAGAAGCAAATATGTTCAAGGAAAGAGCTTCAACCACAAATTAATCGTAATAACAAATTAAATTTATTGTTATTTGAATTAGATGAGTTTTTCCATTCAATGTATGTGTTCTGTATGGATAGGAACAGGGTGTGTGTAATCCTCACAAATAATAAATTAATTTTATTATTATTATTCCAGTCATGCGAAATTTGTCACTTAAAATGCCAGCAAAGATTAGTCATGCCCCCCCCCCTCCCCCTTGTAAAATAAGAAAACAGATGAGTAAGCCCGTAATTAATTGCCATTTCGTATTAATTTGTTGAAATGTTTTCTGATTGTTTCTCAATACTTGCAACCCTGTCCTAAATGCAATGTTAACAGTTACAGCAGAACATTAATTTAACAACAAATACCGGTACGCTCTTGCAAAGTCTTTAAATGTTAAAGGAATATCACTGCACGACGCACTGAGGTGACAAAATCCATGGGTAGACGATATGCACACATTCAGATGGCAGTAGTATCGCGTACTCAAAGTATAAAAGAGCAGTGCATTGGCAGAGCTGTCATTTACTCCGGTGGTACATGTGAAAACGTTTCCAACGTGATTGTGGCCACACGAGGGGAATTAACGGACTTTGAACGCGGAGTGGCAGTTTGAGCTAGACAAACGGGACAATCTATTTCAAAAATCGTGAAGGAATTCAATAGTCTGAGATCCACAGTTTCCAGAGTGTGCTGAGAATACAGAATCTCAGACATTACCTCTCACCTGGACAGAGTAGTGGCTGACGGCTTTCACGTAACTACCTAGGGCAGCGGTGTCTGCGTAGAACTGTCAGTGCTAGCTGACTAGCAACACTGCGTGAAATAACTGCAGAAATCAATGAGGGGCATATGACGAACATTTCTGTTAGGACAGAGCAGCGAAATTAAGAGTTAATGAGCTATCGCAGCAGAGGACCGACGCGAGTGCTAAAAGCACAACATCACCTGCAGCCCCTCTCCCGGTCTCTTGAGTATATCAATTGGACCATAGACGACTGGAAAACTATGGCCTTGTCCGATGACTCCCGGTTTCAGTTCGAGTGTGGTACAGACCCCACTAAGCCATAGACTGAAGATGTCAACAACGCAATGTGCAAGCTGGTGGTAGCTCCATAATATTGCGGACTGTGTTTAAATTTAGTGGACTGGGTCCTCGGGAGCAAGTGGACTGATCATTGACTGAAAATGGCTATGTTAGGCAACTTGGAGACCATTTTCAGCCATTCATGGAGTTCATGTTACCAAACAACGATGGAATTTTTATGGATGACTGTGTGCCATGTTGCCAGGCAGAGCTGTTTGTGATTGGTTTGAAGAGCATTCTGGATAGTTCTAAAGTATGATTAGGCCACACAGATCTCCCGACACGAGTCCCCTCGAACATTTATGGGACACAATCGAGAAGTCAGTTCGTGAACTGCACTGACCACACTTTCGTAGTTATTGACAACTATAGTGGCAGCATGGTTCAGCATTTCTGCATGGGATTTCCAACGATTTGTTGAGTACATTCCACGTCGAGTTGCTGCATTAAGCTGGACAAAAGGAGGTCTGATACGATTTTAAGTGGTATCCCATTACTTTTGTCACCACTAGATAAACAAATAAACTCTTGCTAAATCAACCCTGCACTGCTAGTGTGTGTGACACAGTAGTGTATATACACACCACAACATAAGTATGCAATATCGTACAGTTTACTGCAATGAGTTCTTATAGTACACCCACTGAGGTTTGTACAATACCTTATCAACAAGATAAACACAATTCCTTCAGAAAACAAGAACGATTTTGGGTCGTGCGGTAGCGTTCTCACTTCCCACGCCCGGGTTCCCGGGTTCGATTCCCGGCGGGGTCAGAGATTTTCTCTGCCTCGTGATGGCTGGGTGTTGTGTGGTGTCCTTAGGTTAGTTAGGTTTAAGTAGTTCTAAGTTCTAGGGGACTGATGACCATAGATGTTAAGTCCCATAGTGCTCAGAGCCATCTGAACCATTTTTGAACGATTTTGGTTAGTTACAAAAAATCATTACAAAACACAGAAAATTCGCTCCTAAGCGTACATCTTGAAAACAAAAACAGTGAAAATCTTTATCTGATGATTACTAGTCTCTTGTAGTAAGTCCTTACTACGTATGGATTAGTTCTTCCACTCTGCACTCTGCAAGGCATGCTCTGGATGACACCATCGGGTTTATCTTGGGGTGTGAGGTCCCACTCATCAATAGCAGCTTGAACGAGTTTCTGAAGATCGTAAGGTGGATTGGGACGCTGTGCAATGGCCGCCTTCAACAGGTCCCATGCATGCTCACTTACAGGCTGGGAACCATGCTGGCCATTGCAGTCGAGTGATGTTGCATCTTTGAAAATACCGAGATACTGCTAGAGTACGGAGTGGTCTTGCATTGTCATCGACTAGGATGAAGTTCTCACTGACTTCACGTCTGTAGGGCTTTACAACCGTTTATAGGACCACTTAGAGGTATAGGGGACTAGTCAAGTTGGAGTGTATGTGAATTACAGGGGTCCGCCGTTCATCATTATTGTCGCCAAGAACATTACACTTCCACCTGAAAACGGATGGACTTCTTCAACGTATCGGCGTTCCTGGTGTTGTCTAGCGTTTCTCCAAACCCTGACACGTCTAGTGTCCACTCGCAAAATAATTCTGGTCTCATCAGCAAACATGACATTACTCCATTCTGTGATGGTCCAGTATTGATCTGATAGAGCCCAGGTCATTTGATTGGGTCGGTTCCGTTGGTTCAGCGCAAAATTTCGTATTGGTGTTCTGGAATAAAGACTAACCAAATGCAGTCTTCTATACGAATCTCTGTTGCCTGAGTAAAATCATTTCCAATATTTCTGGCACTTGATTTGGGTACCTGTGAAACGACAGTTTCAGGAAACGATCCTGCACTGGTGTTGCCGTACGAGGACGACCACCGTAAGATCTATTGTTCACATTTCCCATCTCTCTGTACTTACTCCTCACCTTTGACACACCATTTTGAGTGACATGTAACCGATCGTCTACATCTTGCTGGATGTGATATGCCAAAACTGAAGCCACTATCCTGACTCCATCAAAGTGTTGTTGGCCTCTACATGACACGTCACTGCAGCACTGAACACAAACTAAATGAAGCAATTGCTGATACTGGACTGCTCGCGGTGTGCCGCCGTGGCAGTAGTTTGTTCACATAATTGAAAAACGGCCACAAAGCACGCCAATAGTGTACACCCATCACTGGATAACGCATGAAATGCCTAGATCAACGAGACCTCTAGTATCATACACTACATTTTACGATAGTATCCCAATTTTTGTCAAGCAGTGTATTAAAACCAGCATGTTCTCCTGTTAGTAGATATAATAACATCACAGAAAAGTTCGGAAAATATTATCAGAATGTATGACAGAAGACACTAATGCGTGACATCACAGCGAAATTTTGTAATCACACACTGCTACAGATACACACCTAGATTATTTTAGATCTTTTAAAATTACTTCATAGTTGACTTCTGTCACTTGCTGCTACGGCGTTGCCACAACAGCTGCCAGCTACCGTTCGGTTATAGGTAACACACAAACACAGCAAATCACTTCACAAATGCTGTTAATGTGTAACGCTGAGCTATGTTTACAGTGGCCACCGCAAGGTATGTCAGAAACGAGAGATGTTCTGTCTACAGGTGATTTTAACTGAGCGATGATTGAACTGCGGCAAGAGATGCATTTTGTAGCCCTGAATTTAAACTCATATCCTAAGCTAACCACAACCTAGTGATGGATAATGTATCTGAGAAAGCTGTGATCAACAATCTATGGCAGAACTAAAATTCTGATCGCTTTTTTCATGGCTATAAAAGCTAATCTCTACGACCAAACTCAAGGCAGGAAAAGTTCAGTTTCAGTGTTAAAAGCAAACTAATTTCTAGCTATCATTGGTTACCTGAAGCTAGCCTCTCACTGGCTACAGAGCTGTTGCATTACCACAGCCGATGAGCAGTACTCGTTGGCACTTGGATGCAAATTATAGGTGACACAGGCAGATTCTAAACGAATGCAGAATGATTAGTAGAAAACTGAGAGCAAATGAAAAGGTCAATACCACGAAGAAAATGAAATGGCAAAGAGTCAGAAATAAAAAAAAAACATCTAAACATACCGTATTAACCGAATAAAAATCGTAAATCAAACTTCGTTATTTTCATCATGGCAACGACAACACTAAATCAAGCTATTTTGAATACATTAACAAATTTTAAAAAATTGCAGAAATTGATGAGATTCGAATGTATGACCTCCAGCATGGCAGGTTAGTGCACTAACCATTGAGAAAAGTGCAGTATTGAGTCACAGTGATGTATGTTTGACTATCATCACCCAGTCGCAATGGTGAACTGCAGCCTTAAAAATTCAGTTTCGTGCAATGTCATGCAAAGTTAATCTAATGTAACCAAATCTCTGTGATTATGTTAACCACACAGGTGACACTGAATCGAGTTTGTTTAGAAGTATCAGTAGTGTTTAGTTAGTGCTGTGTATGAAATGTGTAGCATCGTTATGTGTGTGTGTGTGGTTACTATGCATGATGAAATACGAAATAAAAGCGCCAGCCTCGTGATTCTGGATCCAACACATCAAGAAAGAATGCCAGACAAGGAATTGGAAATGAAATTATCGATTATTTTGGTAGTTTGGCAATGGTTAACGGTTTTGGCGTGACACTGAGAGCTCTGATTGGAGGAATCCAGTTTAAATGCATGAAGTGTCAACTATCAAGTAATTTGAATCAGACTTTAGGATGCTGCCCCTACCTTTGCCGGATAATGCGTGTCGAATGCACCAAGGATAATGCATGTAGGGAATTCCACTCCTCAAGGAGTCGTGGCAGCCACTGCCACAGCCTCTGAACTGTGGCTGCAGCAACAAAACCAAATCAGTCAGCGAATATAACGACAGCGTATCCCACCCCAGCAGCAGTAGGAAAAATTGCGTTATTCGAACAATGTAGGACTATCTGTAATGGTTCCCGATGTGAAAAGACCTGGTTGATGGCAGAAAATACACTGTTACTAAATTAGGGATTCATGGAGTACCATGCAGCTCAGCAAACCTGCTCTAACTAACTGGCACCTACGAATTCACCAGTAGAGATCTGTGGAAAGCTTCGCAGATAAGTGTTGTTAACAGTTTAAGCGCTCCCCCTTTCCAGTTTCTCACTGGACCAATAAGAAACCAGCTCCCCTCCCTTCTCCAACTGTCCCACTTTGAATACTAAAGCTCATGAATGGGCTATATCGTGTTTTGTCAACCAGAGTCCCCAGGCCAAATAAAAAGAAAAGTATTTACAATTAACCTTTCATAACAAGATATTTAAATACACAAACTCTCAGTAAATACCAAATCTGCATCACTATTATATTACTGTTATTGTGTAACATCATATTGTATGTTAAAGAAAACTAGAATTTCTCTAATTTAACAATGTCAGAAAGTTTTCTGTACAAACTACAATGTATGAACCCGCACTAAGATTCCAGTTACATACAAGGCACTTGAACGTATAATAAATCACATAATGCGTTGTTTAACAAAAAATACCCACTTGGTCGGCCGGTATGGCCAAGCCGTTCTAGGCGCTTCAGTCTGGAACCGCGCGACCGCTACGGTCGCAGGTTCGAATCCTGACTCGCGCATGGATGTGTGTAATGTCCTTAGGTTAGTTAGGTACTTAGTAATTCTAAGTTCTAAGGGACTGATGACCTCAGATGTTAAGTCCCATAGTGCTCAGAGCCATTTGAACCAAATACCCACTTGCATATGAAGACATAGTTAAAAAAGAAAAAGAATAATGCCATAAATCATGCCCAACAACCACTTGTTCCAGCAGCCACTGCCGTCGCTGTCTTGTGCATGGCCCCGTGCTAACTGTCTAGCTGGGGGGGGGGGGCGGGGGGGCGGAGCCACCAGGGCTTCAAGACATATGCACTGCCTGCCAGAAACTGCCAAAAAAATGCAAAACTAATAAACGGGAAATCATACGTCTGTGTCACGCTAGTCCACAATGGTCCAGAATTCCTTGCATTGACGTGAGGTGCACGCCTGCTGCGTGCAGGTAACTGTTGAAAGCTGTTCTCCTAATACCCAGTAGCGTAGCTCACATAGCTCACATAGGGTGGTAGAGACACCTATGTGCTCTTCAAAGCAGCCGCAGAACTCATTATAAAGGCGACCGTAAATAGTTACAAACCTTTTTTCTTTATTACACTGCTCATATATGCTTGATGCTGCCTTGAGGAAAAGCCGGCATTTAAGATATTACTAAATGGTTTATTTCTTTCTCTTGTAAGGTGGTAAATGCGACACTTCATTTGAAAAAAGTCCGTAATCCCTGCATATCGTGATTTACTCTTATATTTCATACTCTGCTGTGTAATTTTTACGGTTGCACGGAAATTATATCCCATCTTCATTAGTCCAACCTTGTTAAGGTCTCGTATTGACTAGCAAATCACGTGACCTGACATATTTTTACATACTAGGTACTGAGAAACGAACTAAAAATTCCGAATCACTTCCTGAAACGTGGTACGCAACTGATAAATAATTATAGATTAGATCGACTAGGATGAGTAAACATGATGTGTCCCACCATTTCTGGATTAGAATGCATACAGGTATGTGAGTGAGACAGGTTATTTTTGTTACAGTGAGTGACCTACCTCGATACGTTGCTCATCTTCGTAGTCAAAGTGCTTCTCCTCTACAACAATAAATAATTAGGTTTAATGTTACGGACAGCAACATTTACCATGTATCCTTCCTTCCTGTTCCTTATGTTTCCTGTCTGTATCGTTATGGACGTAGGCAAGTAGCACCTCACTCACAAATCGAAAACATCACGAATAGACCATCCACTTTATGCGATTTTTATCATTAGTGCTGATACATATTCTAATTTTTAGAAGTAATGGCTGGAATTAACGTCATGATCATCTGACCAACTTATAAGCTCGTATTATATCCTAGCAGACAAAACAGAACTATAAACATATGGTTTATTAGGTAATGAGTTGTGCCTGCTCGACAGAGTGATTCCTTTAGGTATCAGGAAGACCAAAGATGATCTATGTATTTGCCAGTAAGACAGTCAGGCTTCTCCATTGTTACAGAAATGTATAGCTGTTCTTTGCATTCTCAGATTCACCATCTTGGAAACAGTGGGTATCACTGGATTTTTCCGCACTCTCAATACTAGAAAAAATGTCTGGGAAGTTTGAATTTTTATTAGCCATACTTGTGAGTACATAACTGTAAATAATAAACATGTTTCCCAGTATCATCATGCTACCGATTCATGGATCTGCAGCTAGTATCCAACCCTTGTAACTTAGCTGATGGATCGATTTCCATGAAGCGTATAGCCAGTCACACACTCCCTCCCTATTAACAAATGTTCTCTTAAACCAACATTCTTGTGATGCATATATATGCCATACAGATTTCCAAATGCAGTCTGCTTGCAACGAATAGACAGTCATCTAAATGCACAACATAGAATTTCACCAAGGTATAGCATACAATAGAACTGCCAGCAGTGCTTTTTGGTAATCGATATTTGTATTAAGTAATTAAAACTATACATACACAGGACATTGGCCTCCACAAAGGCCAAGTGTCAACCTGAGCGTATTTACTTTATTTCTGCAGAATTTGCTGGCTTAGATTACATTCCAGTCTGTCTTAGTATGTGTATATGTGTAGGATAAACATCAGAATGCATAACAGCATAACAATATGATCAGGGTATTTCCAACAGGCCGGCCCGAGTGGCAGAGCGGTTCTAGGCGCTACAGTCTGGATCGGTAGTTTATAGATGTCATGTAAGTACAATAAAATTTATAATGTATGATCAGAAGTTTGCATGACTGGAAATGTTGTAATCTTGCTCTTTACCCAGAGACTTATCCTACTGGTAGAAATGATCGTCGTCAGAAAAAGGTATTTCTGTTGGAAATGGCTCAAATGGCTCTGAGCACTATGGGACTTAACTTCTGAGGTCATCAGTCCCCCAGAACTTAGAACTACTTAAACCTAAGGACATCACACACATCCTGCCTCCGGCATGGATACACTGCTAGTTCTGTACGCAGGGTGAAAAAGAAGTTGCTGACTTCCGTCAAGTACTCTTACCCCAGTTGTTTCATTATTGTGGAACTTGATTTTTAAGATACTCCTCATTCAGATTCTGAATGCTGTGGTATTCTCTCCAGTGAATATGAGGTGCTAGTTATATGCATTTGGAATCGTAAAATATTTGAATTTTTTGTAAAGTAGTATGACTCGATAAACGAAAAAGCAATACGCATGGATCACATATTGAGGCTACTACAGACGAAATCACGAGAAGTTCGCTGATAGAGGACAAAAGGGCTCTGCACACAACACAGGTAGCACACATTTCATCCATGTGAACTAGATCAATAACTAATACTATTTCGTATACCTTATTTTTAAATAATCACAGTTTTAATCAATTTTTTTCGGATTTACTCTCTAGCATTACCAGGAATGGAAAATTTAGTACATTCGACACATATGCAATTGACTGCTTTGCAGTAGAATTAAAACACATTGTTGGGAGAGGGCCAGAAATATGGTAAGTCGGAACGTCATCCATGTCATGTCACTGCTGTGCAGAAGATTTAGGCTTGTCACGTTCAAAAATGGTTAAATGGCTCTGAGCACTATGGGACTTAACTTCTGAGGTCATCAGTCCCCTAGAACTTAGAACTACTTAAACCTAACTAACCTAAGGACACACATCCACACCCGGGGCAGGATTCGAACCTGCGACCGTAGCTGTCGCGTGGCTGCTTGTCACGTCTGACATGTTATGGCCACGTGGAAATATTATCTGAAGGCCTAAGAGTACTTCTCTTTGCCCTAATGTTTAACATTTGACAACCATACATCACTGTTTTTTTAAATAAAGAAATTCACTCTTACTAGAAAGTGAATATGTTCAAAGTTAAAAAACGAGTGTTCTAATGGAACCTTAAAACAGCACAGTGAAGACGATGCAGGTATTAACCATAAGCGCCATCTTATTATTATTATTATTAAAAACCTGTTGCAATATATTTTACGCTCCGTCTGCACGACACTATGGTTCATAAAGCAGATACTGCACATGACTAACCTGTGTTTGACAGGTCAGGAGAGGGGGGATCTAATGCAAGTTATTATCTGTCTGTCTACAGTTTTAATTATTTAACATTACGCAAACTCATCGTGTTGTTGTACGCACATTAAATATTGTATCTGAGATGTTTGTTATAGGGGATGCGTAATTGTGGGTTATGTGAGGATTGAGGGCCTAAATCTAGATTTTCTATTTTATTTGGTCAAAATACTCGTCTTGGTTCTACTTAAAACGGTATCAAAGTCCTTTATACATTATTACAACTCTTCATGCTTCGGTAATTCTGTGCTGAGCACCTGGATCACTGCCTAACAGTCATAAGCAAAATACCTTTCAAAATTATTATAGAATGCATGCGCATTACAAGACTGTTGGTTTAAGAGAACAATTGTTTGTGGGGGAGGGAATGGATGATTGGTTATTAGCCATGTGGTAATCGATTCATCAGGTAAGTTACTGGCGTTGGATACTTGCTGCAGAACCAAGACTGGGTAGCATGATGATACTGGAAAACGTATTAATTTTTTATATTTATGCACTCACAGGTATGGCTGGTGAAAGCTCAGACTTCACAGACATTTTTGCTAGTATCGAGAGTGCGGAAAAATCCGGTGATACCCATTGTTTCCAAGCTGATGAAGCTGAGAATGCAAAGAACAGCTATACATCTCTGTAACAATGGAGAGGCCTGACTGTCTTACAGGCAAATACATAGATCAGTTTTTATCTTCCCGATACCTAAAGGAATAACTCTGTAGAGCAGGCACAAGTCATTACCTAATACATCACATGTTGATAGTTCTGTTTTTTTTCCTAGGAAATAGTACGAGCTTATAAGTTTTCAGATGATCATGGCATTAATTCTAGTCATGACTCCTAAAAATTAGAATATTTATTGACACTAAGGATAAAAATCGCACAAAGTGAACGGACTATTTGTGATGTTTTCAAAATGGTTCAAATGGCTCTGAGCACTATGCGACTTAACTTCTGAGGTCATCAGTCGCCTAGAACTTAGAACTAATTAAACCTAACTAACCTAAGGACATCACACACATCCATGCCCGAGGCAGGATTCAAACCTGCGACCGTTGCGGTCGCTCGGTTCCAGACTGTAGCGCCCAGAACCGCACGGGCAATCCGGCCGGCGGTGTGATGTTTTCGATTTTGAGTGGGTTGCTACTTGCCTAATTCCATAACGCTACAAACAGGAAACATAAGGAACAGGAAGGAAGGATACATGGTAAATCTTCCTGTCCGGAACATTAAACCTAATAATTTATTGTAGGAGAGGGAAAGCACGTGGGATGTTATGATGAACATGGTTAGGTACCAAGAAAGCTCATCCACTGTTTCAAAAATTGCCTGTCTGATGCACTTCAATTCAGAAGTGAATGGTCATATCTTGTTTGCCAATCTGGGTTTATGTAATCCATAATTATTTATCAGTTGCATACCACTTTTCAGGAAATGTTTCGGAATTTATAGCATGTTTTTCGGATTTTCAGTTGCTTTGGCTAATCATTTACCAGTCGAAAGTATAATTATTCTGGAGAGAGAATGAAGGATTTTATGGTTCTCATTGTATGATGGGAAAAAAATCCGCAAGAAAAGAAAAGTTCATGAAGGTTAAGGATGGGATGGAGATAGAGCTGCAAGATCACAGACAGATTTCTGAAATTATATCTCTAGCCTTAGAAACAGCTATGTACCTGTACGTATAAAAAGTTGATTACGCGAACTTGACGTCACTTCATGGTATGACTCTCTAAAATCTTAGGACACATATTGACACAACGGATAAAATTCGTTTAATGCTATTGGTTGGTTGATTCATGATGTTTCCTACTTGTGTGTTAGGTGCTGTTCTAACTAGACAACACACCAAATTATTTCATGAAGTCGCTCAGTCAAAAACTGTTGACAATAAACAGTGTCTTTATTAACTCTGGTACACATTGCTTTGAGGCTCATTGAGGCAAAGATGTCGGTCCTTGATTGCCCTGAACAGCGGTGACGTACTGCGTACACCCGGAACAATGTGTTGGCGTCGGTCAGAGCTAACGGAAGACCAGTTGATAGTTGGCATCTCACTAGACTATAGCTGTGACGTTGTGCATTGTTTTTCTTGGCAATAGCAGACCCCCTCTGGGCAACTCCCTTTGGCCCACGTGCATTGACTGGGGTGAGGGGTCGAGACTGCTCTGCACAGGATTCGACGCCCTGCCCCTAGACAGAAGTCAGATGGGAGCTAGTGCTGTGACGCCGAGATCCCATTGGAATTCAGTGCTGCTGGCAGTAGGCGACAACAGCGTCAGGCACGCGGCCCTGGGTTGCTATGTCCCATCAACAACTTAGCGCTGAAAGCAGCAACTGCAACGTGGGTTCAAACCCATGGCTACTGCTGGCGATGCTCATGTGCCGTGGCTTGACGCAGCCCAGCCAGCATCATAGTTGTGCTGCAAAACTCAGTGGCGAATAGGAGAAGACGACTGGATGACGAGTCAATGACGTATCTGCCCTTCCTCAAAAAACAGCTCTATTTATACCCATCTGTAGCACATTTGTTTCCCTAAGACTTATGGCTAGTCATGTCATTTATAAAAGACACCAGCCCTGATGTGGTCACATCACTTCACCCATCGTGGTGGCTATAGCTGTGCAATGCTGTTTTCTTCCGCAATCAGCTGCCTTCGCAATGCAACCTGGATGTCACCATACAGGTTGCGTCCAGCCTGCGGTGGCTAACGGAACCCCTCTTATGGCTAACTTACCAATTCTTATTACTTTTCCGCTAATACTTTGAACGCAGCTTTATATTGCCCTCTTCCACAGAGATGACCTGTGCACTTGGGTCTCACTTTGGCTCAATTCTATCCCCATCTATAAGCTAGTAGTATTACTACTGAGTCTGTTGCTTGTAAATAGCGCGCAGTTATTATGTTAAAACTGAATCTAAACACCTACTCCCCATCCCTATCTAGGCGAATCCAGTCCATGGGAACTCGAATCGTTCCTGGATCTCCTTTGTGTCTGGCTCGTCATCTCAGATAAGCAGAGGCCAGGCAAAGTAAGATCAGAGTCACTATGGTGCCTGTAATTGCGGCAGTCGAGGTCACTGTCGCTCGATATCTTTTGTCCCAATATTGTTTCACATGCTGCAACACCTGCTCGGTCATAATCCTCCTCTCCTGTGAAGCTATCATCTGACGTAAAGAATTGTCCAGGCTTGGCTGGAAGGTTCTGCTGGGATAACGTCTCCAAGGGCTCGTCTGATTACAATAGCTTAGCTGCTGCACATTCAACAGAGTAACTCATGTGATGATACTTGTCAATTTGAATGTGGATCCCATTATGTCACACTTATTCGTTTTAATTAGCAACCAACTACCCTGCAGCTATAAACATACTATTTGTATCAGTTTTCCCCACCTGCAGCAACTGGTCGCTATTACTTAATTGTCATATACCGAGTATAACCAAAGTATTCCTACCCACAAGAAATGTGATTTAGGTTCAGTTACCTCCTTCTGACATGGTCGACCCTTGGCTTTACCTCTGAACAACTGTATTATGCATGTACTACCTCCTATCACAAGTTCGTGTGTCAGACATATGATGATCCTTCTACTCCGGTGTTACTGAAGCTCTTCTTTGGACGTCACCGTGTCTTGATTACCATCTCCCACTAAAGCATTCCTTCTTTTTCTTTCCTTACTTCCACAAATTTTCCAAACAGTACCTGCTTCATGGGACAGGTGTGCACTGTATAATATCTGCATATCGCATGCTTGGCTGTTACTGGCATCCTTATTGCTACGTGCAGTCATGAATTATCCGTTGAGACATCTCCTGCTGCTTTATGATAGTAAAATGTCACGTTCTGGCTGTTCAGTTCTACTACCAATTGTAACTTCAGTGACAATTCCCTTTGAACTTTCCTCAATCCTCCTGACCTGATTCTGTAACTCCTACACGTTAAATACCAGACTCAGAGACGATTTGTGACTCGATAACACTACGTCCTACTGTTTGGAAAATAGGACTTCTCTGTCCACGTGACGATTCTCCAGTTCCCCTGCTTCTCACTTAGTGAAGAGGTACAGCGCCTCCAAAACATTCATTCTTCTTATTTTTGCCTTCTCCTTATGGCAACCTGTGGACAGGGGCCTTCATTACTTCCCCTCCCCTTGGGAGCCCGATGTCTCTGAACAGTACAATTCACTACAAAATAAATAAATTCGACCCTGTATAAAGACACAGACTTAGCGGAAACAATGAAACATACAAAAGACACTATACAACACACAAGAAAAGCAGAATATCCCCAAAATAAAAAAGCATGATAAATATTTTAACGCATATCGAGGATGAAATATCGAAGAATCCTCTTCCCATCATATATTCTTTTGCTTCATCTTCTTTGGTTCAGTCTTTTCCTATGGTATCACTTCTGGAGTTCCGCTGAGTAGTCGCAGACGCCAAAGATGCACAACTGTTGACCCTGATAGTAACTGTAGTTTTCCTGTAACTGGTATTAGTCCTGATTACTTGATGTGGAACTTGGTAACATGTCATAAACTTCTTCGTATTCTCCTTCAGCATATACAGGATTGGTAGCCTCACCCATTGGCCCTTCTTGTATTGCAGTAAGGTATCCAGTCGCTTCATTGTACTTTGTTTCATATATCCTTCACTTTGCTAGCAAATTCTCGCAATGAATGTCCACTTCTACCCTTCTGCTTAATCATGTCGAATGATGATGGAATTTTCTTCCCATACACAATCCCAAACGGTGACAATCCTGTGCTAGTGTGTACTTAGGAACTGTATGCACTCATTACAAAAGATAAATAAATGTCCCAGTCTCAATGATATATGTTCACATAATAAATAAATATTCTTCCAATCGTTCGATGAACTCGCTCCACTCTTCCGTTTGTTTGAGAATGAAAACGACTCATTATTAATTTTTTTTTTTAATTTCAGCAATCGACACAATTGCTACTTAGGTCTGGCAGACCAAGTAATTGCGGTTATACATAACGATTACCTGCTGGTGTTTGCAGGACAGTCCTCACTCGTCTACCCTAATGAAAGTAGTCAGTTCTGTGGCCTCTGGAAATCCTTGTAGGGATGCCCATTTTCTATTCAAATCTGCACGCTGTGTACACTGAATACAGTTCCTAACCTATAGACTGCCATCATTTTTCCTTCCTCGCCACCAGTATTTTTCCACCACTCTGCTGGGCGGAGTCGCCGTGCGGTTCTAGGCGCTACAGTCTGGAGCCGAGCGACCGCTACGGTCGCAGGTTCGAATTCTGCCTCGGGCATGGATGTGTGTGATGTCCTTAGGTTAGTTAGGTTTAATTA
This sequence comes from Schistocerca cancellata, assembly GCF_023864275.1. Lineage (NCBI taxonomy): Eukaryota > Metazoa > Arthropoda > Insecta > Orthoptera > Acrididae > Schistocerca > Schistocerca cancellata. Next base: position 454,747,877 of record NC_064629.1, read on the forward strand.
GTTCTAAGTTCTAGGTGACTGATGACCTCAGAAGTTAAGTCGCATAGTGCTCAGAGCCATTTGAGCCACCACTCTCTGCTGAATCACTCTACAACATCCACATGACTGTGCTTTCCACGTAGCATTTCCTCCTTTAACTTTGCTGGCAGCCCCAGTTTCGTCTCTCTACACAACAAACTGTCACACATACCGAACTGTTGCTATTTGTCAAACCGTTTACATTCTTCGTAGTCTCTCCGCTCTGTCTGCAATTCCTCAAGGTCATGGAGTTATTGTTTGCATTACTGCTACTTTTCTGCCAAATATGTCTGCATTTCTATGTCTTTTCTTTGGTTTGTTGATTACTTCGTACTCAAATTCACTGAGTTTCAATGTCCATCTTGTCAATATACTGGATGGGCCGATCAAACCTAGTAACCACTTCAAAGCAGCACGGTCCCCAAACGCCTTGAATTTCCTAATTCTGTACACCAAGCTCAGCATTTCTCTCTTCACTGTGGAATAATTTCTTTCCACTCCATTTAACTGTCTTGATGTAAATGCAAGCAGACATTCCTGCCCATTGATCACCTGAATTAAGACACACCATAGAGCATGATTAAATGTATGACATGATAACACAAATTCCTTTAGGAAGTCTTGAAAAACGAACACCAGACTAGATGCAGACAACATATTGCATCAAAAACTTCATTCTCTCCTAGCAGTTCCACAACACATAGAACGAGAGGTCTTTATTAAGTAAGTCAATACATTTTTTCCTCAACCAATTTCAGATGGCAAACATTCCCTGACATTCTTCCGCCTACGAAAACCTGAGACCATTTTTTAACGCCGGCCGCGGTGGCCGTGCGGTTCTGACGCTGCAGTCCGGAACCGCGGGTTTGCTACGGTCGCAGGTTCGAATCCTGCCTCGGGCATAGGTGTGTGTGATGTCCCTAGGTTAGTTAGGTTTAAGTAGTTCTAAGTTCTAGGGGACTTATGACCTAAGACGTTGAGTCCCATAGTGCTCAGAGCCATTTGAACCATTTTTTAACAACTATGTAAGCTATTACGCTATATCCACAAATCATCTCACAAACTTCCTATAATAATATCCGAGACAGAGAAAAGATTGCAACTTCTTAGTTGTTTCAAATACTGAAACATCCTGCACTAAATGTACTAATCTCTGATCAGTCCTCACAGCATCCTTACTGGTGATATGACCAGGATAATATACCTGTTCCAATGGAAAATGACATTTTCCTGTGCTCAGTGTTAAATGACTTGTCATTAACCTCTTAAATACTTCCCTTAATCGCTACCTAGGTTCCTGAAAATTCCTTGGTATGACTATGTCGTCAAGATACACCAAACACTGACTCGGTTTTAATCTTTTCATAACCCTGTCCAATACTGAACGAAAAGTTTCTGGTGCGTTTTTCAATCCAAAAGCCATTCTTTTGTATTGGTAATGTCTTCATGGTGCTGAAAATGCACTATTTGCTTTGTCCTCTGGATCAGCTTCTAACTGGTGGCAAAGATGTACAGAATCAGGTACACAGCCATATTAGTTTTGATATTTAAATCTCGACAACTGCAACAGAAGTTATACTTGTAGGAGCCATCTCTCGACTTCTTGGGCACGATTACAATTCCTGCCTCCCAGACGATACTACTTTCCTCTATTATCCCATCAGCCATGACTGATTGCTGTGACTGAGGTATTCTGTAAGGTCTCAGATATATCACATAGTTCATTCCCTGTTGGAATTCTGTGCGGCGTTACTGGTGTCACTGGCAACAGTCCTTGCGGATAACCAGATCTTGGAATTCTCCTAATAACTCTTCCATTTACGCTCTCTGTGTTCCTTTCAAATGTTAGAACTTTTCTTGAAATGCAGCTTGAAATGCAGTCCCAGCAGCATGCTGTGCCCCCTTGTGACAAACACCTCCATAGCCCCACACACTGTCTTCAAATGACAAAATGACAGTACGTAAACTCAACTAGCAACAATGAAGTACAAATAAAAGGACAATCGATGAATAAAGCCATAACAACCGGAGTACCAACATTCACAACAAAAACTCTACGAACTTATGCATCAACGAAATACATTATTTTTGAAGACCCTCTTCCTGATTCTTTTTAAAGAAACGCTTCTAAGTGCTGGGCTAAACAAGTAACACACACTGCAGCAAATGAAAATAAGTCTGCTCACCAAATGCCCATACTAGCGTACCGCTGCCAGCTACCTTAAGGCCCAGCAGCCGCCACCATTTCTTGTATGGCTCCGCGCTGTCAGCCACAGCGACTCCCATCCGAGAAGTCAAGAGACTCTGCACCCTGCATATATGTTAAACGGCTAGCTGGAGGAGGAAACGTCAAGGGCCCAAGGCCTACACTGTGGCTGCCAGTAACTATGTAATATCTCTTTATATTCGATGATTTATTCTGATACAATCCTACCCTCGAATGACGTTTACTAATTTTCTATCTTCATACTCGCAGAATCCATGCGCAAAGTAGTTTCATACAATAGCTATGCCATAAGCGCATAATTATTCCTTGTAGTACTCTATCTGGTGGTTGTTAGAAAAAAGCTTCCGAGATTGTCTTATATATATATATATATTGCTCCTTCATACAAAAGGTGTGTAACAATTTACATTATTTGACATTTGAAATTAATGATATTCATCGATATATTGCATAGTTGTTAATCAGAAGGGAACTTCCGAAAGACAGGATACGAACCTGCATTTAATAATCCAAGAGCTCCATTACTTCTTCGGAAGCCAAATATCCGCTTGATCTGAGGTTTCCCGACTGATTATACAACGCTCCCAAAAATACGAGGCATTTTATTTGTACAGATTAGCAGACTGCCGCAAAGCACGAGTAGGAAGAGAAGAAGAATCATCGCCTAATTTCATTCTAACAAGTACAATTTCTGAATCATTTTGAGTGACTGAGTTATGACTGTGTTTCCTATTATGGATGATTGATTGCTCGAACGAATTGAGAACTACATAACTACATAATTACATAGATAGGAGGAAAAATTACAGTGGCGCTAGTGTGACAGGACAGGACTCTCTCGGATTGTTATATAATATATGTATTTTTTGTTTCATGAAAACCAACGAGAACGAGAGGTAACTAATCTGAAGAGAGGTTCGGTGCCCATAGTAAAAGATTGCTGATACCAAGGAACAATTTCAACTATTGGACAAGACCTATACTGCAGAATAAGGGCAGATAATTCCAATTTTTACATTTTGTCGTTAAAATAGTTTGAAATTAATTTAGAAACAACTTTTTTCCAGATAGTAGTTAGATTGCAGAACTGTATATTGCGTAATTTTCGTATGTGGACATTGAACTTTATACCATCTGTGAAGTAATTTGAAAGTTAAATGTGTCTACGACGGTAATTTTGAAACAGAATTTAGTGCCTAGAACCTGATATTGACAGTTATTTAATGGTATTGACTAGAGCAGCATTTAAAATGTCATTGAATCAGCAACGAGACGTGCTGCAGCCTTCAGCTGTTTGCGCTGAAGCAGAAGCCACGGATAGCAATCCTGAGACTATTGCGGTTAGCGGTAGCAATATAAATAATCCCGCTGGTTTAGAAAACATTCAGACGACAGCTGATCAGAATGTGGGTAACCCATTAATTGTTATTATGCAACAGTTGTCTCTATTAGCCGAAAATGTGTCAAACCTCGCGAAGGCTCAAGTAGAAATTAAACGAGATTTTGCAGAAGCCCAAGCGGAGGTAAAACGAGACTTATCCGTTATACGATCTGAAGTAGAACGAGACTTATCAGGCACACAAAATGAACTCCAAAATCAATTACCCGAAAATCAAACAGAATTACAAAATCAATTAATAGCAACCTTTACCGAATTAGATGAGAGATTAAATACCCAGACACTGGAAATAAAAGAACAGGCAGAAAGGATCGAACAGAATCTTATTGCTCAAATTGAGCAGGTCCGCCAACAATGCGAAGAAAACAATAGTTAAATTAAAAGCGGAACTAACCGATATGTATCCGTCAAAATTGACACGATACAAAAACAAGTAGAACTGTTTCCTCAAGTGATACAACCTCAAGAGGACATACAGTGTTCCGTAGTTGTGATACCAGAAATTATAGAATACCCAAGATAATCTAAAGAAGCAATTTGACGAAGTGAAGGAAAAACAGACGACAGTGGAACATAGAATGAATGCACGTGCGGGAGAGTTTTCAGAAATGACATTAGAGCGGCAAAATTTTCCTTCGGAAACGATAGAAGAAACTGTGAAAGTAGCTTTACAGTCAATTTCAGAGAGTTCCGAAGAGAAATTTTTCAACAAAGGGTTAAAGGAAGTTCGTGAACAACTTGGCGAAGAATTCTCGCGTTGGAAATAAAATATCGAAAGATCACTAAATCTCTCGCAGGAGGATTTAGAAACAGCGAGAAGTAGGAAACAAAATTCTCAATCTGCGCCTGACATTCCGTCCACGTCAAGATCCGATGTAGACAGAACTGGAACGTCACAAGCTAGATTCGATGTAACGGATAGCCACAGGGAAGAGTACGAACAGGATGATTTTTGGAATCGTATTACCGTTGAGGAGAAGATGATTAAACAGAGACAATTTCAAATCTTTAACCCTGACAAAAAGAATGTTCATCCTGTAGTCTTTATTCGAAGTTTCAGAGTCTATTTCCACGATCTTGGACAGAATGGCAAAAGATTGGTTTTGTATCTGGATATATACAAGGATCAGGAGCATTGTGGGCATCCGAACAAACATCTTCTTGTAAATGTTATAAAGAATTTGAGCAGGCTTTTCTAGCAAAATATTGGTCTGCTGGAATACAAGAAAGACTTAGGCAGGAAGTATTATATCCCGAGACTTTCTCATTTTCTAGAGGATCTCTAAAGAGATATTTTGAGAAATACATTAATAAATCTTTGTATTGGGATGTAGCGATTCCTTTGCCGGATATACTTAGGATACTCAAGTCCAGACTACCCACCAGTATAAGGAATCAGCTGTTATATATAAATGATAAGGATATAGACTCATTTATGACTGCGCTTGATCATATTGATATAATTGAAGAGGACAATAAAAGGTCAAGAGAAATGTCATATCAAAGCAGAGCAATAGAAGCGAATCCGAGCTGCAACTCGAATGGGAATGGCAGCAGTGGTAGCAGTAACAATAATCATAACCAACTACACTATCCGAGGATACTTAGAAATGGACAAAATGAAAACAATAATTATTATCATAATGGCAATTTTAGTAATGGTTCAGCGAGGGGCTATTTTAAGAACAATAGGAATTTTAATCGATATAATCCATTGTATGGGAACACAAGACAGTTCTGCCAACACCAGCAGAACAATAACAATAATTACACGAATCAATCAAGACAATATAGACCGGATTCACCACAACAACCGATAATCACTGAAGTAGCTGAAGAGACAAATACCAATCGGACCAACAATCAGTCAAACTAAACATGACCGCATCGTGCCCCGGAGGAGCGGTCTTGGGATCTGTTAGGGGCGAAACAGTAAAATTACAGTTGTTAAGATATAATGATGGTGAGTTAACAAAGAATTTAATAACGTGTCATAATGACAGATCGACTGTTCCGGTATCGGAAGTATTTGTTGAAATAGAGGAAGTTCCAACGAATGTGATATTAGACAATGTCATCTCAGGCGCTCTTTTTTAGGGAATTACTAGGAAGAAGAAGGTACCAATTTTGCCGGTACAGAACTGCAAAATCATCGGAGCTGTTGGAGCACGCTCTCCCAATGTCAAAATACAAACACAATTAGAGATGAAAATGGGAAATGTAGCAATAAGATGCATGTTCCTTGTAGTGGAGAAGTTATTAGTGGACTGTATTCTTGGTATTGGGAATATGCAGGAGTATGATTGTCAGATTGATTTTTTGGAAAGAATAGTTAAATTTAGATTAAATGGAGAAGAGATAGCACTGGATTTAAATAGAAAGGAGACGGTGCATGAGAAATATTGTCGCGGTGTCATAATTCAATAAATTGACACTACAAAAGGTCGTTGGAAGGAGCTTTCAAAGGATTTGATACAACAGGAGGACTTTAACCAAACAACAATGATAAAAGCTAGTGAATCAAATCAGCTTACCGGAGAACAAAGGCAGCAGCTTCATTATTTGTTAGAGGCATATGAAGAGATTTTTGATGAGAAACTAGGAATTATTAAAGGGTATATTTGTCACCTACAAGTGAAGCCACATCAGACTTACTGTTACACGGTCTATCCGATCCCCTCGCGTTTAAAACAATCTGTTCAAAGGAAGATAAATAGAATTTTAGAATGGAACTTGATTGAGCCATCAACTAGTCCATATTGTTCTCCGCTCTTAGTCGTTCCAAAACCTGGAGGCAACGTAAGATTAGTTCTGGATGCGAGAGAGATTAATAAAATAATAGTACCTGTAAGAACTCATCCGGAAAATATAGATGAATTAATTCAAAATTTCCAGGATGTTTCGTACTTAACTAGTGTTGATTTGAGAAGTTCGTACTGGCAGGTCCAAATGGATGAAGAATCTAGGAAATATACCGCATTTATCTATGCCGGGAGAAGTTACCAATTTAGAGTTGTCCCGTTCGGACTTAATATTAGTGCCGGAATATTTATTTAAGCCTTGGATTATGTTCTTGGACCAGAATTGCGTAGTCGTATAACTGTGTTTGTTGACGACTTATTAATAGCCACGAATACATGGGAAGAGCATTTGCATAGTTTGGAAAGGATGTGTGCTGTTTTCAAGAAAACCGGAATTACAGTAAACTTACAGAAGTCTCATTTTGCTTTACCACAAATTAAGTTCTTAGGACATATGATAGGTGCGAAAGGTATCCTGCCTACCGAGAAGAAGATAAGTGCAATTCGAAATTTTCCATCACCACGGAATAAAAGACAGCTGAAGGGATTTGTAGGTATGGCATCGTTCTTCCGTCGTTTCATAAAGAATCAAGCTATGAATTCTGAGGCATTAAGCCGGCTTCCACGGAAGGATGTGCCATGGCAATGGACTGAAGAATGTGAACTAGCTTTTCGAGACATTAAAGACCAACTCGTTAACGCATCCTTATTATATCACCCTGATATGACTTGTGAGAACGAATTGAGAACTACATAATTACATAGATAGGAGGGAAAATTACAACTACCAGGAAAATTTCCTATGCAAAACTGATAAATGGGGAATCACAAATCGGTGCCGTGCTAGTTAAAGATCCAGGATTCCTTTTGCTGACATAAAGCGTTCATCTGCCTCACGCAGATAACTCTTTAAAAGACGGCCATCTGATACCTAATAACATCAAATACACACAGTGCTGGAGAGACTTGTCCGCTACAAAGCAGCTACTCAAAGCAGAATAAAGACGACCTTAAAACGTTATAAAATCATTTTATTACATATGTCCTGTGTGTCACTGAGATCGTCTGTGAGTTGCTGGATTTGTCCATAAAGTCTAATAAACAAAATTTCATCGGTATCCTACTTTAAGCAAATTTCAATATTTGATAACAAATGCATTCCTACATCTACTAATACAATAAAACCATCAGGTGTAAATTCTGGACATTAAGAATTTACCACGATTCCTCCTCTCTCCTGGTTCTCATGCAGCGTTAGAGCTCTGATAACATCCTTTCTACTACGATGTCATTGAAGACAAGGCACAAATCGTATAGGGGTCAACTTCAGTGCCTGATACTGCCGAGAGCAGAAGTCTGTTTTTCGTTCCCTTTTAAGGTGGTAGAGTTGCGAGAAAATTATATCCCATATCAATTAATCCAGGCTGGTTAATGTCTCTGGATGATGAGCAAATCTCGTAATCTATAGTATTTTTACATAATAAACAGAGAAAACATACTTGAAAGTCCGAATCATTTCCCAAAATGTTGTAAGTAGGTGATAAATAATTACACATTATGTAATGCAACAGCCGGTCAGTGTGGTCGAGCGGTTCTAGGCGATCCAGCCTGGAACCGCGCGACCGCTACGGTCGCAGGTTCGAATCCTGCCTCGGGCATGGATGTGTGTGATGTCCTTAAGTTAGTTAGTTTTAAGAAGTTCTAAGTTCTAGGGGACTGATAACCTCGGATGTTAAGTCCCATAGTGCTCAGAGCCATTTGAACCATTTTTTGTAATGCAACGGCCTGAGTTTTAGCGAAAAGTAATGCGAAGTGGTAATTCAACCACAGGAAGAATTGCATTAACAGCCATTGGCTGTAAGCCACCCATTGGCGCCATTTAGGACAAACAGACAAGCGAGTTGCGTAGCAAAGGCTGCTAACTAGAGCAGAAAACAGCATAGCATAGAAATATCCAGCACAGTGGACGATGGGATGCCACCAAATCACAGCTGGTCAATATAACGAATGACATGAATAGCACCGAGTTTTAGGGAAACAAATGCGCTACAGTGAGGTATAAATAGTGCTGTGTTTTGAGGCAGAGCAGATTAGAAGTAGAACAAACTATGTCACTTTCCATATGAAATTGATACGAAAATTAATAAATTTGAGACTCCTTATTGATTGATGACAACATATTGTTCTGCTAAGTAGTTTTCATGTAATCCATCCCCCTCGTGCACCCCTTAACCTATTGTTATGTTAATGGTTTATGATCCCCTGGGGGTTGATTTACGACTCGCAGTGGATAATCCAACCTTCTGAGAAACCTCCAACACTCCCTTTCCCCCTCCTTCTTCCCACTCCTCTAGGAAATCCCAGCACACCTTTGATATCAAATCGATTGACTAAGTAATTAAATAGATAAATTAATTAACACCCTCTGGTAAATCCCCAGCCCCCTCCCCTCCCTCAACGGGAAATTGGCGGCAAAAAGAATCAATCTGTGCCGCAAAGGAAATACTGTTTATTTATAAACTTCAGTTCACAAGAGTTGGATCTCTCTTTTATTTGTTGAGAAAAGCTCATTATTCTCTGCAGTTCTGGAAGATGCCAGTCTTTTAAAATAAATCGAAGAGAAGTAATGAAATAAATTAATTTTTCATCTGATCACGCAAGGAATACTGTCACGAAGACGTCACCGTTAACTAACTGTACGTAATTCCGATTGTGTTCTCTCACCGACTGCAGTTCAGATGTGCCTGCTGGTATATTGTATCTTCACGCACCATCACGCCGGCCACTTCTGCACCTAGCACCGATGTTTGAGAGGCCACATTACACCTGCTCGGGTCTGTGACCATCGTCTGCTGCCTCACCGCCAGTGGCTACATCCTCTTTGTGTGCCACTGCTTTGGAGAATTCTGACCAACCTGTCCAAACCAGTCGATCATAGTGTCTCAGAGTACTGCACTCCTTTTTCTTGGTGACCGTCGGAAAACCACTTAACCCCCACAACCACGGCCCCCCTTGTTCATGGTGGTGCCCTCTGCCACCTCAAGTGGCTACTTCAGGTTGCAGCAACTGCACCATCTGCTCCCAAACACAGACCTTCCATACCACGTCACTGGAAGCAACTGCTCGCACTGCTGTGCAGATACTGACTGATTTAGTTCACAATACGACTGACAGTGGATGCTGGAAAAGCAACCCACCCACCCCTACTCCATCCAATTCCCTTCTCTCCTCCCCCTCACCCATCTGGTTACTTCCCGTCAGACAAAGTATCAGGTGGCAGCAACTCTTTGAAATTGATAGCTGGGAAATTCCCATCTTCTCTCTCTCTCGTGCCCCTTCCTGCCTAGCACCCAGCTGAGGATGTCTCGGAAATAATCCCTCACTTTATCAGATCGATTGACCAATTAATTAATTAAATCGATAAACATTGCGTGTGGCCAGATTTTCCTTGCTTCCTATTGGTGGATACTAGGGCTTGTATACAAAGTAGGATTCGATCCTGCAACTGACCAGTTTCCAAACCCTACTCTTCTCCCTTTCAGATTTTTTCCTTGCATCCTGTTGACAGATACTGGCACAGTTAGGCCATTTGGCAGGAGGTCCATTACATTGGAGGTAACTAGAAAATTTGACTGGATTGTGTTCACAATACCACTATCAGAAAGAATATATTTATCAAACAGGAATTTGACGATGGTATTGGCTTTTTAAAGCATTACATAATCCCCAAGTTGGTTCTTGTCACAACATCAGGACGAAAAAGGATGTCAACAAGAAGCACCGCCTCTGTTTTTTATTTCAACTATCCTGTGTGCTGAGGGGAGCAGCATAGTTTAGACCATTCAGTCTCCTGCTTTCTCCAAGAGACATTGGATTTAAAGGTGTTAATGTTGGTTTAGGACCTGACACGGACCACGAAGTCATGGCAGAGGAACCCAATGTCTTGCGATGTACAAAGCTGTAGTAATACAGTTTTTGGCTGTGTTACAGCAGAAAAACTATGTATCAAACTGCTAACGAAAGAATAACACAGGAACCTCCTCTTGTGATTGTTGTCTGTGGGATATGATCCTCCTACAGAATGATGCCAAAACTTTACGCTGGTCAGTGGAATCGACTTCGTTCACTGGCCATCTGATCCAGTGGACCAATACCTCTATATTTAAAAGCTTCACCACATACGCTTGATGTCAGCTCACAGACTGTATTGTTTTTCGATATATCAGAAGAGAGGGAAACGATAAAATCTTATCGAGTTCTCTACCAGGTGACTTGAGTGAAGTTTTTACAGTTCAAGAGAGAGAGACTATGCTGTCAATGCAGCCTCAGACACCATTACACTGTCGTATTTTTAACATAGTAATGATAGCAATACAATAAAGGAGATCAGGACATGTACAGGGTGATATTTATAGATTGTCATTAGATTTACTCTTCTGAATTTCTTTGTGTAGTCAATGTAAACTCTGCTTGATTTCGCTATTGCTGTCAACTCTCTACTAAGTCTACCTTCAGTTAGAAGGAACGTGGTGGGATTTTGGGAGTATCAGCAAGGGTCTGTGACTTGGCGAGCGACATCTCTTAGCCGTGGAAATCATGTGGCTTGAAACGCTATATACCAAAACTGGAAGATTCGTGAGAATACGGTAAGTAGACAATATTCTGACGAAAGAGGAGTTGAGAGGTGAGCTCTATAAGGCCTCTTCTGAGTGTTGTGGGCCTATATATTACAACCTCTCACATACACCGTTCCTGCAATGAGAAAATTAGGAGCTAATACAAAGATTTTTACTGATAGACAGCCAGCAGCAGAAGTTCTGTCTTCTGTTTTCTCAATAAATAATAGACAACGTCTTTCTGTGAGGTTTTGTGCCTATAAATGAATGAAGTGACGTCTTAATAGGTAGACTAAATTTACATTTACATCTTTATGCTTACTTGGCAAGCCATCGTACAATGTGCGGCAGAGAGTACCCTGTACCACTACTAGTCATTTCCTTTTCTATTCCACTTATAAACATGACCAGGAAAAGAAGACCCACTACACGCTTCCTTGTGAGTGCTAATTTCTCGTAACTTATCTTCGTGGCCTTTACATTAAATGTTTGTTGGCGGCAGCAAAATACTTCTGTGGTCAGCCTCAAATGTCGGTTCTCAGTAATATCCCTCGAAAAGAATATTGTCCTCTTTCCAGAGATTCCCATTTGAGTTATCTAGTGGGTGTAAGCAGACAATTGAAAAAAAGTTAGTGAGTGTGCAAAGTGACCTATGATCAGTTTAATTAATTAACTTATCAATTTCATATCTATGATGTGTCGCAGGGCAAGGTAAAATTATGTCCTGTTATAAGAAACATATAGATTTACTTGGGCAATTGATATTTCCAGAGCTACAGTCGTCAGAAGGAGGTATTTCCAATACTTCGTTCACTGTCGAATGTCACAAGATTGGGGCTGCAATCGTAATTGCACTGATAAATATTAGGCTTGTTTCCTAAGACGCCTCTGCCTGCCATCCATGTGCGTGGCGGAAATAGCCGGTGACCAGAATGAATGGGTATTTCAAGCTTCAGACAATCGAGGGCAACTGACACAAAGAAAAATTCCAACTGGCTGGATAGTCGGCTCTTGCCCGCAGCAACGAGGTGCCTTCTGAATAGTGAACTAACCGGTATTATGGTAGAGTGGTGACAGAAGTGGATGTCCATGTTGTGTGAGAAGATTCAGTATGACACTGGACGATTATTCCCTCCAAATAAATTGATCGGTTGACTGCTTGATGACAGTCTCTCTGACCTCTCAGTGTTCATAACAGCAGATGCGCGGATGCCAGAGTACGGGTGTGCAGGTGATGACATGGCTATTGGAGGTTCTGGTCTCTTCTGGCTGGCGTGGTCAAGGCTATCCAGCAGTTGGTGGATGGCATGCGCTTTGCTATCGCTAGTGTATCAGTGATTGAAAGGAATCAACTAGCGATAAACAATCTCTGATCTGGGACACTGTGTATGGACATAAGGACATGAGTGTGCGGGATGTACAACTGCTCCAGTGATCTCTGACATCCAAGCATGACAGCTACTACTACAGAATGGAATGTTGTTTAAGTGTGTGGTGTTTACTGCTTCTCAATACAGTCGAGTGGACACTGTCTTCAAGTGGTATTTATTTTTGTTGATATTCTATCGTGCGGTAGGCCCTTTCCTCCCTCCCTTTTTTGTCTTGGTGTAGCGGCGAGAAACGAATTAGGACTTATATAGTTCTTTAAAACACCAACAGCAACGTCAAATTCCCAGCTGATCAATATATTGTTTCTGATAGTGGTACTGCGAGCACAATCCAGTCAAACCACTGGCCCTTCTCATACAAATTTCTTAAGGACATAGCGCAACTGAGAGGAAATTTGATATTTTCAGCTTAATAGACCTCCTGCCAATTGACGTAGCTGTGCTATTATTTGTCAACAGTATGCAAGGAAAAAAATCTGGGAGGGTGACGAGTAGAGTTTGGAACCAGGACAGTTGCGAGAGAGATAGATAGATAGATAGAGAATGTATTTCTATGAGAATTTAGCAGGTATCAGTATCAAAGAGTTGCCACCACCTGTATGAAAGAGTTGTCACCACATGATGCTTTGTCCGATTGAAAGTAACCAGACGGATGAGGGGGAGGAGAGTAGGGAATTGGAGGGAGGAGGCGTAGGGGAAGTGTTTGGGAGCAGATTGTGCAGGTGCTGCAACTGAAAGTTGCCGCTTGAGTTGTCAAAGGACACCACTGGGAGCAAAGGGAACTGCAGCTGTGGGGGTGACCTGGCTGCTGCACTGTCACAAAAAAAAGGAGCACAATAGTCGGGCACACTACGGGCTGCTCGTTTGAACAGGTTGGTCAGAATTCTCAAAAATGGTTCAAATGGCTCTGAGCACTATGGGACATCTGAGGTCATCAGTCCTCTAGAACTTAGAACTATTTAAACCTAACTAACCTAAGGACATCACACACATCCATGCCCAAGGCAGGATTCGAACCTGCGACCGTAGAGGTCGCGCGGTTCCAAACCGAAGCGCCTAGAACCGCTCGGCCACCACAGCCGGCCTCACAATTCTCCCAAGCAGTGGCACACAACAGGAAGTAACCACTTAGATACTGTTGATACTATGAGATGGCTTGCGGTATGGCAACCGATTGCAGTGATGGGAGAAACTGATATATTTAATTACTTATTTTCGATGTATTTTACAAGACTTGAACCTTCCAGAACAACACAGAATGATGAGTTTTCCTACCAAATAACAGAGAGATCCAATTCTTATGAACTGAATTTTATAAATAAACAGTATTTCTTTTCTTATGTAATTGTCATTGATCTGAATTTCCTGTCATGAGACCCTTCCTCTGTGGCACAGACTGAGTCCTTTTGCCACCAATTTCCCGGTGGGGAAGGGGAGAGGGCTGGGGGATTTACTAGAGAGTGTTAATTAATTTATCGATTTAATTACTTAGTCAGTCAATTTGATATCAAAGGTGTGCTGGGATTTCCCAGAGGGTGGGGAGGAGGAGGGGGAAGAGGAGTGTTGGAGGTTTCTCAGAAGGTTGGATTATCCACCGTGGGTCGTAAATCAACCCCCAGGGATCATAAACGATTAACAGAACAATATGGTAAGAGGTGCAGGAGGGGGATGGATTACACGAAAACTACTTAGCAGAACAATATGTTGTCATCAATCAATAAGGAGTCACAATTTTATTAATTTTCATATCAAATTCATATGGAAAGTGGCGTAGAACATAGTTTGTCCTACTTCTAATCTGCCCTGCCTCAAAATACAGCACTATTTATACCTCACTGTAGCGCATTTGTTTCCCTAAACTCGGTGCTATTCATGTCGTTCATTATAGGGACCAGCTGTGATTTGGTGACATCCCATTGTTCATTGCGCTAGATATTCTTCAAAGTGCATTTTATAAATAAATCATGTATATTTTGCTATGTAAGTATTATTGATTTGAATTTCCTATCATGAGATCCTTCCTCTCGGGCACAGACTGAGTCTTTTTGGTGCCAATTTCCGTGTGGGGGAGGAAAGGGGGGGTTGGAGGATTTACTACTAGAGTGGGAAGGATTAATAAATTTAATGATTTAATTAATTGGTCAATTAATTAGATATCAGAGGTGAGCTTGTATCGATGAGGCAATTTCCCAGTGGGGTGGGGATTTCTCAGAAGGATGGATTATCCCCATGGTGTCATAAGTAAACTACAAGGGGGTCATAAACCAATTAACAGAACAATAGGTTAAGGGGAAGTGGAGAAGGGGATGTACATAAAAAACCACTTAGCAGAGCAATAGGTTAAGGTTATAAATCAATCAAGAGTCAAAACTTAATTAATTTTCATATTAGTTTGATAGCAAAAGTGGCATAGAACACAGTTTGTCCAACTACTCAGATTTGTTGTTGATTCTTCATCAAGTCATATTCTTCATATTGGCGCCGAGTTCTGCAGCACCACCATGACGCCAGGGCCTTGCTGAGTTGTGGGACAAGTGAGCATCACCAGCAGCAGCCATTGATTCGAGTGTGAGCTGCACCTGCCACATTCAGTGCTAAGCACCTGGTTGTGGAAATTAACATTTCAGCATTTGAGATCGTGGACGATGGCATCATCAGTGTGTCTGTTGAAATGTCACCCTCAATGGCTCTCGCAAGGAATGGAATGTTCTTGCCTCTGAAGCCCCTACCAAAGAAGGAAAGCTACCAGCCGACCAACAAGTGTTGGCAGCCATATGGTACCATGATGGCAGAGTTAACACGGGCATGGAGTGAAGATTTTGAAGGAACAACAGATCCCACACAGGAGTTTCCACCAACAGGGAAGGCAACTTGCTGATGACGACTTTTGCGCCATGCAAGGGGTACCAACAGCATCTGAAGCCAGGTGCCTACACTTCTTCATGGCAGTGACTTGAAGCCCCCATCCAGGTAGCACACAGCTGCACACATACCATACTGCGACACTAAATGTCAACGGCGCCCACACACTGGTCAAGATCCATACCTTAAGAGTAATTATATGGGCTTTGGAACTACACATTGCACTGTTACAGGAGGTGCATTTAGCGGGGTATTGTTTCTATGCCTTTCATGGCGATCACCTTGGCTGTGGAGTGCTGATCTATGTATGTGGAGGCATCCTGGTTGATGACATCATGTATCTTCCGTGTGCCAGGGTATGGTATTTACTGTTCACTGCACGTATTTTATTAATGTCTATGCTCCTTCTGGTGTCAGGCGTGAGGGCGAAAGACCACGATTTTATGAGGAGGCGATTACCCCACTGTTCTTAAGTCGCCATGAACGTCTTTTCCTTGGGGGAGCTTTAACTGCGTCTTCAGTTAGAAATATCAATACCCAAATTTTACACCATGCCATGATGTAGCTAAACGTGGTACCAGGGAGGTACAGTGCGCAGAGACAACTCGGGATTCACGTTTCACATGAGTCATTCTGCAAGATGGTTTGCCTGCACTTCTGTCTCCCGTAGACTGGTTGATGCTGTGCTCGATGTAGAATGCTGGCCTTTGGTGTTCTCTAATCACTGAGGGTACATATGTACATTGTTCCATCACTGCCAGGAGGTTTGGTGGAGTCGATCACCATGGAAACAACTCTGAGCATAGGCAGGACCCTCATTGTCGCCAACATGGGCAAGATGCGAACAGCGTCTTCGAACCTATGCATCTGTGGTGGACTGGTGGCTGAAATGTGCCAAAAGGTGCTCCAGCACACACTCCTCACTTACAGTACGGAGGTCGCTTCTTGGTACAGGCACACTGCAGACTATTTCTTCAGTGCCATCCGTGACCTTAATGGCCAGCCACCTTATCCGGACGTGCAAACCTAATGCAGCATGATTAAGGCAAAGCTACTTGCCATTACTCGCTGGAAACTACAAGAAGCTATGGCGCTTGCCCACAGACCTAAAATGGTGTGGCGGGAGAGTCGCTCCATATCTCATATTGTGTGCAATTATTTCAGACAAAACTTAGTCACAAAACTCGTAGACCCTCGTGCACAGTGGGTCACCTGCCGAGCGGACAATGTCGATAGCTTTGCCAAACATTATCTCTGAGTCTATTGTGCCGATGATGGGGCTGTCCTGGACTACAATCCTATAGCTTATATGTTCCACCCACCCTCACGCTTGAGGAGGAGTTATGTTAATGAAAACTTCCACCTCCAAGGGGGGCCCCAACACTATCTTCAGGGGGTGCACTGTGCAAGTCATCAGGTATTGATGGACTCACTACTGAATATCGTCCTACATTTGTGGTCTCATACCTACATGATAGATGCCATTGCGCCGACTTTTGTTGGGGACATTACTGTCCCAATTCATGAAATGACACCTGGATCTATTACAGGCCACTACTGTCCTGTCACCTTATTAAATGATGATTTCAAGATTTTTGCATGGTTAATGGCAGTGCGCTGCAGACCCCTATTCCACGTGTTCTCTCCACTGCACAAACTATTTCAGGTGGTAAGTTTAACGTCCAGACAGCAACAAGAGACTGTTGTGATGTGATTGTGCTGGCAGAGGCCTGTAGGTTGCATTGGGTGATCATTGCCGTAGATTTTGACAGTGCATTTGGCAGGGTGCACCATGTCTTCCTATATTATGTCTTAGAACAGATGGGGTTGTCTGTCTGGTTTATTAGCGTCCTTCAGAGGCTCTTTACTGGCAGATGTTCATTGATCCAGGACAATGGGAGAGTGATGGATTCGACATCAATTCAATGGTCGGTCTGACAAGGCTACCCATTGTCTCCTTACCTCCATGGAGTGAAGCTGGAGCTGCTCATAGGCCTGCTGCCAACGCAGTTGTGTGGACTCTCCATCATTCGATCCTGTGTATATGCAGATGACCTCCGGCCGCTGGTTCGTTCTCAGAGGAGGACATTCGTCACCATTACAGGTCATGGGAGAGTGGTAGGAAGTATGATGAATGTGCAGAAGTCCATGGTGCTGTCATTTGGTTGCAGGTTGCCCCCAGAAGATCTAGCGCCTCTGTCTTGTGTTCAGTGTCTCCACTACCTTGAGATCACCTTTCTGTCGTCAACGCACCATACATCAGTGTGAACTTTCATCAAGTTTTGAGAATTACCAATGTGATGATCAGTCGCAGTTCCCTAGGCCGAATTGATCCTCTGCAGCGTGTTGCTTAGCTGAATGACTTTGTGGCATCCAGAATGGTTCATATAGCACAGGTTCTACCACTGCCAGCTACGACAGGATGTTGTATTCAAGCGGCATTAAGATACTTTCTGACAGCTGAGTCCATCTTCAAAGTGCACTGTGATACACTTACTCACGACCCTCGTGCAGGAGGGACTAATCTTATGAACTTCCGCCATTGTGGGGCAGCACTCCACATGACCGCAATTCATAAACGATGGCGCAGTGTTGAGGCCTCCATTATGCACCAATTACTTGTCGTCCTTGGGTCAGCATCTCTTTTCCCACCGATCCTAATTGGTAATATCAGGCCTGCATTTACACATACTGTGGCCTTCTTTATGGAACCCAATTAATGCTAGCACCAAACTCCCATGAATGTGCCAGCAGTGGGCAAAGGATTTCTATGTCCCCATCCTGCATAGTGTCGCTGTAACGTCGTAGAATGCAAGTTGCCATTGTTGTGATGTACTGTCATTTGGTGGCACATACATCACAGCTTCTTTATGATGCATCTCAGATAGACTTGGTATTATGCGACCTGTGGGAAGTATCCAAATAATCAGCGGCTCCATGCCATAGGACTAGCGGGCACTCGCCTCTGCTCCGTCTGCCGTAGTGTCGATGATGATCACTACTAATTTAACTGTGTAGCTGTTGCGGATGTCTGGATTTTGGGACGCCTAATGATCACGAGTTTTCTGTGAGTGCCACTACATGTTACTGACCCAGAGTCCATTCTTTACCTAGCAGTTGAATATTTTCCTGAAACAAAATCTCAGACGTTGCTTTGGATAAAGGGTTGGATTTTGGCGTATTTATATGGAACTGCACATCACTCGCGCCTTAGTTTTTAGCAATACCTGCAGCCTGAATACGCGACGATTGCGCACAATTCCTGTTGTCGTGTGTATTTTTCCAGTTATCTTAACAGCGTTTGTACCATGCCTGCACTATGTTGGCGAGTCCCCAGATTGGCAGGTTCCCACCTGATACGGAATGAAACATAACCTGTCTACATCTTGGATTCGGCCTGACTACCATCATTTATCACCTTACAGGTTTTCCAGTATTCTGGATGGGTGGACCAGTTTTAACTTGTTTTTCCACTGTATATACGTGCACTAAAATTAAATAAATAAATAAGTAAAATCAATATTATCAGTGTGAGAGTGCAGTACATAGGCGGGAGGGGATAGCCTAGGCATAATGTCCATGCCTTGGGATTCAACCTATGCCCACTTTGTCTCCTCCAACCTGTAGCTGACTGTAGCCCTAACAAACAAAAAAAAGTGGTTCATGCATCTACCTAGTAAGCACAGGAGCCGAGGCTCGAATCCAGGTCTGGTATATAAGGGTCGTTCAATAAATAATGCCCCACATTCTTTTTCTCAGAACATATTTATTGTTAAGAGTGAGAATTTGGTGATAATATACTTCAACATATCTTGTCCATGTCCTATTTTTCTACACAGTCTCCATCATGGTCTATGGCTGTGTGCCAACATTGTGGAAGGGCATGTATTCCTTGCTGGTAAAAGCTCTTGTCCTGAAGTTGTATCCTTGTTTTCACTACATGACTTACACTCTCGTTATCTTCAAAGTGTATTCCCCATAGAGAATCTTTAAGCGGCCCAAAGAGATGGAAGCCCGAAGGTGCCAGGTCTGGGCTGTAGGGTGGATGAAGCAGTGATGTCCAAACCAATTTGACGATGTGTTCCTGAGTTCTCAGACTTTGGTGTGGGCATGCATTATCGTATTGGAGCAAGATTTCTCCTGGACTCTTCTCCCATCAAAATTTTGGAAACAGTTCTTGAGTTTATTCAGAGTCTTCACGTACGCCTCTGAACTAATGGTTGACCCTCTTGGCATTACATCCACGAGAATGACGCAATCCCAATCCCAGAAGACTGTCACCATGACTTATCTGATAAAGGGGGGTGTCTTGGATTTCTTCTTTTGTGGAGGATGAGGATGATGCCAATCCATGGACTGCCTTTTTGTTTCTGGAGCAAAGTGGTGCACCCAGTTTTCGTCCCCCGTAACGATCCATGACAGAAAGGCCTCTCAGTCCGTCTCAAAATACTGCAACAATTCAGATGAAATGGCCTTTCTTTGAATCTTGTGGTCCGTGTGAGCATTCGTAGAAACCATTATGAGCACCTCTTTGAATATCCGAGAGTCCCAATGAATGAAGACGCACTTCCAATGATGTCTGACAACTGTAGAACCAACTGTCGAGTTGTGACGGGTCGAGGGTCGAGCGGCACAAGTAATGGCATCTGCACAATCTGGTGTATTGGCTGTGATAGGACGTCCCGAGCAGGGCTAATCATTGAGCTCTGTTTTGCATTTCTTGAGGCTTTAACTTTCCTTACCCATCACCCAACTGTACTCCTATCGACTGCAGCATCGCCCTACACAGGCGCAGAAACCTTTATGGATGTTCACCACGGTTTTTTTTTTCAGCACACACGAATTCATTAACAGCACGCTACTTGTAACGTGAGTCGTATGTAGACGCCATTTTGGCGCTGTACTACAGCTCTGCCATCTGGCAGAATGGTTCGAAACTTTGTCAGCGCAGACGACAAACATCAAATGTAAAGCACGAACAAGGATATTTGTCTATGTATATTAATGGTTTAAAAAGAAGTGGGGAATTACTTATTGAACGACCCTCGTAAATTTTCACTTGTCGCTACTGATTTCGCATAATGTCCTGATGCAGCTGACATGAGCAGTCCCTTCCCTTTTCTTTCCTTTCTTCCTCCCCGCCCCCCCCCCTCCATCATCAGTTTACATATAATGTATCACAGCTGCAGATTATGCATGGTGTCTGTTCTTTCAGACATGTCTCAAAGAACAACCACCACGCTTTCATATTATTGTCATAAATCATGAAGAACAACATATTGTTGATGACTAAAGTATCTGTTATAGGTATCTGTTGCGTTTATTACACTTACGGGAAGACGCTACAAACTTATCTACCAAACTAATTAGTAGCGATGGGCATATGTACATTGGGTTGTTTATGCCATTGTTTTTTTCAGTAATATGATGTCACATATTGATAGTTTAGGGATAATGTACATTTGGTACTTAGCAAGTGGGTGTTTGTCGTTAACTAATGCATTATGTACTTTATTAAACATTCAAAGATCTCATACGTGTTGTGGAATGTTCGTTGGGGGTCATGCTTTGTAGTGTCCACATTGTTACATGATGCTGATCCCTGTTTTTCTAATGCACGCATTATGATGTCACAGAATAATAGTAATAATAATAATAAGAGTGATGTAGATTTGTCATGTAGTGTGTGTTTAATTGTCTGAACGTCTTGTTGTAGCAAGTTAATTGTAATTACGTATCTGTTATCAACCCCAGTGGTTCTGGGTGGCCAGAACCAACTTATCCCACTCCTAAGCTTTAATATTAATATCAGAATGGTTGGAGGAGGAGGAGGAGCTTAAGTTCAGGAGAAAGGAGGAATGGAAGAGGGAGTGCTTGGCACTTAAACTGTTAGTAACGCTTATCTGCTAAGCTTTCCACAGATTTCTGCTGGCGAATGCACAGGTGCCAGCGGTTTAGGACAGGTTTACTGTGTGGGATGGAACTGCCTGAATGCCGCCTGGTTTAGTAACTGTGTGTTTTCCGCCAGCAACCAGGTGGGTCACGTCGGAAATGTCGGTGGCAGCGGTGTTGCAGTCAATGGTCACAGAGACTTAAGACGTAGCATTCCCTGCAGGCATCTCATTTTGTACATTCGATCTACATTATCATATGGATGGAGGGGGGCGGGTTCCTTCTGAACTAGGTGTGTATTTTTAGCAGGGTGTTAATTGTTATACATAATGTATTTACACACATCCTTCACTGACAGACTTAGAAACGGGTTTTGAAAACTGGAGTGCTTACAGAACATTGATATGTCGTCACACATTAGTGCCCTGCATCATAAGTTTGGTTAATATCTACCAGAGTATGCCATATCGTCAGTATTCCTATGAATAGGAGACTGTACGACTTATAATTCATACACTAAATGTCACACACACACACACACACACACACACACACAAACTAGTAATGTAGGGATTCTTTAGCAATTGTTTATTTGTTCATATATTGCTCTATGGTATCTCTTTAACATTTAAAGTCTTTCGAAGAGCGTATTTGCTGTTAAATTATGTAATGTAATAATATTTTAACATCGTATTTTGGATAGAGTTGTAAGTATTTGGAATAAGTCCTAAAATTGCAGCAAATTAACTCTAAATAGCAATTAATTATGAGATTACTTGCATGTCTTCTTATTCTACTCGGTGTGGTGACTGGTCTCTGCTGGTACCTCAAATGATGAAATTCGCGTGATTGGAATAATAACAATAAAATTAATTTTTATATCTGTGACAACTGCCCACATCCTGGTCATCTCCCCTCTCCATATGGAGTCCACATCAAAGATGGCGAAATTTGTGTGTTTCATGTAATGGTATAATTAATTGGTTACGACTAATTACTACAGATACCCACACCCAGACCCCAAACACACCTGAACCTCTTCTTATGGTGTGCAGACTTCAACTGAAGAGGCCTACTCAGATGGATTAGTTGTAAAGGATCAGGAGACAGCTGGGAAGCTTGAATCTTATTGTCCCAGGGCAGGGGGGAGATGTTTCCCGCCATTTTAATGAGTTCCCATTGGCTGAAACAGATAGGCGTTTTCCAAAACTTTCATATCACACAAGATAAGTGACTGTTATCGATTTACTCTATGACCTTGAATATAACTATTCTAACTGTCTCAGGTGCATGGATGGGGTGGGGTTTCCCCTTGGTGACCTTGAATATAAGCCATACAATTTTTGATGATTCCCTGGGGAGATGGAACTGGGGGAGGGTGTTACATTGACTACACCTAGCCGAATTTGTGAACTGATGTGCTTTAAAATTGTGGTCTATTTTGTGTATTTTGTGATCATGAAATTAGACAGGCTTTCCTAGGGCTTGTATGGCAGCACAAACAGCTACTCCTGGTCATTCGTAATTCTGTCCTAAGTGATCATTGAGGTAGTGTGTATATTTGGAGCAGTTAACATGGTTTAGAAATCGCAGAGTGATAAGATTTTCGATGGAAAGTGGCCATCTGAATAGTTTTCCAATTTGTACAGCTTAATTGCCATCTTTAGCAAGTATAATAAAAGTCTTAATAAGACCAAATGCATTTCACTTTATTTCAATGTGGTTTTGTTGATTGTGATCATAACAGTCTGCATGCTTTACTTATTACTATAAAAAGTTTTTGTTCTTTTCGTTACTCACTTTTTTTGTTTTTTTTTTTTTTGTTTGCTGTTTATTCCATTCTTCTTCGTCTTCCATGCGTATGTGTTGAGTTTTTGCAAACAGCAGTTTTCCTGCATTTAACACATTCACATTTCTGTTTTGAAAAGTATCTGATTTTGGGAGGGGGTGGGGGTAGGGAGAGAGAGGAAGCGAGAGAGGGCACGGACGCAGGCACGCGCGCGCGCGCGTGTATGTGAAAAAGGAGTTAACGTGTCCTAGCTACTGTGTGTGTACATTACTGCTTTACTATGGTACAGTGGTTGATCGATCTATGGTGGGGATAGTGCCTAGTTAGCGTTATTATTTTGTGGTGTCTATGAGGGTTGTTCTTTCCCAAAAATATGTTTTATTAATTGAAATAGCGTCTGGTTCCTGATGTTCGCCTGCTCATTTATTATGAGTTTCTTCTTTATTACTGGCAGTTTCTCTGTAGGCGTAAGAGATGTTTGTTGCTGTTGGATCTGACAGCTTTCCTGTCCTTTTCTATTGTGTTAGGGTGGAGGTTTTCTTCCTGAATGTGTTCTGCAAATGTCGAATGGTTAATGACATATTTCCGTGCTACTTTGTGTTCGTTATTCCTTGACACATACATGTCGAATACGAAGAAGAATACAATAAACAACAACAACAAAAACAGTGAGTAACGGAAAGAATAGAAACTGTTTATAGTAATTAGTAAGGCATGTGAGCTGCTAAATAATAAACAAAATTTGCCAGAGAAAAAAACCATATTTTTACACTGACCACTGAAGATGGATTAATATAAAGTGTAACTCGTCTGGTCTTAATGAGAATTTTATTACAGGTCTAAAGACGGCAATTAACCTATACAACTTGTGTATGTGCAACTGCGGAGAAAACAGGCTGAAAAACAAAGAAGACAATATGTGCTTTAACTTTCGTTCGTACTTAGAATAATTCCTAGATGAATAGGCATTAAAATCTGTGACCCTGCTGGATCCTTAACATTTAAGAATGTTAGGCGATGGGTAGCACTGAGATGTGAATTACGTTGTCTGTAATTCTAGAATTATTTCAGGTTAGCACGTTGTAATTTACGCATTATAATAATAAACTTTATTTATTTGTGAGGTGGCGATTATTTTACAGTTTAGCGGAAGAGGACAGGATATGTCCCTTCGAACTTCTTTGAACCATATGTTATCCATTTTTAATATACCAAATAAGTGAACACACTTTTTGTCATCTGTTGCGATTCTTCAAAAAATGGTTCAAATGGCTCTGAGCACTATGGGACTTAACATCTTAGGTCGTCAGTCCCCTAGAACTTAGAACTACTTAAACCTAACTAACCTAAGGACGTCACACACATCCATGCCCGAGGCAGGATTCGAACCTGCGACCATAGCGGTCGCGCGATTCCAGACTGAAGCGCTTAGAACCGCTCGGCCACACCGGCCGGCTAAGACGAATACCTCGCCAGTATGCTGCCGATATGGTTGCACTATCGGTCGGAGGATGGCATTCACGTATCGTACAGCAGTTATGGCGCCTTCCATGACCACCAGCAGCGTATGTCTGCCCCACATAATGCCAACTCAAAACAGCAGGGAACCCCACCTTGCTGCAGTCGCTTTCCAGTGTGTCTAAGGCATTCAGCCTGACCGGCTTGCCTCCAAACACGTCTCCGACGATTGTCTGGTAGAAGGCATATGCTACACTCATTGGTGAAGAGAATGTGACACCAATCCTGAGCGGTCGATTCGGCATGTTGTTGGGCCCATCTGTACCGCGCTGCATGGTGTCGTGCTTGCAAAGATAGACCTTGCCATGGACGTCGGGAGTGAAGTTGCGCATCATGCTGCCTATTGCACACAATTTCAGTTTTAACACGACGTCCTGTGGCTGCACGAAAAGCATTATTCAACATGGTGGCGTTGCTGTCAGGTTTCCTCCGAGCCATAATCCGTATGTAGCGGTCATCCACAGCAATAGCAGCCCTTTGGCGGCCTGAGCGAGGCATGTCATCCACATGTCCTGTGTCTCTGTATCTCCTCCACGTCCGAACAACATCGCCTTAGTTCACTCCGAGACGCCTGGACACTTCTCTCGTTGACAGCACTTCCTGACGCAAAGTAACAATGCGGACGCGATGGAACCGCGGTATTGACCGTCTGGGCATGGTTGAACTACAGACAACACGAGCACAGTACCTCCTTCCTGGTGTAATGACTGGAACTGATCGGCTGTCGGACCCTCTCTGTGTAATAGGCGCTGCTCATGCATAGTTGTTTACATCTTTGGGCAGATTTAGTGACATCTCTGAACAGTCAAAGGGACTGTATCTGTGATACAATATCCCAGTCAACGTCTATCATCAGGGATTCTGGGAACAGGGGTTATGCAAAACTTTTTTTGATTTTTTTGATATGTGTTTTGCCGCAGAAAAAGCTGAGGGACACAGTCACCGTGGTGTAGTGGTTATGATCATAGACTATTGTATGGAGGATCGTGAGTTCGAAGCTCACCTACAATGTGAAACTTTAATTTCTATATTTGATTCGAGTGCATTCTAGAAGTATCCAGAAATGCCAAGAATCCGGTCAGAACTCATACATACATATACACTCCTGGAAATGGAAAAAAGAACAATTTGACACCGGTGTGTCAGACCCACCATACTTGCTCCGGACACTGCGAGAGGGCTGTACAAGCAATGATCACACGCACGGCACAGCGGACACACCAGGAACCGCGGTGTTGGCCGTCGAATGGCGCTAGCTGCGCAGCATTTGTGCACCGCCGCCGTCAGTGTCAGCCAGTTTGCCGTGGCATACGGAGCTCCATCGCAGTCTTTAACACTGGTAGCATGCCGCGACAGCGTGGACGTGAACCGTATGTGCAGTTGACGGACTTTGAGCCAGGGCGTATAGTGGGCATGCGGGAGGCCGGGTGGACGTACCGCCGAATTGCTCAACACGTGGGGCGTGAGGTCTCCACAGTACATCGATGTTGTCGCCAGTGGTCGGCGGAAGGTGCTCGTGCCCGTCGACCTGGGACCGGACCGCAGCGACGCACGGATGCACGCCAAGACCGTAGGATCCTACGCAGTGCCGTAGGGGACCGCACCGCCACTTCCCAGCAAATTTGGGACACTGTTGCTCCTGGGGTATCGGCGAGGACCTTTCGCAACCGTCTCCATGAAGCTGGGCTACGGTCCCGCACACCGTTAGGCCGTCTTCCGCTCACGCCCCAACATCGTGCAGCCCGCCTCCAGTGGTATCGCGACAGGCATGAATGGAGGGACGAATGGAGACGTGTCGTCTTCAGCGATGAGAGTCGCTTCTGCCTTGGTGCCAATGATGGTCGTATGCGTGTTTGGCGCCGTGCAGGTGTGCGCCACAATCAGGACTGCATACGACCGAGGCACACAGGGCCAACACCCGGCATCATGGTGTGGGGAGCGACCTCCTACACTGGCCGTACACCACTGGTGATCGTCGAGGGGACACTGAATAGTACACGGTACATCCAAACCGTCATCGAACCCATCGTTCTACCATTCCTAGACCGGCAAGGGAACTTGCTGTTCCAACAGGACAATGCACGTCCGCATGTATCCCGTGCCACCCAACGTGCTCTAGAAGGTGTAAGTCAACTACCCTGGCCAGCAAGATCTCCGGATCTGTCCCCCATTGAGCATGTTTGGGACTGGATGAAGCGTCGTCTCACGCGGTCTGCACGTCCAGCACGAACGCTGGTCCAACTGAGGCGCCAGGTGGAAATGGCATGGCAAGCCGTTCCACAGGACTACATCCAGCATCTCTACGATCGTCTCCATGGGAGAATAGCAGCCTGCATTGCTGCGAAAGGTGGATATACACTGTACTAGTGCCGACATTGTGCATGCTCTGTTGCCTGTGTCTATGTGCCTGTGGTTCTGTCAGTGTGATCATGTGATGTATCTGACCCCAGGAATGTGTCAATAAAGTTTCCCCTTCCTGGGACAATGAATTCACGGTGTTCTTTTTTCAATTTCCAGGAGTGTAGTATGAGTTCTGGCCGGAGGCAGTTCGCTCTGCACTCTTGTATGTGCAAGTGCTGAATAAACTTTCGTTAAGTGAAGTTAGTGTTCATCATTCATACAATTATACCTTCTTCTACGTGGCATTATTCTGGTAGAGACGCTGGGTATTGGAACTTGTGATAGCGCACATTACCGACGACACAGTGGCTCCCAGCAGGCCACGACAGAGCCGCCATTTACGTGCCGAGAAACCCAAGTTCGAGCCATATTCAACAGATCGCAATCTATCGGAGACAGAACAAGAAGAACACGTTACGATGATAGCAACTGTGTGCCACCCCATGAGATATCCTTCCGGGTTCTCTGGTGCCGATGGCCAAGATCCAAACAAGTGGCTGAAGGTATATGAGCGTATAGACAAATTTGACAAATGGGATGACACCGTGTGTTTGGCTAATGTATTTTTCTACTTGGAGGGCACTGCCAAGCAGTGGTATGAGAACAACGAGGAGATGTTCACAAGCTGGGAAGTATTCCAGGCGGAACAGCGCAAGTATTTCGGTGGCACACAAAGACAGAATTGCAAGGCTGAAGATAAATTAAAGTGCAGGGCACAGCGTCCACGAGAAACTACAGCATCGTACATTCAAAATGTCCTGGAGTTGTGTAAAATAGTGGATCCTAGAATGAAAGAGGTTTCGACAGCAGACGATTTCATAAAATGGTGCTAGTACATCGAGACAATGCATTAAAAAAGAATTACACGCCAGAAGTTTGAACGGCTTCCAAACATCGTATCGATGTCTGTGATGGAGGAAGGAACTGGTTTTACAAATGTTCTTCGTCAAATAGTGAGAGAGGAAGTTCAGAAGGCACTTGGATTGCATGGCGAGCAAAAAACCGAGACGCTTCAAGAGGTTATACAGGAGCAAGTGGAACAGATATTGAACCCAAACTCTCGTCCTTCATTTCCCTTTAAATTGGTGAAAAAGTCGAGACCCAGGCGAATTTACGTTCCTACAATGCCGCATGAGGAGCCTGTTTGGGCACCAAGGAAGACTGACGTCTGGAGAACCCAGGATAACCAACCAGTAAGTTTTCACTGTGAACGACCGGGACTTGCGGTCCGCTATTGTCGAGAAAGGCGGCGGATATTTGATGACGCCCGCGCCAGAAGACAGCAGACCGATCTTAGCCTACGGCAACTCCGGGACGACGAAGATGAACAAGAAGATGTGGGTGCAGGACGACATAGATCACTATCGCCGCAAGCTAGCCGCTGGAGAGGACGCTCCCCAACACGCCGATCAAGGTCTCCATCGCCGTTTAGAAACTCCAGCCAATCACCTAGCCGCCGCAACCTGGAAAACTAAAGGGTGCAACCTTTATTGCGGGTGTGGCAGCTGAAGAGAAATATCCTCCGCCGTCGGTCACAACAAAAAAGATAACAAACTACGTCGATATCCTCATGAATGGCCCACCAGCCCAAGCTCTTGTGGACTCTGGAGCATCATATTCAGTCATTTCGGAGAAGTACTATCGCCAGTTGCAGAGAACCGTATTCGTCGACAACAAAACATCTCTGCTGAAGGTGGCTAACGGGAAATTTGTAAAACCTACAGGGAGATGTGTCATTCCTGTGGGTATAAGTTGACATACACAGCCCTTAGAATTCATCGTTTTGCAAGAGTGTAGTCATCACGTTATTCTCGGATGGGACTTTTTGAAAGCTTCTAGGAACTCAAAATTGTTATAAAACTCTTCAACGATATTTTTTCTTTTCTCCAATTCAGATATCAGTGTGTCTATAATAACCATAAATTTATTAGGCCGAATTTTTTTCTTTCCTTCGAAAGTAGTAGCAAGTTCGGATGTCTCGTCCACCTTGTTTTCTTGACATTTCCTTTTTGTTTTCGATGGCACCGTTTTCTTATGAGTCGTATATAGAACGATTTTCTCGAACCTATTCAAGTAAAGAAATGTAAAATTTCATTACAGTCTCAATATCGGTTATCAGCCTTTAGAGTTACAGCATTCCGAATAACTTCCAAAGCTAATATTTTTTCCACCCTGTTAACATTGAGACTATAGCAAGTATCGTGACGCACTCGTCCCTGTGTTTTGAAGGTCGTTTTACGGAGAATGAAATATTTGTCTGCCAAATATTCCAACGGCTCGTCGACGCAGAGAGGAAAGTGTAGATTTATTCCTACAAACGAACAAATGAAGTCGCTCGAGGACAGCACTCTGCTGCACACGGCCCTATTAACTTAAGAGAGTAAACTGCACGCGGAATATACAGAGCAAAAGGGTTGATTTGTTTAATTCTAGCTTGGAGACCAGAGTAACTATCAGCCATATTTCTTGCATTGTCATATAACTGACCCCTGCATAAGTGAATGTGCAAATTATACTTACTTAATAAATTTATTAATGAATTAGCTAATTCTCTGATTTGTGCCATGAATTGGGGCAATGTAAATAAATCTCTGTACTGGACCTCCAGCTTTTGATAAATAGCTCATAACATAAAGCAGCTGATCCATATGTGTAATATCGAAGGTGAGGTGCAATCTGGTAACAAAATATTAAGTTTCTTTCATGTCAACTGCTGTACACTACTTCACCACCGTTGATATAGACTTAACACGTTACTCCTTTTCATTTCTTCCCACAAAGTTCTATAGAATTCTGCTGTAAACTGTAGTGCCATCTTGAAATTTCCGCAATGTGTTGATCTAAATCCATAGTTTAATTGTGACCAGGGCGGCTGAGAGCCAGGACTGGCCCTGGGACACGATGTGTGATTGGGCCGCCATCTCTAATCGTAACAGTCCAAATTTATTGTTATTTTAAAGGAGATTTGATATGACTTCAACGCAACACAAGTTGGGGAACATTGGAAATACACAAAACAAATGTGATGTATGTAATGGCACTATATGTTGCACGAGATATTGCGGGTGAAATTCGAACAAGCTAACATTTGTTCATGACTATAAATCAAATTCAGGAGCGTGGTAGTATATGATCAAGCCACTATTAGCAGCACTAAGTTTGGTTGCGTGTTGGATGCAGTGTTATTTTGTATTACAGGGCCTGTAAACACTCGAAGAAGTTATACAGACTGCGACATGTCACTGCATTTTATTTACAAAGCAGAGGCCCACGAAGAAATAGCGCAGATTGTTCCGACGCAGAGCGGCAAAATTATGTACGCGCGTACCAGAGTAACTGTTACTGATTTTCTGATGTCACAGAAGACATACACATAAATGTTACGTATCACTAATAGAGTATCTGCAAATGCTTCATTTAGTGTCCTTTTAGATCTGTATTTAATATATTATCGTTATCACTTAGTAAATCTCTTAACTAATTTCCAAACTACCATGGATACTAAGTGTGTGAGCTGTAGTAGAAAAGTTAGTTCAGGGGTTTTGTGCAGCTGTTGTGACAGGTGGTTTCACTGGGGAAATTGTAGTGGCTTGGGAATTGGGGAAGCAAATGAGACTCTTCCATTCTTTTGCAGAGTTTGCTCAAGAGATAGGATTATAGCTGAACAGGAGGAGAAAATTAGAGCCCTTCAGGCTGATTTGGACAGAGCGAGGGAGGAACTGAAGAGGTTAAGGGAGAGGAGGGTAAACAGCGGTGGGAAGTGGTAGCTGGGAACAGGGGCCACATAAACAGAACAGTGTCTGACAGTTTCCCAATTGGCTCAACCAATAGATTTGCCTTGCTACCACAGTTAAGTAAGAAAAAGGCTCCAGTAGAAGTAGATGTAGTTAAGATGCAGCAGAATGTCACTAGGAAACCAACTGTTTCAAAAAAAGTTGAAAGTAAGAGGAAAGTTCTGTTGCTAGGTAGCAGCCATGGAAGAGGTGTGGGCCAGATTTTGCAGGAAAAATTAGGTGACAGGTACCAGGTCACAAACTTTTTCAAGCCAAGTGCATGTCTTAGCCAGGTGGTAGAGGATATAGGTTTCTTGTGCAAGGGTTTCTCAAAGCAGGATCATGTGATGATAGTGGGTGGAGTGGGAAACAGTATTGATAGGGATCAGGGCTACAGTATTGAGTGTGACCTGGTGAAAATAGCCTCTGCAACGACCCATACCAATGTTGGGCTGGTGCTCGCTTTCGTGCAGCATGATCAGCCCCAGTTGAACCGCTCTGTCAGAAGGGTAAATATGGAGTTGGATCAGTTGCGTAGGGCGGCCACTCTGTCAGACATTGGATTGGTTCCTCTCGAGGCTATTGATAGGGGGGATTTCAAAAGGCATGGCCTACACCTCAATCGGAAAGGGAAGGGTAAACTGGGAGGGTTGTTAGCGAAATCCATAAGGGGAGACACTAGTACTAATGGATGTACCTCTTTTATAGACTAATATCAGTGTTCAATGAGAAGTTCAGACAGGCAGGTGCTAAAGAGGTCCGAAACTCATAAGATTCTCACAACAGTAAAGTAAATGATAGTGTTACCCTATTTAACCAAAAAATTAGTAGACTAAAGAAAAAAGTAGATTCTCACAAAAGTAAAGTAAAAAATAATGTTACCATTTTTCACAAAAATATTCCAGGATTGAAGAATAAAGTAGATGAGCACCTGGTTTGTTTAGATGACATTGAAACTGATAATGTAACAGATATATTATGCCTGTCTGAGCATCACATTGTGTCTGACATGGAAAAGGTATATATCAGTGGTTATAATCTAGCTGCACATATGAGTAGAGAGAATAAGGTGAGAGGAGGAGTTGCTATATATGTCAAAAGTTATCACTGTGTAAAAAGCTTAGATACAAAAAAGTTTTGTCTAGAGCAACATACAGAAGCATGTGCCTGTCAACTTAAAATGAAGGAGGGCTCTTTTATAATTGTAAGAGTATACATGTCCCCTTCAGGATACTTTCATTTATTCCTGGAAAACTTGGATGCCTTGTTGTGCTATCTGTCAGATAGGGGAAAGCAAATTATTATTTGTGGGGCTTCAATGTTGATTCACTGAAAGAGTGTAATAGGAAGAATGACCTGGAAGTCTTCCTTGATTCTTTCAATTTGACATGTGTCATTGACTTTCCTACTCGGGTAGTAAAGGACAGCATCACATTGATAGATAACACTTTTATAGACCAAGATAAGTTTAAAAACATGAATTCTTGTCCTGCTGAGAGTGGCCTTTTTGATCATGGTGCTCAGCTACTTACAGTATATGACATAGCTCCATTCAGTAATTCAAAACTACTCTCCAAAGTTGTGCGGTCAAACAATGACTCAACAATTAGAAATTTCAGGGAAAGTCTTCAGCAGTTAGACTGGGATGAGGTGTACAAGGAACCCGATGCTAATTTAAAATATAGCTTGTCTCATGATACACTTGTAAGAGAATTTGAAAACTGTTTCCCCAAGAAAGTAGTTAAATCTATTTATAAGAAACGATGCAAAAAACCTTGGCTTACTAAAGGAATAAAAATATCTTGTAACCACAAAAGGGAACTGTATCTAACAACAAGAAAGAGTAATGACCCAGAAACAGCCAAATGTTATAAAAACTACTGTGCTTCATTAAGAAAGGTTATTAAAAAGTCCAGAAGCATGTGCATCTTGTCTGAGATTAATACCTCTGATAACAAAATCTAAACAATTTGGAATATTATTACAAGGGAGACAGGGCAACTAAGAGTACAGGATGACGGCATTACCATCAAAGCGAATAGAAACTTGACAAGCAAGCCGGAAGTCGAAGGCATTTTGAAAAAGCATTTTTTAATTGTTGTAGAGAAAATAGGATCTAAATGTTCATTAGAAGAAGCAAGGCAGTTAATGGAGAGGTCTTACCTACACAGTTTGATGCAACTGAAATTCCACCCAACTATCCTTCTGAAATTAGGAAGATAATAAACTCCCTCAGGAATAAAAGGTCACATGGAATTGATGGCATTTCCAGCAGGATAATAAAAGTTTGTTCCCAAGAGATAAGTGGGATTCTTAGCCACATATGTAACAGCTCTCTGAATTATCGTATTTTCCCAAATAGACTTAAGTATGCCATTGTTAAACCACTGCATAAAAAAGGGGATACGTCTGATGTCAACAACTACCACCCAATCTCTCTTCTGACTGCCTTATCCAAAATTCTTGAAAAAGTAATGTATTGTATGGTAGCTTGACACCTTTGTAAAAATAAAGTTTTAACAAAATGTCAGTTTGGTTTCCAGAAAGGTTTCAAGGTTTTTCAACGGAAAATGCTATATATACTTTCACTAATGAAATACTAAATGGTCTGTAACCGGAAGTCACCCGTTGGGATTTTTTGTGATATCTCAAAGGCTTTTGCTTGTGTAAATCATGGAACACTTCTAGATAAGCTCAAGTACTATGGAATGAATGGGATAGCACTCAAATGGTTTATATCATACCTAACTGGAAGAGTACAGAAAGTTGCAATAGGCAGTTCACATAATATGCAAAAAACTGGTGATTTCTCAAACTGGGGAACAACCAAGAATGGGGTGCGGCAAGGTTCGGTCTTGGGTCTCCTGCTGTTCTTAATATATGTTAATGACTTGCCATTCTATATTCAGGAAGATGCAAAGCTGGTACTTTTTGCTGATGATACAAGTACAGCTATCACACCCAAAAGACCAGAATTAACTGAAGGAATAGTAAATGATGTTTTTCAGAAAATCATTAGGTGGTTCTCTGCAAATGGGGTCTCATTAAACTTTGACAAAACACAGTATATACAGTTCCACACAGTTAATGGAATGACGCCATTAATAAATTCAGACTTCGATCAGAAATCGGTAGCTAAGGTAGAATATTCAAAATTCCTAGGTGTATGCATTGATGATGGGTTGAACTGGAAAAAATACACTGAAGATCTGCTGAAACGTTTGAGTTTAGTGTCATTGCAAATTTTGGCGATATACATCTCAGTAAATTAGCTGACGACGCCTATTTTCATTCTCTGCTTTCGTATGGCATCATATTTTGGGGTAACTCATCATTCAGTAAAAGAGTGTACATTGCACAAAAGCGTGTAATCAGAATAATTGCTGGAACTCATCCAAGATCATCCTGCAGACACTTATTTAAAGAGCTAGGGATCTTCACTGTAGCCTCAATATATATATATATATATATATATATATATACGAATTTTGTTATTAACAATCCGAACGAATTCAAAAGTAATAGCAGTGTACATGGCTACAACACTAGGAGAAAGGATGATCTTCACTACTCAAGGTTAAATCTAACTTTGGCTCAGAAAGGGGTAAATTATGCTGCCAAAAAACTCTTTGATCACTTACCTAATAGCATAAAAAAAATTTCAAATGGCTCTGAGCACAATGGGACCTAACATCTGAGGTCATCAGTCCCCTAGACACAGAACTACTTAAACCTAACGACATCACACACATCTATGCCCGAGGCAGGCTTCGAGCCTGCGACCGTAGCGGTCGCTCGGTTCCGGACTGAAGCGCCTAGAACCACTCGGCCAATAATAGCATCAAAAGTCTGACAGATAGCCACATGGCATTTAAAAGAATTTCTGAATGGCAACTCCTTCTACTCATTAGATGAATTTTTGGATGTAGTAAGTGGGTAATTTCCAAACCCCCATCCAATAAAAAAATATTAAAAATATTAAGTGCCATGTAATATTTCGTGTAATGTAATATCTTGTATGGACACCTGTTATTAACCTGAAATGTTCCAAATCATTACCAAGTGCCGTATTCATGATCTATGGAACAAATACTAATCTAATCTAATCTAATCTACGCGAAAGTCAGTGCTCATCATTCAGATTTTAGATGTTTTTGTTTTAACCGTTATCCTTACAATGGAAACAATAAATTGCTGCATTCACTTTGTTGTTATAAGTCACAGAATATCTTCTGTAAAATATGTTTACTTACTTTCAGGTATTACAATTTAAACGTTGTTTCTCAACTAAAGTGTAGTTTTGTACATTGACGCATGTCTGATGCTGGTAACGCAGTGATATGGAATCTTCTGCCCCACTCGTTCCCTCGCACCAGCAAATTTTTGAATCACAGTATCAAATTACAGTTGTCCTGTCAAATTATGTTCTGTTGCCGAGGACCAAAAATCATGCATAGTTAATCTGAGATGGTTTTTAACATGAGTCAGAGTGTTGAATGACGTTTCTGCTTCAGTTATATCCATTGAAGAGTGTAAAAGATATGCATAACTTGAACTTTTGAACTCATGTATTTTATCCAAGAGGTTACTTATTACAAAGCAATGTACCCAAAGTCTGACGCATGAATAGTTTTCTGATACTTGATTTCTTCTTATTAATCTGTTGTAACGTCATTATGGTATTCACTGCTAAACAACTTACATGCCTGAGTGACCTGATCATCAATCTTTCAGTATTTCCGCAAAAATCCAACTGTTTCATCTATAATCATCACTGCTGCACATCAGGTTCTCAATTTAGACAATAGATTGTCAGTATGACACTAAAAAAGGATCCTGAACGAACCTTCTTAATTTACATCTGTCACTTCATATTTCGTTTCACTATGAAATTATTTCCTTTTCCTAGTTCGCGCCTCCGAAAATTCTGAATCAGTATTAATTTCATTGGCAACTACTTCAGATTCAGCGAGGACAGTATTCCAGTTTTCGTTTTACGTTAATCAATTAGCCTGAAGGTGCCTTATCTCAATATAAATAGTAGTAAATTGAGCTTGTCGTAATTTGATTGTGTATTCAACTGGTACCAACCACTTTAGACGAATTGACGTCACGATTAAACAATTTAAAGGTCTACCATAATAAAAAAATTTTACTACAAAACGTTTTTCAGCTGACATATTTAACTTACTGAGAGTTTCGACAGCAATGGCAATGTTACACAAGTGAACTGCTACTGGTCAACATAAGCACTCGAGTGGGTATTAGACATGGAATATAAACAACTTCCAATACTCTGTTTCAGATTTTCCCATTGTCGAGGACTGCAATCGAACAGGTTGTAAGGAAGTTGAATCGCTCCGAAAAAAATTAATGGTTCAAATGGCTCTGAGCACTATGGGACTTAACTTCTGAGGTCATCAGTCCCCTAGAACTTAGAACTACTTAAACCTAACTAACCTAAGGACAGCACACATATCCATGCCCGAGGCAGGATTCGAACCTGCGACCGTAGCGGTCGCGCAGTTCCGGACTGTAGCGCCTAGAACCGCTCGGCCACTCCGGCCGGCGAAAAAAAAATTAATGCTTTATGACAGTTCTCAGCTGCGTGTACACCACATAAGGGTATTAAAAACACACAGAGATAATTTTGCAGGAGAATTCCACTGAAGAAAATGTTTCCGAACTACTTCATGGCATCTTCTCGTATAACCTCTGTTATAATAACCTTGTCTGCGGGATACACTGACAGAAACTGAGAGTTTCACAGGTATTGATCGAATTGAACGTGCAGTAGCAACTCCTGTATTCTGATTACAATATGGAAATTCCAAAGCCGTTCATTTGACAGATAATGAATGCACTTGTAGCGGTTTCCAGCTTTCTGTCCTTCACTGACCTCGCATATGCGTTTTGCAAGAACTGGACTGTAGTGACTCATGAACTCTGACATTCTGAGGAAGTTTCTATTATTTGGATCTTCAGTTTTCTGAGACGATCCTCTGAAGGCCAAGCTTCTATAACCCTAAAACAATGATTAATTCAAGAAAATAAGTTTCATACATTGAGCAAGTCAATAAAGTATTGGTCCACCTCTGGTCATTATGCTAGCAGTTATTCGTCTTGGCATTGACAGATTTGTTGGATGTCCTCCTCAGGGATATCGAGCCAAATTCTGTCCAATTGACGCGTTGCATCGTCTAAATCCCGAAATGGTTGGAGGGCCCTGCCCATAATGCTCAAAACGTTCTCAATTGGGGAGATATCCGACGACCCTGATGGCCAAAGTAGGGTTTGACAACCACCAAGACAAGCAGTAGAAACACTCGCCTTGTGTGTCGTGGGGGGGGGGGGGGGGGGGGCGGAATTATCTTGCTGAAATACAGGCCCAGGACGGCTTGCCATGAAAGGCAACACACAGGGTTGTAGAATATCGTTGAAGCAACGCTCTGCTGTAAGGTTGCTGCAAATCACAACCAAAAGGATCCTGCTGTGAAAAGAAATGGCACCCCAGACCGTCACTCCTGGTTGTCAGATTCACTGGCAGGTGGCTGTCACGTTGGTATACCACAGTAGTGGAGCAGAGTTCGTATGGCTCCAGCGACGTCAAACAAGATGGCGTCAGTTGATTACTTCATGCAAGATGGCGGCTACGACGACACCTGATTACATCATCCAAGAGATGATGTCAGTTGGTGATGCAAGTACTATTATCCAAGATGGCGGCCATGACGTCAGCTGATGATGCAAGTACCGTTATCCAAGATGGCGGATTTTGGTAGGAAGATAGGTCAATTGGGCTTCCTCCACTAACCTAACCCCCACTCCCCTCCCCCGGAAAATGGTGGGAAGTTCAAATCCCATCAGGATAATGCAACACACCATGGCTTCCTATACTAACCTAAGAAAATGACGGGAAGATAGGTCACTTGGGCTACCTCCACTAACCTAAGTCATCCGACCACCACCTCTTCCTACGAACTGGAGGGGAAAAGGACTCGGCATGTACTGGACATAAGTCTTTACTTTCAGTCCTTATTCAAACAATTAGAGGCAGTACACACATTATTGAGCTACCTCCACTAACGTAAGTCACCCAACCGCCACCTCTTTGTAGGAACTGGAGGGGAAAAGGACTCGGCCTCTACTGGATAGGATGGATGTAAGTTTTCATTTTGCAGGCAATCTTTATTTAATCAATTTAAGGCAGTACCTCCATCCAGTGTGTCCACCATGGGGCTTGGAGTCCAGCTGACCCAGTACACAGTACTGCAACCAGAGGTCACTGTTGTGCCTCCTGTGATGTAATCCAAGATGCTGGTCTGGAGGGGAAAATGGCGCGGACAATGGCGAGAAAATGACAGCCTGCGCTAAGCTGCTGGAGAGAGGAACGAATGTACTTTATTTATTTTTGAACAATTTATTTAGGGACGGATCTCATCCAGTTCATTTATTACACTGATACAAAACACTCGCTCTGACGTGCTTTGGTTCACAATACACAGTCTGCTGACCAGCAAACTACTCGTAAGTATTGCAGTACACTGATGTACAGACACGCAAGCAAGTCGTAAATTATCGAAATAATGCAGCACACAGCATACTGACCTGTATACTACTCATGACTAGCTGAAATAATGCAGTACACTCAAGTGCAGACACGAAAACAACTCATAAATTATCAAAATAACGCATGTAAAATGCTTAGCTGACACTCTCACTACTCGTAAACTGTCCAAATAGCACATAGCACAGCCTACAGACCTGGTAGTAATATAATGCAACAGACATTTAAACAACGCACACATGCACTGCCAGCCGCCCCCTGTCCTCTGGACCGCACAGGACACTATCACACACGCTTCCAGAAGTCACGATGCACCGGGAGCCCCCATGAAGTAATGATCCGACAGTGAGCTACCAAGCCAAGATATGCACAGGTGCGCATTTTTTTGTCATGCAAGCATGAGCCAGAGTCATCCGTTTCATATTTGATACATGAGATATTCCTGTCGAAATAAGTGTTCACATAGGCACCGTTGCTGACGCGAACAGAGGGGTTTGAAGGACTATTTACAGAGTGACTCACCCTCGCAGACGCTGCAGAAATCCGTTCCTTCCTCTCCTCCTCGCGATCCTAATGGCACATTAGAGCTGTGTCCACCCATGCTTACCTGACCCAGTGTAACTGATGCATCCCCGTGAAATGCACGCATGTAGCTACACATCACTGCAAGAGCATCTGAAAAGGTTCTCTATGCTATGCTGATGTCATGTGGCTATGTAAAATAAGAACCAAGTCGACCTCTCGGAAACTGTATAGTATCCCAGAAATAGTTAATGCACGCTTTTCTAGGAGCTTTTGTCTATGCCTGGAAATACTTGCCCTAACAGAACCTGTTTAAGAAAACAGCCCAGAATATCGCTGAATTCATTCTTCCTCGCGGTCCTAATGTGCACCCCATTCATCACGT
Source organism: Schistocerca cancellata (assembly GCF_023864275.1). Taxonomy (NCBI): domain Eukaryota; kingdom Metazoa; phylum Arthropoda; class Insecta; order Orthoptera; family Acrididae; genus Schistocerca; species Schistocerca cancellata. The sequence continues at coordinate 454,787,034 of NC_064629.1, forward strand.
CTTACCCTTCCTGCTTTCAACATACACAAACGTTCTCACTGCTATGTAGAGACTCCTATATCCCAACACAAAGGATGTCTTGTGAATGAATGGAAGATTATGATTGGCTGTTATCGAATTTACCCAGAGAATTACTGATGCCACCGGTGTGGAAGCACCATCAGTTTTTTTTGTTTCTTTCTGTCTGGAGAGGAGACTTTCAGCCACAAAAACTATTTTATACAGGAAGCCATATTGCACCCACAATTACATCTTGCAAAGCGCTCTACATATTGTCAAATACGGAAAGACTCTTACTCAATTACACTGCTATCCGACTGAGCACAGGAGCTTCAACATTAGATCGTGAAAGCGGTCTCCAAACTAGCAATATATCACCTCGTACCGTGTCGATGTAGTAGACATATAACTCAAACCCTTTTATACCATTCGTACATATACTGTGAAGACGGCATAAGCACATCCACAGTAGGTATACTCTTGGCACTAGATATTTCCCGCGAGGTTGGGAGTCATCCAGTCCCAACGTGTGACCAGACCACCCTCAGTGGATTGAAGTCACTCTCAGAACTGTTGTGCAAAGACTGACTCATTTCCCCCTTGGCACAAATACGTTACTGTTTCTGGTCCGGACCTGCTTGCTTGCTCGCTTTTCTACACACATTTCCAGAATCTGTGATTACAAGAACACATCTAATTTCGCATGGTTTGCTAGAATATCATACCACTTTCGCGGTGCTTCCTGATATCAAACACATATCAATATTGCTTTCATAGCAGTATCGATCACGCAATATAATTCTGAAGATATTGGCTGGAAATTATTTCTCTAGAAACCCGAAACTTTAGCTAGGTGTAGTGTGCTTTAAACCGTAGAGTAACTAGAAACTTATCCCATCTGCGAAGACCTTTACATGAAAAAACTCGACAAAAGAAAAGTAAACTGATATTTCCACTCACTAATACCGATGTCGCTGATATATGATCCCAAATCATCCCTACAGACAGAAAACAGAGCAAACGCTCTCCAAATGTGGAGGTGACTGGATACAATCAAGTACATTGCTGTACTACGCCTCCCGATCAGTGCATCTGGGCTAGGCATTGGCAGTGGTACTACATTTACAAGCTATTTTAAAACACAGAGCGAGAGGTTATGTGATGATCGTATGGATGAAACTGACATAAAATTGATAGAAGTGCAAAAAATGACGGTGGGAAAGGTATAAATTGACCAAATATACACCAAAATGCTGGGAAATTGAGGTCATCAGCCCCTAGAACTTAGAACTACTTAAACCTAACTAACCTAAGGACATCAAACACATCCATGCCCGAGGCAGCATTCGAGCCTGCGACCGTAGCGGTCGCGCGTTTACAGACTGAAGTGCCTAGAACCGCTCGGCCACACTGAGAAATTGAGGAAGTTCTTGCGTATCTTCTGGTTGGCGCATAGCAATTTGTACATGGTAACAAGTATGCAGCACCAAGAGGAATCCCAGAAAACGTCGACATGGAAGCAAAGGAAATCAGGGAAGCAGTCAATTTTTTTCCCATCAAGGTAGCATTACACTGTATGTTTATTGAGGTACCAGTGACACACGTGAGTTGACTACTGTATTTGACGCTTTTCAGAAATACAGAAAACCATCTGCCTCTAAACTTACATGCATCTGCGTTACAAACTGACAGAGAGTGGATGGGCTGATCGATTGAATGATGATGCATTCTAGAGAAGTAGAAGTTGCTGAAGGTCAATTTTTCCTTTGTTCTGTCATGATTCATCAGTCGTGTGACATAGCCTGCATTCGACTTGTATACAACCACGTGTTCTGTATGTTATTTAAAGCACTGTCTACTTGCGATCGTTAACGGTAAACCTGTCGGTCATCAGAGGACTTCCATCTCAAGTTTGATGAAACTTGACACATTTCTCTAAACGAACTATGATTTATGTGATGTACTCCATCCCCCTACCGCATCTTGGGTGTAAAATCGAGACTTCAGCTTTATAACTAAGTTAGTGGTAGATGCTTGTGAGGCACTGCAATCCCCGTGTAGACATTTGCCTGACCGATGTGCTGTTTACAGAGTTAGTGACGGAATGATTTGTAATTTTCACATGTAGGACGCTGCTGCTATGCGTTTATCTGTTTCCTTGTAAGAGGTATTCCCTGTTACTAACGATAATTTTATATAGGGCTGATGCAGGCATAGTATAATTTCTGAAGTGTGATCAGATGTGGAAAGTGGACGCTACACATCTCTTGAAAGCCGTATTGTGCTTGTATCACACAGAGCCAATGTTTTAGGGAAGTAGTTTTTTCGTTTTATGGTTCGGTAACATAGTTTATCGTAGAGAAACCGGGAAGAAGGATGTATGTCATACGCTTGAAATATATTGCTTACATTGGATTATTAAGAGTGCTATATTCCATATGACTGATAGGTCGGAAACGCAAGTGATCTAACATCCCGTTTTAAGTGCGGAACGTTGTAGCCTTTATGTTCTCTCCTGCCAATACCTTCCAGGTACTGATCCTAGACTCTGGAGTAATACTTTAAAATTTATAGCTGGGTTGATTTACGTAAAAATGCCTCTAACTCCATCCGTCTCGAGATCCATTATGCATAAAAATCATCTGTTTCTTGTTCTTCTTAACCATCTGCTATTATATCATGGCACTTTCAAACCTGTTACTATACATCGATGAGGAGTGCTAACATCCTCGACATGGGTGCACCTCAAGAAATCTTGTGCACTTGGATGGGTAAGGACTCGGCAAGCCCCAGTCATTCATGAGAAGTGGAATGTGGCGGTCCACTTCTGGTCGGTTTGTAACACCATTATCGATTGTGAGTAATTGGTACAGCGTAATTTTATTATGAAGTCTTTATTCTGTATGAGTTAACATCCTTGAATTGTTGGAGGGAAATGGAAATTTGTGATGTAATTTGGTTTAACATAACAGTGTGCTTAAATAATGAAACTTTATTAAATATGTCTGTTGGCAAAAACGAAATTGTATGTAGAAAACTGGTTCATACTTCGGGATCTTGTATCGTGAAATACATAGGGACCCCCTTTATTACAGAAGGGGATTGGCACGCTATAAAAGGTGGAAGTGGCGGTCTATCTGGGTGGCAAAAGAGAGAGTGGGTTTGTGGAATAGTCAACACCGCAGGTTCCTAGTGAGGCGTTCTGAAACCAGATCTATGATGGAATGGTCTTGGACGTGGTTCTGGCTGTAAAATGGTGCTCTCGCATTTGGAAAGGCTCTAAAGATGATGAATACGCCGCCAAGAAGTGTTAAATAGAGCTTAAAACCTCCAGAAAGAGACCTGACAGCAACCATGTGCTTGCCACATCTATTGTGCAACTGCTTCACCTACTTTGGAGATCAGATATGTATGCCAGTAAGAACCAGTGTGCTTGTATGGGCTTTTGCAATAATAAGTCAAGTGTTACAATATTTGTATTTGTACTCTGAAACTGCCCTCTTCATTATACCAAGCAGGGTCCTATCCTAAAAGTGCTAAGACGGAGTATCCTGTTTATGAAGAAATGCAAATTTGTTTGTATTTAAATGTGCCTAAGTTACAGTTTTAAAGTATATAGAAGTTGCTAGTTGAATCATTTGTTTCATAGGTAAAGAGAGAGGCGCATTATTTTAAACTTGTTAAAAAGCTTTATTTTGCTTTGAATTGCTACTGCTTTGATTGCGCCAAATTTTAGTGCTATAGAGTGCAAATGTTGATAATTAAAATCACTTGCTTACCAAGTAATGAAAAAGGCACATATGCTAAACCTATTTGAAACTTTACTTTACCTTGAATTTATTTTCGAAGCTAAATAAGAATATTTCAAGTATAATTTTTTATAAAGCGTTGAGGACTAAAGAATTTTAAGTGGGGTTGTAATTCAGCATTCATGTGATGCAAGTTGTTTCTGAAATGTGTGCATAGTTGCTTATAAAGGAAGGAATAATTTATGGGCCCCCACTTTAATCTTTGCTTGTAGGAAAAGTTTAATTTCAATTCAGCTTTTGCTATTGAAATCTGGAACATTTCCACAGTTGAGTGAAAATGAAATGTATTAGGACAGTGGTAATTTATCGCATTTGTGATATGTATGTTAGTCAAACTTGAACTCTTGTCAGGTGCCATTTAATCTCGTGAGATGTTTGAGAACATATTGTGCTGAATAAATTAATGTTTGAGGTAGTAATTATAGTTAACAGGAGTAAAGTCTCTTTTACATTTATGTGATTGCTAACCTAAGTTATTAATAGCTACTGCTATCCACTGTGCATTTGGCCTGGTAGTTGTGTGTGTTCATTGCACTTAACTAAGAATGAATTTATGAAAGTCCCTTTTGCAAGAGTATATCTAAATCCACTGAAAATAATGTTTTCACATTATTGTGCCTAATTAAGCGGACGACCCTTTACTATTTCATTTGAGGGAGCTTTATTGCTTCCATTTCTTACAAAATTAAAGTCTTCCTCCTTTCTACCAATTGCCATAGTACGAAATTCATGTTCGATACCCTCTATCCATTAGGTTAACACATGGTCAATTTCAAAATTCCTCCCAGAGGGTAACGCTATATTGTAGGTTTATGTCACATTTGGTATTTAACTTTCTGTGTAACGTTATACTTGGTTTTCCTGTGAAAAGACTAAAACTTCAATTATCAGGAAACAGGCAGCACGCGCTGCCGATTGTGTTACAGGCTGTAGATTAAATCGGTAATGGTGCTGCAGGGCAGGTTGGTCAATGACAGTGTGAGGGAGTCTCTTACTTATTAATTTTACCCTAAGACAACGAGAATGCTCTGTGACTCCCATCAGCATAGAGATAGATCGTAAATTAAGCACTAAGTACGACGTGTTAGAAATATGTAGAGCACTGTCTGATATACTGTGATGATGGATGTGTTCGAGAATTAACAATACATGGACATACTGCACAGTCATCTATTCACGTTCGCAATGATACTCGCAAAGTGGGGAGGTGGTGCTTTAGCTATGATACTGAAAGGAGGAAACATGCTGTCACATCATTGGTAGGTGTTGAAATTACTGTAAAACTGGTAAAATTGTTCACACGACAGTACATGGGGGGGGGGTGTCTTTTCCATCCCATCTGTCCACTGACACGCTGTTGGTTATCATACAATTACTGACTGACAATGTTTGTTTGAGTTGGAGAAAGAGTTTTGTGGAGGGGTGACACCTTCTGGGGATGACTAGCACTGAAACAGTGATCGCGTAATGACTGCAATATGAGGAATCAGTCGAAATGAAATGCAGAGCAATCAGTTGTTCCACAATGTGACATGTGAGTTTAAATGTAGCTTGGAAACCCACGCCAACGCCGCAAAACTCTTCCAATTTCCTTATGTTGCAAATGACTTTTATTTAAAATCATCCAGTGTGTGGGATGAGGAATGATTTACACCATGTGGCGCCTAGGGGTAGCCCATTTGACCTATCTTCCCTCCAAAATTCGAACTTCCCGCCAGGAGGGGGGGGAGAGGCACTTGGTAGGGGGTGTGGCACTTTGCAGCCATCTTGGGTAACAGTAATCGTGTCATCAGCTGACGTCACAGTAGCCATCTTGAATGACGTCACAGCAGCCATCTTGAATGCTGTCAATCGCATCACAGTGTGACGTCTTTGGATAATAGTACTTTGGAGTTATGTCCTTGTTGTCTGTGAGAGGCCATGGATCAGGACGTCTTAATATCACTTTGGAACCTGATACAGATCTCTAAGTCGTGGCAGAAAAACAAAATGTTTGGCAGTGTAAAACTGCGTGTTAGAGCAGCAAAAAACAATTTTTCAAACGAGACAGGGTCATAGGGGACGTCTCTTGCGACTTACAGTATGGTCTGCTTGATACGATCATCCTCCAACAGTACAGGTGATGAGACTATAAACTAGTCTGTGCAGTTGACCAGTATCTTTATATTTAATAGGATCGTCACATATGCTCGATCAGTACCTGTATATTTAATAGGATCGTCACATGTGCTCGATTCCTGCATGCATGCGGTATTTGTTTTCGATATATAGGAGGTGACAGATGCAGTAAAAATCTTATCTAACTGTCTAATGAATGAAGTTAGTTAAGGTTTTACAGTTTGTAATTTTTCTCTGATGGATGGTACAGAATAACGAAGATAGCATCTTAGGGCGATAGATACAAACAGAAGTGGATCTGTAGTAATCGTATGTAGTTTGGGGGTGCACCACTGTGCAGTAGCAAAAATCCTTGTCCTTCTCTCAGTTCCTGTTTACATCGAATGGTCAAAACACAGTCCTGTTGCAGTAATGCAGCTTAGCATGTTTCTACACGGTTTGCAGGAGGTGGTAGATATAGTTTCCTCTGACTTCTACTCAGTTCCAACTTACATTGGAATGATCACATGCGCAAAGCTGCAGGAATGGTAGTGCAGAGTCTGTGAGGGCTGTTGCATGATCCATAGGGACTACCTACAATGACGCTGGAAATTTACTGTAGCAGATCGTTTCAAGAGAGGAGACTCGTTTGGAGATATGAGAGTATCAGAAATATGATTCACTAGTGGCTGTAATCATTAAAGGATCCAACACAGGTATGTGCATGAATAGAGGGACTTGATTCCAAATCCCAGACAGCATTTGTAGAGGATAGCTTGGCATTAGAGATCTGAAAAGTTAGTCTACATTTCTTAAGACCTGAATCAGCACACCATCTACTGTTTGTCATCCTACTCAATCAACCATAGCCTATAGCCCAGTGGATGTATCACCGAACCTCTGACATGGCATTGAGACAGAATACGTTTCAAATATTTTAGAAATATCTAGCTGTGGTGGCATGAGGGAGTCGGAAATACCGGTTTCATACCACGTTCCTTAGCGAAATCACTTTCTAAACTGGGTAATTTTATTTTGAGGTTGTATCATCAGCAATGTGTAACTGCGCTGCCGGTCTGATACTATATACTCCAGTGATCACAGTCTATATTCAGTGTCACAGTATATGTCTGGACAAAATTCCACCTTATTCATATAGGTAAGAAAAGGGGTTCACTACGCTTTCAACTACCTAGTTTCAACTACTTTTCAAGGTCATCCAATCACCCACTTAATCCATTCAGATTACAGATGACCTTAAAAGTAATTGAAACTAGGTAGTTGAAAGTGTAGCAAGTCCCTTTCCTTATCTATATGATGTAATAGCAGATGGTTAAGAATAACAAGAAACGCCCTGAAAATAGGTCTTTGCTCTGGTCCGTTCGTGTCAGCAAGGGTAAACACACACGTGCTCGGCCCAGGGGATGACTTGGCGCTTATTTAGATAGACATGTGACGTCAGCATAACAATCGAAGAACCTTAACTGTAGATGTGACTTTCACATGCTGTCAGCAGCGGCGTGAGAGTGATGAGTCGCGCTGGTTTGCATCCAGTGGTGGCTCATGGCGGCGTTGACGTGCGTGCACCCATGGAGGATCTAATACATTGATGATAGTTTGAAAGTGCTTTTACATGCAGTGAGTGTTTGTGGACTACTTTGTTTCTGGCTATTTAAGCGTTGTGAGTATGTTGGCAGAGCGTTATATGTGCAATTCTGTGTACTGCATTATTATGACAATATAAGTGTTGATTTCATTTCTGCACATCAGTGTACTGCATTATTTACGAGTCGTTTGCATGTCTGTGAGCTGTGTAGTGCATTATTTCGGTAATTTAGGAGTTGCTTGCATGCCTGCAGAGCGTTTAACATGCGATATTTCGGTAATTTACTAGTAGTTTGCAGCTCTGTAGGCTGTGTGGCGTGAACGCAAGCATGTCAGAGCGTGTGTTTTGTATCAGTGTGACAAATATACTATCTGAAATGCGTCCCTAAATGGTTCAAATGGCTCTGAGCACTATGGGACTCAACTGCTGAGGTCATTAGTCCCCTATAACTTAGAACTAGTTAAACCTAAATAACCTAAGGACATCACAAACATCCATGCCCGAGGCAGGATTCAAACCTGCGACCGTAGCGGTCTTGCAGTTCCAGACTGCAGCGCCTTTAACCGCACGGCCACTTCGGCCGGCTTGCGTCCCTAAATAGATAGTTCCAAAATAAATAAAGTACATTCCTTACTCTCTCCAGCAGCCCAGCACCGGCCGAGTCATTGTCCCCACCATTTTCCCCTCCAGATCGCAATCTTAGATTATGTCACAGGAGGGACGACAGCACTTCTGGTGGCAGTACTTTGTACTAGGTCAGTTGGACTCCAGACCTAATGCTGGAAACACTGGATGGCTGTACTGCCTCAAATTGCTTAAGTACAGACTGTCTGCAAAATAAATACTTATGTCCATCCTATACAGAATAGGCTGATTCCATTTCCTGCCATTTTCCCCCACCCTAGACCACCATCTTGGATTATGTCATAGGAGCGATGACAGCGCTCTCTTGTGGTGGTACTGTGTACTAGGCTGAGACCTTGTGGTGAACACTCTGTTTCCCACCACCACCATTTCCCCCACCCCAGACCATCATCTTGGACGACATCACGGAACGGACAACAGTGCTCTCTGGTGGTGGTACTGTGTACTAGGTCTGTTGGACTCTGGACCTTGTGGCGAACACACTGGATGGTCATACTGCCTCTAATTGTTTAAATAAATGGTGCATGCAAATTAGAGACCTATGTCCAGCACAGGCTGAGTCCTCTTCCCGCCATTTCCTAGGAAGAGCTGGCAGTCGGATGATTTAGGTTAGTGGAGGCAGCCCAAGCGCCCTTTCTTTCCCGCCATTTTCTTATGTTAGTAGAGGTAGCCATGGTGGGTTGCACTGTGCTGACAGATATTGCACCTACTACGTAATTTAGTTTCTCCATGTATTGAGATGTAAATGCTCTGACATACCACATATTTCGTGAAGTGCTTGCTTCACCAACGTGTATTAAAATCTCCACAGTGTTTTCGTGTATTTTGCCTTACATAACAACGTTGAAATATACTTCAGTTCATTTCTTACAATGTGTTAGTTGAATACCTTATGGACACATGACAACTTGTTCTGTGGCCACTTTCCAGTGCGGGACGGAGGACATGATAAAGTCCCTGCCACCATTTGCAATCCCTGAATCTCACTGACTATATTTGACCATTCCCTGTGGATTCCTGCTTTTACTTACAAGTGAAGCATGGGATTTCGAGACAAATGAGCAGTGTTTTGGTTTACAAAAGCCATTGTAAAATGAACAGATGGTCACACTTCCCCAACTTCAGCGTAAAAACCTTGTGTATGCCCCTCTTGACTTATATCGCTAGTTCTGGGCTAATTTGCATCATGTAGCTTCCCATTAACAGGTGTAACTATAATACTCACATGATGCCGCATCATTTATGTGGTGATCTGCAGGATTTAAAGTTTCTTTCTGTCAAATTCATATAGTTTCTCATGCCTTGAACTGTGGAAATGAGACAAAGTTTTCATTCCAGCCAAGCTATGGCCTACACAGCCAGGAAAAGTTTTGACAAATTTTCCTTCAGCATGGTGCTGAATTGTCATCCCACATTTACACTACTTAGTTGAGTTTAAGTCTGATCTCTTCCATTCAGTTGTAATTCCTTGGGTTCGTACAGCTTAATGGTGTGCTGCAATGGTGCTGCGGATGAGAATCAAATGGATCGTGCTATGTAAAAGGAAATGGCAACTGAGACAATAACTCTTGCTTGTCGGGCTGTATGGCAGGTGACGCACAGGTTGGGTTCCCACCAATGTCTGGGGCATTTCCGAAAACGTCCTTGGTCTGTGTCTCATTGACTGTAGTAGAACTGTCTTCAGTGATGAGCCCTGCTTCGAAATGAGCCCTGATTACCTGTGGAGGCATGCCTGGAGATGCTCCTGACAGCAGTGGGAAGTAGGGGGACAGAGTATGTTCTGCCCTAAGTACCATTATCCAAGATGGCGGCGATGATGTCATCCAAGATGGCAGCTGTGATGTCATCTGATGATGTCATCCAAGATGGCGGATTTTGGTGAGAAGTTTGAACTTTGGCAGTAAGACACGTCATTTGGGCTACCTCCACTAACCTAACCCCCCTCTCCCCTCCTCACCCCTTAAGCTTATTGTGTGACAGTCTTTTTGTTGTGCTTATCTGCAGCTCAGTATCTACACTATATGGTATGTAGCAACTATCCTTTTCATAATATTGTTACATACCATCCTGAATTTTCCATTGTTTGATTTTATATAAATGATTTGGTAGACAGGGTGAGCAGCAATCTGCAGTTGTTTGTGGATGATGCTGTGGTGTACAATAAGGTGTTGAAATTGAGGAACTGTTGGTAGATACAAGACCCTTTAGACAAAATTACTAATTGGTGTTAAAAATGTTAAGTTAATGCAGATTGGTAGGGAGAACAAACCTTCAGTGTTATGACACCGTATTAATAGTCTCCTGCTTGACAGAATGAGGTCATTTAAATGTCTTGGTGTCATGTTGCAAAGTGATATGAAATGTAAAGAATGGGTGAGAACTGTGGTAGGGAAGGCAAAAGGCCGACTTCAGTTTACTGGGACAATTCTAGGAAAGTGTGGTTTACATGTAAAGTTGACTGCAAATACGAGGGCCATTCAGAAAGTAACCTCCGGTTGATTTAAAAAAATACACCAAGTTAAATAAAAATATTTTAATATATACATCTTACAACTACATCTTTGCACTATTTTTCTACATAGTCTCCATAGCGATTGAGGCACTTATCGTATCCCTTCACAAGCTTTGAAATTCCTTCTGCATAAAAATCACCCGCTTGTGCCTGGAGCCAGCCTGTGACCGCATCTTTGAGCTCTTCGTCATCATCAAACCACTGTGACCCGAGCCATTTCTTCAAATGCATGAAGAGGTGATAATCACTTGGCGCCAGGTCTGGGCTGTAAGGTGGATGGTTGATAACGTCCCACTTGAAGGACTCAAGAAGGGCCGTTGTTCTGCGAGCAGAGTGAGGACGGGCGTTATCGTGCAAAAAAACGATACCGGAAGTCAGCATACCACGGAGTTTGTTCTGTATAGCCCGTCGTAACTTTTTTATTGTTTCACAGTACACGTCTTGATTAATGGTCGTACCAAGTTCCATGAATTCAACCAACAACACCCCTTTGGCATCCCAAAACACCGTTGCCATCAGTTTTCTGGCAGAAAAATTTTGCGAGGCTTTTCTTGGTTTGGTAGGAGAATTTGAATGTGCCCACATCTTTGATTGTTCTTTTGTCTCAGGGTTCACGTACTTAATCCAGGTTTCGTCACCGGTCACGATTCTGTTTAACAATGGTTCTCCTTCGTCCTCATAACGTGACAGAAAGTCTAATGCAGAGGCCATTCTTTGAGTTTTGTGGTGGTCGGTAAGAATTTTGGGCACCCATCGTGCACAGAACTTACGGTAACCCAATCTTGCTGTCACTATCTCGTACAAGAGAGTCTTAGAAATCTGTGGAAAACCAGTAGACAACTCCGACATTGAGAAACGTCGATTTTCACGAACTTTTGCATCAACTGTCTGAACGACTTCGTCAGTCACCAATGATGGTCTACGACTCCTCTCTTCATCATGAACGTTTTCTCGTCCACTTTTAAATAAACGTACCCATTCACGGACAACTCCTTCACTCATAACTCTTGGTCTGTACACGGCACAAAGCTCACGATGAATAGCTGCTGCAGAATATCCTTTGGCTGTAAAAAACCTTATGACAGCACGCACTTCACATTTGGCGGGGTTTTCTATTGCAGCACACATTTCAAACTGCCACAAAAACTAAACTAGCACAGGTACGACGTTCACTCGACCACGGCTTGATGCCGACTGACCTGTTGAGTGCGTGAACGCACAGATGGCGTCGCTACTCCCCCCACAACCCGCACTGTGACCGATCGGAGGTTACTTTCTGAACCGCCCTCGTAGAATGCTTGTGTGACCTATTCTTAAGAACTACTCAAGTGTTTGGGATCTGTACCAGGTCAGACTGAAGGAAGACATTGAAGCAATTCAGAGTCGGGCTGCTAGATTTGTTACTGGCAGGTTCGATGCCTCAGGAAGTCAAATTGGAATCACTGGAAGGAAGCTGACATTCTTTTCAAAGAACACTATTGAGAAAATTTAGAGGACCATCATTTGAAGCAGGTATCCCCATGATGCACTGTATGGTTGCTTGCGGAACATATCTGTAGATGTAGATGTAGATGTAGATGTAGATGTAGAAGGTGACATGGTGTCGAGAGTTCACTGTCCTTTATTATGTTCCTTTGTCTTAAAGGAATTTACATTGAAACATTTAAAGAGGGGTAAATGTATCATGTTGTTGTTGATGTGGTCTTCAGTCCTGTGACTGATTTGATGCAGTTCTCCATGCTACCCTATCCTGTGAAGTTTTCTTCATCTCCCAGTACCTACTGCAGCCTACATCCTTCTAAATCTGCTTAGTGTATTCATCTCTTGGTCTCCCTCTACGATTTTTACCCTCCACGCTGCCCTCCAGCACTAAATTGGTGATCCCTTGATGCCTCAGAACATGTCCTACCAACCGATCCCTTCTTCTAGTCAAGTTGTGCCACAAAGTCCTCTTCTCCCCAATTCTGTTCAATACCTCCTCATTAGTTATGTGGTCTACCCATCTAATCTTCAGCATTCTTCTGTAGCACCACATTTCAAAAGCTTCTATTCTCTTCTTGTCTAAACTATTTATTGTCCATGTTTCACTTCCATACATGGCTACACTCCATACAAATACTTTGAGAAACGACTTTCTGACACTTAAATCAATACTCGATGTTAACAAATTTCTCTTCTTCAGAAACGCTTTCGTTATCATTGCCAGTCTACATTTTATATCCTCTCTACTTCGACCATCATCAGTTATTTTGCTCCCCAAATAGCAAATTTCCTTTACTACTTTAAGTGCCTCACTTCCTAATCCAATTCCCTCAGCATCACCCGACTTAATTCGACTACATTCCATTATCCTCGTTTTGCTTTTGTTGATGTTCATCTTATATCCTCCTTTCAAGACACTGTCCATTCTGTCCAATTGCTCTACCAAGTCCTTTGCTGTCTCTCACAGAATTACAATGTCATCGGTGAACCTCAAAGTTTTCATTTCTTCTCCATGGATTTTAAATCCTACTCCGAATTTCTCTTTTGTTTCCTTTTCTGCTTGCTCAATATACAGATTGAATAACATCGGGGAGAGGCTACAACCCTGTCTCACTCCCTTCCCATCCATTGTCTCCCTTTCATGTCCCTCGACTCTTATAACTGCCATCTGGTTTCTGTACAAATTGTAAATAGCCTTTCACAAATTGTAAACAGCCCAGCTGCTATCAGTTTTTTCCATTCTTCTGTAAAGAATTCTCGTTAGTATTTTGCATCTGTGACTTATTAAACTGATAGTTCGGTAATTTTCACATTTGTCAGCACCTGCTTTTTTTTGGCATTGGAATTATTATATTCTTCTTGAAGTCGGAGGGTATTTCACCTGTCTCATACATCTGGCTCACCAGATGGTAGAGTTTTGTCAGGACTGGCTCTCCCAAGGCAGTCAGTAGTTCTAATGGAATGTTGTCTACTCCCGGGGCATCGTTTTGACTTAGGCCTTTCATTGCTCTGTCAAACTATTCACGCAGTATCGTATCTCTCATTTCATCTTCATCTACAACCTCTTCCATTTCCATAATACACTTCTGGAAATTGAAATAAGAACACCGTGAATTCATTGTCCCAGGAAGGGGAAACTTTATTGACACATTCCTGGGGTCAGATACATCACATGATCACACTGACAGAACCACAGGCACATAGACACAGGCAACAGAGCATGCACAATGTCGGCACTAGTACAGTGTATATCCACCTTTCGCAGCAATGCAGGCTGCTATTCTCCCATGGAGACGATCGTAGAGATGCTGGATGTAGCCCTGTGGAACGGCTTGCCATGCCATTTCCACCTGGCGCCTCAGTTGGACCAGCGTTCGTGCTGGACGTGCAGACCGCGTGAGACGACGCTTCAACCAGTCCCAAACATGCATAATGGGGGACAGATCCAGAGATCTAGCTGGCCAGGGTAGTTGACTTACACCTTCTAGAGCACGTTGGGTGGCACGGGATACATGCGGACGTGCATTGTCCTGTTGGAACAGCAAGTTCCCTTGCCGGTCTAGGAATGGTAGAACGATGGGTTCGATGACGGTTTGGATGTACCGTGTACTATTCAGTGTCCCCTCGACGATCACCAGTGGTGTACGGCCAGTGTAGGAGGTCGCTCCCCACACCATGATGCCGGGTGTTGGCCCTGTGTGCCTCGGTCGTATGCAGTCCTGATTGTGGCACTCAGCTGCACGGCGCCAAACACGCATACGACCATCATTGGCGCCAAGGCAGAAGCGACTCTAATCGCTGAAGACGACACGTCTCCATTCGTCCCTCCATTCACACCTGTCGCGACACCACTGGAGGCGGGCTGCACGATGTTGGGGCGTGAGCGGAAGACGGCCTAACGGTGTGCGGGACCGTAGCCCAGCTTCATGGAGATGGTTGCGAATGGTCCTCGCCGATACCCCAGGAGCAACAGTGTCCCTAATTTGCTGGGAAGTGGCGGTGTGGTCCCCTACGGCACTGCGTAGGATCCTACGGTCTTGGCGTGCATCCGTGCGTCGCTGCGGTCCGGTCCCAGGTCGACGGGCACGTGCACCTTCCGCCGACCACTGGCGACAACATCGATGTACTGTGGAGACCTCACGCCCCACGTGTTGAGCAATTCGGCGGTACGTCCACCCGGCCTCCCGCATGCCCACTATACGCCCTCGCTCAAAGTCCGTCAACTGCACATACGGTTCACGTCCACGCTGTCGCAGCATGCTACCAGTGTTAAAGACTGCGATGGAGCTCCGTATGCCACGGCAAACTGGCTGACACTGACGGCGGCGGTGCACAAATGCTGCGCAGCTAGCGCCATTCGACGGCCAACACCGCGGTTCCTGGTGTGTCCGCTGTGCCGTGCGTGTGATCATTGCTTGTACAGCCCTCTCGCAGTGTCCGGAGCAAGTATGGTGGGTCTGACACACCGGTGTCAATGTGTTCTTTTTTCCATTTCCAGGAGTGTATTTTCTGCAAGTACATCGCCCATGTATAGACCCTCTATATACTCCTTCCACCTTTCTGCTTTTCCTTCTTTGCTTAGAACTGGGTTTCCATCTGAGCTCTTGATATTCATGCAAGTGGTTCTCTTCTCTCCAGAGGTCTCTTTAGTTTTCCTGTAGGCAGTATCTATCTTACCCCTAATGAGATAAGCATCTACATCCTTATATTTGTCCTCTATTCATCCCTGCTTAGCCATTTTGCACTTCCTGTCAATCTCATTTTTGCGACGTTTGTATTCCTTTTTGCCTGCTTAATTTATTGCATTTTTATATTTTCTCCTTTCATCAATTACATTCAATATTTCTTCTGTTACCCAAGGATTTCTACGAGCCCTCATCTTTGTACATACTTGATTCTCTGCTGCCTTCACTACTTTATCCCTCAGAGCTACCCATTCTTCTTCTACTGTATTTCTTTCCCCCATTCCTGTCAACTGTTCCCTTATGTTCTCCCTGAAACTCTACAATCTCTGGTTCTTTCAGTTTATCCAGGTCCATCTTCTTAAATTCCCACCTTTTTGCAGTTTCTTCAGTTTTAATCTACAGTTCATAACCAATAGATTGGGGTCAGAGTCCACATCTGCCCCTGGAAATGTCTTACAATTTAAAACCTGGTTCCTAAATCTCTGTCTTACCATTATATAATCTATCTGAAACCTTATAGTATCTCCAGGATTCTTCATGTATACAACCTTCTTTTATGATTCCTGAACCAAGTGTTAGCTATGATTACGTTATGCTCTGTGCAGAATTCTACCAGTCAGCTTACTCTTTC
Organism: Schistocerca cancellata; assembly: GCF_023864275.1. NCBI lineage: Eukaryota > Metazoa > Arthropoda > Insecta > Orthoptera > Acrididae > Schistocerca > Schistocerca cancellata. The sequence continues at coordinate 454,803,001 of NC_064629.1, forward strand.
ATTTCTTAGCCCCAATCCATATTCACCTACTATGTTTCCTTCTCTCCCTTTTCCTACTCTCGAATTCCAGCTACCCATGACTATCAAAATTTCGTCTCCCTTCACTACCTGAATAATTTCTTTTATCTCATCATACATTTCATCAATTTCTTCATCATCTGCAGAGCTAGGTGGCATATAAACTTGTACTACTGTAGTAGGCGTGGGCTTCATGTCTATCTTGGCCACAATAATATGTTCACTATGCTGTTTGTAGTAGCTTACCCGTACTCCTATTTTTTTATCCATTATTAAACCTACTCCTGCATTACCCCTATTTGATTTTGTATTTATAACCCTGTATTCACCCGACCAAAGGTGTTGTTCCTCCTGCAACTGAACTTCACTAATTCCAACTATATCTAACTTAAACCTATCCATTTACCTTTTTAAATTTTCTAACCTACCTGCCCGATAAATGGATCTGAGATTCCACGCTGCAATCCGTAGAACGCCAGTTTTCTTTCTCCTGATAACGACGTCCTCCTGAGTAGTCCCCGCCTGGAGATCCAAATGGGGGACTATTTTACCTCCAGAATCTTTTATCCAAGAGGATGCCATCATCATTTAACCATCAGTAAAGCTGCATGCCCTCGGGAAAGATTACGGCTGTAGTTTCCCCTTGCTTTCAGCTGTTTGCAGTACCAGCACAGCAAGACCGTTTTGGTTAGTGTTACAAGGCCAAATCAGTCAAACATCCAGACTGTTGCCCCTGCAACCATTGAAAAGGCTGCTGCCCCTCTTCAGGAACCATATGTTTGTCTGGCCTCTCAACAGATACCCCTCGATTGTGGTTGCACCTACGGCATGGTCATCTGTATCGCTTAGGCACACAAGCCTCCCCACCAACGGCAAGGTCCATGGTTCATGGGTAAAAGCTATACAAGCATAAAGCGTCATGAATAACAACCAAAATCTTCATCTTTTCCAGAAATTGGATTCAACTTTTAATTTCTCTGTCCACAGCTCTACTCGAGCTTGCCCTGCACATTCATTGTAAATTGATTCTTGGCTTTTTGAAGTTGAGATTTTATTGAAATCATGTGGCTTCTATTCATACAGCACTTCACATACTTGACTAATAATTAATAAAATAATTTGGTAACTGTTCTGGTCTTCCACCCATTGTTGTATTGTTTCACAAAAGAAATTTGTTTCCCAAAAATTTTCCAGCATGAATAAAACCTCAAACAAATATAAAAATACACATAGTAGGACTGATTAAAAACAATCAGTCATATTACCTATGGGTGGTTTTAAAACAACACAATCACTCTAAGCATGGACTGAAAGTTATTTACAAAGGATATCCAATGCCAACTGATATCCTGTTTCACATTTTTCAAGTGTGCTGATACAAGTATGGTACGTATCGAGAATCAGTCATGTTAAATTCTAGAAAATGATGGAGGGAAAGTGGGAATCAGCCTCAAAATTTTGGATTTGTGCTCCGAGATTGATGTGTGAAATACTAAATCATGTGATGTGTAGCTACTGCTGATAAATATAACTGACAAAGAAGTTGGGGCAAAATAAAGATTATTAGCAGAAATCATTTAATTACATCAAGGTTGACAATGAAAGAAGTGTCGAGGACATCTATAAATGTTGTCATCCAGATTACTATGTTCCGCAACCACAGTACACTGTTACTGACCTGTTGGTTTGATTGATGAGCTAGTCCAAGGCTGACAATACTAACTGCAAGAAATGCGTGCCAAGAAATATTTAATATCTGCTGTGATGAAAAAATTATTTTGGTATTGTCAGCAATATGTGATCTGGTATTGACTTGTTAGAATAATATTTCATAAGGCCACAATTCAGGCCTCTAAATTTCTTGCAGAATTGGTTACTGCTGTTTGTGTTATTTGTAGTAGCCCTGAACACTAACATTGAGTGAGGTCCAAAGAATAACATTTGCAACCAAGAATGATGTCCCACTCTGGAACATAGCAACAAGCATAATGCCATGGAATACATACCTGAAGTTAACATATACTTCAAGATGATACAGGACTAATCTAGCAATATGAACGCTTGTGAAAGCATGTGCTGTTTTCTGTTTGTGATCACAAAAATAATAAGAAAACTCTTTGTGAGTACAATGTTCCACAATGCATTTTGAGGCATCTTACAGGATGTACCATGAGAATGATAGTGTGAAGCACTGTATGATACTATTAGCAAACTCAGCTGTAGCAAACTGCATGCTCTGGGACAACTGATGCATTCTGTCTGGTCTCCAAGCTCTTACCTGGGTCATTCTTATCACTAGCAGTAAGGGTTGAGAATATAATCCTTGCTCACAGAGTTTCAGTGAAGTCCACAATACACAGCATTGTCCCCAGAACAGATCACGACCAGCCTGTTCTTCGTCTAGTGGAAGGCTTGAACCCGAGACTCTGAGGATTTTATGATAAACTAAGCTGTGACATCAGAGGGGGATACCCAAGTAGCTGACTGTGTGAGAGTCTTTTTTTATTTACTTTTAGTAGGCAACTCTCCATCCAGTCCAGATAATGACACAATGGGAAACCAAGAACTACCAGTATCAGATTCAAAGAAATGCCTCCTGCAGATGAGAGTATCAAAATTCTAGTAGTTAACTGGTGAATCATTAACAACAAAGCACCAGAGATTAAAGCACTCATAAAAAGGCTGAAGCTCTCAAAAAGCTGGTTAAAACAAAGTGGATAGTAGTAAGATCCATAGGGAAAATTTAAGCATATACCAAAAGGATAGGGAACTGGATATGGTGTATTTGTTGCAGCAGACAAGAAATTCAAATCCACTGAGATATAAATTGAAGCTGCATGTGAGTGTGTCCATGTAAGACTCAGTATCAAGGGTGAGCAAAATATAATAATAAGGTCCTTCTATCGACCACGAGATTCTCCTCCTGATGCAATCAAAAACTGTAGAGATAACCTCAGTTTGCTTGTACATAATTTCACTAACAATACTGTAATCATTGGAGGAAAATTTTAATCATCCAACAATGAATTGGGGCAGTTATAGTTTTGTTAGTGGTGGGCTTGATGACATCCTGTGAAACATGGATAAATGTCTTCTCTGAAAATACCTCGAACAAACAGTTCAGAACCCCGTGCATGACAGAAATATATTTGATCTAATGGCAACAAACTGACCTGATCTCTTTGAGGAAGTCCACATCAAAAATGGTATAAGTGACCTTGAGTAGTTATACTAACAATGAGTAAAAGACACAAAGAGCAACCAAAACAAGCAGGAAGGTTTATATGTTCAGCAAACTAGACCTCAATGAGGAACTTGAAACTTTTAGCTCAGGACAGGAGCCTGTATTGAAACTGTGGCTCAGCTTCAAAAGGATAGTTGACTATGCACTGGATAGATATTGACCCAGTAGAACAGGTCATAATAGTAGAAATCCTCCATGGTATACAGTCACTGTAGAGAAACTTCCAAACAGAGAATATTGCATGATATGCATGAAACAGAGCATAGGGCTATAGATAGAGAGATGTTGAATGAAATGTGTCTGGCAGTCAAGAGGGCAATGTATGAATCCTTCAATGACTACTGTAACTGAATATTGTAAAATGATCTTTCACAAAACCAAAAGAAATTCTGGTCATATGTAAAGGCTGTTAGAGGCACCAACATTAGTATTGAATCACTCATTGACAAGACATTGAGATTAACAAAGCAAAAGCAGGAATACTTAGCTCTGTTTTGAAATGTTCCTTTAGAAAGGAAAACCTATCTCTATTGGCCCAACTTTCTCATACCACTGAAAAGGCAAATGAAATAGGTAACAGTGTCAGTGACATTCTGAGACAGCATAAGACGTCAAACTTGAACAGAGCCCCAGGGCCCAATGGAATCCCTATCAGAGTCTTTATCCAATTTGCAGATGAGCTAGTCCCTCCACTGGCTATGTCCATCCTAGACCCCTCAAACAAAAACTGCTCCCAGTAGTTTGAAGTAATTACAGATCACACCTGTCTACAAGAAGTGTAGCAGAAGTGATCCTCACAGGTAGTGCCCAACATTCTTGATATCCATTTATTGCAGAATCTTAGAACATATTTTTAGATAAAACATAATGAGGTATCTCAAGGAGAAATACCACCTCCATGCCAACCAGCACTGATTTCAGAAACATAGATCATGTGAAACAAAACTCTCACTTTTCTCACATTACATTCTGAAAACCATGGCTCAAGACAGTCACATAGATGTAATATTTCTTGATTTATGAGAAGCATTTGATGCAGTATGATACCTACATTTATTATAAAAAGCATGGTCATATGGGGTATCAGACAAAATATATGACTGGACTCAGGATTTCTTGGGAGGGATTATGCAGTACACTAATGTTGATGGATAATCATCAATAGATGTGGAAATAGCTTCAGGTATTCCTCAGGGAAATGTATTGGGTCCCTTGCTGTTCATATTCTATATTAATGATCTTGTAAGCAACATTAATAGTAACCTCAGAATTTTTGCAGATGATGCAGTTATCTGCAATAAAATAAAGCCTGAATCAAGCTGTACAAATATTCAATCAGACCTGGATAAGATTTCAAAGTGGTGCATTAATTGGCAGCTTGCTTTAAAAATTCAATAGTTTAATATTATGCACTTCACACAAAAACATAGTATCCTATGAATATGATATCAGTAAGTCATAGCTGTAAACCGGAAACTCATACAAATACTTGCATGTAAAACTTAGTACAGACATGAAGTGGAATGATCACATAGGCTCCATCATAAGTAAAGCACATAGCAGACTTTGGTTTATTGGCAGAATACTAGACAAATGCAGTTAATCTACAAGGGAGATTTCTTGTAAATCACTCATGCATACCATCCTAGAATATTGCTCAAGTGTGAGTGACTCTTAGCAAATAGGACTGCTAGGGGCTATTGAGCATATACAGAGAAGGGTAGCATAGATCTTCGCAGGTTTCTTTCAGCCATGGGAGAGTGTCACAGAGATGCTGAAGGAACAACTGGGAGACTCAGGATAATAAACAGAAACTAGCCTGAGAAAGTCTACTAACAGAGCTTCAAGAATCAGCTTTAAATGATGACTCTAGGAATATGCTATAACCTCCTACATTTCACTCCAAGAGGGATTGTGAGGATAAGATTAGATTAATTACAACATGCACAGAGGCATTAAACAATCATTTTTCCCACATGCTATATGGAAATGGAATGAGAAAAATCCCTGATATAACTCATAGAGCTGGATGGACCCTCTGCCTGGCTCTTCACAGTGGATCGCAGAGTATAGATTGCAACATTATGGAGAGGATACTGGTAGATTCAGTAAAACTTTCTAGTTCATCTTTATAATCTCTTCAAATGGTTCACACAACATTTTGACAGATAACATAGTGGACTTGCAATCAAATTTGCAAACACAGTTACCAAGAAGACATAAATTTTGGGAACAGAAGGAATGCATATTAAATATAAATAAACCTATGAACACTGACATCATAGGATTACTAAACTAAACTCCGTCTGAACAGACCTCAGAAGGCAAAACAGTACCGACCAGCCGTTGTGTCATCCTCAGCCCACAGGCGTCACTGGATGTGGATATCATGGGGCATGTGGTCAGAACACTGCTCTCCCAGCCATATGTCAGTTTATGAGACTGGAGCCGATACTTCTCAATGAAGTAGCCTCTCAGTTTTCCTCACAAGGGCTGAGTGTGCCCAACTTGCAAACAGTGCTCGGCAGACCAGATGATCACCCATCCAATGCCTAGCCCACCCCGACAGTCCTTACCTTCGGTTATCTGACGGGAACTGGTTTTACCACTGTGGCAAGGCCATTGGCACATCATAAGAATAGCCTTGTTAATTTCAATAACAAGAAAATTACAAACTGTACAATATTGTTAAATTATTAATGAAATTATCTTTTGGAACTTTATGTCTTGTCTGAAAAGTTAGGATACAGAGACACAGAAATGCTTCCTAGTTTTTGTCAGTTCTATCCCAAATAGAAAGTAGCTACATTTTAAAAATGAAAATGGCATTATAATTTTGAATTAAAAAGTATCATTGATTCACAAAACTGTTCACACCAAAATTACTTTCATTGTTGTAAATCCTGATTTGGAAAACAAAACAGATGTAACCTATATGTAGAAGAACACAAAACTACAAAAGAAGTGCTTGACAATCAGAGTGGAAAACATGCCGAAGTCAATACAATATAATCATATTCTTGTACATATTTACCAATAATTAATGTAAGCATTATTCTCTACATGTAAGGTTCACATTTTTCTAGTTTTTGTAGTAGTAATAAACTGTGAAAAAAGCTTGCAAACAAAATCCATAATAAAACTCCAACCTGAACCTGGAAGTTCTACGAGGTCTTTCATGGCTTGAGGAAGATGATACACTTGGTTGTCAGGGATGATAGGAAGTGGATGGTAGTAAGTTGCTAAGGGACCATACTGCTGAGGTCATTGGTCCCTAGCCTTACACACTACTTAATTTAACTCAAACTAACTTACGCTAATGACAACACACACACCCGTGCCCGATGGAGGACTTGAACCTCCAACAGAAGGAGATGCATGAACTGTGGCAAGGTGCCTCAGACTGCAGGGCTACCCAGCATGGCTAGGAAGTGGATATGTTTTGAGGGTTGCTCTAAAAACAGTTGTCATTACTAATACATGTGTATATTGTAACCAACAATGTAAGTGTATCCAAATTTGGAAGTATACCATCAGGTGGAAAATGACATCATGTCTAAGACTTTTTATTTAAAGACAAATGTCTAACCTCTTACCAAAATTTGTTTTTATGAACTTGCACAAGAAGCAGCAAGAGCCTGAGAGAAATTGCCCAAAACTTTAACAACATCAAAAACCTAAGTACAAACTAATTCAGCTATGCCTTCTTCACTTCCTCCAGATTAGAACACTTTAGGGTAGGAGACAAGTGCTGGAACCTGGTTGTACCCAAAAAGGTATTATGACTGGTGGATGAAGTGACATAAGAAGATATGTACTCTTAACTTCAAACTCTTCCCAAGGTAGGTGATAACGGTAAATATAAAGCTCTCTCATCAGCACGCTCCTCATGTTACTCTCCAGTAAGTCCCCATCTAACAACTTGATGCTGTAACTACTGAAGCTTCTCGTGCAGAAAAACAGCTACTGCATCTTACCTGAATTACTATTACAATTAGGTAGTTATCAGTTGAGTAGGTGGGCGTCAGAAAGCTCCTCATCACCACCTTGATTATATGGATAAAATTAATTTGTGTGCAGTAGACCAAAAATGTATTTTGATTTGATGTGACAGCACAAAGGAAACTGCGTCAGGTTTAATAGGACTGTATTTCTCTGAAATGTCTCTTATTTAATGTTTGTCATATTCACCTATAGAACACCAGACTAAACATACGTTCATAATGAAGATATATAGACAGTTTCACATATGTAGCTACTCTTGGACTCACTGTTAAGTGCATTAAAAGGAATATTTTTTATTGTAGCATATGTTAGGGTTTCTTCTGCTCCATTTCTAGATCACTATATTGGAAGGATTGTTGCTTGTGTAAGTCAGTGTGTATGGATTTCAGTCTCAGTTTCATCTGCAGGGAAGCTAAAGCCACAAAATAAAGTATGTTCAGAACACTGGATTTTGCAGTTTTTGATACAGACTGTTAGAGATATGCATGTCTCTTTAATTGTCTCACAGTGGTGGTTTTCTGTTTTGTTGTGCTCTTTCTCTCTCTCCCTCTCTCTCTCTCTCACTTACTCACTTTCTTTCCTCATGAGGCAGGGAAGCTTGTTGAGCCATACCAGTATTTTGTAAGTAATTTCTTTCATTAACAGAATACAGTGAGGTGATGAAAGCCATGGATAGGGATAGGCACATACACAGATGGCAACAGTATTGCATGTACAAGGCATAAAAGGGTGCTGAAATGGCCGAGCTGTCATTTGTACTCAGGTGATTCATGCATAAAGATTTCCAATGTGATTATGGCTAGATGACTGGAATTAACAGATTCTGAATGTGGAATGGTAGTTGGAGCTAGACACATGGGACTTTCTACTTCAGGAACAGTTAGGGAACTCTTATTCTGAGAGCCACAGTGTCAAGAGTATGTTGAGAATATCAAATTCCAGGGTTAACCTCCCACTACAGTCAACAGAGTGACCAATAGCAGTGGCCTTTATAAAGAGTTGTCAGTGCTAAAAGACAAACAACACTGTGTGAAATAACTGCAGAAATCATTGTGGGACGTGTGACAAACGTATCTGTTAGCACACTGCAACAAAATTTTGTGTTAATGAGCTATGGCAACAGACAACCAACATGAGAGCCTTTGGTGACAGCACAACATCATCTCCAACACCTTTCTTTGTCTCATGACCATATTGGTTGAGCTCCAGACAACTGGAAAACCATGGGCTTGGTCAGATGAGTCCTGATTTCAGTTAGTAACAGCTGATGGTAGGGTTCAAGTGTGGTGGAGCCCCATGAAGCCATGGACCTAAGTTGTCAACAAGGCACTGTGCAAGCTGGTGGTTGCTCCATAATGGTGTGGGTTATGTTTGCGTGGAATACGGTAGGTCCTCTGATTCAGTAGAAATGGTTAAGTTCAGCTACTTGGAGACCATTTGCAGCCATCCATGGACTTAATGTTATGAATGACACTGTGCCATGTTGCCAGGTTACAGCTGTTTGCAACTGGTATCAAGAACATTCTGGACAACTCAAGTGAATGATTTGGCCACCCACATTGCCTTACATAAATCCCATTGAACATTTGTGGGACCTAATTGAGAGGTCAGTTCATGCACAGGCAACACTTGCATAATTATGGATGGCTACAGAAGCAGCATGGCTCACTATCTCTGCAGGGGACATCCTACAACTTATTGAGTCCATGCCACACCTAGTTTCTGTACGATGCCAGGCAAAAGGAGGTCTCACATGATATTAGGAGTTTCCCCATAACTTTTGTCACTTCAGTTTCTCAGTTTTCTACAAATTACTTACTGCCTGAGATTGCATGTAAAATCTTTCAAGTAACCCATTAATATAGAACATGAACTTCAAGTAACTTACCATACATTCCATGGGCATTATTAGAATTATTTTGTTGTGCTTGCAGATAATTTTCCATAGAAGATGTTTCCTGCCTGTTATGGAGTTTTCAATATAGAAGCAAACCAGGCAAGATATTACACATGAATAAATTTTCTTTAGCAGGTATTATTGTGACACTAAACTGAAACCTTTTTGAAACTCTAGAAAAAATGACTCAAACTGTGGGTTTTACGATGTCATGTGCAACAGGAATGAGATGTTTTTCTGCAAGAACAGTAGCATATGGAGCATGGGGAGAAAAACTGCTAAAACACCTCTGTGGGTTATATAATTAGTCCAATCTTGTCTTCATCATCCCTGCAAGACTAATCAATAGATGATTAAAACATTTATGTGCACCTTACACTAAATATTAGTTTTTGAAACTTCAGAAATTTCCTTTCATGGAATAACTGGCATCCATTCTCAGACATCTGCACATTCAGGTTTTGCAGTATTTCCATGACACTCTCCCATTAATCAAAACAGTGTGTGTCTCTTGATTCTGGTCATCTTTGAATATATTCAATATCCCATGTTAGTCCTTTATGTTGTGTGTCCCACATATTTGAGCATTACTCAATGATGAGACATCAAGAGTTTTTAAGCATTCTTCTACAATGATGCATCGAGAGTTTTGTAACCATTCCTCTTAGTAGACAGACTGTATTGTCCCAGTATCCTTCAGATCAAACGAAGTCTGCCATGTGATTTGCTTACAAATGAGCCAATGTAATTATTCCATTTCATGTCTTTAAAACTGTTATACTCAGGTAATCGTACAAGTAGACTGATTCCAGTTGTGACTCATTGATATAGTAGCAATACAATGTTAGTTACTTTGAAGTGCACAATTCTACATTTCTGTAAATTTAAAGCAAGTCAATAATCTTGGCACCAGTTTAAAATTGTATCAAGTTTTTGCTTGCAGCTTTTCTCAGACAGTACTTCATTATCTGGAACATGTTCAGAAAATAAGTATGCTCTGTCCATAACAATTGTGTTTAAGTGGTGTAGGGAGTTTAGTGGAGGCAGAGCAAATGTTCATGACAGATGAGTGGAAGACATTCTATTTTGACTGATGGAATGGTGCAAAAAATCAAGGAAACTGTTTGTGAAGACTGCTGATTGCCAGTGGATGAAATTTCTATGATGTTTCCACAACTCTCTAGAACTCTTATACAAGTCATTCACAAAAATGTTGGGATACTGGAAGCTCTGTGCAAGATGGATCCCAAAAAAGCTGACGGGGCAGCACAAGAAAAATCAGGTCTACAACACTTGTGAGTTTCTTGCACAACTTGAGCTGGAAGGTGAAGATCTTCTGACCACTATTTCAAGTGGAGATTATACATGGATGGCTCATTATGCACTTGAGACAGAAATACAGTTATTACAGTAATGGTACACCAGTTCATGATTTGCCAAAAAATATGAAAACCATTAAAGAGATCTCAGTGTTAAGGTACTGAAAAGGCACAATTTTGGTAAAATTTCTTCCTTAGGGCAAGAGGGGACACCATCAATAATGCAAAACAAAATTGTGGGACACTAAAAAGTCAAAAGGAGCCTTCAAAACAAAAGAAGGTGAATGTTGATAAGAGGGGTGTGCTTGTTGCACAACAATGTCTGTACTCACTCTGCCTTAGCCACCAAGATGCTCTGTACCTGATTTGGTTGGGATATTTTGAACCACCCCATGTATTGCCCTGACTTGGTGCTTTCAGATTATCATCTTTTTACCTCCTTGAGGGCACACATGAGTGAAATTAAATTTTCATGTGATGGGCAAGTGCAGAAAGAGGTTCAAAAGTGGAGGAAGGAGCTGGTGGGGAAAGTTCTTCAAGGAGGGATTAAAGAAGCTTGTGCCATGGACCACCACATGCATTGAATGTGATGGCAACTATGTGAAAAAATAGTCAACAAGTGTATCAACAACATCCTGTAATTTGGTTTTCAAATACACTTTTATTAAAGAAATATAAAAATCTAGTGCACTTACTTTCTGAATATGCCTCATTGATGAATGCAGCATCTACAAAAGGTCTTGTGTTACATTTAATGTTGTCTGCTTAGGCATTAGTATACAACAGATTAGCAACAGGATGGTTTATCAACACACTTCCTTGAGACACATCTAAAATAATTGAATTTCCACCCAAGATAACGTGCTATACCCTTCCTATCAACAAAATGCTAAAACACGTTACCAATTTTGCTTGATACCTCACATGAGCATAGTTTTATTAATAAATATTGTGGTGGTATTGAGGAAAATGGCTTTTGGAAGCCAAGAAATACTGCAACCACCTGTGTTGTTGTTGTGGTCTTCAGTCCTGAGACTGGTTGGATGCAGCTCTCCATGCTACTCTATCCTGTGCAAGCCTCTTCATCTCCCAGTAGCTACTGCATCCTACATCCTTCTGAATCTCCTTAATGTATTCATCTCTTGGTCTCCCTCTACGATTTTTACCCTCCATGCTGCCCTCCACCTAACTGCTGGAATCCATGGATATCTGGGTGTTATGCGAGAAAAAACTGAGCAGGGATTCACGTGGCCAATGTCTTTGGAATTCATTCTGGTTGGAATGGAGGTGGTTCTTCTGTTTGAGATAGTATGTTATGTTTGGGCTCAGAATATGTCATAAGATTATTTAGTAGATGGATGTCTGAGGTTGAATGGTAGTTTTTTGGAGCACTTATGCTGTTCTTATCATAGATGAATGGGATCTGAACTTCCAAATGATCGTTAGGCAAAGTCTATTGTTAAAATTGTCTACAGTATATTACTGTTAAAATAGGGTTTAAAAAATTCCCAGTTAGGTATAGAATTAGATATTGATTTCATTGGGCCCTAATGCCTCAGATGCACAGGGTGTAAAGGGTATAAGTGCAGGTATTTTTATTTTTTTTAATTTAATTTAATTTTTTTATATACACATCAAATGTAATAGGACCAAATTGAGGAGCAAATCTCCAAGGTCATGAAACACATCAGTACATGAAATTGCAACATAAAACTAATAACAGATAAAAATAAAATGCTTGTGAACCAAAAAAAGTTAAGCCATAAGTTGAAGTAAACGCTATCAACAATAAAACAAGAATCAGCTTAATTCTTTATAAGGAACTCCTCAACAGAATAGAAGGAGTAACCCATGAGGAAACTCTTGAGTTCTGATTTGAAAGTGCATGGGTTACTGCTACGATTTTAGAATTCTAGTGGTAGTTGTTGTTGTTGTGGTCTTCAGTCCTGAGACTGGTTTGATGCAGCTCTCCATGCTACTCTATCCTGTGCAAGCTTCTTCATCTCCCAGTACCTACTGCAACTTACATCCTTCTGAATCTGCTTAGTGTATTCATCTCTTGGTCTCCCTCTACAATTTTTACCCTCCATGCTGCCCTCCAATGCGAAATTCGTGATCCCTCGAAGTCTAGAGAACATGTCCTACCAACCAATCCCTTCTTCTAGTCAAGTAGTGCTACAAGCTCCTCTTCTCCCCAAATCTTTTCAATACCTCCTCATTAGTCATGTGATCTACCCATCTAATCTTCAACATTCTTCTGTAGCACTACATTTTGAAAGCTTCTATTCTCTTCTTGTCTAAGCTATTTATCCTCCATGTTTCACTTCCATACATGGCTACACTCCATACAAATACTTTCAGAAACAACTTCCTAACACTTAAATCAATACTCGATGTTAACAAATTTCTCTTCTTCAGAAACGCTTTCCTTGCCATTACCAGTCTACATTTTATATCCTCTCTTCTTTGACCATCATCAGTTATTTTGCTCCCCAAATAGCAAAACTCCTTTACTACTTTAAGTGCCTCATTTCCTCAGCATCACCCGACTTAATTCGACTACATTCCATTATCCTCGTTTTGCTTTTGTTGATGTTCATCTTATACCCTCCTTTCAAGACACTGTCCATACCGTTCAACTGCTCTTCCAAGTCATTTGCTGTCTCTGACAGAATTACAATGTCGTCGGCGAGCCTCTAAGTTTTTACTTCTTCTCCATGGATTTTAATACCTACTCTAAATTTTTCTTTTGTTTCCTTCACTGTTTGCTCAATATGCAGATTGAATAACATCGGGGAGAGACTACAACACTGTCTCACTCTCTTCCCAACCACTGCTTCCCTTTCATACCCCTCGACTCTTATAACTGCCATCTGGTTTCTGTACAAATTGTAAATAGCCTTTCGCTCTGCCACCTTCAGAATTTGAAAGAGAGTATTCCAATCAAGATTGTCAAAAGCTTTCTCTAAGTCTACAAATGTTAGAAATGTAGGTTTGCCTTTCCATAATCTAATCAGTATTGCCTCACGTGTTCCAATATTTCTACGGAATCCAAACTGAACTGCCCCAAGGTCAGATGCTATCAGTTTTTCCATTCGTCTGTAAGGAATTCACATTAGTATTTTGCAGCTGTGACTTATTAAACTGATAGTTTGGTAATTTTCACATCAGCCAACACCTGCTTTTTTTGGGATTGGAGTTATTATATTCTTCTTGAAGTCTGACGATATTTCGCCTGTCTCATACATCTTGCTCACCAGATGGTAGAGTTTTGTCAGGACTGGCTCTCCCAAGGCTGTCAGTAGTTCTAATGGAATGTTGTCTACTCCAGGGGCCTTGTTTCGACTCAGGTCTTTCAGTGCTCTGTCAAACTCTTCACGCAATATCATATCTCCCATTTCATCTTCATCTACATCCTCTTCCATTTCCATAATATTGTCCTCAAGTACATCGCGCTTGTATAGACCCTCTATATACTCCTTCCACCTTTCTGCTTTCCCTTCTTTGCTTAGAACTGGGTTTCCATCTGAGCTCTTGATATTCATACAAGTGGTTCTCTTTTCTCCAAAGGTCTCTTTAATTTTCCAGTAGGCAGCATCTATCTTAACCCCAGTGAGATAAGCCTCTACATCCTTACGTTTGTCCTCTAGCCATCCCTGCTTAGCCATTTTGCACTTCCTGTCGATCTCATTTTTGAGATGTTTCTATTCCTTTTTGCCTGCTTCATTTACTGCATTTTTATATTTTCTCCTTTCATCAATTAAATTCAATATTTCTTTTGTTTCCCAAGGGTTTCGACTAGCACTTGTCTTTTTACCTATTTGATCCTCTGCTGCCTTCACTATTTCATCCCTCAATGCCACCCATTCTTTTCTACTGTATTTCTTTCCCCCATTCCTGTCAATTGTTCCCTTATGCTCTGCCTGAAACTCTGTACAGTCTCTGGTTCTTTCAGTTTATCCAGGTCCCATCTTCTTAAATTCCCACCTTTTTGCAGTTTCTTCAGTTTTAATCTACAGTTCATAACCAATAGATTGGGGTCAGAGTCCACATCTACCCCTGGAAATGTCTTACAATTTAAAACCTGGTTCCTAAATCTCTGTCTTACCATTATATAATCTACCTGAAACCTTATAGTATCTCCAGGGTTCTTCCATGTATACAACCTTCTTTCATGATTCTTGAACCAAGTGTTAGCTATGATTAAGTTATGCTCTGTGCAGAATTCTACCAGTCAGCTTACTCTTTCATTTCTTAGCCCCAATCCATATTCACCTACTATGTTTCCTTCTCTCCCTTTTCCCACTGACGAATTCCAGTCACCCATGAGTATTAAATTTTCGTCTCCCTTCACTACCTGAATAAATTTCTTTTATCTCATCATACATTTCATCAATTTCTTCATCATCTGCAGAGCTATGTTGGCATATAAACTTGTACTACTGTAGTAGGCGTGGGCTTCGTGTCTATCTTGGCCACAATAATGCATTTACTATGCTGTTTGTAGTAGCTTACCCGTACTCCTATTTTTTATTCATTATTAAACCTACTCCTGCATTACCCCTATTTTATTTTGTATTTATAGCCCTATATTCACCTGACCAGAAGTCTTGTTCCTTCTACCACCGAAATTCACTAATTCCCACTATATCTAACTTTAACCTGCCCGATTAAGGGATCTGACATTCCACGCTCCGATCCATAGAACGCCAGTTTTCTTTCTCCTGATAGCAACGTCCTCTTGAGTAGTCCCTGCCTGTAGATCCAAATGGGGGACTATTTTACCTCCAGAATATTTTACCCAAGAGGACGCCATCATCATTTAATCATACAGTAAAGCTGCATGCCCTCAGGAAAAATTACGACTGTAGTTTCCCCTTGCTTTCAGCTGTTTGCAGTACCAGAACAGCAAGGCCATTTTGGTTAGTGTTACAAGGCCAGATCAGTCAATCATCCAGACTGTTGCCCCTGCCACTATTGAAAAGGCTGCTGCCCCTCTTCAGGAACCACATGTTTGTCTGGCCTCTCAACAGATACCCGTCCGTTATGGTTGCACCTACGGTACGGCTACCTGTATCTTTGAGGCACGCAAGCCTCCCCACCAATGGCAAGGTCCATGGTTCTGGGGGGGAGGGGGGGAGGGGGGGGGTAGCTTATTGAAAATGGATGCAGCAGTGTAGTGCATGCCTTTCTGTACAAGAGTAAAGGAAGGCTGATCCAAAGGCAGGTTTCATTTCAGCCAAGTATTAACTGAGTGGAAGTCGCTTATTCTTGGGGATAAGCTAATATTGTTGGCAAGAAATGACAGCAAGGAACATACATATTGAGAGTACAATGTCAAAATACCCTAACTTGTGAACACGGGTCGACAAGAGGTTTGTGAACGTACACCACTTATTGCCCACACCGCTCATTTCTGAGCCAATAAACCTTTTACAATGAGGAGAGTTACCCCAAAATATAATACCATATGACATAAGCAAAGTAGACTAACTTTCATGTTGGACAATCACTCACTTGAGATACTGTTCAAGCAATAAAAATGGCGGCATTAAGTCTTTAGACAAGATCCTGAATGTGGGCTTTCCACGACAGTTTACTGTCTATCTGAACACCTAGAAATTTGAACTGTTCAGTTACACTAACCATATGCCATTTCTGTGAAATTAAAATGTCAGGTTTCATTGAAATGTGTGTTAGAAACTGTAAAAACTGAGTCTTACTGTGATTTAGCGTTATTTTATTTTCTACAAACCATGAATTTAGGTCATGAACTGCACTATTTGCAACTGCGCCAGTGTTGCACACAACATCCTTTCCTACCAAGCTAGTGTCATCAGCAAACAGAAATATTTTAGAGTCACCCATAATACTAGAGGGCATATCATTTATACAAATAAGGAACAGGAGTGGCCCCAACACTGATCCCCAGGGCAGCCCGCACTTGACCGTACTCTACTCAGACCCTACATCACAGCCATTCTCAAGAATGTGGATAGTGACCTTTTGCTGTCTGTTGCTAAAGTAAGAGGTGAACCAGTTGTGAGCTACTCCCCATGATCTGTAATGGTACAACTTCTGGAGCAATATTTGGTGATCAACACAATCAGATTCCTTAGTTAAACCAAAAAAATATGCCTAGCATTCGAAACCTTTTGTTTAACCCATCCAGTACCTCACAGAGAAAAGAGAATATAGCATTTTCAGTTGTTAAATGACTTCTAAAGCTGAACTGCACATTTGATAGCAAATCATGTGACATAAAATGATCTATTGTTCTGACACACACAGCCATTTCAATAACTTTAGCAAACACTGATAGCATAGAAATAGGTATAAAATTGTCTACATTATCACTTTCTCCCTTTTTATGAAGCAGCTTTACTACTGAGTACTTTAACCATTCAGGAAACTGACCATTCCTAAAGGAAAAATTACAAATATAGCTAAATTCAGGGCTAACATGTGCAGCACAGTACTTTAATATTCTGCTAGGCACTCCATCATATCCATGAAAATCCTTAGTCTTCAGTGATAATTATTGACTCAATCTCTCCATTGTCTGTATCACAGAGGAGTATTTCAAACATCAATCTTGGAAAGGTATTTCCCAAGAAAGTTATATAATTCCCTGCACAAACTAAATTTTTATTTAATTCACCAGAAATGCTAAGAAAATGATTGTTAAATACTGTACATATATTTGATTTATCAGCAACAGAAATATATTTACTATGAATTGACTACACGTCATCGACCTTGTTCTGCCAACCAGACACTTCCTTCACAACTGACCATATGTTTTTAATTTTATTGTGTGAATTAGCTATTCTATTTGCATACCACATATTCTTTGCCTTCCTAATAACATTTTTAAGCACCTTACAATACTGTTTGTAATGGGCTGCTGTATCTTGATTGTGACTACTTCTAACACTTTGATATAATTCCCACTTTGTTCTACATGATATCCTTATCCCACTAGTCAGCGACTTGGGCTGCCTTTTATTGTTAGTACCCCATTTAGAATATTCTAATGGAAAGCAACTCTCAAAGAGCATGAAAAATGTGTTAAGGAAAGAGTTACATTTATGTGTGGTACCTTGACATTTACACACATCGTTGTACTAATTGGTTTTCCTTCCATTGAACAATCTTCCCACAAATATGTCACAAACATTATAAACTGATGTTTGCTGCATGGTGATAATTGCAGCACTAAGTGGACTATGCCAGTCAGTATTGACTGACAGCCTTGCCTCCATGCATCCATACCTTAATAGCTGACCTGCTACCCAGAAAAAATTTAAGCACTAATGGCTTGCTCTTGCCACATGTAATTAGAAGTACAACCCAATCTGCAAATGATGTAAATACTGATGTAATGTTGTTCAGTGCACTGTCCTGAGTCACCAGTAGGAATATCTGTGCTTATACCATTTGCACTATGTATTTAGTGATTTCAGATATTTCTCAAAGCTAAAGATGCTAACACCTAGATCACTCTTCCTTGTAGTAGTGATAGAATTAATCATTTGTAAAGCAACATTTGAAAATGCAGTTCAACAATTATGCTTTTGCTTTGCAGCCCACTATGGTTCTCGTGTTAGCCATTAGTGTCTTTATGCTAACTTTGGAGCTTTGCCACTGACAGCTTTTACATTTGCCCAGATTTTTTTTGTGAAATCTCTTCAACAAGATTCTCCTATGGTTGTCATTGAAGGCTTCATTCATTGCCTTTTTGACAGCGGGATTTGTATCACTAAACATCTTTCTATGTGTAGCTCTGTGCTTAGCTTTACACCTATTTTTCTGTGGTTGCTGTTTTTTATGTGACTGGGTCCCATGGAAAGTGCCTCCTATCCTGAAATGTTCTACTATGAGTACACGCAGGTGTTGGAGCAATTTTCTTTCGTACTGAAGCAACTGTTTTTCTACATGCTTCTGCCCTGAGACAAGTTGATATGGCAAGTATGTCTCTTAATCTAGTCCACTGAACATGTAGGTCTTTCTCTTTGTTTTAGTCACCTTAGTATTTTAGTAATCATTGTTGCTGCAATTGCCCTAAGATCACTGGTACCTTTTTCAACACGGACATCCTCAAAGACGGCAGGTCTGTTTGTTGGTATTCGGGCCAATATATTTTCATCATGAGAGACTTCTGTTCTAGGTTTTTCAGAGAAGATTTTTAGTAATTTTTTTGGAGGCTAACTTTCCATGTCCACCACTTACAAAATATTAATTACCCCAATGAACTGTTAGATAATTAAAGTCTCTTCCACTGATGATCACATGATTTGGGATATTTTCAGTAGTGAAATTAAATCATGTGAGACAGCTCTCCACCAACTCGTTTGGAAGGTGGAAAAATCACTTCACTTCCAAGAAACAGCCCTCTGCGTCTTCCTGGATATCAAGGGGGCCTTTAGTAACACGACCTTCGATTCCATGGTAAGGGCAGCAGAGGTGCATGACCTGGGGACCACTATATGTAGGTGGACCAGGGCCATGCTTAGTGGAATGAAGGTAGAGGCTACCCTGATGAACGAAAAGATGGTAATTAAGAACACTAGAGGCTGCCCACATGGAGGAGTTTTGTCTCCTCTATTGTGGAATCTAGTGGTGAATGAACTCATGAAGAAACTAAGTTCTAGACAATGCTTCTGCCAAGGATATGCAGATGACCTTGTTCATAGTAATAATTGGCAAATTCACTGACACAGTTAGAAATAGGGCACAAGGAGGATTGGACATTGTGCAAAAATGGTGCATTAAACAAGATCTGATAGTTAATCCTAAGAAGACTGTTGTGGTGCCATTTATGGAGAGACATATTCAACATTGAAGTTGGAATCTAAAGCTCTTCGATGAAACTCTACTTGTAAAGGGGATAGTGAAATATCTAGGGGTAACCTTGGATGAGAAGCTAACTTGGACCCCTCACATTAAGAGCATCTGCTCCAAGGCAAAAAGTACTCTAGTGAGTACTAGGAGCGCTTGTGGCAAACCCTGGGGTCTAAGCTCCAGGGTTATGCACTGGATATACACCACAGTGGTTAGACCTAGGATTTCCCATGGGGCTGTATTGTGGTGGAAGAAGGTAGAACAGCAGGTTGCTGCTAAGGAGCTTGTTAAGGTGCAGAGATTGGCCTGCTTAGCCATAACAGGTGGAATTAGCAGCACACCAATTGCTCGAATGGAAGCCATGCTGGATATGCCGCCAGTTCACCTTTGGGTCAAGATGGAGGCAGCAGCTGGGGCACACAGACTTAAAACTGGCAAAAACTGGGTCTCATTCAGATATCCAGAATCACACACTAACATAGTGAGTGACGTAAATGCAGGAATTGTTGGGGAAATGCTTGTTGACTATATAATAACTCCCAACTGCTTCGACAAGCCTTACAGCATAATAATTGGAAGTAGGGAGCAGTGGTAGAAAACAAATGAACATCGTTTGTTTCACCGATGGGTCAAAAACAGGCCAAGGCATTAGTGCAGGGTTGAATGGGGTTCAGCCAAGACTGGAGAGCATCAACTCGCTAGGAAAAATTGGCCTCTGTATTCTAGGCTGAAATTACTGCAATCAGGGTATGTGTGGAGGTGAATATGCGCAGGTGCTACAATGACCATAGCATATTCATCTATTCAGACAGCCATGCAGCCCTGAAATCATTGGCAGCTCCTGTAACAAGATCTAAGATTGTTGCAGATTGCCACAGGGCTCTGGTGGAGCTAGGGGAAAGCAATAGGGTAAACCTAGTGTGGGTCTCTGGCCACTCAGGGATCTGTGGCAATGAACAAGCCAATAGATTGGGTAGGATGGGGGCAAGAACTCCATTTATTGGACTGGAACCTGTCATGATAATAGGTATTGGACCAAGATCCACAAACAACAACATGGTAAGGAAATGATTCCCAAGCCATGTTTCAAAAGAAGCTCTATAATCCTGGGATTGAACAGGAAAGACATCAATCTGATGACTGGACTGATGACAGGCCATGGGAATTTCAAAAAACACCTACACACAAGGGGTATAACGGAAGAGGACCCTAAATGTAGGATCTGTGATGAGGGTGAAGAAACTGCATCACACCTAATCTTCGAATGCATGGCATTGGAGAGTAAAAGATACAGAATCTTCTGGACAACTAGACCTGAAGAAATTGTGTCTAACAAAAACCTGCTAGAGGGACTCCTTGCACTATTTAAGGGCACTGGTTGGCTTTACTAGATAAACAGGGAACGATACCACACAAAAAACCTAGTTTCGGTGCGGGCGGTGGTGGGTCAGACCTAAGCTGTTGTAGCTTCCCTGTTAAAATCAGTCAATCAATCAAATCAAAGCAAAGCAGTCTGGAATGTTACAAAAAAGGAAATGGGGAGAGGCAAACAAACACAGAATAACATACTGCTAAGGGAGGGGGATAAGGTAATAAGTGATACACAACACTTAGCAAACTATGTAAACGAGCATTTTTCAAGTATTGCAGAGAAGTTACAGCAAAAATTCCCCAAAACAAATATAACACCTGTAAATAATGTTGCACTAAATACAATGATGTTACTTCCAACCACAGAGAATGAAGTCAATAAAACTGTTCAAAAACTAAAAAGTAAAATGTCAGTAGGCTTAGATGAAGTACCAATGTGTGTACTGAAACAATGTGTAGGGATTATACAAGGCCCCTTAAGAAATATAATAAATGAAACCTCCACATCAGGGACATTTCCAGAGTGGTTAAAACTGGCAAGAGCTGTACCTTTGCTTAAGAAAGGTAATGCAGAAGACATAGAAAATTACTGGCCCATTTCCTTGCTGTCACCATTCTCAAAAATAATAGAAGCAATTATGAAAGACAGATTAATGAATTACCTGAATAAATACAATCTTTTAAGTGAATCACAGTTTTGTTTCTGAAGTGGCAAAAATATGGAGTCAGCCATAGTAGAATTCACAAAAGTTTTACTTGATGCTCTTCATAAAGATGAGTGTGTCACAAGCATAGTTTTGGGTCTTTCTAAGGGTTTTCATACAGTTCACCCCAAGATTCTATTAAATAAATTAGAAGCATTAGGAATAAGAGGTGTAGCTAATGACTGGTTTTGATCATACCTAGCAGAGAAAGTACAGAGTAGAGGTAATACATACTTCAAATAGATCTAAACATCTAGTAAAACACTTATCAGAATCAAAATACATTAATGTAGGGGTTCCACAAGGTAGCATATTAGGACCAATACTATTCCTGATATGCATCAATGACTTTCCCAGTAGTGTTACTCATGGTGAAAAAATTCTCTTTTCTGATGACAGTAATATTATAGTCACTGAGGGAACAAGAGAACTCCTTGCTGAGAAAGCAAATGAAAGCCTCAAGGAATTTTATGATTGTTCAATAAGCAATAAAGTGACATGGAACATAAAGAAAATTAATGCATGAATTTCAGTTTGAAGAGGAAAAATGATAATGTTAAGTTAAATGTAGATGGCACCTCTATACACTCTGTAAAAAATGCAAAATTTCTTGGAATGAATCTTGGTTTTCAGTTGAAGTGGTGTGAACACACAAAGGTACTTGCAAGCACAATGTCATCAGCAATGTATCCCCTTAGAATCCTATCATCAGTGTGTAACATGCAGTGTCTTTTAGTTACATATTGTTCATATGTACACTCAATTCTTAGCTGTGGAATTTGTTTTTGGGAAACAAATGCACAAAATATGCACACAGTTTTCAAACTCCAGAAAAGAGTCATAAGAATGTAACCAAAAATACTAGTCAAGCTTATTGTTAAGATTTGTTCAAAACACTGAGGATTTTAAGTACTCCATGTGAATAAATTTGCCAGTCAGTTGTACACATCAAAAATGGCATTGGTAAATACTGCACAGACAGCTCTGTCCATGACCATGCAGTAAGAAATACACTCAACTTACATTTACCAAGAAAAAATAAACATAAAACTCAAAATAGCATTTTCTACCAAGGAATAAAACTGTACAATAAATTACCAAAACAGGTTAAAGGTATTGCAAAAATACACTTATTTAAAAAGGTAGCTAAAAAGTACCTATTATGCAATACATTTTATACATTGAAGGATTACGTAGATGAAACAGAGTAGGGGTTTGATAAAAAATGTTATACAAATAAATAATAGTAATAATGATTTTAAAACATCCAACATTCCACATAACACTTTCACTTAATGTTTTTTCCTTCTTTTTTCCTTTCTAGAAATGCCTAACCCCAAGCTATGCATAGTACAATACTAACACCGTTTCCATTTTCTGAGCTCAACATCTCACTCATTATGGAGGGATGCTGACTCAGTTTTTCAGGATAGCAAATGCAAAGTTGCGGTACAGAAAATGACCCAGAGGTCACCAGTGAGTGTGTGTGTGTGTGTGTGTGTGTGTGTGTGTGTGTGTGTGTGTGTGTAGTCAGTGAAGTGTTATGAAAAAATTTGTGTATAGTGTGTGCAGTCACTGATAGTGAGGTATGACATGTCCTATATCCTTGTAAAAAGAGATATATTGATGAATAAAGCTACTACTACTGACACTTTTCACTGGCATCAGTGCATTATTACCAACTACTCAATACAGGCTGAAGGATATACCTCATTAGAGATGTTTTCGAAGAATGCTTCATAGATAAGTGCAGTCACACAGACATCATTTCAGAATCAATGTTCATTTCGTATTTTTTAGGAATTTACCTGATGTGAAATGTACAATTTAAGGTTAATGTGATGAGGTATAAAACTGAATTTACAGTTCTCTGAAAAATTTAGGAGTTTTGACTATTTAGCAAGTAGGCTTGTTGTTACTGTGAAACAAGGTTCTGTGCAGGTGAACCTTAGATCTGCGTTTTAAGGGATGTTATTAAAATTTAGAAAGGTTCAAAGCTATGATGACTGCCTTATCACCTGTGTTTGTGTTATTATGATTGCCAATACTATGTGTTGCAACTGTTCTTGGGTGAGCAGCATCATGGAAGAGCTAACCACAGAAAACCATTGCAACTCTTTGTGAGAGTGTTACAGTCACATTGAATTATCTGTAAGTAAAGAGAACATTAACTTTTGACTTTCCAGTGATAACCATTGATGGCACTTCTCTCTGAGTGTGAATGTCTTATGTCACATTATTAAGATAGCTACAAATTCAATCCCAAGAGCGAAATGGACAAGTAACTGAAGTAGCTATCCTCTACAAACATTCTCCAGTAAAAAAGAAATGTATTTTCGTTTATAACAGCTGCTACCAGGAAGCCTATACCAGTGTTATTCTTCAAAGAAATTTATTTCCTGTGAGAATTCACTGAACCAAAATAAAATAATCTCTTAAAGCGAACACCATCTCTCATAAATTTTAGCTGCACTATCACATTTTATTCAGTAGTAGAATTTATGGACCGTATAAATTACGTGAGACTCAGCATGAGAAATCTGCTATTGAATTTTGTGCAAGTACTCTTCTAAATGAAGTAAAACTTCATTCATTTAATTTTTGTACTTTATACAGCCCTGTGTGTATATATCTGGGGGGGAGGGGGGAAGGGAGGGAGGCAGGGAGTGGGAGGGAGTGGGGAGTGAGGGAGGGAGGAAGAGAGAGAGAGAGAGAGAGAGAGAGAGAGAGAGAGAGAGAGCAAAAATGTGTATTATGTTGTGTTCTGTCACCATGTATTTCTTGGTTTTGTAAACAATAGGCCTGAACCCTTGTATTCTCAAAACACTTATGGCAACCCTCACACATGTAAATGCAAAATGTTTAAATATTCTGTTGGCTGACAACTCTATGGATGCTTCAAAATCTGAGGAATATTTATTTTTTGTTATTCATCTTGTGCTACTTGCATTAATGCATGAACCATGACCTTTTTCCTTATTAATGAAAGTACTCAGGTATCAAGAAAATATCAGACAGGTGTTTGAATGCATGAGAGTTTTACAAGCATTCCAATGACAGATTCTTAGAATAACTTTTATACATGAACATACTTACTTCCTCTGAAGTTTCTGTAATGTTGATAAGTTTCCAATCACATGATACACCTTTACAGCCATTTCTGGAATCTTCTCGCACCCTACCAGAAGGAACAAAATGAATACAAAACTTACATGCTGCAAATACAAGTGTTACATTATTAATAATTACAAGCTTACCTGCATTTCATGAAGTGGTGCTTTGCCTCTTTCATAATCTCTTGTTCAACGAAAAAGTGGGTGTTATTTGTGTTACAATTGCAGTTTTCATCTTCATCAGATACATCCTTCATACTAGTGCCTGTAAGAATTGTTTCTCTCTGTCACATTATCACACTACTCTTTCAACATTAGAGCAGAAACATTATATTTCAATAAATTTTAAGCCTTGTTCATTTCCCAAGAACTTTAAGGACTCTTATTTAAACTTAAAAGTTTATACTATGTATTAAAAGTAGAAACTTTTACAGGGTAATCTAATTTTTAATTTAAGTTTCTGGTATTTATATTTTGAAATGAATGGTCATGTGTCAAAAATAATGTAAACAGCAACCAATATTCAATTGTTTCTTATTCTACAAAGGCATGCAGCTACTGAAGAAAATCCTGCATCAACATTTGGGATATGTTATGCAGCTTTTGATGTATTTAATATGGCAGCTTGTATGCTGTAAATGATGATGCAGAACCATACCAAACTGCAAAAGGGGCATAATTTTTTCGGTTGTATTCCCAAGTCAAGTTTTATAAATTCGAGAGCTATATCTGAAATGTGAAAAGAAATAGAAATTTTTTTATCCTTGGTAACCAAACCATACACATGAATCAAACCAAAATCCTCTACATCTTAACATTACATGTGGATTCTTTGCATGGGTCCTAACATTTAGTGATATCCCAAACTTTCTAGAAGTGGCATGTCCACATTGGATACACTTTAAGAACAAGCTGTAATCAGTTTATTTATTTACATGTTTTGCATGTATACTATCAAGCTGGAGTCTTTTGCAAATGTTATACACACACACACACACACACACACACACACACACACAGATATATATATATATATATATATCTTAGTATTCTTATTATATTAGATGGTACAAGAGAGGACAAGTAGATTAGAATTCACTTAGTGAATATAAACACTTATTTACTAAGAACCCTTCGAAAACAAAACTGGATTCCCACAAGAGGATGGAATATCCCCAATGCTTTTCAATATTGTTCTAGAAAAGATCATCAGGGAATGGGAATTTCATGTAAAGGGCATCCAAATTGGTATCAAAAAAGAGAACCGAATTAAAGTCAAGTGCTTTGCTTTCACTGATGATATTGCAATTATCATCAATAACAAAATATAAGCAATTCAGGCAGAGAAAAACTACATGAAATTTCAGAAAAAAGCAGACTACAGATATCTTAAAAGCCAAATGTATAGAGAGACAGCCAGAAAATAAATCCCCTTTAATAACAAAAAATGGCAAAATTGCACAAGTCTGCCATTTTAAATACCTCGGAGAAACTATAAAGTCCTCAGGATTCCACCGAATCGCCAATGAACAAAGAATCGCCAAGCTCCAGAAGGCCTTCAAGCTAACATGGATACATTACAACAAGAAGTGCATTTTGACAGACACAAAATTAAGGCCCTAGAGAACATTGATTCTTACAGAAGCTATTTACACAGCTGAAACAATGCTGATTGATGGTCTTTCAAAAATTAGGGAAATAGAAAAGCAGGACAGAAAAATTCTGAGAAAGATTTATGGATGAAGAGAACACAAAACGAGCTCTACATGAAGACCAACACAGTAACAGACAAAATCAGAAAATGCCGAGCCAAACTTTATACACATATCCACAGGATGGAAGACTCCAGAACAGCAATGAAACTTTTCAGTGTTATAGCAAAGAATAAATGCAGCACAGAATGGCTGAAAGAAGTCCAGAGGGATCTACAGCAGATCAGAATAAAAAATCTCTAAGACCGCACTGAGTGCCAGAATAAAATCACAAGTGTGAAGTTTGAGGAAACAACATCACACCAGCCTGGTAAAAATGGACAGAAGAAAGGAAGATGGAGCAATCTGAGAGGATGAAGAGTTTCTGGGAAGCAAAGAAGAAAAACCTCCAGAGATGAAATTATGAATTCAAGTTCAATTGCTCTCCTAAAGGGGAATGATAATAATAATAATAATAATAATAATAATAATAATAATAAGGATTTTAACTTCCTTTGGAACAGTTTTGATTTACAAATTTCCAAAGCTTGCGGCAGATTGTTGAACCATATCTGTCCATTAATATGAACACTATTGTCAGTTATTTTTAATTTTGTCCTCTGCCTGAAGTAGTTCCCCTGATTTCTGGTATCATAATTATGTGTATCCTTGCAGTTTAACTGTTCAATAAAAATATAATACGTTTATACAAATACAAGGAATTATATTGAACAAAGGTTTCAAGACAGGACTCTCTGGATTTCAGTCCATGCAGTTACCTAATGACTCTCTTCTGTAACATTAACATTCTGTTCAGATGCAGGTCTGCCGCACAACCCCACAGTTCAATACCATAATTAAGAAATGCATAAACTGTTCCATAGTAAACAATTTTTAGTGTTTGGATTGGAGCTATTTTTGCAAACTGATGCATAAGATACATGCTACTTCTGATTTTCTCACACTCAAAAGTAATAAAGTTTACCCAAGGGAGAATTTTGTGCAGTTGGACATCAGGAAATTTAATATTATCTGTTTCTGCTGATGTAATACCACAAATATTGTTTGTTTCAGACTCATGAGATCCAGTTGTTTTATATGTTAGTAGCTGAGATTTACTGGTGTTGGTGTTTAGGCCCTGATGTAGAAAATGGGTGGTTACTTCCATCACACCCTTAGTTCCAACTGAGTGTAATGTCTCCAAGTCTTTTTCACAAAGTAAGAAGGTGTCATCAGCACAGGTTACTAAATGTGAGTTGAATCGTTGTATCATGTCACTGACATAAACCAAGAAGAGAAAGGGATCAAGGATTGATCCCTGAGGTACCTCCCTGGATTACTGTATCCCTAGAAGATTGGAAATCTGTTACCTTGTTATCTATTTTACATAAAAGTTTAGTACATTTTTTTGTGATTTGTCAGGTATGTGGTCAATAATTGCATAGATGAGGCCTTGATGTTGTAAGTCTTCAATTTATTAACGAGTAACCCATGGGTGACTGAGTCAAAGGCTTTGGAAAGGTTTAAGAATATGCCAGCTGTCTTCATACCTAGATCTAGGAGAGTGTACACTTTATGGAGCAATTCAGCAACTGCAGTAGTTGTACACTGACCTTTCCTAAAGCCATGCTGTTTTTCTGTTAGTAATCTGATCTTTATAAAATAAGCAGAGAGCTGAGGAAGGAGAGCCATTTCAAAAACCTTACTAAAGGGAGGGATCAATGATACTGGTATGGGGTGGTATTTGAAACCTCTTTTGTACTCCCCTTCTAATGCACTGGTTTAACAATGCTTATTTTTAAACTACTAGTGTAAGTGCTTTCTCTAATACTACAGTTTATGGGGTGCATTAGTGGTTTAACTATTTCTTTTATACATTTTTGAGTTCAACATATCATCCCATCCAGCTGAGTACTTGTTGTTTAATGTGAGGATGATCTTTCTGATGTCATTTTCTTTAATCTCATTATATTCAAAACTTATTGCTTGGGGGATGTGCTTTGGTATCTCTCGACGCATTTCTAAGGGGTGTGTTGGATTTCCTATTGGTGATATGAAATGTTTATGAAAAAGGTTACATAATGCTTTGGGTTCTTTTATAACTTTATGATCCTGTATAATGCACAAGGATTTACTGTCCATAGCTGTGGAGGTTTTTCAATAGTTATTGATCCGTTTCCATGATGTCTTTCTTACATTTGGAGAATGAAAGGTTTCATTACTGTGGATTTCTTTTCTAAGGCTTGAAAGTTCTGATTTAAAGGTTTTTTCTTAGCGGTGTTATATTTTTGTTTGAAAATGTACAGTCTGGTTGATTTGTACAGGACATCCAGGTCAGGAACATTTTGCTTGAGTGCAGCAAGACTGGATGGAAATCAGAGTTTGTTATTTCTTTCCCTCTGACTGTGTATTGGCCCCGTCTGCATTTCTTTAATGGGACAACAGGAATCAGTGTGTCTCAATAGGATGCTATAGAACTCATCCCATTCGTTATCTGATCCTTCCACATGGTAGATCCGATCCCACTTCTCAGCTAGTTTAATTTTCAGAGAGTTGATAGTACTATTGCTCATAAATCGTTTCTTTTCAAACGTTTTCGGTATTATTTTAGGAGCTGTTTTTCTATATTTTATCTGCTGTGCATGTGGTCTGAGTAATGAAGGTCTATGTTACTAAGCTTAGCAGTGTCTTCAGTAGTTTTGTTAATTATTGCATAATCTATCCAGGTAGAACTAGAATCTGAAACTCTGGTATCCATGGTAACTATGTTTCTAAGATGATATGAAGTTGATACATCTACTAGTTTCATGTTAGCAATGCTGCTGGACTTGGCATCAATGCATAGTAACGTCATTAGGACCAGTTGGCCCAATTATGGTACTGAAGCTGTTGAGAAAATGGAGTACATCTGCACAAGGTGGTCTGTATATTCCTAATATTTTATGTTTTACTACATTGACTCCATGCTCTTTTAGTCGATTTGAAACACAGTTGTTACAGGCTTTATATGGACAGCTTGTGACACAAAAGCACAGATATATCTTTATTTGAAACTGAGGAATCAAACTTTCTGACAGATTTGGTTTTACATCTGAAACTGCCATATAACATCATTTATATCAATGTACAAGAACAATTCACCTAAGCTACACATGCAATATGCATCACTTCTCATTCCAGTAACAGAGCTGAAAATAAAGGAAATACACTGAAGTGCCAAATCATTATGGTCACCTGCTTAATAGCATGTTGATGTGCCTTCGGAATGCAATACAACAATGATTTTGCATGCCTTGGTTTGTCACGTACTAGGTAGATTTCAAGAGATGTGAGGCACTAGATATCTGTGTGTAAGTGACAGTTAAATGAAAATGAGAAATATGTGTAAAAAATAAGTAAGCTGTTTATTATTTCAAAAGTAACTGCCATAGCTGTTAATATATTTATCCCATTGTGAGACAAGTTGATCAGTGGATTCATGGAAAAATGTTTGCAGTTGCCTATGGAACCACGATAATACAAAAGCGTGGACCTCTTCATCGGAAACAAATCATAAGCCACAAATGTGTTTCTTCAGGGCTCCAAAAAAATGGCAATCACGTGGGGAGAGATCTGGACTATATGACGGATGTATAGGGGATTCCCAGCAAAACTTTTTCATTATACTTGAAACAAACTTGCAACACTCACAATCATAGTCCTGTAGGCAACTACAAACATTTTTACATAAAGTCATGCTATTTCTTGTCTCACTGTGGGATAACTGTATTAAGACATGTCTGCTTGTGTCTGTGTATGTGCGGATGGATATGTGTGTGTGTATGTGTGTGTGTGTGTGTGTGTGTGTGTGTGTGTGTGTGTGTGTGCGAGTGTATACCTGTCCTTTTTTTCCCCTAAGGTAAGTCTTTCCACTCCCGGGATTGGAATGACTCCTTACCCTCTCCCTTAAAACCCACATCCTTTCGTCTTTCCCTCTCCTTCCCTCTTTACTGACAAAGCAACCGTTGCTTTGTTTTTAGATATATTTTTCCCACGTGGAATGTTTCCCTCTATTATATATATATATATATATATATATATATATATATATATATATATATATATATATATATATATATATATATATGTGTGTGTCTGCTTGTGTCTGTGTATATGCGGATGGATATGTGTGTGTGTGCGAGTGTATACCTGTCCTTTTTTCCCCCTAAGGTAAGTCTTTCCGCTCCCGGGATTGGAATGACTCCTTACCCTCTCCCTCAAAACCCATATCCTTTTGTCTTTCCCTGCCAGCGCTTTTGTTTGGTAAGTCTCATCATCTTTCTTTTTAAATATATTTTTCCCACGTGGAATGTTTCCCTCTATTATATATATATATATATAAATTTGGAGTTTGCATTAGCATTTTCCTCATCATCATTAGAATGATTCCCTATTAATTTCTAGTCCAGTTATATACTTCCCTTACCACATCATGTGTCCACAAAGCAGTGGGCTGGCGTCATGAGGTATCTTGTCACTGTGTTCAAAGTTGGTTTCAAGGAAGTTGTTATAGTCTTACAGCCATTGAAGCATACTGTGCAACAGATACAGTATAGAGAAAAACTATTAGGATCACTTTTATTTGCCATGTGGTACTCTATTTCACTTACATGTTTGGAATAGTGGCAGAGAACCTGCAGGCCACTTGCAATTACACCATTGGAATCGGTCTAAACTTTATAATGTCCAAGATTGTGACAAGTATTTCAGCTTCTACTTTTCATGTTGCAATTATCTGCTACAGTACATATATCATAATAAAATAGTATTTTGAATCAGGTGTTTCACTTATGGTCTGCAGATCATGCCATGAAATAAGAATTTTAAATGTGTGGAATAAGCCAGACATGTCAATTATGCTCCCAAAAAGTGAGCTTTTGTTATGTGATTGTAGTACAAGAAAATTATTCTCCTAAAATATGGGAAACATTTATCTCAGAAAAACTGGCTTGCTTAATGAGATCAATGGCTCTCATTTCCACAGTATTCACTTTCAACAAATGACAGCACCCAATACAACCCTG
Source organism: Schistocerca cancellata (assembly GCF_023864275.1). Taxonomy (NCBI): domain Eukaryota; kingdom Metazoa; phylum Arthropoda; class Insecta; order Orthoptera; family Acrididae; genus Schistocerca; species Schistocerca cancellata. Next base: position 454,834,270 of record NC_064629.1, read on the forward strand.
TGTAGGACAGTGGTTGAAACTTATACGAAGAGGTATTAACTGATAATTAGCAGTTGTGGATATATATCAATAAAGAGGATACCTGATCCAGTTTGGTCTATTCTAAAAAGATGCAATTTTGAAGGAAGAAGAGTGAACACCACCACTGGAGATTGATCACAAGTTCGGATTGGGCAGAATAAGGAATGAAATTGAGGGAAACCCCAGAAAACCTGAATCTGGATCCCTGGCTGGGGATGTGAATCTCATTCCTGCCAAGTGTGCGTACAACAGATATTGGTCTCATATTAGAAAAATATCTCCCTTATCTGCATTACTATAAAAAAACATGTAAATAATCTGCATACAGTTGTGAAGTAGTATTTTAGTAACAATAAAGGAAATTTCTGGATGGAGCAATAGGTAAAATAAGGGAAAGGCAACCACTCACCTGTAGCACAATGATGCGTGGAACACAGTAATATACTGTATAACAGAAAATGGAATTTACACTAGTTTTTGAGCACTAGTTCTTTTTGCAGCAACCATACAAACATTCACACACACAACCACACAGTTGCCAAAATGAAGACTTCCTTGGTTATGGTAAGCCTAGCATTAATCTTGCCATGGCCATAGGAGTTGCAGTATAGTGTCTGTGTAATTGTGTGTGTGAATGGGTGTACTATTGCTAGAAAAAAAGCTAGTGTGAATACCGTTTTCTGTTGTGCAATATGGTGCTCCACATGTTAGTCATGTAGGCTACATTAAAAACATAAATTTTAAAAAATTTATCAGACCACAATCCCTCATGAGTGCTCATACACAAAGCATGCAACTACACTGTGAACCATCAAGTTATACTGGTAACTACAACAGGAAACTGGATGAGAAATGCATATAATTTGTGATGAACAAATAGCATGTTTTGTGCAGATGAATTCATTATGCTGGTATGCAGTTGCTACATTTAAAACAAAATTCACACACAGGCAAGTGTATAAGAGATAATTAAATAATTTTTGCATGGGTAGAAATAGTGATTTGTCACTGACAGACGTTATATAGGAGGAAATATCCATTTCTTCTGAGTGGTGGAATTCTGCAATTTCAGTGATAAACAGGGAAATTTGCAACATGAAATAAAAATAATTATGAAATAATAATCTGTTGAATATCTTTTTAATGCTGATACATGCCCGTAGAAGTGTAAGTGACAGAATGTATAAACTACATATTTATGATAAATGGAGGGCCTTTATACATTTGTAGGAACCAGTTACAGATATCTCAAGAAAAGCCAACACGGTTCATACAGATATTAGTTCTAAGACTGTAGTATTTTGATTTTTCACTTTCCTGCAGATATGAAGCGGTCATTGAATGCGACTAGGTCACAAAAAGTCATTATCCATTTATCAAAATGGTGATGCCACTAAAAAAAAAATGGAGACCATACTGCATTACAACAAGATAATTGATTGAGTACTAGGATCATCACCTGGTGCAAACTGACTACTGTTAAGCAAGGTGCCATCCAGTACAATTTTAGTCAGTGTGACAATATTTCATGGAAGTTCATGAACACAATGAATGAGCATTTGGGTGTTTTAACTCTATAGCGTGAGTGTGTGTAACCAAACAGGGTACAATACAAGTGCCATTGCCATATTTGCTTATGACATACAAAGGCCCACAGTTTGAGTCTCAAGATTTTGAAGGTTCTTGTACAAAGAGTGGCATCCAGCATGTTACCACCTGTCCCTTTCACCCCAGTCCAATGGAGAGATGCAACAGCTGGTCTGTATATTCAAAACACAGATGAAAAAATATATCACTCAATTTCCTCCTGAGGAAGCCCTCGAGAGGTTCTTGTGTTCATGTAGGTTCCCGCCTCCTCCAGCTCTCGCACCATCTTTACTCTGGGCACTACCAAGCTGAGTAGTCAGCACTGGGACACCTCCATCCCCCAAACCCCTGTCACTGCTGATGCTGTCAGCTTCTCTGATGCCTCCATTGCTAAGTGCCTCTCTGGGTGTGGATATGGATATAGCACCATCATCACCAGTGATCCATTACAGCTTCTCATGGGGGAGTGGGTACCACATCTGCCTGCACCACACCATTTGACACCATATTCTCCTGTGATAGCACAACACCTGCTCCAGCCATCATCATCTACCAATGAAGACATGGAAATCTCCACAATGAACACTTGTCCCCAAGGGTATGGGGTTCTGAAACCCTATAGTGTGAGCATGCATAATCAAACAGCACATGATTTAAGTGGTTCTACAGCCCATCTAGACAGGTTGACTTGCAGCCTGGATGCAGCAAGCAGTGTGCCATGTACACAACAGGTCAATATAAGCCGAATGCGCTGGGCCCTCAGTCTCACTTGTTTACTTGCTTCATGTATGCTCACCTACAAGACTGTATTAGTGGTGTGTTCTATGGTTAATGATACTTTGTACTGTCTTATACTTCATTCAGTGTTATTGTGGATCTCTTGATGTGGAAGCAAAATATAACTTGTATGAGCATTTGGGTGTTTTAACTCCACAGTGTGAGTCCTGATGTTGTATCTGTATGAAGTTACAACTTCCCAGGATTTTGAAAGATTGTACTTAGTAACCATGTCTTACACAGATACCATCTTCAAAAATTACTCATTTGGAGCAATAAGCATGTTTATTGGATACCAGTACTTGACAATTTTGAGAAGTTCTTCTGGTGTGGTTATTTGAAGGGGTGTACATGTTTTTTACACTAATAATATGAGACTACAGAAATGTGGGTGTATGGTGTATAGAATGGAGACCAGTCCAGTGGCAGAAGGTGTAAGATACATGACACATTAACATGCTACAATAATGAGCTGCTGCTCACTGTAAAAGTATACATGTGTCTTACCAGACACAGAGAACCCTTTATGGACTCCACTAATATTTCACTATTCCCTAAAGATTAAAGCTACTCTAGATGATAATATATGTATCCACCACATAAGTCTTTAACATCCTGTGTGATTTCAGGTCAGAAGACACTGCAGAGAATTTCATTATTTTGAGTTGCCAACCAACACTCCAAAATTTTCAGCTGCTGTTGACTTGGGAGACCTCACAGAAAAGTACACATATCAGTCAGCAACTTATACTGACATTAACACCCACAATGTAAACAACTGCAGTGACCATATGCTGAAGCTAATCCTGACTAGACATTATTACACTATGATTCTGGAACACTGCTGTACATGAAGGGAAAAAATTATTGAGGCTAACATGTGTACATGTATCCCAGTGGTCATACTTTCAACACAATAATGCCATTAAGAAAATAATTCTTGAAACTGAAACAATTTAAGATGTTTGCTGTCACAATATTAGCAGAGACAAAAATTCTTGTGAAGGCATTTAGTACTTCTGCATTAAGTTAATGAGACTCCAGTGCAAAATGCATAATACATCAAAACTGAGAAAGCTATTTCAAAGAAGCAAAATACCTTCGTAGGGAAAGAAAAATATTATTGTTTGTACCTTGTTTAATGAAATAAAATTGACTCTGACAACATTTCTATCTTATGTAAAATTCTGTTCTCATAGAGATACCGTAATGAGGGACTGCATTATCATACTGAAAAATCATACAGAAGTGATATACTGGTCAACAGTTATGTGTTAAGCTTGACAAACACTGAGTAAATAACATGTGTGCACAATATTGTATTGCTTCTACAATATATTATTGGCATTCAGTATAATCCAGCAGCATCCAATAAAAATCAAATGAGGCCAAATTAAATATTGCTATCATTACAGGGTGTTCAACTGGTAGGGGGAAGAAACTGGTCAATAACTTACTAAAGAAATTATCCTGCTTTTATGATGAATCGTTAAGAAAAGACTACAGGAAACGTAAATTGGGATGAAAGGACCAAGATTTAAAATTGGCTTTTTGAAACCTCAAGATCCATGTATAGTGCTATGTTACCTTGTGTAGAATTAGTCTTGAAACGTGGGCCCATGACAAGAGTTCCGAAAAAGCTTTAGAATATAATTACATAAGTAGGAGCATTATTAAGAAATAAAGACACTGGAAAAAGGTGAGATGAAGTGATTGGGGCTTGCTCTTCAGCTGCAAAGCTGGAGTCACAATAAATCACTACATTAGGGACATGAACAAATAAGAAGAACTATGAATACAAAAACTTGAAGTGAGATAATTGAACTTACAGAAGGAAACAGAAAAAAACCAAAAATATGAAGAACCTGAGAAGAAGGTACCTAATAAATTGCATGAAACAGAATGGATGGCAGCTGTATTAATGTACAGGTCCTTATCACAGCTATAATTTGCACAGGAGAAGATAGGTACACATAATATTTCACACCCAAAGAAAAACTAAATAATGACACAACAATAGTGAGCTTTTGTATGTTCTGGTGAGCTGTTGTTTCCATTTTATGCGCAGCAGTTCAAAAACTGACCCAGCAACTTTCTTGAGGTGCTGTGCGTTTTCCTGTTACATGTACTTGCTGTCTGGACCCGAACCAGGCTGACTGTTAAATTCTAGGTAGCGAGTGCTATGGCTGGAGTCCAGGCAGCAAGACTCACAGCAACTGAAGATGATGGGTTGATCGCTCATTGAAATACTGTATACCAAATGGAAACAACAACTCACCAGAATACCCAGAAGCACACTATTAATCAATAATGCCAAAAAAACTGAGAATACATTGATACAATAGATAAGCAAAACACACACACACACACACACACACACACACACACACACACACACACCAGAAATAAAATTTCATTTACCAGTAATTGATGGCTGTGAACTATGGTGAATCTCTTCTGACAAGCCTTTGTTTTCACCAGTACAAGTCTTAATTCCACATATCATAATTTCTGAATCACAAGGGCGACTGGTGTTGTCAGAACTGCTTTAAGAAAAACACCACACTGTGTAAGTATGAGTATGTAAAGAAGTGTCACCCACAGAAAGCATGTGGCTTAGGGTACTCACAGAATCAACTCAAATGTATTGTTGGAACTGCAGAGCATCAGTTCCTCACTTTCAGTTGCTCGCTGACACAATAAAAAATCTTCGTTACCAAGTACCACATATGCTGCAATAGGTTCAGAAAACCAAATGATTATGACAAGTAAATGCACATTATAACACCAAAAAACTCAGTAAAAATATATCTATATCTATATTCTATGAAACACTGTAACATGCGTGGCACAGACTTCCCCAATTATCACTTACTGGGGCTTTTTCCCATTCTATTCCAGTATGTAGTAAGTAAAGAATCATTGCTTAAATGTCTCTGTATGTGCTGTAATTAGTGTAATCTTGTCTTTGGGCCCCATATTGGAGAGGTACATAGGCAGTTTTAGTAAATTCTTTGATTACTCACTTTATGCTGGCTCTTTAAACTTTTTATGTATGGTAGGGTTTTGTAGGATAGTCAGCATCTGTTGTCAAATGATTGCCAGTTCAGTTTTTTTTTCTAAGTGATGCTTTCCCATGGGTCAAGCAAACCTGTGACCATATGTACTGTCCTTAATTGTATACATTCAGCATATGCTGACAATTCTGTTTGGTTTGAGTACCAAAAACTTGAGCAATGTTGTGGACTGATTACCTTTTCCCAGTATCCTCCCAACAAAACGAAGTCCACTGTCCACTGTACCTAAGACTGAGGCTATGTGAACATTCCATTTCATATCCCTGTAATAAACGACCTTGTCACTTTGGCAAATCCAATTCCTGCACAATCACCAAAGTTAAGTGATATTGGACCTAGATAATATTTGGATGGGTGATGATCTGGGGAAAACCAAGTGCCAATGGGTTTAAGGATATGCAAGTCGCCTGATTGGCATCCAATTGAAAGGCTTACACTAGGCCACGGTCCCATATGACATAACTGGTTTTCTCTGAAGTGAAGCAACATTATGATCAGCCAATAGTTGGATTGGTGACCGTTCAGAGGAAACCAGGTGCCATTGGTTTTAAGGACACGCAAGTCACGAAAGTAGCGTCCAACTGAATGTGAAGGGACCCGGTTTGATTCCCAGCAGTGACATGGATTTTCTCTGCTCGGGGACTGGGTGCTGTGTTGCCTTAATCGTCATTTCATCCTTGTCGACATGCAAGTTGCCGAAGTGGCGTCAAGTTAAAAGACTTTCACCAGGCGACTGGTATATCCAGCTGGAGGTCCTAGCCACATGCACATATCCCTACAATTTGTACCAAGGAATTTCTTTGGGTTGACTGATTCCAATCACGACTCATTAATATCGTCATCTTTAAGCAGAACTGCCAGTATACGTAAAAATAAATGAATTATATGCAGTGTGGTGTTTCGTAACTAACTTCTATAATTATTTCAAAAATGACTAATTATTTCAGTTGGTGAGATGATGGAAGATAATCTTCTTAAATTGCCTTTAGCAAATAAGCGAGGTGTAATGTGTATTTGGAGCGTACAGCAAGGAATACGAAATTTTAATGTCACTATTCGAGAGCAAGTGGCTTTTGGTCTCATCTTTGTTGTTCTGTGAGTTACAGGTATCATCATATCAAAACTGTAGCTTCTCAGTAGCAACTGAAGTAGCTGTGATTTATGTACTTATTCATTTAACACACAACTCGATAAATAAAAACAGAGGTGGTATATAAATACGTGAGTTTGGCTGTCAAGTATATTTATGAATGTTGAGCTCTAGTGTGATTGTGGAAACATCGCCATGCCGCCTAATCTTTTCTCCCAAGAAAATTTTTCTCGAAGTTGTTGGCGCTCTCCCCTAGTGGGGAGACGGGTGGGAGGAGGCAGTGACTAAAAGATGAGGCGATGGCTTTCATTGACATATTCATAACTTTATATTTTGTAAGTGGAAGACTTCCGGTGGACAAATATTGCTGGAGTCAGATTTCATTTCCATGAACCAAGGTAGGAGCTCCCCATCGTTAATTTTCTGTCTTATTTCACGGGAACTGACCAGCAGATCATATGGGCAGGAGTGCTGAGAAAAGTAAAACTAAACTCCGTCCGAACAGGTCTCGGAATGCCCAATGGTACTGACCGACCACCGTGTCATCCTCAGGCTGCAGGATACGGAGAGTAAGTGGTCAGCACACCGCTCTTCCGGCCGTTGTCAATTTTCGTGAACGGAGACGCTACTGCTCAGTCAAGCACTTCTTCAATTTGCCTGACAAGAGCTGAATGCACCCCGCTTACCAACAGCGCTCGTCACACCGGATGCTCACCATACAAGTGCTTGCTAAGCACCACAGCTTCGGTGATATGACGGGAACCGGTGCTACCATTGTGGCAAGGCCTTTGGCAGTGCTGAGAACAATTGTGAGTAATATTTCATCGTGCAGCCCTTGCAACCGTCTACCTGCAGGGTTAACTGCTTACCTAACATTTAACGCTAACATTTAACGGCCAGTATTGACAATAAACCGCTTGACAATGTGACTATTACTTCCTTGCAACAGTGACTACAAGAATAGATTGTCAATCACAGACACTGTGACTGTCCACTCGATTTCAGCCAGGCTTCAAAGGTAGCGAGTTAGCTAGGAGTTGCATTCTGGTACACGTTCAGTAGAAGTAGTTAACCGGATTTAAAATAAAGTGATAGAAGTTCCGCCATTCCCATGGATATGCTTACTCGCAATGGTAACAGGAGATCTCATGGAAGTGATTTAGTGAGTACCCTTTCTCCTTCGAAAATAAGCAGATCTAATAAGGGAAAAGATTCGCCTTTAATTGAATTACATTGTTCTTTTCGCATTTTCCTCGGTTGCTATCAGCAACGCTAGCTCTACACGCAAGACCAAAGTGCATAAATATCAAATTGATTAACATTAGGCTTTGCCAGCATCCTTTTGAGTAGTGAGGAACGAGCACAATGCTCTATAGCTTGAAGCCAATAAAACTAAAGAGACGCCTACAAACAAAACATCCAGCCACCAAATTTTTAAGCGTCATAAGCAAAACCTTGAAAAAATGTCAGATTCCTCAAAAACTCAGTATCAGTTCCTAAGAACGCCCTAAGAGAATCGCTAGACGTACCGACGTCCTACTTAACTGCAAAATCAAAATGACCACACAATAAGGTGAGAAAGTACTTCTTCTCTCAGCCGTTTAAATGTGCGGGATCATGTATGGAGAAAGGTTTGGCGAGAGTCTGAAGCTGACACCACTCTCAGATGACAGTGCTTCGTCATATTGATGCCATAGCCTCTGACACGAAAAAGATCAATTGCTGCCACGACTTCAGGATAGCTCGAAATTCTTGTTTTTGTAAGCTACTATTATGGAAAAGAAATGCACGATGAATTTCTATTTTGTAAAGCTCTGGAAGGAAGGACTACAGGTGAAGATGTTTTCTTTGTTATGAATTCCTTGTTTTGCTCACAATAATCTGTCATCGACAAATAGAATGGATATACGTACCGATGGAGGTGCATCATTTACTGGAACTAAACAAGGGTTCATGGCAAGAGCATGAGCTGTTACACCTTCTGTAAAATTCAGACATCGCATGATACACAGGGAAGCATTCGCTTCGTAACTAGTATAACCGGAAGATAAAGTTTTAAACAACGCAGTCAGTCAGTCAATGTTGTAAATGTGGTGTGGAACAATAGGCTATTTTTCATTCTCTGCAAGTAGATGGACTCTACTCATGGTTCACTTCTATTGCTTGATTCGTGGTAAAATTCTACATTTGTTGCGTTGTGGAGCTGAAGGATGAACTTCGTCTTTTCCTATTGAATATCATTCCTACACTCGCGGCTCTGTTTGTGGATGAAAAATGGGTTCTAATATTGTGCTACTTGGCTGACGGTTTCTATAGACTGAATGATCTTAACGTATCACTTTAAGACCGAAACAGTAATCTCTTTAGAAGCGAGTTTGCGTTTAAGAGAAAACTTGGATTTCGGAAAACCCAGATGGAATAGGGTAGCTGCAACATGTTTTCTTATCTGAAGAATTGTGTGAAGGAAAATGATCTGGTAGAGGGTAAAAGGAATAGAACTGGCGCAGTACCGGTACATCTCTAGAACCTTCCTTAACAACTCGAGGATAAATTTGCAAGACTTTCATCTCAGTTACATTGGATCCACAATCCGTTCGATACGATCATAACAGGCCATTTGTCAGCCGTAGAAGAGGAAGAGCAAATAGATATCTCAAGTGATGGCACGCTTCGGAATTAATTTAAATACAAGTCTCTCGAAAATTTTTGGGAGCAGACACGGAATGAATATCCCATTCTGGCAGGATGGGCAGACGCTGGAGTCCTGGACTACGCGGCTGGTCCCGGCGAAGGTTCGAGTCCTCCCTCGGGCATGGGTGTGTGTGTTTGTCCTTAGGATAATTTAGGTTAAGTAGTATGTAAGCTTAGGGACTGATGACCTTAGCAGTTAACTCCCATAAGATTTCACACACATTTGAATATTTGGCAGTGGACGCGGTTTTACCCTTGGCATTAGCTTACTTATGTGACTCGACATATTCCGCAATGGCGTTAATCAAGACGAAATATCTGCCTCGACTGCAGCTGGAAGGAGATCTGCGAATTGCTGTTTCAAAGACTCAACCAAACTTGGATCTGCTACCTTCATAAATTCAAGCAAACCAATCACAATAAATGTCTAAATGTCAAAAACTTACGGAATCTTGAACGGTGTGCACTTCTACTTTTGTTTATTTCCTATCTGTATGATCAGTTAGAGTATAAATGTTTCTAAATTGGCATTTAAACGTTAACTATTATCCTGTCGTCATTTTTACGTATGATCTTTTTAATACTAAAACAATCTAAATGAATTAAAAACTGTATAGGTGGAAACCGTTAAACTTTAACTAACTAATTTGTGAACTAATTGGTAAACAAAAGCATGTGATTTAATACACATGTTCCTCAATTCCAATAACTGCACATGTAGATATGGTTATTTATAAACTGGTTGGAATTCTTAACTTTCACTACCTCTGAGTAATACAAACATACGATAATTAAAAATGTTTAATTCTGATATGCCCAGAGGACCCTCTCTAATTATTGTTGTTGTTGTAACCTACAGTTGCAGTAATTAGAGGTAAATGGATATCGTGGACCGTTTTTGAGCGAAGTGTGAGAAGTGCTGAGGACAGAAAAAAGTGGGGTTGGGTGGGGGTTGCAAAGTAGTTTATGATTCGGAAGTGATGCACGACGGAAAAAGTGTGAGAACCCCTGGTTCTCAAGCTGTGGGGTGCGACCCCCAGGGGACATGCAAATGTCATGCAAGAGTGCGAGGTATAAAAAAAATTAGTAACGAACAATGCCGGTGAGCCCTGGCAATAGTGACAATTTAGGGGGAAAATAATCTGAGGATATGGAAAGAAGATACCGTTGATCTGGATTGAATTTCGTCCGTTGTCTGTGTTACGCCAGAGGCACTCTGCGACAGTGAAACCGCGATCGTACTTTTAGCATAGTTTGAAATGGTCTGGTGAGTTCGGTGACGTCGGACATTGGCGAAATCACCCTTTGTTAGCTGCTCTGTGGCTGTATCCTTGACTAACGCGCGCAGTGCAAACTTTGGCTCGTGTATCTCGACGTCTCCTTACAATCTTTCAGACTTCACGAGGAAGACTTGATCACAGTACGAAGCGTTTCTTGGTTAGCGACAGACATGAAGGCACCAATGGTAGATCAAGTGGTGGAGGGGAGGGAGACATTCCAAAGGCGAAAATGAGAAGGTCTAATGAGAACTAGTCTAGTTACTGCTAGGCTTCACGAAAATTACAATACATGGCGAAGAAAATCCGTAGTGTGTAATTTGTTTCACGTGTTTAACACACGGACGCAGAAACCCTAGTTTTACCATCAGCGATTGATATAGTACAACAATGTTTGGTGACGTATTTGGTCAACACTTGAAACGTATTCCTGTCTCTAATGACACAGTGAGTAGAGAAATTTAGACATTTCTGATGATTTATTCGCATTTCAAGTGGACAAAGCGACAGACATTCATTACGATACTCATTTGATTGCTTATTTTCATTTCGTTACTGAGTTTAACGTTCGAGAAGAATTGCCTTTCTGTGAGCAGTATTACATGTGGAGAAAATGTTGGCAACGATGATATCTCTGAAATTACAAGTGGCTGAGCCACTCTGATTCATAAGTCGTCGTCATGACGTGTGCTCAAAGCCTTTTTCATATGACCAGTACTTCTTTTTAATAAAAACGGGATATCATGGAATGTGTGCAATCGATTATGGAGATGGAGCTCACTCAGTGTCTGGAATTAATGATCGACTGCAAGCGAAAGCTAAAGCTGTACCTCCTGATGCAGTCATGACTCACTGCAGCATACATCGGGAGGCACGTCACGAAATGCTACAAACGGTTATGGAAGCAATTAATATTGTTTAGGCAAAGTCTATAAATTTTTAAAGTGCTATGTGAGGAGATGGATGCTGAACACACTTTTTTTTAGTAATGATTTATGGCTTTGAAGGGGTAAAGTACTAACAAGAATGTCTGAAGTGAGGACTGGGTATTCTGTTTCGTAAAGGAGAAAAAAGTCGTTCTCTGGCAGACTGTTCCAGCAACGGAGATTTTCTATCGAAAATAGCTTACGTCACTGACATTTTTGAGAAACTAAATATTCTTAACTCTTCAGAACAACGTTATCAAGCAACTATACTATCTTGGAATGAAAAAATGAAGGAATTCATGATGAAATTAGAGCTGTGGCAAAACCGAATGGAAAGTGGAATGCTAAATATGTTCCCTACTCTAGCGTCACTGTTAGAGAACACAGATAAACCAATACTTCCCGTGGAGATAAAAGTCTGCCTCTTTCATTATCTTGCAACACTAAAAGTTCAATTTGGAACGTATTTCAGCGACGATTTTGATGAATTTAATTTGATTAAAAATCCGTTCATAAATGCTCCTGGACTCTCATGTCTAAATATAAAAGAGCAGGAACAATTTATTGATCTCACTTGTTATGATTCACTATAATGATGTGTCATTGTTGGCGTCTTGGAATTCCCAATGCTCAGCGAAAATGCAATCAATTTCGAGTGCTTGTTTCTATTATTACACTCCGTGTTGAGAAACTTTGTTCTCAAAAGGAAGTTTATCCACCACACTGAAGTTTGTAATTTATATTTTAATGCTTTTTATAATCCTGTGCTGAAATGTAAATATTATTCGTTTCATAGTTTTTGAAAAACTCAAAGTGTGACAAATATAAACAATTGTTCCGTATTTTCCTTGTAGTAAGTCTTTTAATTTTGTTTCCTTTGAGTAAAATGTCTCTAAACCAATTTTCTAAAACAGAGAATAAGGAAAAGAAAGTAAAAAAATGACTATTTCCATTAATAAAATAGGCTGTGGAAGAGGGCCCAGAGGAAAAAGTCTGAAAATCATTGGTCTAGACGACACGTCATGACGACGACTTATAAATCAGAGTATGTGATTGGCTCAGCCACTTGTAATTTGAGAGATATCATCGTTGCCAACATTTTCTCCGTATGTAATACACATTTCTTTATAATTAACTAAATTCGTGAGGTAAATTCAGAAACATTGTGTTATGCGATAGAGATTTTCCCGACGAGTGGTTTGATGCATATGATGTACGTACAGTATATAGTTCGTCAACTATGAGGAATTACATCAAGCGTTTGGACAGAAGTTAATATGGAGAAAGGCTACCCCAAAACGTGCGTATGGTGCACTATTATCTGTAACAGTGCTAATAACTCTGACACTCTGTTGCTATTAAAAGTAATTCTACGGGAAATTGAATCTTTTAGAGCATAAGAACGCTTGAGGGATTTTCTGCACGTATACTTGTGTGTAATGGTAGATTTATTTTCTGTATATCTGAATTATTGCGGCTTAGTTGCAAACTGGTTCCTCGTTAATCTGTAGCAGTTACTGAACTCTCATTATGAAATGTTTCTCCATAACACTCGGCATAATGCCACTGAAAGTAGTCTTACTGTCAAAAAATACCAAGCTAGTTGTCGCTGTGGTGAGACACTGGACGCTCATTGGGGAGGAGGGCGATCCAGATTTAGATTCCCTTTGGCTTCCGTGAATGACTCAACTAAAATTCCGGGGTTGACATGGTCAACTACATTCGCCATCCCTCCCCGGTCGGAACATGAGTTCCGTCCCTAGCCGTCCATACTCATGTATGGAAACATATCGTCCTAAAAACAAAAGAATCGTAAACGGAAATGAGACGAAATCCATTCGTAGAATACACAAATCTCACCAGAATTAAATCATAATCTAGGTATCAGAGCTACGTCACCTTGTTAGTTACGTGGCCAACACGTTACCAACAAGAATTTTGCTAGTCGTTAAAATATTTATTTAAAATCTTGCTGCCTTTAGACTGCTAAGTGAACCCGTTGATGTATGTACCTAAACACAGAACTGTATCTGCAACTTTCCGGTAGTGGCGCTAAATGTCTTAAGTTGTAATGTAACTTCGGAAAGAAACAGTTAGCGATGATTGACTAAATGCAAGTTGTAATAAGATATAATACTGCTTTTTCTTTACTGCCTAAAATATACAAGATGACAGGTTTCTTGCCGCGATGTGTCCGCGACTTGTATTGGGAAGAAGCCAGAACATGGAAATAGAGTATATGCTTCCGAAACTTGACGGACACACTGCGAAATGACACGGCAAGAAACTCGAGAAAATTTTAGTGCACTGAAAGGGCGTTAAAAACTTGCATTTTCAAATAAAAGACGTGCTATAATTAGGATATTCTACTTACTTACGTCATTCAGTAGCTATTCGTAGGTAACAATTATCTAGTGATTATTTTGATTACCACCATACCAAACGTGTATCTAGCTATTAGTTTCATTGTGTATACCAAGTCTTCAAATACGCGTAACAACGTATCTAACAGGAGAAAATCTGTCGGTGAAATCTCTCAAACTGACATAAATTTTCTTCTAAACGTGTCTTTTTAAAAAAACAAAAGACAGTGAAAAACTTTCCCGAACAACCACAAAATGACAACAATGCTCTGATAGTCAAGCACAAGGAAAGAAAAATATATCTCGTTAAGCCATTCATATTTTACGAAGTATATTTGCAACGCATCTGTTCGCAGACGGGAAATATTAATCACTATTCAAGCTTTGAATTTTTTTCCCTTTGTTTCATATTTACTCACAGAGCACAGCAAAGACTGCGAAACAGAACGTAACTCGAACCATCGCTCTTTCGACGGATGCGCAGCAACGATTTCCACCTCTGCTTACGCACTGTTGCCAACAGACTACCGCAACCCGTATATGTACCACTCTCCAGCCGTGCATAGTTTCGCAACAGTCAGCCGTCGCTTATAGCCGTCTTGTGACTCAAGTTCTCGCTGTAACGAAACGTAACGACTCCCGTTAAACGGGAATAATTTACACGATAAACGTCGTACTCACAATAGCCTGACTGACGTTATTTTCGAGTCGTAAGTTGATTACTCAGAATAGGAAGTTGAGGCAGATTCTTGAATACGCACGCTGTTTTCACACATTCTGTCTCCGTTAAAAATTGTAAGTCACTTATATAACGTATGTTCAGTTATACAATAGAGCTTTATGGTGATCATAAACAGAATGTGCACCAAATAGAAAGACTTTAAAATGTCCTACATGTAGAATGTCATTTCATTGTGAGAGGAAGGAAGGAAGATTAGGATGAATCACATCGCAGGCCATTAGAGATAGACCACAAGTTCATAAAGGACAAGTATGGCGATGAAAGGCGGCTTTGCCGTATTCAGAGGAGCCATCGCTTAAGCAGTGTAGGGAAACCGCAAATAAACCTAGAGCTGGATAGCCGTAGGATGATTTGAAAGCGCCTCCTCTATAATATGAGTCGAGATTAACTAGTACAGAACGCAGTGGAGAAGAGAAAAGGGTACTCATGAGCTTTTTCCATGGAAATATACATAACGCCGGGATGGCCAGAAAATCGCAAAACAAAAGAAACATAATTTAGATTTTAGGACAGGGTTATTAGATGCTAAGTTAAAATTATGATGATTAAGCAAGGAAAAAGGAAAAGACTACTGAGGGTCGAAGCCCTACTCCCCCGCCCCCCCCACCCCCGCCCCCGATTAAGAAACTTTTGCATTAGATAGGTTTCCATAGCCGGACCTGAAGTGTCTGAGCCCGCAACAGATTTCTTCTCAAGGTACAATACTAATTAATAAGGTTACACAATCGATTTTGAATAACGCGCTCTGGTGTTAAGGACCCTAATCAATGTATCCTGAGAGTGGTCCCTGCACCCCCTCTGTAACCGTTTACTATGATAGAGGATTTAATAGCTATGAAATCAAAGTAATCTATTACAGTAAGTAGAATTTATTCCAGTAATAACGTTATATTTTTCAAAGACTAAAGGATTTATTCCAGTAATATCGTTAAATTTTTCGAAGATTAACAATTATGATTCACAAATGCCTCTGAGCACTATGGGACTTAACTTCTAAGGTCATCAGTCCCCTAGAACTTAGAACGACTTAAACCTAACTAACCTAAGGACATCACACACATCCATGCCCGAGGCAGGATTCGAACCTGCGACCGTAGCGGTATGATTCACAATTTCATCTTAATTACTAGACAACAGTTCACGTTGACAATGATCGTTACATGTTGGCAAGGTTTGGTGACGAGTTAGCAGTTCAAGGACGCTATGCCCCGATCTGTCATTCAAAGTTGTATGGTAGGAAAGCAGTGATTGCATGGCGATTACCTGACAGTGAATGGAGATAATGTTACCACTGTGGCAAAACGACCACTACAGAGGCCGCCGCTTCTCGTCCAACTAAGGGCGCGCGCACACGGGGGACACTTTGTCGTGCAACTCTCTCGTCTTTTCCACAGATTCTGTACAATAATATGTAAGAGCGACACAACTTTTCAGTTGCTCTGGCCGCCGACAGAAGGGCGACGCAACTGTCTCCGTCCTGTCTCCCCTTCCACAGGTTATACGTGAGCGCGCACACGTGCGACTACGTAGTGCCGTCTCTGATGTGAGCAGCTGGAAACTTTGAAGTTCGTAAAATGGCTGTTGTGAGGGATGAAGACATCGATAGTGAACTGCTCATAAATGAAGTAAAGAAGAGGCCTGCATTGTTCAATAAAACCTTAAAAGATTATTCTGACGCTAATTTGAAAAGCAAACTATGGGAGGAAGTATGTGTAAACGTGTGGAGTACGATCTGGGGACAGTAAAAAAAAAAAAAAAAAAAAAAAAAAAAAAAAAAAAAAAAAAAAAAAAAAGGGAAGCAGGTAAGTTTTTATTTTTAAAAATTGCTTTTATTGACATATTTTAACAATGTTATTATATCACACTTCTTAATAATGTTTTGTGGACACAGCAACTAAGTTTTACAATATTGTCGAGTCGTAGTGAAACCAGAGTCTATCGTACTATCATGGGACAGATCCTCCAGGGTACGTAAAATAGGTTGCAAAATAGCTACGTATATTGACAGCAGATATCGTTCTATCCTGGTATTCAGTGTCTATACTCTGCAGTGGACATTCATAAGCTATATCTGTAAAGCTGATTCCAGCTCTTCTGCACACAAAATTGTGGATCACACAAAATACCTTGATTATTGCATCGAAGAAATCGATGGTAACATCAAGAGGTCTATGGAAAATACGCCATTTGTTCGCCAGTATGCCAAATGTGCATTCAACCATACGAAGAGTAGTTGTATGCCTGTTGTTGTTGTTGTGGTCTTCAGTCCTGAGACTGGTTTGATGCAGCTCTCCATGCTACTCTATCCTGTGCAAGCTTCTTCATCTCCCAGTACCTACTGCAACCTACATCCTTCTGAATCTGCTTAGTGTATTCATCTCTTGGTCTCCCCCTACGATTTTTACCCTCCACGCTGCCCTCCAATACTAAATTGGTGATCCCTTGATGCCTCAGAACATGTCCTACCAACCGATCCCTTCTTCTGGTCAAGTTGTGCCACAAACCTCTCTTCTCCCCAATCCTATTCAATACTTCCTCTTTAGTTATGTGATCTACCCATCTAATCTTCAGCATTCTTCTGTAGCACCACATTTCGAAAGCTTCTATTCTCTTCTTGTCTAAATTATTTATCGTCCATGTTTCACTTCCATACATGGCTACACTCCATACAAATACTTTCAGAAATGACTTCCTGACACTTAAATCTATACTCGATGTTAACAAATTTCTCTTCTTCAGAAACGCTTTCCTTGCCATTGCCAGTCTACATTTTATATCGTCTCTACTTCGACCATCATCAGTTATTTTGCTCCCCAAATAGCAAAACTCCTTTACTACTTTAAGTGTCTCATTTCCTAATCTAATACCCTCAACATCGCCCGACTTAATTCGACTACATTCCATTATTCTCGTTTTGTTTTTGTTGATGTTCATCTTATATCCTCCCTTCAAGACACCATCCATTCCGTTCAACTGCTCTTCCAAGTCCTTTGCTGTCTCTGAAAGAATTACAATGTCATCGGCGAACCTCAAAGTTTTTATTTCTTCTCCATGGATTTTAATACCTACCCCGAATTTTTCTTTTGTTTCCTTTACTGCTTGCTCAATAAACAGATTGAATAACATCGGGGAGAGGCTACAACCCTGTCTCACTCCCTTCCCAACCACTGCTTCCCTTTCATGTCCCTCGACTCTTATAACTGCCATCTGGTTTCTGTACAAATTGTAAATAGCCTTTCGCTCCCTGTATTTTACCCCTGCAACCTTTAGAATTTGAAAGAGAGTATTCCAGTCAACATTGTCAAAAGCTTTCTCTAAGTCTACAAATGCTAGAAACGTAGGTTTGCCTTTCCTTAATCTTTCTTCTAAGATAAGTCGTAAGGTCAGTATTGCCTCACGTGTTCCAGTATTTCTACGGAATCCAAACTGATCTTCCCCGAGGTCGGCTTCTACTAGTTTTTCCATTCGTCTGTAAAGAATTCGTGTTAGTATTTTGCAGCTGTGGCTTATTAAACTGATTGTTCGGTAATTTTCACATCTGTCAACACCTGCTTTCTTTGGGATTGGAATTATTATATTCTTCTTGAAGTCTGAGGGTATTTCGCCTGTTTCATACATCTTGCTCACCAGATGGTAGAGTTTTGTCAGGACTGGCTCTCCCAAGGCCGTCAGTAGTTCCAATGGAATGTTGTCTACTCCGGGGGCCTTGTTTCGACTCAAGGCTTTCAGTGCTCTGTCAAACTCTTCACGCAGTATCGTATCTCCCATTTCATCTTCATCTACATCCTCTTCCATTTCCATAATATTGTCCTCAAGTACATCACCCTTGTATAGACCCTCTATATACTCCTTCCACCTTTCTGCTTTCCCTTCTTTGCTTAGAACTGGGTTTCCATCTGAGCTCTTGATGTTCATACAAGTGGTTCTCTTATCTCCAAAGGTCTCTTTAATTTTCCTGTAGGCAGTATCTATCTGACCCCTAGTGAGATACGCCTCTAAATCCTTACATTTGTCCTCTAGCCATCCCTGCTTAGCCATTTTGCACTTCCTGTCGATCTCATTTTTGAGACGTTTGTATTCCTTTTTGCCTGCTTCATTTACTGCATTTTTATATTTTCTCCTTTCATCAATTAAATTCAATATTTCTTCTGTTATCCAAGGATTTCTACTAGCCCTCGTCTTTTTACCTACTTGATCCTCTGCTGCCTTCACTACTTCATCCCTCAAAGCTACCCATTCTTCTTCTACTGTATTTCTTTCCCCCATTCCTGTCAGTTGTTCCCTTATGCTCTCCCTGAAACTCTGTACAACCTCTGGTTCTTTCAGTTTATCCAGGTCCCATCTCCTTAAGTTCCCACCTTTTTGCAGTTTCTTCAGTTTTAATCTACAGGTCATAACCAATAGATTGTGGTCAGAGTCCACATCTGCCCCTGGAAATGTCTTACAATTTAAAACCTGGTTCCTAAATCTCTGTCTTACCATTATATAATCTATCTGATACCTTTTAGTGTCTCCAGGGTTCTTCCATGTATACAACCTTCTATCATGATTCTTAAACCAAGTGTTAGCTATGATTAAGTTGTGCTCTGTGCAAAATTCTACCAGGCGGCTTCCTCTTTCATTTCTTAGCCCCAATCCATATTTACCTACTACGTCTCCTTCTCTCCCTTTTCCTACACTCGAATTCCAGTCACCAATGACTATTAAATTTTCGTTGTATGCCTACTGTTGAAAATTTTCTGTAATGGGGTTAGCGTTTTTTTACCAGATGGGCTCAGAATGTGCCTCGATAAACCAAAAGCTTCATCAGCAACCAAATAAAAAGGCATTACTTTGCCTTCTGGATCGTTAGGCAATGTTCGGTCATTCAGTATGTTCAGAAGGTTACGTTGCAGTTTTTTGTCCATATTCGAATTATTAAAAACTGATGAATCACCTGCTGCTCCATTTGCACCAACGTCTCTGAAGACAAATTGACATTCCGCATCGACCTGTGCCATCAACACCACAGAAAAGAAATTTTTATGATTAGAAAAAAAAAATTCTGCTGGCCGGGGTGGTCGAGCTGTTCTAGGCGCTACAGTCTGGAACCGCGTGACCGCTACTGTCGCAGGTTCGAATCCTGCCTCGGGCATGGGTGTGTGTGATGTCCTTAGGTTAGTTAGGTTTAAGTAGTTCTAAGTTCTAGGGGACTGATGACATCAGAAGTTAAGTCCCATAGTGCTCAGAGCCACTTGAACCATTTTTTACAAAATTCTGAGCCAGAACTTTGAGTTTGTGTTATTCGAATATGTTTTCCGTCTATAGCACCTATGATGCTGGGGAAATGGGTATTTTTATAGAACTGTTCAGCAATGTGCAGCCACTCTGCTTCACATTTTTCTGGCATAATCATATGTTGCAAAACATTGCATATTTCAGTGCGTGTTGCTTTCACTATTTTGCGGATTGTGCTAGCACCAATCAAGTAGTTGTATGAAGGATCGTTGAAACTTCATCCAGTTGCTAGGTACCTGAAAAGAAGTTATAATAATTTTTGAAGTTTCGTAAATGACTTAAAGTAATTGAATTATAATAGTTTTCATTTTTATTTCATGAAAATACATTAAAATCCACAACAATGTCAAGCGTTTCAATGTATTGTCTTTGTTTCCTAGGAACGCTGGTGCAACGAAGATGGAAAAATCTAGGAACATGCTTTGCAGGAGAATTGCGTGAGCAAAAATTGGCCAAGACGGAAAGCGCCGAAAGTGCAAGTTTTACGATCAACTTTTATTTCTCCTACCAACCGTAGAAGATCGTGAAACGAGTGGAAATGCCGAATCAGTAGTAAGCGATGAGGAACCTGAGGAAACAGAACGATCAAAGGCCATCCATTGTCCGTTCTCCACATACCTCCCTCAATCCAAATAAGAAGGAGAAGAAGAAACAGAAGAAGAAGAAGAAGAGTTACGAAGAAACTTTGCTCGATATACTTCGAGAGAAGAAAGAAACTGCTTTATCAGTGGATGACCCTGCAACACATTTTGCATTGTCTCTTGTACCTATGCTGAAATCAGTAACCGCACACCGAATGATCGATGCACAAATTTAGATTCTTCAGGTAATAAGACGCTTCCAGAACACGTGTCTACCAAATGACACATGTGATAGTTTCAATGGTGGCGTTCGGAATTCTAGCTTCTCCACCCCTAAGCGAGTGTTTACTGCAACATCTACGTCTGTCAATCAACCTACTGCTGGAAAAAGCTCATACACCGCCCTTACTTCTCCTCGTGATTGCGACAGTGTAAACTCATACCTGACTAATTTTTCGGTGCCTGCAGATGGATCAGAAACTATGTACGATGTCACTACACGCAACTTTACACCTGCACTCATTTTCTGCCGTTTCAGTCATTTGCTTTGAATATATTTTATACAAAATGTAACGATTACTGTTATTAACTGGTTTTCTCAAACAATAAACAATATCAAGCTACATAAAGAATATGTAATTTCATGCAACCTACCTTAGTGTAACGCCGACCCTCTCTTTTGGTGTAATCGCTATTCGCATATTTGTATTCTGGTAGGTGATGGCAGGTGCCAGAATTGTGACTAGCTAGTCAAATGACGTAACACTCATGTGGAGCCGGCCGCTGTGGCCGAGCGGTTCTAGGCGCTTCAGTCTGGAACCTCGCGACCGCTACGGTGCAGGTGCGAATCTTGCCTCTGACATGGATGTGTGTGAAGTCCTTAGATTAGTTAGGTTTATGTAGTTCTAAATTCTAGGGGACTGATGACCTCAGATGTTAAGTCCCATAGTGCTCAGAGCCATTTGAACCATTTGAAATCATACGGAAATAACTGAAGAATTTCTGTGGGTAACACCTTAGCTCTTGAAATATTAAAGTGAATTTACATTTATTTAGTCTTTCAGACATAAGCGGGTTAATCCTAAACTTCCTTTTCTGTTGTTTTGTCTTTTGTCGAATGATAAGAGCACAGATCACTGCAGTATCAAAACAATCCATCTCTGTGCACTGGTCGACAGCACTATACAAATCCTTGAAAATGGATCCGCTGTCAGGAAAGAGTTGCTCATCGTGTGCTAGCTCTCAAAAACCGAAGCAACAGGAAAGCAACGAAGACGAAATGGTTGCACGACAGTAATCTCTCACGTGCGCCCGCCCTAACGGGTCGTGCGCCTTTCTGTTCCGTGCACGACGCGACAGCAATGTAGCGTTACAGGGAGCTGCGTAGTTTGACGTTAGTGTACCTCGTGGTCAGTCAACTCTCCATTGAATCCATATTAAAGTTTTTACATATTATTAACTGTGATAATATGTGACGACAGCCCTCAAAATTTTATTCTAACAAAGTGTAAACAACTGGATCTCGTATTTTTGTAGTGAAATGTTATAACACTGCGTGTGTTCCCCAGACGATATAAGACTGTACTGGTCAGGGAGGTGTATAGAATAACATGTGTCCCAATAAACCTACTAGAGTTATTGGTAGAGCATCATTCAAAATTTATTTTATATTACTTATCTTATTTTTATCCCATAGCAACAATCTGGGTGTGTGTGTTGTCCTTAGCGTTAAGTTAGTTTAAGTTAGATTAAGTAGTGTGTAAGCCTAGGGACCGATGACCTCAGCAGTTTGGTCCCATAGTCCTTACCACAAATTTCCAATTTTTTATCAATTTTCCTTGCCAGAAAGTTGTTTTGCACAAGACACTGCATCGAATGGGACTTCTCTGGAAGAGATCCGTAAGTAAAAGAAATATTTTAGTAGAGAGAACTGATTTAATTGATTGGCGATGCAAAACACTTGATATAAGTATGGCAGTTATGAGAACAAGGTGGAAAGTTCTTTCATGTCGACGAAACGTGGGAGAACAGCAAAATTACTTTTAGAAAATGTCTCGATCCTGGCAGTGACAGCATCAAGGGAAATGTTAGTGGAAGCAACAGGATTATTATGGTGAATATTCGAGATAATTCTGACTCTATTTATGAGTCTACATCAATGTTATTCACTTCAAAACATTCCCCATTACATATTACACACTCTTTCTAAACTCAAAACACTTCTGAAAATCTATCTTTGAGACAGCATTTAGCCCTCTCAGCGACGCGTTTAAATCTCATCTATGCTTTTGCCCTGAGGGCAATCGGCTTTTCTGTTTGGTTAAATGATGATGGCCTCCTCTTGGGTAAAATATTCAGGAGGTAAAATAGTCCCCTATTCGGATCTCCGGGCGGGGATGGTTCAAATGGCTCTGAGCACTATGGGACTTAACATCTATGGTCATCAGTCCCCTAGAACTTAGAACTACTTAAACCTAACTAACCTAAGGACAGCACACAACACCCAGCCATCACGAGGCAGAGAAAATCCCTGATCCCGCCGGGAATCGAACCCGGGAACCCGGGCGTGGGAAGCGAGAACGCTACCGCACGAGCACGAGATGCGGGCTCCGGGTGGGGACTATTCAGGAGGACATCGTTATCAGGAGAAAGAAAACTGGCATTCTACGGATCAGAGCGTGGAATGTCAGATCCCTCAATCGGGTAGGTAGGTTAGAAAATTTAAAAAGGAAAATCGATAAGTTAAAGTTAGATATGGTGGTAATTAGTGAAGTTCGGTGGCAAGAGGAACAATCCTTCTGGTCAGGTGAATACTGGGTTATAAATGCCAAATCAAATAGGGGTAATGCAGGAGTGGGTTTAGCAATGAATAAAAAAAAATAGGAGGGCGGGTAAGCTACTACGAACAACGTAGTGAGCGCATTATTGTAGCCAAGATAGACACGAAACTCACGCCTACCACAGTAGTACTAGTTTATATGCCAGCTAGCTCCACAGACGACGAAGAGATTGAAGAAATGTATGATGAGGTAAAAGAAATTATTGAGATAGTGAAGGGAGACGAAAATTTAATAGTCATGGGCTACTGGAATTCGATAGTAGGAAGTGGAAGAGAAGGAAAAGTTGTAGGTGAATATGGAATGGGGATAAGGAATGAAAGAGGAAGCCGCCTGGTAGAATTCTGCACAGAGCACAACATATTCATAGCTAACACTTGGTTTAAAAATAATGAAAGAAAATTATATATGTGGAAGGGGCCTGGAGACAGTGGAAGGTTTCAGATAGGTTATATAATGGTAAGATAGAAATTTAGGAACTAGGTTTTAAAATTGTTAGATGCGGACTCTGGCTACAACCTATTGGTTATGAACTGCAGATTAAAACTGGAGACATTGCGAAAGGTGGGAATTTAAGGAGATGAGATCTAGATAAACTGAAAGAACCAGAGGTTGTAGAGAGTTTCAGACAGAGCATTATGGATCGATTAAGATGAACAGTGGAAAGAAATACAGTAGAGGAAGAATTGGTAGCTTTGAGAGACGACATAGTAAAGGCAGCAGAGGATCAACTAAGTAAAAAGACGAGGGCTAGTAGAAATCCTTGGGTAACAGAAGGGATACTAAATTTAATTGATGAAATGAGAAAATATAAAAAAGCAGTAAATGAAGTAGGCAAACAAGAATATAAACGTCTAAAAAATGAGATCGACAGGAAGTGCAAAATGGCTAAGCAGGGATGGCTAGAGGACAAATATAAGTATGTAGAGGAATATATCACTAGGGGTAAGGTGGATACTGCCTACACGAAAATTAAAGAAACCTTTGGAGAAAAGAGGAGCACTTCTATGAATATCAAGAGCTCAGATGGAAAACCAGTTCAAAGCAAAGAAGGGAAAGCTCTTTACAAGAGCGAAGTACTTGAGGGCGATATTATGGAAATGGAACAGGACGTAGATGAAGATGAAATGGGAGATATGATACTGAAAGACCTAAGTCGAAACAAGGCTCCGGGGGTAGACAATATTCCATTATAACTACTGATAGCCTTGGGAGAGCCAGCCCTGACAAAACTCTACCATCTGGTGAGTAAGATATAGGAGACAGGCGAAATATCCTCAGACTTCAAGAATATAATAATTCCAATCCCAAAGAAAGCGGATGTTGACAGGTGCGAAAATTACCGAACTATCAGTTCACGGCTACAGAATACTAACACGAATTGTTTACAGAATGGAAAATCTGGTAGAAGCCGACCTCGGGAAGGATCAGTTTAGATTCCGTAGAAATGATGGAACATATGAGGCAATACTGACCCTACGATTTATCTTAGAAGATAGATTAATTAAAGGCAAACCTATATTTCTAGCATTTGTATACTTAGAGAAGGCTTTTCCAAAGTTGATGGGAATACTCTCTTTCAAATTCTGAAAGTGGCAGAGATAAAATACAGGGAGCGAAAGGCTATTTATAATTTGTACAGTAACCAGATGGCAGTTAGAGTCGAGGGGCATGAAAGGGAAGCAGTGGTTGGGAAGGGTGTGACACAAGGTTGTAGCCTATCCCCGATGTTATTCGGTCTGTGTATTGAGCAAGCAGTAAAGGAACCAAAAGAAAAATTTGGAGTAGGAATTAAAATCCACGAAGAAGAAATAAAAGCTTGACGGTTTGTCAGCAACATTGTAATTCTGTCAGAGATAGCAAAGTACTTGGAAGAGCAGTTGAACTTCCGTGGACAATGTCTTGAAAGGAGGATATAAGATGAACATCAACAAAAGCAAAACGATGATAATGGAATGTAGTCAAATTAAATCACGTGATGCTGAGGGAATTAAATTAGGAAATGAGACACTTAAAGTAGTAGATGAGTTTTGCTATATGGGGGCAAAATAACTAATGGTGATCAAAGTAGAGAGGATATAAAATGTGGACTAGCAATGGCAAGGAAATCATTTCTGAAGAAGAGAACTTTGTTAACATCGAATATAGATTTAAGTGGCTGGAAGTCCTTTCTGAAAGTGTTTGTATGGAGTGTAGCCTTCTATGGAAGTGAAACATAGACGATAAATAGTTTAAACAAGAAGAGAATAGAAGCTTTCGAAATGTGGTCCTACAGAAGAATGCCGAAGTTAGATGGGTAGCTCACGTAACTAATGAGGAGGTACTGAATAGAATTGGGGAGAAGAGGAATTTGTGGCACAACTTGACTAGAAGAAGCGGTCGGTTGGTAGGTCATGTTCTGTGGCATCCAAGGATAAGCAATTTAATATTGGAGGGCAGCGAGGAGTATAGAAACTACAGTGGGAGACCAGGAGATTAATACACTAAGCAGATTCAGAAGGATGTAGGTTGCAGTAGTTACTTGGAGATGACGAAGCTTGCGCAGGATAGAGTAGCATGGAGGGCTGCATCAAACTAGTGGCTTGACTGAAGACCATAACAACAACATGCTTGTTAAGTTAATATAATAATAAATAAATAAATAATATATTTAAAATTCTCTTAGTATTTCTGAAAAAACATGTGGAGCGAATATGGAGGTTAGGACATCATTACTATATTGTTTTTGGGCAAAAATTTCAGAACACGCAAAGAAATTTGAGTAGGTACATTTTTGTGGTGCGAAAACTACGAATTCCTCCGCTGCAAATACAGACTTTATTATGGATTGCTTGACGCCAACATCAATACCGACTTCTCTGATTGCGATTTGGCGATCTTTCATGGTCTTTTCTGTCACTAATCCCACTACTTCATCGGTTGGTGTGCTAGGACGTCCAGGGTACTCGTCATCTTCAATAATATTTAACACTTCTAAGACTTTGATGTACTTTACTCCATTCCTTGAACAAAATTTAATAAACATTCTCTAACTAATTTTTATACAAAATAATTAACGGTTGATACTACCAAAACACATGTACGTTTCTGACAGCTGACAATAGATTAAATATTCAACATTCATAAGATCGTACAGATACTTTTCCTGCATGTTTACCACCACAATGACAAAAAATTGGTGCGAATGGGACAAATATAACATGCGAAATTACAAATTTCTCGTTACTGTTTAAACATTCCACTCGTAGCAAGAGATGTTGCAATCCAGTGCACCTCTTGAAAGCAAACGTCTACCGCTTAGTAGCAAAGCCTTAAATCCTACAGACTGATAGTACTATATGGGGTTCAAAATTCTATCGGAATATAACCAACATTTTGGTAACGGATGGTAGACGAGCATGCCTTCACATGAACAGTAATTCGGTGCTGTATACTAAATTACTCGGAAACGTTGAACGTATCAATCTTTTTAACAATTATTTCTCAGTGCAACCTCCCCTGTAGCACCCTTACAAACTTTTCAGACTGTTTCTGGCCACCCAGTATGAATCTTTACTTCTGTTCCTACGACAGCATAATTTCGTGTATAATGTTAGTATAGTGTTAGCACATTCATCTAAAAAAAATGCTACCTGGACGTGTCTTTACCCTTCGTCTCCACAGATTTAAAGTACACGCCGCGTAGGGGCCGGTACAACTTTGTGAAACAGCCTGCAGAAGCGTCTTGTGACGTAACTGGGTGGACGGAGTGGGATCTCTGTCGCTCGCTTATGAGTTTACAGACAGACTATAGCAGTCATCCTTCCTTCACAGTAGTGACCCTTCTCGACGTCGGACGTCCTTCGTCCTGCACTTCAGCAAACATGTGGCGGGCAGGGGTACTAGTCCAGGTATTTATGTATCCCTGTGCGGCATCTCGTGTGCGGAGTACCAGTATATGTATAGGAAGTCCATTCATGGTGTAGCAATACACTCTTTAACTCGTCCTTGTTTTTGTTTTCTGCTGTGCAAATGCTGCAAGGTAATGTAGGGCTCTATGTAGAGCAAGTCAGCATGTCA
Organism: Schistocerca cancellata; assembly: GCF_023864275.1. NCBI lineage: Eukaryota > Metazoa > Arthropoda > Insecta > Orthoptera > Acrididae > Schistocerca > Schistocerca cancellata. Next base: position 454,861,575 of record NC_064629.1, read on the forward strand.
TCTAATAGAGTAGCGCTAACAGAGGTGGATTTGCGGGACCCTCCACAGAAAATATGGATCGCTGTTCAAAGCCGCATTGTACAGTCGAAAGTGAGTGGGAATTCTCAATAAGAGAAAACCTATATATGTTACAAGCATCCTGGTACTATTTGGTCTGCAGTCTGGCCTGGCCGATGGATGTCCTCCTCAGAGGGAAGGGCTGCCTCATTTCGTCATAGTTATCTGCTGTCATGACAAACTTGCTGCCTTGTATCTGCTGCTTCAGGTGGTTTCATTTGCCTTAGGTCAGGTGCGAGTGCTTGTTGTGATGTGACCACCCCTTTACCTCCCTGGACTGGCGACCTGCCACATCCCGCTCAGGTCCCAAGAGGGCTGCTCATTCTCCTTGTTGTGGCATTGGCTCAGCGGATGCCAGCGGGATGGTAGTCGCACAAAAGCATCACCGCCTGACCTCGTTGCGCTGCCATTTAGAATCGTTCAGTGGGTGGTCGCCCTAAGATTAGGACGACAGCCATCTTGCATGTCGCTTCCAGGGCAGTGCGTGCCACCCCACAAGCCCTCGTACCTGCTATGCCATACTGTGCCTGTTCCAAAGGTGCCCTTGCCAACTTCCTTCTGCTCGTCACTCAGGAACCCTATTTTAACCATACGTCGCCATGTGGCTGTTTAATAGTTCATTATCTAAAGCTACATTTACACGTTTTCAGTTTATAAGCAGAATATTAATTACCATAGTAAGACGCTTTTGCATGGTTTTAATTTCCATTTTATCAGCACCATATCATATTTAATCTACAGAGTAGCCATATGCTGTTACAAAGCTCGTTTTTAAAGTACCTGTTTGTGGTATCTACACCACTATTTTCAATTTGATCTACATCTGTATTCACACACTCATGCCCCTCACACGGTCATAAATGCCATTTCATTGGTTTAATTATGTTTTTTAACGTCATGCATTAGCATCATATGTTATTTGTTTGCATACCAGTCCCTTCACAGGCATATAATATTAGTGGCTAACCCTTTATCTCTTTTTTGTTACTATTTCTACCAGTCATAACCCCGTGACAATGTTGTACCATCACCTGAAAAAACTACCCTTACTTGCCAAGCTTGGCTTTTCTCTCCTTTACTTGTCAGTTGTATCTCCCCTCCAGCACAAACTTTGTATCCTCAGCACCCGTCATTTTGATTCTACCCCAGATAGTTTTTACAGGCCTGCTCCTTTTTCAGTGTCATCGTACTGGTGTAACTACCTCATTCCTGTGAAAACTTTCAACAGAAAACAACAACAGTATCACATTACTTGAAGTTACTCTTAATGGTGTGGCTTTGCAGGGGTTCCTCTCTGTAATTAACTGATTGGCCTGTACAATGACCTGTATTTCCTAGTGGGTATTTTAGGATGTCCTCTTTAAATTACGTCATGGCCATCGGTGGATTCGAGTATAGTGCATCCACTTTCTTCTTCCACCTCCACTCCTCTTTTCCTCATCGGTATACATAAAATTATTATACTCACATAACATAACAAACAAATTCAAGTTTCTAACTCGTAAGAACTCCTCACCTGTTCTACATTCATTTTATTCGAATTACATTCCTTCGAACTCCTCATAAGTCTACTTTTTCGTCTATCTTTCTCTTCCCGCAACTACTCTTCAGGAAACCCATTTGCTCCCTACCTCATAAATATTTTGATGCGTCTTAAGCACTATACACATATGTTTCTTCCCTCTTTCATCCTCAGTAACTAACCACACATGCTCTCAATGTGGGTCTACAGTTTCCTATATTTTTCACGTCTTTACGCTCCCATGGTGTTGATACACATAAACATCATCTCCTCAATATACGAACGCTCCATCTCATTTTCACTTCGGAATGCGTCAGCCCAGTTCTAAGCATACTTACTATCGTGATCCTACCAATTTCACTCCATTAGTCCAACCTTTTTTCGGCTCAGGTAGTTGTCTTACCATTTAATTACCTTATGTACAACGTAGTTCTTTCTAAATCAGACTGACTCTCTCTCTGACTGCTCCTTACTGTTATTAGATTTCCGAAGCTACACTGTACCATACAGTTATCCTTCTCACTCTTCACGTCGCCATTCAAATATTCATCTATTACCATTTACGGTCACAAGTCTCACTATTTTATGCCTACATTTTACCCTATTGTGTCAAATGGCTCTGAGCACTATGCGACTTAATTTCTGAGGTCATCAGTCGCCTAGAACTTCGAACTAATTAAACCTAACTAACCTAAGGACATCACACACATCCATGCCTGAGGCAGGATTCGAACCTGGGACCGTAGCGGTCGCTCGGCTCCAGACTGTAGCGCCAGAACCGCACGGCTACTTCGGCCCCCTATTGTGTCACTCTGTTCATCTTCCACATGTTCGATTCCCATTCTCAAGCTGCTCTCTGAAAGGTTTCACATTGCTGATAAGCAGTTTACCTCATATCTGCCAGTCTTGATCGTCTCCACTTCCTCGACATTGACGTATATATGTGTCACATCTTCAGTGGTCTAAAATATAGTGGAAAGAATTTGTGGCATACCACCTTTGGTTTGTGTGGTAGCCTATGTGATCGTACTAAAAGATTTCGGCCGACTTCATAATTCTGCACCTTCACGCTTTTATCCATCCTCCCTTTCCGCTTTGTCACCGTTGTTCTTATATCTTTAAGTGCTGTTTCGATTAATCCCCTATGTCTTTGATTTAGCCTCTGCGTAAAACCGATTATTTCTGATTTTGTCTGCTGATGCGTTATTCTTCAAAACTGTCACGGGAGCTAAGCCCGTTGTTACTGGATGTATGTTCTTCACCTCCGTAACCTTTCTCTCCTTGGCCAACCCTTTTCATAGAACTTCATGTGCGATATGTTTTATCTACTTTTTCATTCTAGTCTGATCCACAGGTCCGTCCTTCTCACAGGTCTTCATGCGCGATAAAATTTATCTCCTTTTCCATTCCGGGTTGACCCACAGGTCTGTCCCGTCTTTTGTTTGGGACCCCGCGAGTTATTGTTCTGATGACGGTCAGGTTTATATGGTTTCATAATTTCGGCTTACTGTAGTGGTCGTGCACGTTCGTTTCCTTCTCGTCTCTAGTCCATATTCTCGCTGATCTGATTGCCACTGTAGTTGTTCCTCTGTTGATCATTCGTATTACCCCATCTTCCGTGTTGTGGCTCATGTGATGTAAAATGTCCGCACCACTGGAATGAGCGCTATCGTTTCTTCAGACGCGATGTGGCCTTCGTGGACTGATAAAGTTTGATACTTGCCTCATTGGCTGATTCTTTCTGTTGCATCATCCATACCCGTAGTTTTAAGCATTCGTTTCATTATTCCCCGGAACCTCTCTATATACTTTTAATGGCACTGATTAACGACTAATATGATCGCTTCATATTTTCCTATCCTCCTTACGCATCTATTACATATATTCTTTGAAAATGCAACAACGGTGGTCATTGCCATATTCCAGTCAACAAATGGTGTTGCCACCATGGCCAACATATACATACACAATGAAGAGCCAAAGAAACTAGTACACCTGCCTAATATCGTGGAGGGCCCCTTGAGCACGCAGAAGTGCTCACGATGTGGCATGGACTAGACTAATGTCTTTAGTAGTTCTGGAGGGAAGGGACACCATGAATCCTGCAGGGCTGCCCATGAATCCGTAAGAGTACGAGGGGTTGAGATCTCTTCTAAACAGCATGTTCATGTCTGGGGAGTTTGGTGGCCATCGGAAGTGTTTAAACTCAGAAGAGTGTTACTGGAATCATTCTGTAGCAATTCTGGACGTGTGGGGTGTCGTTTTGTCCCGGTGGAATTGCCCAAGTCCGTCGAATGCACAATGGACATGAATGGATGCAGTTGATCAGAAAGGGTGCTTACGTACGTGTCACCTGTCAGAAACGTATTAGGCGTCCCATATCACCCCAACTGCACACGCCCCACACCATTACAGAGCCTCCACTAGCTTGCACAGTCCCCTGCTGACATGAAGGGTCCATGGATTCATGAGGTTGTCTCCATACCCGCACACGACCACCCGCTGGATACAATTTGAAACAAGACACTCAACCGGGCAGGCAACATGTTTGCAGTTATCAACAGTCCAATGTCGGTGATGACTGGCCCAAGCGTGGCGTAAAGCTTTGTGTTGTGCAGTCATCAAGGGTACACTAGTGGACCTTCGGCTCCGAAAGCCCATAAAGATGATGGTTCGTTGAATTTTTCGCACTTTGACACATGTTGATAGCCCAGTATTGAAATCTGCAGCAATTTGTGGGAAGCTTGCACTTCTGTCATGTTGAATGATTCTCTTTAGTCATCGTTGGTCCCAGTCTTGCAGGAACTTTATCCGGCCTCAGCGATGTCACAGATTTGATGTTTTATCGCATTGCTGATATTCACGGTACACTCCTGAAATCATCGTACGGGAAAATTCCCACTTCCTCGCTACCTTGGAAATACTGTTTCCCATCGCTCGGGCGCCAACTATAACATCACTTTCAGACTCACTTAAATCTTGGTAACCTGCCATTTTAGCAGCAGTAACCGATCTAAGAACTGCGCCAGACACTTGTCGTCTTATACAGGGTGAGTCACCTAACGTTACCGCTGGATATATTACGTAAACCACATCAAATACTGACGAATCGAATCCACAGACCGAACTTGAGGAGAGGGGCTAGTGTAATTGGTTAAGACAAACCATAAAAAAATGCACGGAAGTATGTTTTTTAACAGAAACCTACGTATTTTTAAATGGAACCCCGTTAGTTTTGTTAGCACATCTGAACATATAAACAAATACGTAATCAGTGCCGTTTGTTGCATTGTAAAATATTTATTATATTGGAGATATTGTAACCTAAAGTTGACGCTTGAGTACCACTCCTCCGCTGTTCGATCGTGTGTATCGGAGAGCACCGAATTTCGTAGGGATCCAAAACGGAACGGTGATGGACCTTAGGTACAGAAGAGACTGGAACAGCACATTACGTCCACATGCTAACACCTTTTTATTGGTCTTTTTCACTGACGCACATGTACATTACCACGAGGGGTGAGGTACACGTACACACGTGGTTTCCGTTTCCAATCACGGAGTGGAGTAGAGTGTGTCCCGACATGTCAGGCCAATAGATGTTCAATGTGGTGGCCATCATTTGCTGCACACAATTGCAATCTCTGGAGTAATGAATGTCGTACACGCCGCTGTACATCTGGTGTAATGTCGCCGAAGACTCCCACAATACGTTGTTTCATATCCTCTGGGGTTGTAGGCACATCACGGTACACATTCTCCTTCAACGTACCCCACAGAAAGAAGTCCAGAGGTGTAACATCAGGAGAACGGGCTGGCCAATTTATGCGTCCTCCACGTCCTATGAAACGCCCGTCGAACGTATACCACACCCCTCATGGTAATGTACATGTGCGTCAGTGAAAAAGACCAATAAAAAGGTGTTAGCATGAGGACGTAATGTGCTGTTCCAGTCTCTTCTGTACCTAAGGTCAATCACCGTTCCCTTTGGATCCCTACGTAATTCGGTGCGCTCCGATACACACGATCGAACAGCGGAGGAGTGGTACTCAAGCGTCAACTTTAGGTTACAATATCTCCAGATGTAATTAACATTTTACAATGCAACAAACGGCACTGATTACGTATTTGTTTATATGTTCAGATGTGCTAACAAAACTAGCGGGGTTCCATTTAAAAAAACCTAGATTTCTGTTAAAAACATACTTCCGTGCATTTTTTTATGGTTTGTATTAACCAATTACACTAGCCCCTCTCCTCACGTTCGGTCTGTGGAATCGATTCGTCAGTATTTGAAGTGGTTTACGAAATACACTCCTGGAAATTGAAATAAGAACACAATGAATTCATTGTCCCAGGAAGGGGAAACTTTATTGACACATTCCTGGGGTCAGATACATCACATGATCACACTGACAGAACCACAGGCACATAGACACAGGCAACAGAGCATGCACAATGTCGGCACTAGTACAGTGTATATCCACCTTTCGCAGCAATGCAGGCTGCTATTCTCCCATGGAGACGATCGTAGAGATGCTGGATGTAGTCCTGTGGAACGGCTTGCCATGCCATTTCCACCTGGCGCCTCAGTTGGACCAGCGTTCGTGCTGGACGTGCACACCGCGTGAGACGACGCTTCATCCAGTCCCAAACATGCTCAATGGGGGACAGATCCGGAGATCTTGCTGGCCAGGGTAGTTGACTTACACCTTCTAGAGCACGTTGGGTGGCACGGGATACATGCAGACGTGCATTGTCTTGTTGGAACAGCAAGTTCCCTTGCCGGTCTAGGAATGGTAGAACGATGGGTTCGATGACGGTTTGGATGTACCGTGCACTATTCAGTGTCCCCTCGACGATCACCAGTGGTGTACGGCCAGTGTAGGAGATCGCTCCCCACACCATGATGCCGGGTGTTGGCCCTGTGTGCCTCGGTCGTATGCAGTCCTGATTGTGGCGCTCACCTGCACGGCGCCAAACACGCATACGACCATCATTGGCACCAAGGCAGAAGCGACTCTCATCGCTGAAGACGACACGTCTCCATTCGGCCCTCCATTCACACCTGTCGCGACACCACTGGAGGCGGGCTGCATGATGTTGGGGCGTGAGCGGAAGACGGCCTAACGGTGTGCGGGACCGTAGCCCAGCTTCATGGAGACGGTTGCGAATGGTCCTCGCCGATACCCCAGGAGCAACAGTGTCCCTAATTTGCTGGGAAGTGGCGGTGCGGTCCCCTACGGCACTGCGTAGGATCCTACGGTCTTGGCGTGCATCCGTGCGTCGCTGCGGTCCGGTCCCAGGTCGACGGGCACGTGCACCTTCCGCCGACCACTGGCGACAACATCGATGTACTGTGGAGACCTGACGCCCCACGTGTTGAGCAATTCGGCGGTACGTCCACCCGGCCTCCCGCATGCCCACTATACGCCCTCGCTCAAAGTCCGTCAACTGCACATACGGTTCACGTCCATGCTGTCGCGGCATGCTACCAGTGTTAAAGACTGCGATGGAGCTCCGTATGCCACGCCAAACTGGCTGACACTGACGGCGGCGGTGCACAAATGCTGAGCAGCTAGCGCCATTCGACGGCCAACACCGCGGTTCCTGGTGTGTCCGCTGTGCCGTGCGTGTGATCATTGCTTGTACAGCCCTCTCGCAGTGTCCGGAGCAAGTATGGTGAGTCTCACACACCGGTGTCAATGTGTTCTTTTTTCCATTTCCAGGAGTGTATATCCAGCGGTAATGTTAGGTGACTCACCCTGTATAAGTGTTGCCGACCGCAGAGCCGTATTATGCCTGTTTACGTATCTCTGTATTTGAATTTGCATACCTATACCAATTTTTTTGGCGCTTCAGTGTGTAAACACACTGAAGTATAAGTCGAAAGATGTTTCGAACTATTAAATTCGCTCTTGCAGTTCTGTCTTATTAGGAAACACTTTATTTCCAATTGCCCAACATTTTGGTAGCATTAATCAATACATACCCAATTTGTTCCGAATGTTATAAAAATATCACATGGTACCGAATACAGCAGGGTATGCCAAATGTGAGACCGTACCCACTGACGGAGGAACTTCTACCGTGTAGAGGTTTCCATAATCTGGCCCCCATAAAGGAACTCTCCTCACAGTACAATGCTGATTAATGAAATTATGCAATGGCTTTTGGATAACCCGATCTGGAGGTAACGACTATCGGTAATATATCCTGAATGTGGTCTCTTTTCTCTTTAATTCTTCTCTAACTCTTTACTATGACAGAGGATTTAACAGCTGTGTGATTAAAATCATCATCACAATATTTAGTAGTTAATCCAGTAATAACGTGGTATTTTGCAAGGATTAACAATTTAGATTCAAAATCTCATCTTAATTATTTACTAGACTACATTTCACATTAATTAACAATGATAGACATCGTTTTTAATAACGCAACCAGAGATATGTGCTCTTACAGATCCAGCAATTTAGGATGAATTACGGAATATATAAACATTTCATTTTTTAAAAAATGTTACTAATAGTAGCAACAGGAGAAGGTATATGACAAATTACAAATGGAATGAGATTTGCACTTTGCAGCGGAGTGTGCGCTGTTATGAAACTTCCTGGCAGGTTAAAACTGTGTGCCGGACCGAGAATCGAACTCGGGACTTTGGCCTTTCTCGGGCAAGGTTCGCAGAAGAGCTTCTGTGAAGTTTGGAAGGTAGGAAACGAGGTACTGTTAGAATTGAAGCCGTGAGAACGGGTCGTGAGTCATGCTTGGGTATCTCAGATGGTAGAGCACTTACCCGCGAAAAGCAAAGGTCCCGAGTTCGAGTCTCTATCCGGAACACAGTTTTAATCTGCCAGGAAGTTTCAAATTACAAATAGTTTTTAACTGAAAAAAAAATCGATTGAGCGGAAATAGGAAGAAAAATACTAAAAGCCTACTTACAAAATCCAATTTTATAATTAGGCTCCATTACTAAATTTATTCAACTTATCAAGCTGCTAAATATGCTCTTCTAACACATTAAAAATCAATATTCATGAGGGTAACATTAAAAGTTAAAATACAATCAACAAATAAAAGGCCTGAATGTTAGCTATCAATGGTGGTTACGAGTTGTATCAGTATCACAGTCACTACTGACGTTACTATTTGCATCATAGTTGTTAATGTAGTCTTCAAAGATTTCCTGATCATTCCAGCAAATTTCGGATCGTCAGTGACAAAGGCGTTCATCATATTCAAAAAGAAGCAAAATTTTGCTGGGACTAAAATGTCACATAAACACAGACATGTGGTCTGCGAGACTGGCTCGAGAGTTTGACGTGGACTAAGTCTGAAACGATCAGTCCAATGCATGTGCCAACAATGAAGGCACGTCTAGACCTGCTGATGCTATAGGTACTGTGAATCCTAAGGAAGCACACTTCCCCAAAAACAAATTATTTGTGACTCCAACTTCTAGGCGTCTGTGAGTCCTAATGTCTGTGGTCGTGGGTTAACAGTCATCATTATGTGTGACGAGTGAGCACTTTAATGAAGATTTGCCGTGGTCTACAATTCAGAGACACGTAAAACTGTATAGTAGGTAAGCAGCTATTTTATGACGCTGAACTGACAGTGAATGAAGCTAAGGGTATTATTTGTGCAGAATGACCATCACGGAGGCCACGGTTTCTCTTCAAACTAACAGACCGTTCAGCCTTTCTGTTCTGTGAATGATCCTGCAGCATCATCCACCATCGAGCCGTAGAACTCATTGTGCGTCGCTGCCAGTGCCATTGGGTATGTGTCCTGCTGACCTCTGCTCCCCCTGCTCGAATGTTAATCTACCCTAATCACTACCTCCCATCTGTGTTCTTCCACCGAATTGTAAAACCGAATCTGACTATATTTCTACCTGCCTCTGATCTTGCTGTTTTCGCGTTCACCCACCGACTCCTAAAAAATCTAGTCCTGCTGTGTCTCCGGCCTGTTTTTTCTGCTTTCCTCCCTCGGCATGTGTACACTGCACTCACGGGCTGTGCTGTTCCTAACTCTTTCGCGCTTCTTTTCACTTCTGACCAATATCCGGCTTTCCCGCCAACATCTAATGGCCAAATGGCTCTGAGCACTATGGGACTTAACATCTGAGGTCATCAGTCCCCTAGAACTTAGAACTACTTAAACCTAACGAACCTAAGGACATCACACACATCCATGCCCGAGGCAATATTCGAATCCGCCAACATCTGCCAACAGCATAAACTTTATAAAGTTCTGTTCATCCCTACTTTATCTCCGTATTGACACCTCCTCTAATCTACTTCTTTAGTGTGTTTTTCCACTCAAAGAGAAGTCTTTTTCTTCCTGCCGATGCGATTTCACTTTTGTGGGAATACAAAACAATAGGTTCTGTTCTCTTAGGTTTACCTAGGAGAGTCACCTGCACCGTTACCACATTTCAGCGGGCAGTGTTTTCTCGTTAGCTTTCTAAGACGTTGTCTCCCTCCGCAGCCCATACTCGTGAACGGTGGAAGATTGATTCTCCGAATTCCTTCAAACCATTGGGTGTTTTTTCTCATCAATTTACAAACGCACATGCCGTTTGTGGGCAGGGCCAGCAGAAAGAGTGCGTAGTACGTATTTATACCACCGTAGATGAATTTAGCCGCATTGTCTGATTTCTGACAATGGCGTGTCCTGTATCAGTCCAACAGTCTGTTCAAAGCTCGCTGCTATGCTCTGAAAGAGGCCACTTCCGAGGGGTCCAGAGGGTGTGCCCTGTGCATTAGAGCCGCACTGCCTTGTGATCGTCTGCCCTGAACGGCCTAGCGCCTGTCTTTTTACACTTCAGACGTAAGAGTACCTGTAAATAAAGAGTATGCATAGAGGATAGTACTGCAGAATGATTCTGAGCACTATGGGACTTAACTTCTGAGGTCATCAGTCCCCTAGAACTTAGAACTAATTAAACCTAACTAACCTAAAGACATCACACACATCCATGCCCAAGGCAGGATTCGAACATGCGACCGTAGCGGTCGCGCGGTTCCAGACTGAAGCGCCTAGAACCGCTCGGCCACTCCGGCCGGGCGATAGTACTGCCTCTGCAATCACTACTGTCTCCGACCTTATGTGTGTTTGCTACATCCTCTCTGCCTTTAGTGTCTTTACGTGCCCTATCTTTATTCAATGACTAGCTGACCCAACAGACGTTGTCCTATCCAAATTTCAATACTTTTATCTGATTATTTTGTGAATCTGTGAAAAGCTGTCGGATATAAGGAAACAAAGTGAAAAATGAGGAAAAAACGTGTTTTTGACTGATCATTATATCTGTTAACGACTGTGTGGTAGTGGATATTAAGTTTGATGAGGAACACATTCAAAAGTATGCGAATAGGAAATTTTACATGCGAGATGAATTCTATCTGCATTACTACACTGAAATGCTGGAAATGTGTGATCTGCCTGGAGTGTGATCAACGTGGAACCAGGTGTTTTTGTTCCAGAATTTAAGTCTCAGTTAAGTCAGAACTTCGTCTCAACCAAATGATTTATTTCCTTCCATTAAATTTGAAATCATAGTTAATCTCAATGTGTTTTATGTACATTTGAATTTCGATTGCAAGGTCCATGTTCAAGTAAACAATGAAAAACAAAGATATGCTTTGTTTTGCATGGTTTTCTGTGACATTACCAATTCTTTCTCTGCAATGCGTTATGAATACGACATTTTTATTAGTTGTTTGGCACATAAAAAAACAAAGCTGATGGTTTTCTGATATGGAAACAGACCACATACAATTGATCGTGTGAGAATTATGGATTTTCGAGTTTAATGCCGCGAACACTCAATGACAGCCCTTGTGATTTGTACACTGTCATTGCGTATGCATGCTGTACCAGAAATTGTAGGCGTTTGAAGTGGAATGGCATGTCGCTGGAATCATTGAGATACGTGGTATCAAAAAGTCTTCTCCTTTGTAACTTCCTTTGGAAATTATTGCTTCAATGACATTGCTGAACAGTTTCTTTGCCGCAAGCTGGATGCCGATAAAAAGAAGTGGTTGGTTGAATTTTCGCAACATTATGATTTCCGATACGACTTTCAATCGGAGACTGTGAGGCAGCAGTCCGTTTCCAGTGAGCTTAAAATTTCGACTGGATAGTTGGTGACAACCTTGGCTAGTAACGGAATCCACCGATTCGTACGTCCCCCCCACCCCCCCCCCCCACCCTCTCTGGTCAGAACTTTTAGTACACTATGTGATAAAAAGTACCCAGACGCCTCCAGAAACATAGGTTTTTCCATATTAGGTGCACTGTGCTGCCACCTATTGGCAGTAACTCCATATCAGAGACCTCAGTTATCATTAGACATCGTGAGAAAACGGAATGGGACGCTCCGCGGAACTCACGGACTTGGAACGTGGTCAAGTGTTTGGGCGTCACTTGTGTCATACGTCTGTACGTGAGATTTTCACACTCCGAAACATCCATAGGTCCATTGTTGCCGATGTGATAGTGAAGTGGAAACGTGAAGGGACACGTACAGCACAAAAGCGTAAAGACCGACCTCGTCTGTTGACTGACAGAGACCGCCGACAGTTAAAGACGATCGTACATCTACACCTACATCTACATCTACATTTATATTCCGCAAGCCACCCAACGGTGAGTGGCAGAGGGCGCTTTACGTGCCACTGTCATTACCTCCCTTTTCTGTTCCAGTCGCGTATGGTTCGCGGGAAGAACGACTGCCGGAAAGCCTCCGTGCGCGCTCGAATCTCCCTAATTTTACACTCGTGATCTCCTCGGGAGGTATAAGTAGGGGGAAGCAATATATTCGATACCTCATCCAAAAACGCACCCTCTCGAGACCTGGACAGCAAGCTACACCGCGATGCAGAGCGCCTCTCTTGCAGAGTGTGCCACTTGAGTTTGTTAAACATCTCCGTAACGCTATTAAGCTTACCAAATAACCCTGTGACGAAACGCACCGCTCTTCTTTGGATCTTCTCTATCTCCTCTGTCAACCCGACCAGGTACGAATCCCACACTGATGAGCAATACTCAAGTATAGGTCGAAAGAGTGTTTTCTATGCCACCTCCTTTGTTGATGGACTACATTTTCTAAGGACTCTCCCAATGAATCTCAACCTGGCACCCGCCTTAGCAACAATTAATTTGATATGATCATTCCACTTCAAATCGTTCCGCACGCATACTCCCAGACATTTTACAGAAGGAACTGCTACCAGTGTTAAGTTCCGCTATCATATAATCATACAAAAAAGAATCCTTCTTTCTATGCAATGGCAATACATTACATTTGTCTATGTTAAGGGTCAGATGCCACTCCCTGCACCAAGTGCCTATCCGCTGCAGATCTTCCTGCATTTCGCTACAATTTTCTAATGCTGCAACTTCTCTGTATACTACAGCATCATCTGCGAAAAGCCGCATGGAATTACCGACACTATCTACTAGGTCATTTATATATATTGTGAAAAGCAATGGTCCCATAACACTCCCCTGTGGCACGCCAGAGGTTACTTTAACGTCTGTAGACGTCTCTCCATTGAGAATAACATGCTGCGTTCTGTTTGCTAAGAACTCTTCAAGCCAGCCACGCAGCTGGTCTGATATTCCGTAAGCTCTTACTTTGTTTATTAGGCGACAGTGCGGAACAGTATCGAACGCCTTCCGGAAGTCAAGGAAAATGGCATCTACCTGGGAGCCTGTATCTAATATTTTCTGGGTCTCATGAACAAATGAAGCGAGTTGGGTCTCACACGATCGCTGTTTCCGGAATCCACGTTGATTCCTAAAGAGTAGATTCTGCGTTTCCAGAAATGACATGATACGCGAGCAAAAAACATGTTCTAAAATTCTACAACAGATCGATGTCAGAGATATAGGTCTATAGCTTTGCGCATCTGTTCGACGACCCTTCTTGAAGACTGGAACTACCTGTGCTCTTTTCCAATCATTTGAAACCTTCCGTTCCTCTAGACACTCGCGGTACACGACTGTTAGAAGGGGGGCCAGTACTTTCACGTACTCTGTGTAGAATCGAATTGGTACCCCGTCAGGTCCAGTGTACTTTCCTCTGTTGAGTGATTTCAGTTGCTTTTCTAATCCTTGGACACTTATTTCCATGTTAGCCATTTTTCCGTTTGTGCAAGGATTTAGAGAAGGAACTGCAGTGCGGTCTTCCTCTGTGAAACAACTTTGAAAAAAGGTGTTTAGTATTTCAGTTTTACGCGTGTCATCCTCTGCTTCAATGCCATCATCATCCCTGAGTGTTTGGATATGCTATTTCGAGCCACTTACTGATTTAACGTAAGATCAGAACTTCCTAGGATTTTCTGTCAAGTCGGTACATAGAATTTTACTTTCGAATTCACTGAAAGCTTCACGCATAGCCCTCCTTACGCTAAGTTTGGTATCGTCCAGCTTCTGTTTGTCTGAGAGGTTTTGGCTCCGTTTAAACTTGCAGTGAAGCTCTCTTTGCTTTCGCAGTAGTTTCCTAACTTTGTTGTTGAACCACGGTGGGGTTTTCCCGTCCCTCACAGTTTTATTCGGCACATACCTGTCTAAAACGAATTTTACGATTGCCTTGAACTTTTTCCGTAAACACTCAACAGTGTCAGTGTCGGAACAGAAATTTTCGTTTCGATATGTTAGGTAGTCTGAAATTTGCCTTCTATTACTCTTGCTAAACAGATAAACCTTCCTCCCCTTTTTTATATTCCTATTTACTTCCATATTGAGGGATACTGCAACGGCCTTATGATCACTGATTCCCTGTTCAGCGCTTAGAGAGTCGAAAAGTTCGGGGTCTGTTTATTATCAGTAGGTCCAAGATGTTATCTCCATGAGTCGGTTCTCTGTTTAATTGCTCGAGGTAATTTTCGGGTAGTGCATTCAGTTTAATAGTAAGGGGTCAAGGGGCGTGTCACCCCACTCTCCATTATTGCCAAATTTATTCAAGATGGCGGCGATGACGTCATCCAAGGCAACAGAGCATGACATAATCAACAGAGCATGACATAATCAAAGATGGCGGATTTCGGCGGGAGAATAGTCCAATTGTGCTACGTCCACTAACCTAACCTTCAGAAAAATGGCGGGAAGTTTGAATATTGGCGGGAAAATAGACCAATTGTGCTACCTCCACAAACCCAACCTTCAGAAAAAATGGCGGGAAGTTTGAATTTTTGCGGGAAAATAGTCCAATTGTGTTACGTCCACTAACCTAAGCGTCCAGAAGAAACAACGGCGGGAAGTCTGAATTCCAACAGGATAATGCATGCAAAGACCATACTTGTCTTTATTATTATTATTGATTATCATTCATTAACATTCATTATCATTTATTAACATTCATTATCATTCATTGTCATTCATTATCATCCATTATCATTCATATTCATTTATTATCATTCATTATCATTTATTATTATAGGCCTACCTCCATTAGAAAATTGCGCCAAATTCAAATTCCAACACGATATTCCCTCGAAAACTGTACTTCTATGTATTATTATGATTTATTATTAATTCAAGATGTCCAATTATCTCGATGAGAAAGCCATTCTCCTTACATCCATAACAAAAATCTATCACAAGTTCAAATCCCCAACACCATAATTGATCACATGTACGAGCTTTCTCCGTCACTTAATTTTTTTTCCACTGGTAGCCTATCATAATCGCGTCAAATAATAAACTGCACTTATAGTAACGTAATTCAAGTCCTTTGATTTTGCAGGGGGGGAAGGGACTGAAGACTTTATTTCAAGCAGTACGGTCATCACTTGTTCACCAACACAGTCAGCACACACATCTTTGATATCGCAGTGCAGTCATCACGACGTCCGCACTCCAACTGAATTAGTTCAAATCCTCGCCACCCCCTGGCCAGTGCGCGGAGACACTGTCTACGCCTGTCATGTGATGTCGCCAGCGCGCCAGGTAGACTGTGAGTGGCGCCTTGTCCATTCACCACGTGCATTCGTCGCCTCCACACGCCAAAATTGACTCCCTCAGAGCAGAATCACACAACGGCCGGCCGTTTTCTTGCAACACTTCCGGCACCACGTTCAAACCTGTCGATGCCGACCTCACACAGCCGTTCGCCATGTGTCCCTGTGCGAGCGAGAACGCAGTGCTACACTTTTGCCGGCAAAGTTTGCTCGACAGTGGAATCCGCCATGACTATATAACAGCACGTTTGGACCGCACTAGAACGCACACTAATTGACTCACACTCACGCGCACGTAATAACTGTACAATCGCTGCGCCGCCGCCCGCTTACGTCACACACCCTCCACACACGCGACGGACATAGCCTTCTGTAAATACCTGGAAAATGACTCTTTATTTCAGACATTACGCTCATGCAGGTGTGTCCCAACTGAATTCTCCACGCTCACACAGCGAAACACCAGAGCGCAGGCTGACGTATGCGCGGCCGGCTGAGCCCGCTGCCTGGCTGGCTGACATCAAGCAGTTTACAGTGACCGGCCAGCCCCCACCCCCAGCGCGACAGGTAGACAGTGGCGCCTGAGGGCCCCGTCCGCGAGCACTTAACACTGAACACGATGTTTGCTGTCGACCGCGTGCCGTGCGCGTTTGCTCGTCGCGAGAGCTCTCGCTAACTCACTCTCACCACCTTGCTATGTTAAATAATTCCATGCGGCGGTGAGTGGCGCCTGAGGGTCCCCCCACAAATGGTCGACCGTGCCCGCTAGCACTTAACACCGGACATGATGTTTCCTGTCGACCGCGTGCTGTACAAAGGATACGTTTGGTGCCAGAGTTTGACCGACAGTGGAATGCACCATGACCATATAACAGCGCGTTTGCTCGTCATGAGAACGCTCGCTAATTCACTCTCACCACCCCGCTATATTACATAATTCAATTTACAATTTCATATACACATTGAAACGTGTTCAATTCCCTAATATCAACTACTTTTCGAGGACCAGAACACCACCCCCGCCTCCTCCTAGGAACCAGCGCCAAGTTTGAAATCAGCCAGTAAACAAAGCTCACTTGGGCTTCCGCCACCAACCTAAGAAAATTGTTTCAAACTAAGCCACCAGCACTCAACCTCTTCCTACACATTTCTGGTAAACGGACCCACCCTGCACTACATCCACGAATTTACTTTATTTTGGCATGGAGTATATATATCACGCCGACATGTCCCACATCATACAGACCTGCAAAACACTCCTACACAACTCATTTATAATGTTCTAGACACACGCTTGCTAATTGTAAACAGTTAAAAATAACTCATAGCACAGCCTACAGACATGCGAACCGCTCGTAAAACATTTACCTCCAAATAGCCAGACAACTGCCAATTTTCGCAAATAATTTCAGTGCATAGGCCGATGGAAGGAAGAATGAGTGTACTTTATTTATTTGCTACATATCTTTTTCAAACTTTTACTTCTCATAGGTTTCGATATGTAAGGCTGACATAAGGCGGTTTCTGAACTCCAGTAGTGCACTACACTAGGCAATTTATATTTATATATTTAATGTGATGTTGTTCATATAGGCATCTGCAGTTTGAGGTATCGGACTTGGCGAGCTGTTAGGAATTCTTGGATGGTCGCACTCTGAGTTATTCGGGGGGAGTATTGTGAATTCCGTTTGTCCGCACTGGAGGTGGATCGCATTGGTGCCTTCGTGACTTTTTCACTGTTTGATGGTAGAGGATAAAGAAGATAGGGTATTGAAGATCTGTTGTACTTGTACCTAGTTTGAGGCGTACAACATTGCGCGCATTTCTGGCGAAAATTCAAAACAAGGTCCTGTTCTAGGAACTGAGATCGTTCTGTTTATAGACAGGTAGCAGAAGGTAATACATATGTCTTTTTCCGACTTTAATTACACAGATCAGATGGGGGAAGATAAATGCATACTCATCTATGCTTGGAAAGGGAGAATGCATTTTTATTATTAAGTGAGTTTGGGCAGGAGTGAATATGGTTTTATATATGAGAATGTTTAAGATTTGTGAGTGGATATTGTCAGCAAAAGGTGAATGACGTCTGGTTCGCTAGCTGGGGGACACACTGTTTACGTGTCCTGTTGGAGATGCAAGGGGGAGATAGAGATCTGCGACTGTATGTCGTTAGACAATAGCTGGAGAGCAGGTTTAAGGAGGGCCCACTTCAGCATTCTGGTCCTGGGGCTAAGTGGACGGCTGTTTAGATGGACAGGTATGTGGCTTTGACACTCGCTTTGTAAGGCGCTATGGGATTAGTTTGAGCATTTAGTACTTGTTTCGGATGTTATTGGATTAAGAACTGTAATATTGAAGGTCATGTCCTCAGCGGAACCGCTGTGTAATTGAGTAAGTGTGTTTACGTATTTGAAGATATGTTTAACGAATGGTGATGCTAAGTTGATGGCGCAATTTAGCTACCACTGTAAAAAAAATAGCTGTCTGCTGCTGAAAGAAAGAAAGAAAGAAAGAAAGAAAGGGGTGACCTTGCCCCCAGAACTGATGAATGAGTTATTAGTTAAGAGCAAGTGATAGTTGAATGATGCTATGTGTTCGGGTATAGGAGCCTCTAAACGGCGGGGCGAAATTTTTTTTATGTGGAAATTTATGTAATCTATAGATAGTGATATCGACCGCTAGTGACAACAGTTAAGAGCGGAGAAAATAGGTACAAATCGAACGCTGGCAGAATGTTAAGGCAATGGTACTAATATTTAATTCAAGGTGGAGGTGGTAAATATGTACCAGGTTTTGAATATTGTCATATGTGCTTGATGCTCTGTATAAAAGTTTGACTCTTTAATTGCGTTTGGTATTTCTGGGTGTGTGTAAAATTAATTTTACTGTTGAAAGTGCGAGAAAGATGAGTCGATTGGTGTTTAGATAGAGGCTACGTTTGTAATTCGAAAAGAGGGGATGAGAATGGTAAATTGATTGATTGACATGGTTTGTGGGGTGATATAAGAGTGTCAAGATACGGTTGAGGACGTTTGCGTACGTTGATTGTGGGACAGGTGTGAGGTTAGGTGCGGTGGGAGGTGTAAATTAGATCTTATTTTTTAAAAAAAAATGTTGTAAAGTAAGAATAATATTGAGAAGGTTTTAGATGGCTGGTCACGCGACGAGGCGAGAGCAGGGATGTGTAGTTATGTTTAATTAAAGGGCCGTGTAATGTCGTGTGAGGAGCAATGCGCAGTGTGCTACAGTGTCATAGGAGGTAAAGACATGTGCTGCTATGATGTATCTAACGTATGGAGTCTGCGCTTTGATAATTATGATACGTTGATATAAAGTTGACTTTCACCCACGTTCGGTGGTAGCGGCTCGGGGTTGTGATGGATAGCGGTCCTGGACGGACGTATGTGTGTGCTTTGACCACTGACGAGCGCGTTGACCGCGCCGACTCACGCTTGCGCAAGCCAAGCAGGGGCTGTGAAAGGTCTGAAATCAGACGGATGGGTGACTTCACGATCCTGTGGGCAGGGTGCGGAGTGGGGGGTACTGCGCACGTCTGCTGAGTTACACTCCTGGAAATTGAAATAAGAACACCGTGAATTCATTGTCCCAGGAAGGGGAAACTTTATTGACACATTCCTGGTGTCAGATACATCACATGATCACACTGACAGAACCACAGGCACATAGACACAGGCAACAGAGCATGCACAATGTCGGCACTAGTACAGTGTATATCCACCTCTCGCAGCAATGCAGGCTGCTATTCTCCCATGGAGACGATCGTAGAGATGCTGGATGTAGTCCTGTGGAACGGCTTGCCATGCCATTTCCACCTGGCGCCTCAGTTGGACCAGCGTTCGTGCTGGACGTGCACACCGCGTGAGACGACGCTTCATCCAGTCCCAAACATGCTCAATGGGGGACAGATCCGGAGATCTTGCTGGCCAGGGTAGTTGACTTACACCTTGTAGAGCACGTTGGGTGGCACGGGATACATGCGGACGTGCATTGTCCTGTTGGAACAGCAAGTTCCCTTGCCGGTCTAGGAATGGTAGAACGATGGGTTCGATGACGGTTTGGATGTACCGTGCACTATTCAGTGTCCCCTCGACGATCACCAGTGGTGTACGGCCAGTGTAGGAGATCGCTCCCCACACCATGATGCCGGGTGTTGGCCCTGCGTGCCTCGGTCGTATGCAGTCCTGATTGTGGCGCTCACCTGCACGGCGCCAAACACGCATACGACCATCATTGGCACCAAGGCAGAAGCGACTCTCATCGCTGAAGACGACACGTCACGTGGGGCGTGAGCGGAAGACGGCCTAACGGTGTGCGGGACCGTAGCCCAGCTTCATGGAGACGGTTGCGAATGGTCCTCGCCGATACCCCAGGAGCAACAGTGTCCCTAATTTGCTGGGAAGTGGCGGTGCGGTCCCCTACGGCACTGCGTAGGATCCTACGGTCTTGGCGTGCATCCGTGCGTCGCTGCGGTCCGGTCCCAGGTCGACGGGCACGTGCACCTTCCGCCGACCACTGGCGACAACATCGATGTACTGTGGAGACCTCACGCCCCACGTGTTGAGCAATTCGGCGGTACGTCCACCCGGCCTCCCGCATGCCCACTATACGCCCTCGCTCAAAGTCCGTCAACTGCACATACGGTTCACGTCCACGCTGTCGCGGCATGCTACCAGTGTTAAAGACTGCGATGGAACTCCGTATGCCACGGCAAACTGGCTGACACTGACGGCGGCGGTGCACAAATGCTGCGCAGCTAGCGCCATTCGACGGCCAACACCGCGGTTCCTGGTGTGTCCGCTGTGCCGTGCGTGTGATCATTGCTTGTACAGCCCTCTCGCAGTGTCCGGAGCAAGTATGGTGGGTCTGACACACCGGTGTCAATGTGTTCTTTTTTCCATTTCCAGGAGTGTATTTTGCGAGCGGATCTGCAGGCTCTGCTGTGCGTTTTTAGGATAGTTTACGAGTACTGAGCGTATTATTTAGTAGAAGTTTGCTATAGTGTGTAATGAAATTATGATTGGGTGCGTGTCTGTGGGCTGTGCAACATGGCCCAGGGCGCATCTAGGATTGGTGTTTTGTGATAGCATGATAGATACACTGTATAGTTAAATATGTTGTTCGAAAAAAATAAATAGTGTTCTCAATGATTACACGCGCGCGCAGCGCAGATCAGTGTGATTTGGTTTTTCCGTCACCATCTCGGTTGCGTGCGAGTGGTAAATGTTTTCCCGGCTGCGTTAATCGAGTGTGTCAACGAGCTATGAGCTATTCTGAGAATAGACGTGAAGGCAGATCCAGACCTGAGACGCCGGCGGTATACATGAGAAGAATAATGCAGCTTTCACATGTGTCGGCTGTGAGGAGGGCGCGCTGGGAAGATGAACTTGGCTGGAGACTCTGGAATCCCCTTCCCGCCAACCGCACGCGCGCGCGGCCTGCCTTGGAGCGTAATCTAAGGCACATAGGGGGTATCAATTTCCCTGGTGATAGGTGCGAATACGACTGTGTTGAGGTCATGTTAGGGGAGGGCCGAGCAGAGACTTTTGGTCGGTGTGGTAGCTGGTGGTGTTTGGGCGCGTCTGTTGCACTATTTTGCGAGTATGTCTGTGCCCTGTGCGGTGGTTTATTTGGAGAGTTTAAGAGTACAGAGCTCGTCTGCTGATATTGTGTACTGCATTATTTAAGAGCTGTTTGGTATTGTGCGGTGAAATTAGGAGTTGTTTACATGTTTGTGGCCTGTGTCAGATGACCACAGTGGGATCAGTGCGGGTGTTTTGTGACAAATATACTCCACGACTAAATAAAAGGGCTCCAAATAAATAGAGTGCAGCAATTCCTTACTTCCCCGAGCAGCACAGCGCAGTCTGAGCAGTTTTTGCGCAATAACGGCAATCTGGTCAGAATGTGAGTGAGTAGACAAATAAATGGATAAATTTATCTGTAGAGGAGTTACAGGTCTGGATTGTAATGAATATCTTGCTGGGTGTGGTAGTGTTGCCAAGTGTAGTGCACTACTGGAGTTCAGAAACTGCCTTATGTCAGCCTTACATATCGAAACCTATGAGAAGTAAAAGTTTGAAAAAGATATGTAGCAAATAAATAAAGTACACTCATTCTTCCTTCCATCGGCCAATGCACTGAAATTATTTGCGAAAATTAGCAGTTGTCTGGCTATTTGGAGGTAGATGTTTTACGAGCGGTTCGCATATCTGTAGGCTGTGCTATGAGTTATTTTTAACTGTTTACAATTAGCAAGCGTGTGTCTAGAACATTATAAATGAGTTATGTAGGAGTGTTTTGCAGGTCTGTATGATGTGGGACATGTCGGTGTGATATATATACTCCATGCCTAAATAAAGTAAATTCGTGGGTGTAGTGCAGGGTGAGTCCGTTTACCAAAAACGTGTAGGAAAAGGTTGAGTGCTGGTGGCTTAGTTTGAAGAAATTTTCTTAGGTTGGTGGCGGAAGCGCAAGTGAGCGTTGTTTACTGGCTGATTTCTAGCTTGGCGCTGGTTCCTAGGAGGAGGCGGGGGTGGTGTTCTGGTCCTCGAAAAGTAGTTGATACTAGGAAGTTGAACACGTTTCAATATGTATATGAAATTGTAAATGGAATTATTTAATATAGCGGGGTGGTGAGAGTGAATTAGCGAGCATTCTCATGACGAGCAAACGCGCTGTTATATGGTCATGGTGCATTCCACTGTCGGTCAAACTCTGGCGCCAAACATATCTTTTGCACGGCATGCGGTCGACAGTAAACATCGTGCCCGGTGTTACGTGCTAGCGGGCACGGCCGACCGTTGGTGGGGGGTTTCCTCAGGTGCCGCATGGAAATATTTAATTATGGCGTGGTGGTCAGAGTGAATTAGCGAGCGTTCTCACGACGAGCAAACACGCTGTTATATGGTCATGGTGCATTCCACTGTCGGTCAAACTCTGGCGCCAAACGTATCCTTTGTACAGCACGCGGTCGACAGGAAACATCGTGTCCGGTGTTCAGTGCTAGCGGGCACGGTCGACCGATTGTGGGGGGACCCTCAGGCGCCACTCACCGCCGCATGGAATTATTTAACATAGCAAGGTGGTGAGAGTGAGTTAGCGAGCGTTTTCGCGACAAGCAAACGTGCACGGCACGCGGTCCACAGGAAACATCATGTCCGATGTTAAGTGCTCGTGGGCGAGGCCCTCAGGTGCCACTGTCTACCTGGCGCGCTGGTCGTGGGGGCTGGGCGGTCACTTTAAACTGCTTGACGTCAGCCGGCCAGGGAGCGGGCTCAGCCGGCCGCGCGTACGTCAGCTGCACTCTATAGCTTCGCTGTGTGAGCATGGAGAAGTCAGTTACGACACAATTGCATGAGCGTGATGTCTGAAATAAAGAGTCATTTTCCAGGTATTTACAGAAGGCTATGTCCGTCGTGTGTATGGAGGGCGTGTGACGTAAGCGGGGCGGCAGCGCAGTGATAGTACATTTATTACGCATGTTCGAGAGCAAGTCAATTAGCAGGCGTTCTAGTGCGGTCCAAAGGTGATGTTATACAGACATGGCGGATTCCACTGTCGAGCAAACTTTGCCGCCAAAAGTGTAGCACTGCGTTCTCGCTCGCACAGGGACATGTGGCGAACGGCTGTGTGAGGTCGGCATCGACAGGTTTGAATGTGGTGCCGGAAGTGTTGCAGGGAAACGGCCAACTGTTGCGTGATTCAGCTCTGAGGGAGTCAATTTTGGCGGGAAACGTGTGGCGGCGACGAATGCACATGGTGAGAAGACAAGGCGCCGCTCGCTGTCTACCTGGCGCGCTGGCCGCCTCACGTGACAGGCGTAGGCATTGTCTCCGCGCGCTGGCCAGGGGGTGGCGAGGATTTGAACTAATTTAGTTGGAGCGCGGACGTCGTGGTGACTGCACTGCGATATCAAAGATGTGTGTGCTGACTGTGTTGGAGAACAAGTGATGACCGTACTGCTCGAAATAAAGTCTTTATTCCCTTCCGCCCCTGCAAAATTAAAGGACGTGAATTACGTTACTATAAGTGCAATTTGTTATTTCACACAATTGTGATAGGCTATCAGTGAAAAACAAGATAAGTGACGGAGAAAGCTTGACATGTGATCAATTGTGGTGTTGGGGATTTGACTTGTGATAGATTTTTGTTATGGATGTAAGGAGAATGGCTTTCTAACTGCGAAAATCGGACATCTTGAATTAATAATAAATGATAATAATACGTAGAAGTACAGTTTTCGAGAGAATGTCGTGTTGGAATTTGAATTTGGCGATATTTTCTACTGGAGGTAGGCCTTAATAATAAATGATAATGAATGATAATAAATAATAATGAATGATAATGAATGATTATGAATGACAATAAATGATAATGAATGTTAATAAATGATAATGAATGATATTGAATGATAATGAATGTTAATCAATAATAATAATAGTATTGACAAGTACAGTATTTGCATGCATTATCCTGTTGGAATTCAAACTTCCCACAATTTTTTCTTCTGGATGCTTAGGTTACTGCATGTAGCAGAATTGGACTATTTTCCCGCCAAATTTCAAACTTCCCGCCATTTTTTCTGAAGGTTAGATTAGTGGACATAGCGCAATTGGACTTTTCTCGCACCAAATTCCGCCATCTTGGATGACGTCATGCCCTGTTGCCAAGTCTACATGACGCCATCTTGGATGACGTCATCGCCGCCATCTTGAATAATTTTAGCAACAATGGAGAGTCGGGTGACATGCCCCTTGTCCCCCTACTTATAATGTCAGTCGATGCTCTGTCCCTACCACCCGTCCTGAACATCTGAGTGTCCCAATCTGTATCTGGTAAATTGAAATCTCCACCTAACACTATAACATACTGAGAACATTTATGTGAAATGTATTCCAGATTTTCTCTCAGTTGTTCTGCCACTAATGCAGCTGAGTCGTGAGGTCGGTAAATGGAGCCAACTATTAACCTAGCTCGATTGTTGAGTGTAACCTCCACCTATAAAAATTACAGGAGCTATCCACTTCTACTTCACTACAGGATTAACTACTACTAACAGCGACAAACATGCCACCACCGGTTGCATGCAATCTATCCTCTCTAAACACCGTCTGTGCCTTTGTAAAAATTCCGGCAGAATTTATCTCTGGCTTCAGCCAGCTTTCCGTACCTATAACGATTTAAGCTTCGGTGCTTTCTATCAGCGCTTGAAGTTCTGGTACTTTACCAACGCAGCTTCGACAGTTTACAATTACAATACCGATTGCTGCTTGGTCTGCTTATGTCCTGCCTTTGGCCCGCACCCTTTGAGGCTGTTGCCCTTTCTGTACTTGCCCAAGGCCATCTAACCTAAAACACCGCCCAGTCCACGCCACACAACCCCTGCTACCCGTGTGGCCGCCTGCTGTGTGTAGTGGCCTCCCGACCTATCCAGCGGAACCCGAAACACCTCCACCCTATGGCGCAAGTCGAGGAATCTGCAGCCCACATGGTCGCAGAACCGTCTCAGCCTCTGATTCAGACCCTCCACACGGCTCTGTACCAAACGCCCGCAGCCAGTCCTGTCGGCGATGGTGCAGATGGTGAGCTCTGTTTTCATCCCGCTAGCGAGACTGGCAGTCTTCACCAAATCAGATAGCTGCCGGAAGCCAGAGAGTATTTCCTCCGATCCATAGCGACACACATCATTGGTGCCGGCATGAGCGACCACCTGCAGATAGGTGCACCCTGTACCCTTCATGGCATCCAGAAGGACCCTTTCCACATCTGGAATGACTCCCCCCGGTATGCATACGGAGTGCACATTGGTTTTCTTCCCCTCTCTTGCTGCCATATCCCTAAGGGGCCCCATTACACGCCTGACGTTGGAACTCCCAACTACCAGTAAGCCCACCCTCTGCGACCACCCGGATCTTGCAGACTGAGGGGCAACCTCTGGAGCAGGACAAGCAGCCATGTCCGGCCGAAGTTCAGTATCAGCTGGAATCAGAGCCTGAAACCGTAATGTGTAATACGCAGATATATATTCAGACCATCAGACAGGAATTCCTAACTGCATCAGGATCCTCTGCAAGTACTATGACAGTTAGGCGGGAGGTGCGAAAACTTTGTATTTCATGGTCGAGCGGCTGCTCACAAGCCACACATCACGCTGGTAAATGCCAAACGACGCCTCGCATGGTGTAAGGAGCGTAAACATTGGACGATTGAACAGTGGAAAACGTTGTTTGGAGTACACACGATATACAATGTGGCGATCTGATGGGTGGGTGTGGGTACAGCGAATGCCCAGTGAACGTCATGTGCCAGCTTGTGTAGTGACAACAGTAAAATTCGGAGGCGGTGGTGTTATGGCACGGTCATATTTTTCATGGAGGGGGCTTGCACCCCTTGTTGTTTTGCGTGGCACTATCAGAGCACAGGCCTACACTGATGTTTTAAGCACCTTCTTGCTTCCCAGTGTTGAAGAGCAATTCGGGGTGGCGATTGCAACTTTCAACACGATCGAGCACCTGTTTACAATGCACGGCCTGTGGCGGTGTGGTTACACGACAGTAAAATCCCTGTAATGGATTGGCGTGCAGAGGGTCCTGACCCGAATCCTATAGAACACCTTTGGGATGATTTGGAACGCCGACTTCGTGCCAGGCCTCACCGACCGACATCGATACCTCTCCTCAGTGCAGCACTCGGTGAAGAATGGGCTACCACTCCCCAAGGAACCTTCCAGCATCTGGTTGAACGTATGCCCGTGAGAGAGGAAGCTGTCATCAAGGCTATGGGTGGGACAACACCATACTGAAACCCAGCATTACCGATGGAGGGTGCCACGAACTTTTAAGTCATATTCAGCTAGGTGTCCGGATACTTTTGATCACAGAGTGCATGTTGTTCATTGTCGTCCCTTCCACCACAGCCCAAAAATTTGCGGTTACACGAATTATTTCCCTTAGACTATTCGATCTTTCTTGGTCTTGGATTACGCTGTCGGCTTAATTGTGTGCTTACAAATAGTAAAAATGACTTTTCTGTACATATTTCGTGAATTTTAACAGCATAAAATTAACAAATTATTTAGTTTTTTCTGACCTTCTTACTATGACACTACAGTGCATGTAGTTCAGTTTAGATCGAACTGTAAATGTAATTACTTCGCAACCAACGTTAAAAAAGTCCTTTTCTTCTCATTACTCTAACGGGAAAGTTTAAATAGCAATATCAACGAAATTGCCTATTAAACACTAGCCCACTCAATGAACACAAAAAAGTCTAATGTGGAAATAATCTGTGCAGCCGCTAAGTTCTGGACAATAATAGAAAGGGTAGCCTTGAGCAACATACTAAAAATCCTTACTGGTGAAGGGAGGGAGTAAGTGTGGGGACGGGGATGCGTTTGAGGGTGACTTTGGTACGTTTTTCTTGAATAACTCTAAAAACGCGGCTTGTAGCAATAGTGTATCTCAGTACGTAATTAAACCACATTAATTTTCCTACAAGAAATCCTACTAATTTTTCTCTAGGACTAACAGTTTACTATAGGAGAACCAGAGAAATCTGTAAATCTAGCACGAAGCCCTTGAGCTCTAGTTTAGGTGGTGTTTTTATGGGCCTAGTTGTCGTATTTTCCCGCTATGGTAGACCACACTTCTCACATTTCATACTGTTTGTCTCTACTTTCTGTACGCCACCCTGTGGTATGTTTTAAAAAGTTATGTTTACACTCTGTAATGTGAATCATAAATTTGCAGAACGAGCAGAAGTCAAACAAACACATACCTATCATATGGTAAATCTATTCTCATATAATGACACAAACTTATTAGCGTTACATAACATAACTTCGCGTTCATTTTAAAAACACATACGAAAAAACAGTTACCTTGTTGAATGACCGTGTAATGAAGGACGGAAGAGAAAGTTTCAATAAAGTTCATTGGGATGAAGTTTACAATTATTCTATACAATATTTGTAATGTAGAACGGGCACTGCATTAGAAATATTTCTAAATAAGTTACATCATCTTTGAATCAGTTTTCTTAATATAATATACACTACTAGGCATTCGTCTAAGAAACTTCGGGTCATTGTATCATACTGTCTGTAGAACGTGTAAGAACATCTATAAAGTAGTAGAATGACAGAAAACCAATCTTATGTCACATTTGAAATATTTTAAAATTCCTTCTGTAGAGAAATTTTATAGGTCATTGAAACCAAAGAAAAAAAAAACATTACGGTTTATGTTCAGTGAACAGACCGGGAAAAATGGCATGAAAGATAGTCCTTTTTGCTAAAGATCGTGACAGCATTGTACAACCTGTCACCAATAAACATGGTGAATGATTAACGCACAGGAAATACAGCCCATGTGTGCAGGAATACATAAGGTAAAATCAGACTTTTAAGTGACATGAGTGACAGAGAAACAGATACGCTGGAGAGGACTTGATAATGAAAGTGGTAGCCCGAAAATAGGGAATCAGAAGTGAAAGGTGGGGTAAATTGTCCGCTCTGAGGATAAAGGAATACACTGATACAAGCTTACAGCTTACATATTTGGGATCTACATATCATCAGGTAACACACTAAATATTTTCAAGTAAAAATATGTAACAAATGGGACTTATATCCATTTTTCTGAAGCCGTTTGTAGTAGCCACTTCTCCCAACCAAATGCGGTAACGTTGTCATTGCAGACATACATACTCAGAAAGTGAACAGTAACCCTATTTCGGCTGAAGTAACGCGAATGGAGTGTCGACTTCGAACACTGCTCTTCTTGGCCTTCTTGTTTTTATGGTTATTCGAATACTCTTCGTAAACTTACACAATGTTTTTACCACCTACTGCATCTCCATTTTTTCGTAGAATCCTCCTTTTTCAGTGTATTACGTGGAGCATAAAATTTTTTCACTACTGTAAAAGAAGGTATGTTGTTCTTTTCGCCCTCAACAGCATTTTCCATTGCAGAATTGTCCCCTGTATGTTACTTTGATATATGTACACATTTTCTAGGCATCTTGATGCCAGTATTACTCTGATTTTAAGTTAGGCAACAAGAATAATATAAATGATTTTCCTGACATCAGACAGCTGAAAACTAGAAATTTTTTTGCTAAAAAATAACAGAACACTGTCAACAGTGAAGATGTGTATTAGGACTAATTTTAACACCTTTCAGCAGACAGCAGCACTTTTCAGGACGAAAGATACGAAATGGTCACTGTTTAGGCCCTGACCACTTTACCCTACTTTCCTCTATCTGAACTGTACGCTAATATACAGTCCCTTTGGTGAGTCCATCAAAATGTGGATGTTTTGGAATGATTTCTAAGTGGATACCAGTAGAGATTTAGCGTCTGACATGTTCCGTTACAGCATGGTGTGAAACCGTAGTCCAAAATCCTAATGAATCTGAATAGCAAATGGTGACAGAACATGTTTTTTCAGTTCATCTGCTGCATTGTTCTCGTATCTTTTCTGTGACTTTTTAACTTGCAGAAGTTTACTTTCGATGCCTGAAGTGAAATACTTTTCGAGAGCAGTTCTTTTTGTTTCCGGGAACCTTACGGAGGAGCGGGGTCAGTCATCTTTATTGTTGTTACCGCTATCATTCAGTCCACCTACCTCGATAGGATTTTTGCCGCTGTCCTTTCACTCTGTGGTGGCAGATACGTGCTAGGCAGTGTAAAGCAGCGATGATGAAACCACTACTTAATACCTACCACACAGGGGCCGCGTAACTCTAGTTGAAAGTCAGTTCCTGAAAGTTCATGATTAAAAAATCGGGCGTTCGGGATATTCAGTCTGCTTGCAGAAAAACGTTTGAAATTAGATTAACTCTGTTTCTTATTCATATTGAAACACATGAAATGACTATCAAGTCCGTATTTGATATGGTGAAACGTTATCATTGAAAGTTCACTGTCTGTATAACAAACATTCACTCGAAAAAGCAGCCAGAATTTCAGCAAGTCCGACCCGACTAATCTGCACGTTCTACCAGTCACAGATCCACAACTATTCGCGGGTAAAACGTTTGGTCGTTTTAGTTGTCTTCTTTGTGAGAAGCGCTCGCCAAAATATTCCGTACAGAGCACGAAACACGCCACGCGGAGTTGTTACTATGACCAGAAAGTTCACAGTCTCATATCTCTCAAGCTATTTAACTTAGAAACACCGAACTTTCATTAAAATGTTCGTAACTCCAGTCGATTCAGTCACGATATGTTCGAACCATAATTAGCTCCCTATTTCCTCATCTTACAGAGTATTATTAAGGAGCGATCTTACATCGTGTTATCCGTCACCGGCTAGCA
This sequence comes from Schistocerca cancellata, assembly GCF_023864275.1. Taxonomy (NCBI): domain Eukaryota; kingdom Metazoa; phylum Arthropoda; class Insecta; order Orthoptera; family Acrididae; genus Schistocerca; species Schistocerca cancellata. The sequence goes on from NC_064629.1 coordinate 454,891,473, forward strand.
AGCGACTCTCTCGAGGCACTATCCTCTCCGCCCACTCCTCTACTCGCATGGAAACAGCTTAATTCTGATTGGCTGTTGATCTAAACGACAAATCAGAACTTTCCTTTCTGATCATTCTCGTGGCAAATCTTGACTTATCCAATCACTAATTTGATAGTAATTAATGTCAGCAAAACTTCAATTTCTTGTGTTTGGTTTATTCAAAATTAGCAAAGGGCGAAATATTCTTAAAATTGACAAATAAACTTATTTCGCCTCTAATTGCCATTCTGGCTGCTTTTATACAAAAGTATGCTCACTCAGATATATGTCATCTGAATCCTGGTTGCAACATAACTTTCCCACGATTCGTTGGTACAAGGTTCTACGTAAAATAAAATATTAAATTTTAACTTATGTCCCACATACACTCTCTCAATCATTCTTACGCACTTACGCAACAAAATATAATCAAATAATAATTTTGAGCGATTTTTGTATTACGTAACGCAAAGTGACTAAAGTTTTAAGAGAAAATTGTAATTAATAGATTTTTGTGCACTGACAACTTTGTAATGGCTTCAAATGATAAAGAAAGTCAATCCAACTTGGTTTTAAAAAACAAGCGTAGGTTTTAGGGCTTTTAGGTAATTCTCTTTATCTCTGGGCCTATAATAAATAAAAATCTGAAATTTTAACAGCATCATTCCATTAATAAGGCTATGAATCAAATTTGAACGAAATCGGATAATAACTAATATGGATTATTTAGATTCGTAGAGGATATGAATCTTCGTATCGACTGACTGTCATTTACGCTATGCATTTCTCACGGCCGGCAGCGTCAGCTGTGCTGTGAGCAGTGCGGAAAAAAAAAGAGACAACATAGCCATCCTGCAGCCACGTTTGACGTTACTAGACGGCTGCATGTCTTACTGCAACGAATGTTATCTCGTAAAAACTTTCTGTGTTACTACCTGTTCCCATAAATACATACTTTAAGTACTGATCTTTTAGTAGAAGTAGTCAACCTTTAATAAATACTAAGCCTAATGAAAGGTGCCATTAGTTTGCATTTCGCAAATATCTTCACACATTTCCTAAATATCTTCACACATTTTTCCATCGTTAAAGGAACTGGAACACAGGTTCTACTTCTTACACGAAGAAATTGTTCAAACTGATCTATCTAATGACAGTTATCTTTTTATTACAGCTGTGATCAGGCGACAGAATACTGACTTTTAAAGAATAACTACGGTTTCTGGGCTGTTCTCTGACAAAAAATACAGTTGGCACCATCGGCTGATGTCCTGTTACATATGTAGATATAAAATGTACAAATGTTTAAGGAATCATTACAAAATTATTTATAGATGATATCAAAAACATCATTGCAGAAAGACACTAGAAAAAGATCTTTCAGAGAATCTGCGGAAAGCCGGCCGCGGTGGTCTAGCGGTTCTGGCGCTGCAGTCCGGAACCGCGGGACTGCTACGGTCGCAGGTTCGAATCCTGCCTCGGGCATGGGTGTGTGTGATGTCCTTAGGTTAGTTAGGTTTAAGTAGTTCTAAGTTCTAGGGGACTTATGACCTAAGATGTTGAGTCCCATAGTGCTCAGAGCCAATATGCGGAAATTCTGATCCTTACATCAGGAACAATTATAATCACTCGTTGACCACTTGGTGGAATACCATTCCACCTGCATTTGACCGCTGTCCGAAATTTTGAATGATGTAGCAATAAGCACCTATTATGAAATATAGTCACAAGTGTTCAATATCAGTACGGCATCAATTTAAAGAATTCCTGTTACTTGGTCCATAAAACAGCGAGTTTGTTGTCGTGACCAACCTTTGCCCTGTGCTAATATTTCAGCTGTAAACGGTTCATCCAACTTCGGAGAGAGCTGTAAAGCCATCAGAAATGAAGAAAAGGCAAAATTATACACTTGATCTAAGCCCAGTCAAGCTTGTGAAGGTGATCATTAATGGTCTCCAAAGCACTATAGGCTTTAATCTCATATTTGAAGCTCTGATCTCACTAGACCTGTTAGTCATTAAGACTGCACAGCTTTCAATCCTAGATGAAGGCAGCACTGAGAAAATACCTCAGCTAACTTCCAAATACACCTGGAAAACACAAAAGATGCGCCGTGCAGGATTAGCCGAGCGGTCCAAGGCGCTGCAGTCCTGTACTGTGCTGCTGGTCCCGACGGAGGTTCGAGTCCGCTCCTGGGCATGGGTGTGTGTGTTTGTCCTTAGGATAATTTAGGTTAAGTAGTGTGTAAGCTTAGGGACTGATGACCTTGGCAGTTAAGTCCCATAAGATTTCACACACACACACACACACACACACACACACACACACACACAAGATGCGAAACGTATATAGCAACTCACATCACTCCTTCACTACCAAGTCGAAGTTGAAACTTACGGATCACAAAAAGCCCAACCAAGTGCCATAACTGTCAAATGTCTAACCATGGCGCCAAAATCTGAAATCTGAGACCAAACAGTGTCAAACAACACCGTACTGCTTCTTTTTCTTCTTCTTCTGTGGTGCTACAGTCCAGGATGAACCTTGGCCTTCCCAACGAGCTTCCGCCATCTGTCAAAGTTACGTGCTACCCTCCTCCAGTTTCTACATCCGAGCTTCCGTAGGTCTTCTTCCGCTCCATCCAGCCAACTTGCTCGAGGTCGACCTCGCCTTCCTTGTTCTTCTGGAGCACCAAAGAGAATAATCTTTATCACCTCAGACTCTCCCATTCCTGCCACATGGCCGTGCGGCTCCCCCCGTCGGAGATTCGAGTCCTCCCTCGGGCATGGGTGTGTGTGTTGTCCATAGTGTAAGTTAGTTTAAGTTAGATTAAGTAGTGTGTAGGTTTAGGGACCGATTACCTCAGCAGTGTGGTCCCATAAGATCTTACCATAAACTTCCAAATTTCCAATTTCTTGCCACATGACCTGCCCATCTTATCCTTCCTGATAGTACGATTTTAGTTACAGGAGCATCGGCATATATAATGTAGAATTCTGCATTGTACCTTTTCCTCCATTGTTCTGTTATACAAAGCACCAATTATTCTCCTCAAAACTTTCCTCTCAAATACATTTAGCAGCCTTGCATCGGTTTCCGTCAAGGGCCATGTTTCCGAAGCGTAAGTGAGAACTGATCTCAAAAAAATGTTCAAGTGTGTGTGAAATCTTATGGGACTTAACTGCTAAGGTCATCAGTCCCTAAGCTTACACACTACTCAACCTAAATTATCCTAAGGACAAATACACACACCCATGCCCGAGAGAGGGCTCGAACCTCCGCCGGGACCAGCCGCACGGTCCATGACTGCAGCGCCTTAGACTGCTCGGCTAATCCCGCGCGGCGAGAACTGATCTAACACTGGTTTTAGAAATAGTGAAGTTTTTGAGCAGCTGAAGAGTCTTGACTGAAATAAATTACTCAAGGCGAAATATGCCATATTTGCTGATATCGGTCTAATCTTAATTTCAGTCGATATGTCATTAAAACAAGTGACTGTGCAACTAAGATACCTGAAGCTATCAACACTTTCAAATGTGTATACATTTACACAAAGTTGGAAGCATATTGGGTTGATATGTTTTCCAACAGGCCATGTATTTAGTAGTAGTAGTTGTTGTTGTAGTAGCTTTATTCATCCATAGATCTCTTTTTACAGGGATATAGGACATGTAAAAGTGTTTACAAGTTTAGACCAATTTAAAATAAGCTAATTCATATACACATATATTTACAGACTTCTAGTTAGCGACAATTATTAGATTTACTCCTGGTATACAGTACTTTTTTTACAAATAACTTATTAAAAAGTATAAGGCCACACTGTTCACTCATATCTCGCTATCAGTCACTGCATACACTATACCCACATTGTTTCATAGCACTTCACTCACTACACACACACACACACACACACACACACACACACACACTGGTGATCTCTGGGTCATTTTCTGTACCGCAACTTCTCGTTAGCTATCCTGAAAAACTGACTCAGCATCCCACCACAATTAGTGAGATGTTGAACTCCAAAAGAGGGAGATATGTTATTACTGTGCTATGCATAGCTTGAGGGTAAGTATTTCTAGAAAGGAAAAAAGAAAAAAATAAATAAAGTTAAGGTGTTATGTGGAATGTTGGATGTCTTATAACCAGTATTATTATGTATTTGTATTTTTTATCAATACCCTACTCTGTTTTATGTAAGTAATCCTTCAATGTATAAAATGTATTGCATAACAGGTATTTTTAGCTGCCCTTTTAAATAAGTGTATTTTCGCAATTTCTTTAATCTCTTTGGTAATTTATTGTACAGTTTTATTCCATGGTAGAAAATTGAGATTTATATTTATTTTTATTGGTTAATGTAAGTTGAGTCTATCTCTTGTTGCGTGGTCATGGACAGAGCTGTTTGTGCAGTAATTACCAATATTATTTTTGATGTGTACAACTGACTGAAAAATGTATTCACATGGAGCAGTTAAAGTCGCCATTGTTTTGAACAAATCATAACAATGAGCTTGACTAGTATTTTTGGTTATTACTCTTATGTCTCTTTTCTGGATTTTGAAAATTGTGTTCATATTTTGTGGCTTTGTTCCCCAGAAAAGAATGCCATAGCTAAGAATTTAGTGTAAATACGAATAATATGTAACTAAAAGACACTGCATGTTACACACTGCTGATAGGTTTCTAAGGGCATAACATGCCGATGACATTCTGTTTGGAAGTACGTTTGTGTATTCACACCACTTCAACTGAGAATCAATACTCACTCCTAGGAACTTTCCATCTGTTACACAGTCTATAGAGGTGCCATCTATATTTAATTTAACGTCCTTATTTTTCCTCTCCAAACTGAAATTCATACATTAATTTTCTTTATGTTCAATGTCACTTTATTGCTTATTGACCAATCATAAACTTCCTTGAGAGTTTCATTTGCTTTCTCAGCAACGAGTTCTCTTGTTTTCTCAGTGACTATAATATTGCTGTCATCATCGAAGAAAATTTTTTCACCATGAGTAACACTACTGGGAAAGTCATTGAGGTATATCTGGTATAGTATTGGTCCTAATATGCTGCCTTGTGGAACCCCTATACTAATGTATTTTGGTTCTGATAAGAGTTTTACTAAATGTTTAGATCTATTTGAAGTATGTGTTATCTCTACTCTTTGTACGCTATCTGTTAGGTATAATTGGAACCGGTCATTAACTACCCCTCCTATTCCTAATGCTTCTAATTTATGTAATAGAATGTTGCGGTCAACTGTATGAAAAGCCTTAGGAAGACCCAAAACTACTCTTGTGACACACTCATCTTTAAGAAGAGCATCAAGTAAAACTTTTTGTGAATTCTACTATGGCTGACTCAGTATTTTTGCCACTTCGGAAATCCAACTGCGATTCGCTTAAAAGATTGTATTTATTCAGGTAATTCATTAATCTGTCTTTCATAATTGCTTCTATTATTTTTTGAGAATGGTGACAGCAGGGAAATGGGCCGGTAATTTTCTGTCTTCTGCATTACCTTTCTTAAGCAAAGGTACAACTCTTGCCTGTTTTAACTGCTCTGGAAATGTCCCTGATGTGAAGGATTCATTTATTATATTTGTTAAGAGGCCTTGCATAATCCCTATGCACTGTTTCAGTACACACATTGGTACCTCATCTAAGTCAACTGACGTTTTATTTTTTAGTTTTTTAAACGTTTTGTTGGCTTCATTCTCTGTGGTTGGAAGTAACATCATTGTGTTTAGTGCAACATTATTTACAGGTGTTATATTTGTTTTGGGGAATTTTCGCTGTAACTTCTCTGCAATACTTGAAAAATGCTCTTTTACATAGTTTGCTTAGTGTTGTGGATCATTTACTACCTTATCCCCCTCCCTTAGCAGTATGTCATTCTGCACTTGTTTGCCTTTGCCCGGTTCCCTTTTTTATAACATTCCAGACTGCTTTGCTTTTATCCTCTGCACTATATACTATTTTGTCATTAAATGACATTTTTCAGCAGTCTGCATCTTACTATAGATCTTTTTCTGTCTATGATAGAAATTTAAGAATTCTGGATCAATGTGAATCTTTTTCATGGAACTGAAGTGTTTAAGTGTTTGGGAGGACTTCTTAATACCTGCTGTTATCCATCCGTTTTTGTGAGATGTTGATACAGACATGCATACTTTTGGAAATGCCTTTTCAAACTTCAATTTAAGCAATGTGGAGAATTTAGAGAATTTCATATTCACAGTGGTTTCCTTATACACGTCATCCCAGCTTTGTTTTTCTAGTTCTTTTGAAAACTCTCTTATTTTGATTTCTGATAGATGTCGTTTGCGGGCTTGTACTTTAGGAAAAGATCCGATGTCTGATTTTACTGTTGGTAGTTGATCGTCCAAGAACTTTTACAGCGACATCACGTTTTTCCCTGCCCATATTTGTGGCCACATGGTCAATTACTGATGCAGTCATTGAAGTAACCCTTGTTGCACTATTGACCAATAGGGACATACCAAAACTGTGAAGGATGTTAATGAAGATGCTGCTGGATTCATTTATGATATTAGTGTTGATGTTAATGTCCCCACACAGAATTATGTTGACCTTTGTACTTGAGGCTTTATCTAGAATTTCTGTTAATTTATTGAAAAAAGTGTCCACACCACAACTGGGAGATCTGTACACACACAAAACGATTAATTTCTTTTTGATATCAAGCCCTGTTAATTCAATAGCTGATATTACAAAGCGTGTGTCTTCACTTACTGTGCTGAGGTTGTGGAGGCCTTGCACAATCCCTATGCGCTGTTTCAGTACACACATTGGTACTTCATCTAAGTCTCCACCCCTTTGAGGTTTACACAGAGTACGCGAAGGAACTTGCCCCCTTTCTTGCAGCGGTGTACCGTAGGTCTCTAGAAGAGCGTAGCGTTCCAAAGGATTGGAAAAGGGCACAGGTCATCCTCGTTTTCAAGAAGGGACGTCGAACAGATGTGCAGAACTATATCTCTAACGTCGATCAGTTGTAGAATTTTGGAACACGTATTATGTTCGAGTATAATGACTTTTCTGGAGACTAGAAATCTACTCTGTAGGAATCAGCATGGGTTTCGAAAAAGACGGTCGTGTGAAACCCAGCTCGCCCTATTCGTCCACGAGACTCAAAGGGCCATAGACACGGGTCCACAGGTAGATGCCGTGTTTCTTGACTTCCGCAAGGCGTTCGATACAGTTCCCCACAGTCGTTTAATGAAGAAGGTAAGAGCATATGCACTATCAGACCAATTGTGTGATTGGATTGAAGAGTTCCTAGATAACAGAACGCAGGATGTCATTCTCAATGGAGAGAAGTCTTCCGAAGTAAGAGTGATTTCGGGTGTGCCGTGGATGACATCGGAAGTTCACTGAGGCTTTTTGCAGATGCTGCTGTGGTGTATCGAGAGGTTGTAACAATGGAAAATTGTACTGAAATGCAGGAGGATCTGCAGCGAATTGACGCATGGTGCAGGGAATGGCAATTGAATCTCAATGTAGACAAGTGTAATGTGCTGCGAATACATAGAAAGATAGATCCCTTATCATTTAGCTACAAAATAGCAAGTCAGCAACTGGAAGCTGTTAATTCCATAAATTATCTGGGAGTACGCATTAGGAGTAATTTAAAATGGAATGATCATATAAAGTTGAGCGCCGGTAAAGCAGATGCCAGACTGAGATTCATTGGAAGAATCCTAAGGAAATGCAATCCGAAAACAAAGGAAGTAGGTTACAGTACGCTTGTTCGCCCACTGCTTGAATACTGCTCATCAGTGTGGGATCCGTACCAGATAGGGTTGATAGAAGAGATAGAGAAGATCCAACGGAGAGCAGCGCGCTTCATTACAGGATCATTTAGTAATCTCGAAAGCGTTACGGAGATGATAGATAAACTCCAGTGGAAGACTCTGCAGGAGAGACGCTCAGTAGCTCGGTACGGGCTTTTGTTAAAGTTTCGAGAACATACCTTCACCGAAGAGTCAAGCAGTATATTGCTCCTTCCTACATATATCTCGCGAAGAGACCATGAGGATAAAATCAGAGAGATTAGAGCCCACACAGAAGCATACCGACAATCCTTCTTTCCACGAACAATACGAGACTGAAATAGAAGGGAGAACCGATAGAGGTACTCAAGGTACCCTCCGCCACACATCGTCAGGTGGCTTGCGGAGTATGGATGTAGATGTAGGTAGATGTAGCGGTCATGTCTTGATTCGAACTGAGTTCTTTTTCTGATATAAATGCATGATCCTCCACCCCTTTGAATTAGTTCTGTAGTAAGGGTTTGCCCTTTCATGTAATGATAATACTACATGGTGGATTTCTGTGTCTCTACGCCAGTGCTCAATAATTCAAACTACTGAGCAGTTCAAAGATTGTAGCTCCACTTCTAATAGTTGCATTTTATTTTCTATTGATTGCATGTTTTGATGGAGGATTGTTAAGTCTGTGAAATGCTCCATGTCACTCTTCCCAATGGTTTGTTTATCTTTGTGACATCTGGTATATGCGATATTTGAAGTGTTAAAATCTGTCTTGTGAGTGATTGTTTCAATGTATTTTAAACTGCTGGAGATACTCTTCAAGCAGGGGAACCTGTTGTCAGGATTTATTCTAAAAAAGACCTACTTTTCCTACCAATGACAACAGGTATTGGACTATGAGTGGCCCGAGATCCTCCCTCTATACTTTCATGAATCAGCTGTACCAATCTTTCCTTCCCAGTCCTGTTTAGATGTAGGCCATGTCTAGTGAAACCCCATCTGTTGATAGTCCCAGAGAAACATAAGCAAATTTGGCTGTCCTCAGAGCCATCCCTAACCCCACATTGATTCACCTCACAGCTCCATCAAGGTGAGGTCGATAATGACGCCAGAACAGCTCAACAAAGTGTACGTTGGTGCCATGAGTCAGGGAAGCTATCTTGTCTACGTCACCATCGATGTCATATGCCCTATAGTTTCTTCATTTATCATAAGACTCATCTTCTTACTTGCTTGGCTTAAGGCTGTAAAAGCTTCTTTCAGTGCTGGTACTGTCCGTGCTATGATGTCTACGTCACCTGCGTATGATAAAATCTGCACTGACGAGTGGAAGGTGGTGTCCCTGGTCTGTTGGCCTGCTTTTCGAGTGCTACATTAAATAATAATTATGCTAACGTATCTACTTGACGTAGCCCATTTTTTATTTCCAGGGGCCTGAGTAATTTCCTTGAACTCGAATTTAGCTTCTTACGTCAGACATAATCATTTTAACTATTCTCAGGAGCTTTCCATGCATCCCCATCACCTGTAAGGCGTGAAACAACTGCATTCTGTTGATGGTGCCGTATGCAGTCTTAACGTCAATAAAGAGGTGATTTGTTCCAGTTCTGTATTCAACAGTTTTCTCCAAAATTTAGCGCAGGTTGAAAATCTGGTCTATTGTTGACCTTCCTCGTCGAAATTCGCTTTGGTATATTCCAGTTTCTTTATTCACATATCGGAGTAGCCGATCAAAGATAATATTAGATAACACCTTGTACCCCAGGTTCTGGAGGGTGATTCCACGGTGATTTCTACACTCTTTTTATGTATGGGACATGTTATTTCTTCATTACATTCATCTGGTATCCTTTCCTGTTTCCATATGAGAGTGATAAGTTCAAACAGAGACTGCCCTAATGTTTCCCCTCCAAATTTTTGCAATTCTGAAGGAATGATTGTTATTCTTCAGTTTTATTAAAGCTTTTTTAACGTCCTCTAACCCTAGGCCACCTAGGCCATCATTAGAGATATCCTCTGCTTGCTCTATCACTCGATTCAGCAGGTAATTAAAGTATCTTCGCCATCTGTCCAAAGTCTGTTTACTCTCACATACTATGTTTCCTTCTTCATCTCTAATCAAGCAGGTTATTGGAGCAAATTGTCTTCTAGCATTGTTTACTTTTATAAAGAACTTCCCTGTGTCATTCTTCTTGTTGAACAGTTCGATACATTCTATTTCATCCTTAGTCCATTCCCTTTTCTTTCTTCGATGTGTCATCTTTTCGATCCTCGTTTTCTCTCAGTAATACTCCGCCAAGCTTCTTGTGAAGTTCGCTTGTAATGTCTTTTGGCATGCAGTGTTCTTTTCTTCAGTCTCGTACAGTCTTCATCAAACCATGTGGGCCTTATTGATTTTCTCTGCATCCCTAGTGCTTCCTTAGCTGAAATGTCTATAACTCTTTTTATAGTCAGCCATTTTTGTTCTATGTCGTTACTGTCTCGCATTACTTATTGTTCTTGGGCCTGAGAAACTTTCTGACAATACGATTCGTAAGTTTCTGTTAGTTGCAGTGCTGCAACATTGTACTGTTCTTTTATACACTACTGGCCATTAAAATGGCTACACCAAGAAGAAATGCAGATGATAAACGGGTATTAATTGGACAACTATATTATACTAGAACTGATCACATGTGATCACATTTTCACGCAATTTGGGTGCATAGATCCTGAGAAATCAGTACCCAGAACAACCACCTCTGGCCATAATAACGGCCTTGATACGCTTGGGCATTGAGTCAAACAGAGCTTGGATGGCGTGTACAGTTACAGCTGCCCATGTAGCTTCAACACGCTACCACAGTTCATCAAGAGTAGTGACTGGCGTATTGTGACGAGCCAGTTGCTCGGCCACCATTGACCAGACGTTTTCAATTAGTGAGAGATCTGGAGAATGCGCTGGCTAGGGCAGCAGTCGAAAACATTTTCTGTATACAGAAAGGCCCGTACAGTACCTGCAACATGCGGTCGTGCATTGTACTGCTGAAATGTAGGGTTTCGCAGGGATCGAATGAAGGGTTGGACCACGGGTCGTAACACATCTGAAATGTAAAGTCCACTGTTCAAAATGCCGTCAGTGCGAACAAGAGGTGACCAAGACGTGTAACCAATGGCACCCCATACCATCACGCCGGGTGATACGCCAGTATGGCGATGACGAATACACGCTTCCAATGTGCGTTCACCGCGACGTCGCCAAACACGGATGCGACCATCATGATGCTGTAAACAGAACCTGGATTCATCCGAAAAAATGACGTTTTGCCATTCGTGCATCCAGGTCGTCGTTGAGTACACCATCACAGGCGCTCCTGTCTGTGGTGCAGCGTCAAGGGTAACCGCAGCCATGGTCTCCTAGCTGATAGTCCATGCTGCTGCAAACGTCGTCGAACTGTTCGTGCAGATGGTTGTTGTCTTGCAAACGTCCCATCTGTTGACTCAGGGATCGAGACGTGGCTGCACGATCCGTTACAGCAATGCGGGTAAGATGCCTGTCATCTCGACTACTAGTGATACAAGGCCGTTGGGATCCAGCACGGCTTCCGTATTACCCTCCCGAACCCACCGATTCCATATTCTGGTTACAGTCATTGTATCTCGACCAACGCGAGCAGCAATGTCGCGATACGATGAACCGCAATCGCGATAGGCTACAATCTGACCTTTATGAAAATCGGAAACGTGATGGTACGCATTTCTCCTCCATACACGAGGCATCACAACAATGTTTCACCAGGCAACGCCCGTCAACTGCTGTTTGTGTATGAGAAATCGGTTGGAAACTTTCCTCATGTCAGCATGTTGTAGGTGTCGCCACCGGCGCCAACCTTGTGTGAATGCTCTGAAAAGGTAATCATCTGCATATCACAGCATCATCTTCCTGTCGGTTAAATTTCGCGTCTATAGCACGTCATCTTCGTGGTGTAGCAATTTTAATGGTCAGTAGTGTAGTATGTCTTTCTTTCTGAGCATTTGGTATCCTTGCTCTGATCTTGGCCATTACAAGAAAATGATATGAATCCACATTAGGGCCACGAAAGGTTCGAACACCCAACAAGTTAGATTTATGCCTCTGGTCTATCGTTACATGATCAATTTAATTGATCGTTCCACTATCAGGTGACTTCCATGTGTCATTGTGTATCTACTTATGGGGAAACCCGGTATATCCCACTATCATATTCCGGGAGGCTGCCAAGAGTATCAATCTTATTCCATTATTAGTGGATCCATGTTTACTATGGGCTCCAATTACGTGCTGGAACATGTCTTCTCTTCCAAGTTGTGCATTTAAATCACGCAGCACGATCTTGATGCCATTACTTGGACACTTATCACAAGCTTTTTCAAGGGCATCATAGATATCATCTTTTAGGTCTTCAATAGGTTCTTCTGTTGGTGCATATCAATTAATTATACTATAATTAAAGGAAATTCCCTTAATTGTAATTACTGATATCCTTGGATTAATGGGTGTAAAATTCATCACCAAGTGTTTCAGATCTTTATGAACAAGGAAACCTGTACCAAAGTCATGTATGTTATCATCATAGCTATAGAACATAGCGCCCTCTTTCTTTTCCAATACCCCACTCCCTCTCCATCGAATTTCAGGGATGGCAATAATGCTCTCCTTGAGCTTCCCCTGCTGGTATAATAAATTCTTTAGATAGTCTGGACTATATATCCGTAAAGCTATCAGAAATGAAGAAAAGGCAACAATATACACATGATCTAAATCCAGTCAAGCTTGTGAAGGTGATCATTAATGATCTCCAAAGCACTATGGGCTTACATCTCATACGTGAAGCTCTGATCTCACTACACCTGTCAGTCATTAACACTGTACAGCTTTCAAGCTTATGACCAGGGTCAGACGGCCCTTGCAGTGGCTGGGAGGTGCCAATAGTGCGATCCCCTGGTTGGAGTCGGTGTTATCAGGGCGAATTCTTTGCTCATGAAGCATACCAAGTTCCAAAAATCTGGCCGTTCGTCTATGGCCATCCCTTTGATTGGTAATGGATCATTGAATGGTGCTTCGTATGACCCTGCAGCCTTCTCTTCCCAGCTTATATCCTGGGAGGAGGGCCACGCTGGCCGGCTTGGAGTGAAGGACTTTCCCCGCTATTGGTCTGTTCTGGGACGGACGACGACACATTCAACGCCAGAAAGTCTTTATTTTTTTGTGGAAAAAATTGAGGACAAATTTGGCGAAGTGAAGTATCTCAGATGTCGTTAGGTTCCCTGTTGATAAAAACGTCTTCTGCCGCCCAATCTGTAGCTCTTCATGCTATTGAGCATCTTGACAATGTTCCAGTGTTCGTAACACCTCACTAGTCTTTAAATATGGCCCAAGGAATCTTTATTCATAGAGACCTCCGATGATCCGAAATGACAAGTAGCCACATAGCGTGCAGGGCTGGAAAGAAATACAACGTGCACTCGGTTTGTCTGCCGGAGGGCCTCATCCGAGATGTGGAGGCGGCCTTGCCTGCGGCTATCGAGCGTACGGGGTGCAGTCGTCTGCAAGTAGTTGCTCACGTCGGCACCAATGATGCCTGTTGCTTGGGTTCTGAGGCGATCCTCAGTTCGTACAGGCGGCTGGCGGATCTGGTGAAGACCGCTGGCCTCGCACGCGGGGTGCAAGCAGAACTCTCTATTTGCAGCATCGTTCCCAGAGTGGATCTGGGTCCTTTGGTTTGGAGCCGAGTGGAGGATCTCAACCAGAGGCTTCGTCGACTCTGTGACGGTCTTGGCTGCAGACTTCTAGACTTGCATTATTGGGTGCGGAATTGTAGCACGCCCCTAGATAGGTCAGGGGAGCACTACACAAAGGAGGCGGCTACTCGGGTAGCAGAGTACTTGTGGCGTGCAAATGGTTTTTTTTTTTTAGGCTAGGCAGTAGTGCGAGGTGTCCTAAAGAACACTCACCAGTCGACGTGCAGGCAGGGAAATCAGGACGCGCTCAGTGTAAAGACACTTCAGCTATCAAGATATTAGCAGTAAATTTTCAGAGTGTTCGGAATAAAGTTCCTGAATTTACTGCCCTCCAGGAAGCGTGTAGCGCGCAAATTATTCTCAGGACAGAGACCTGGCTGAACCCTGAGATAGAAAGTTCTGAAATATTTAGTGAGGGTTCGAACGTGTATCGGAAAGACAGATTAGACACCGTAGGAGGTGGTGTTCAAAAAATTAAATGTGTGTGAAATCTTATGGGACTTAACTGCTAAGGTCATCAGTCCCTAGGAGATGGTGTCTTCATTGAAGCTGAGAAAAATATTGTGTCCACTGAGGTCGAAGTAGAGTGTGATTGTGAAGTTATCTGGACACGTTTAACAGGGCTAGGGGAAATAAAGTTAATTTTGGGGTGTAATTACCGGCCACCAGGTTCCACCGTGACAGTTCTAGAATTATTCAAAGGGAGTCTACATTCTGTATCGCAGTAGTACCCGGATCATGATATATTAGTCGGAGGCGACTTCAACCTACCTAGTATAGACTGGGATGTCTATGGATTCATTACAGGTGGTACAGACAAGCCGTCGTGTGAATTGCTTTTTAACATATTATCCGAAAACTGTCTTGAGCAGCTAAATCGACAGCCAACGCGTAATGGAAATATTTTAGATCTGGTAGCCACGAACAGACCAGACCTCATCGACGGTGTCAGTGTTGAGACCGGGATTAGTGATCATGATGTTGTCATTACAACTATGGTTACGAAAGTTAAAAAGTCGGTCAGGAAGGCTAGGAGAGTATTCTTACTAGAAAGAGCAGTTAAGCAGTTGTTAGCATCCCACTTAGTAAATGAATCGGCTTCATTTACTTCCGGTACGTTGGACGTGGAAGAATTATGGGCAAATTTTAAACACATTGTAAATCACGCATTAGATAAGTATGTGCCGAAAAAGTGGCTTACGTACGAAAAGACCTACCGTGGTTTAATAGCGCAAATCGGAGGATGCTCAGGAAGCAAAGGCAGTTGCACTCGCGGTACAAGAAATATTGGGAGAATGAGGACAGGCTAAAATTAGTAGAGATTCGTGCTGCTGTAAAAAGAGCGATGCGCGAAGCATTCAACCACTACCACCGTCATACCTTAGCAAAAGGTCTTGCTGAAAACCCAAGGAAATTCTGGTCTTACGTAAAATCGGTAAGCGGGTCGAAGGCTTCCATCCAGTCACTCACTGATCACTCTGGCCTGGCAACGGAAGACAGCAAATCGAAAGCTGAAATTTTAAATTTAGCTGGCTCTGAGCACTATGGGACTTAACATCTATGGTCATCAGTCCCCTAGAACTTAGAACTACTTAAACCAAACTAACCTAAGGACAGCATACAACACCCAGCCGTCACGAAGCAGAGAAAATCCCTGACCCCGCCGGGAATCGAACCCGGGAACCCGGGCGTGGGAAGCGAGAACGCTACCGCACGACCACGAGATGCGGGCTTTAAATTTAGCATTTGAGAAATCTTTCACGCAGGAGGATCGTACAAACATACTGCCGTTTGAGTCTCGTACAGATTCCCGTATGGAGGACATAGTGATTGACATCCCTGTGGTTGTGAAGCAGCTGAATGGGTTGAAAATAAATAAATCGCCAGGTCCTGATGGGATTCCAATTCGGTTTTACAGAGAGTACTCTACTGCATTGGCTCCTTACGTAGCTTGCATTTATCGCGAATCTCTTGCCCAACGTAAAGTCCCAAGCGACTGGAAAAAAGCGCAGGTGACGCCTTTATATAAGAAGGGTAGAAGGACGGATCCTCAAAATTACAGACCAATATCCTTAACATCGGTTTGTTGGAGGATTCTCGAACATATTCTCAGTTCGAATATAATGAATTTCCTTGAGACAGAGAAGTTGCTGTCCATGCATCAGCACGGCTTTAGAAGGCATCGCTCCTGCGAAACGCAGCTCGCCCTTTTTTCACATGATACCTTGTGAACCATGGATGAAGGGTATCAGACGGATGCCATATTCCTTGACTTCCGGAAAGCGTTTGACTCGGTGACCCACTGCAGACTCCTAACTAAGGTACGAGCATATGGGATTGGTTCTCAAATACGTACGTGAGTGGCTCGAAGACTTCTTAAGTAATAGAACCCAGTACGTTGTCCTCGATGGTGAGTGTTCATCGGAGGTGAGGGTATCATCTGGAGTGCCCCAGGGAAGTGTGGTAGGTCCGCTGTTGTTTTCTATCTACATAAATGATCTTTTGGATAGGGCGGATAGCAATGTGCGGCTGTTAGCTGATGATGTTGTGGTGTACGGGAAGGTGTCGTCGTTGAGTGACTGTAGGAGGATACAAGATGACTTGGACAGGATTTGTGACTGGTGTAAAGTATGGCAGCTAACTCTAAATATAGATAAATGTAAATTAATGCAGATGAATAGGAAAAAGAATCCTGTAATGTTTGAATACTCCATTAGTAGCGTAGCGCTTGACACAGTCACGTCGATTAAATATTTGGGCGTAACATTACAGAGCGATATGAAGTAAGACAAGCATGTAATGGCAGTTGTGGAGAAGGCAGATAGTCGTCTTCGGTTCATTGGTAGAATTTTGGGAAGATGTGGTTCATCTGTAAAGGAGACCGCTTATAAAACACAAATACGAGCTATTCTTGAGTACTGCTCGAACGTTTGGGATCTCTATCAGGTCAGATTGAGGGATGACATAGAAGCAATTCAGAGGCGGGCTGTTAGATTTGTTGCTGGTAGGTTTGATCATCACGCGAGTGTTACGGAAATGCTTCAGGAACTCGGGTGGGAGTCTCTAGAGGAAAGGAGGTGTTCTTTTCGTGAATCGCTACTGAGGAAATTTAGAGAACCAGCATTTGAGGCTGACTGCAGTACAATTTTACTGCCGCCATCTTACATTTCACGAAAAGACCACAAAGATAAAATAAGAGAGATTAGGGCTCGTACAGAGGCATATAGGCAGTCATTTTTCCCTCGTTCTGTTTGGGAGTGGAACAGGGAGAGAAGATGCTAGTTGCGGTACGAGGTACCCTCCGCCACGCACCGTATGGTGGATTGCGGAGATTGTATGTAGAAATAGATGTAGATGTAGGTATACATGGGAAGGAAACAGCTCACGTGTCAGTAGTGTGATTCCTGAATTGTCGGGGGCTCTGCGAGATGGATGCATAACAGTCCCACCACATGGACTGAGTACAAATGCTTGTGACCTAGCGGGGTGAAGAGCGGCTACGGCAGGAAAGGAAGAGTGGAAGGAAGGGAGGAGAGAGATCCGCACTGTAGACACATGGGAAGGACTTCTTGCCCAAATAGCTCACTGTACAGAGAGAAAATTTAGAAGGGGGACCAAAAACGCCAAAAAGGAAGGATGAAAGGAAAAGGCAAGGGGGAAAAATCGCAAGGAATAAAAGAAACCAGGCTGATAGCCATTTATACATAAGTAAGAACATCGAGAGAGGGAAAGGAGGGGGCGGAGGGGGAGGGGCAAGAACAGGGATGGAGGGGCACAGGAAAGGCAATGCAGCCCACGGAGGAGGAATGGGCTACAATAGCTCAGGGCACCGTGTGCGCCACGCACGGACTCACTAAAGAACTGTGAGACCTCTGGGAGGAGTGGTGTCGTCAAGACACCGTCCCACAGACCACACCTGATTGCTTGCAAGGACTATTTACAGGAACAGTTCGAACACATAAAAAGGCGATGACTGAAGGAATCGTAATAGAATAGATTGTTCTCTGTAGATACTAAGGTTCTTCCGCAAGTAATCCTTCCACATCGGCAGAATATGGAAAATCAAAAATTACGAAAGGCAAACCTACATGTGGGAGAGCTGAAAGGCGCAGCCATTACCTTTTCAATTGTCACTTCGCAATTCTCATTATAGTTGCTGAAAAAGACGCCAGTTTAATAGCTATTCAGGACTGTTCTAGATTTAAAGGGACAACTGTGTAAGGGCCGGCCGAAGTGGCCGAGCGGTTCTAGACGCTACAGTCTGGAACCGCGCGATCGCTACGGTCGCAGGTTCGAATCCTGCCACGGGTATGGATATGTTTGATGTCCTTAGGTTAGTTAGGTTTTAGTAGTTCTAGGTTCTAGGGGACTGATGAGCTCAGAAGTTAAGTCCCATAGTGCTCAGAGCCATTTGAACCATTCTTTGAACTGTGTAAGGATAACGGGATATAAAGCAAAAAGTAACGTGATTTAAGGGACACACTTCTTATGATAAGACAGGACATAAAGGTTCATACAAACGCAGAAATGGCTATGACTGGTTGTAACTAATTATATCTGGTTTAATCCACTGATTAGAGGGGTATTAGGTTACAATTGATGACGTTACTTCCGATGTCAGATTACACCGTTGGGCAACTCATATGGAAGATCACCCCTCGTCCCCATCCCTGCACCAGGCCACACATCTGATAAGGACTTCCGGTGTCAGGTTACATTTAACTAGTGAGGAGTTATAATGTTACATTGATAAGGACTTCCAGGACTCCTGCCCACGCACAGGTAGGTGGTACATTCAATGTCACTTCCAACTTGAACTGCCTTGAACTGGTTCAGTCCACTGATAAGGACTTCCCCAGACTGTACCCCAGTACCTCGGATGGTACCAGTTACAAGGTATCCAGGCAGGGGAATGAAGGTCACTATCGCTATCAACTGGATTGAAGCTGCCTTTCCTCCTTTTTAACTCCTGATGCAAACAGCGGGGTGCTACAAGTTTAACGTGTGTTTCTGTCTGTGGCATCATAGCTCCCAAACGAAAGATCCGATTTCAATATAGTTTTTATTTTATTTGAAGGATGGTTCAGTCTGGATTGTTCTTAGCTGTGTTCCATGAAATTCTGTTCAGCCATTTAAATTTCATCTGCTAAATAAAGCAAAAATGTTTTCTCCTGATACACTCTATATAATAGATACATAGTACATTAAGTTATGGAGTACCAGATTGCAGAGCTCAAAAACGTGTAATTAAAACCCATGAGAACTTCAGTATCTTTTACGATTGACCAACAATGATGATTTTTGTCCTTTGAAGTAGTCCATTTCAGCACCTACAAATCGGAGGAAGGGTGATTGTGAATGTAGAAGCTAAACATATGCTCTTGCAGTCAGTTTTGTTTGAGCTCTACAATTCAGTACTAAATCAAATGATTTTGCCCTAATAGTTTGGGAAGCTCATCGCACGAGAGAGCAATGGCAGTCCATTTTTTTTTTGTTGATTTAAAATAATCGCCACTGGTTATTGTTCATATTACCTAAATTATCCTAACATATACTAAAACACAGTCAATAAATATATACATGAATGAAAAAAAAAGAGTCCGCAGCTCGTGATCGTGCGGTAGCGTTCTCGCTTCCCGCGTCCGGGATCCCGGGTTCGATTCCCGGCGGGGTCAGGGATTTTCTCTGCCTCGCGATGACTGGGTGTTGTGTGATGTCCTTAGGTTACTTAGGTTTAAGTAGTTCTAAGTTCTAGGGGACTGATGACCATAGATGTTAAGTCCCATAGTGCTCAGCGCCATTTGAACCATTTAACCATTTCTTGAAAAAAAAATAAATAAACACGTAAATCGCGTAAGTGACAATCTTAAAGGATGATGACAGTGTCAATGCATTTTAATTACTAATAGTAGCTTGAAGGGAGTGTTGCTAGGTATTCGAAATCTACAAATATTTTTAAGAAATGAAGTACGACGCTTGGTACAAAATTAAAGTACTCATGTACTGCTTGTCAGTTTTTTCCATTCTGCTAAAGCGGATCTATGATCAGAATGATTAAGCAGCTTTCTGTGATTGAATTCACAAATAGCAACAGCCTGCAGGCATTTTACGCGACTTAAGGCCACGTGAGCTTAACATTTTGCAAAAGTACTTTTACCTAAGTAAATGACAGCTTTTTCTACAGTGATCCTTTGAAACTTACGGACAGCAACAGCCCAACTTAAAATTATGGTTAACATTATTCTTTCAAAATACATTAAATGAGTTCGGAACTGTGCATAAGGTAGAATGGAATGACGACAATGCAAATCTCTTCCGGACCGGGACTCGAACCCGGATTTCCCACTTATCGTGAGCGGTAATCCTTACCATTTTTAAAAATTTTTATTTTTGCGATTACCACTTTCTTGTGTTACCACTTTTGTGTGTTTTTTTACATGATGACATTTAGGAAATGGGTACAAATGATAATTCTAGAAACTGAATGTTACAACAACGAAGGTGGCATTCAAAGAATACATACAAAAAAATGTAAATCACTAACGCAATTCCAACGAAAAAAAGGTCTTCAGTAAACGTAACGGGCTCCATTTCGTACATCGCTATCGGCATCGGTATCTGACGTCTTCAACAGCACTTTTGAAGGATATCTGCAACGGAGGCATTCTGCTTCACTAGTGTCTCGAGGAAAACTGCAATCCATGAATTAGCCAGTCTCGTTCTTCTCGCATTGCTGACAAGGCAGGACGTTCAGCCGTAAGTGTGATGCGGCACAGAACATTAACCGCAGCTTGGCACTCCCCAACTGAGTGGGGGGTTAACGAAAACACTGCGAAAATAATTTTGGGAGAGCGTACGGTATCTCGGTGTGCGTTTGAGGGCACTGTGAGCATTTTGTAGGAACCACCAGTAATTAAGCTGCTCTTTCTCTCCGTCACTAAAGATATAGGCGACGATAAGTCCTTTGAACCATGTAAGCGCAAGATATTTTGCGGCAGGAAAATAAGATTCATCTGGACAGAGGAGGGTCTCAGGGTCAATCATATCAGGCGTGTCCCAGAGGTAACAAGCTAATATCTCCTGTGTTAGTCGACAAACTCCGGACGATGACACGCATCTAAAACGATGTTCATCGGTGTCCAAGAAGTGACAATCTGGGCCTTAAGGAGAGTCTGTTAGTCCAATAGCGTGAAGCCGCTGTCGTGTTGCATATTGTTTGTTGACGATCTGATACCACTTCGAACGTACTGTGCTCGACAGAAAGTTGTGGTGTATCGTTTTCCACACTCTTGACCAATGAACTGTAAGGTACTTGGTTTCCACCACGTTATGTGGAACAGCCCGCAGAAGGTTGGTATAAAAATCTTTTGCCTTTGGGGGACGTGTGGCGGGGAAGTTTCAGCTTACATAGCTGTATTCAAGAATGAAGGTTGACACATGGGAGAGCTGTGGGGCGACGTGCGCAACCAACACCGGCGGGACGGGAGAGACTGGCATCAGAACCTGTGGTAAATGACCACTGAGAGAGGGATGTTGACTTTTCCATCGATTCCACATGTTGCTCATGTGAAGGGCAGCTACTCTTGCCCTGAAGTTGACCAATCTCAGCCCCCCCCCTCCAGCCCACCCCTTGTGCACTGGGATGGTGAAAGCATCGTATCGTACTTTATGACCTGCGGAAATGTAGTAACTGAAGGCCGCCTGAAGCCGGCGACCTATCTGCATCGGTAGTGGGAGGACTTGTGCCACATGGTTGAGTTTTGATGCCACGTAGAGGTACAAGTATTCAGCACGTTGTAGTTGATTGAAGTCCCAGAGCAGGTTCTGGCGCACCATGGCACGTGTGATTTGTAGTAACCGTCTATAATTTGCTGCAGCTGTTTTGTGTACATCCTTCGTGAACGTGATTCCCCAATATCGCAGATCAGAAACTGGTGGGAGGGGAGCGAGGACTTCCGGTCCGAGACCACGTCCAATATCCAACGCCCCTGACTTGTTGATGTGCAGAAGACTGCCTGCAGGCTGTCCATATCGCTCAATCCAGGTTATTACGCTTTGAACTTCATCATTGGAACGAACCAGCAGTAGCAGGTCGTCAGTGTATGCCCTATAGCGAAAGGTGGCGTCCCGGAGCGTGATGCCTGATAGCCTGTGGTTAAGGCCCCCCGAGGAGTGGCTCGAGTGCGACTACATAAAGGTACGGAGAAAGTGGACAACTTTGTGTTAGAGACCTGTTAATGGGTACTGGCCCTACCGTCCTTCCATTGACCTGGACGTGTGAGTTGGCTGCGGTCCAAAGACGCCAGTGTGTGTCAATGAGGGCAGGGGGAAATCCCATACGGTCCATCACTCGTAGAAGATAGTTATTGTGCCCTCTATCAAAGGCGTGACTGAAATCGATGGAGACAATCGCCGCTCTCAGACGGCTTGCAGAGGCGATCGCTATTAAGTCCCTGCAGTTACCGGTGGCCATGTGTGTGTTGGCTTGTCCCCCCTGCGACGTCGGTTCCGAGGCGAGATTAGATTAGTTTTTCGTTCCATAGATCCGTGCTGAGGATATCCTCGTGGATGTAGAACTTGTCAATTTTTTTAAGCTGAAATAACGTTACTAATAGTACGAATATATACAATACATCATTTGTTTCTATTAAAAAATTCGTCGGTGGAGTATAAGGAGTTGGCCACTAGTAAGTCTTTCAGGCTCCTTTTAAACTGATCTTTATTTGTAACTAAATTTTGTATGTTTGGTGGCAAATTATTGAAGATGAGTGTTCCTGAGTAGTGGACCCCTTTTTGAACTAAAGTAAGTGCTTTTAAGACTCATCAGCAAAGTCGTCTTAATACGGACCGCAATAAGCCTGGCGAAAATCTTGCAATCGGCGTTCAGCATTGTGAGTGGCCCTCCACCAAGCTTGTGTACCGATATGAGAAGTCCTTCTACAAACGTTGGCGGCACAACACAGTCTGGGGACATAAGTTCGCGGTACATTATAACCCAGTGAGGCATCATGATGGCACGGAAGATCCGGTAGAATTCGATGGGCAGTCCATCAGGCCCAGTAGACTTCTTGGCCGCACCTTAGTGCAGGACGTCTTCGACTTTTTCGAGTGAGACTTCCTCCGTTAGTGCATTCACTGTAGCCTCATCGATAGTACGTGTTACCTGCTGTAACACTTCTGTAGTGACTTCGTGATCTACGGCTCTTTCCTGGTAAAGATGACGAAAATGATCCTCCATCGCTTTTACTATGGTTGCTTGTGTCGTACAGGAGCGACCGTCTTGTGTTCTGAGTTGTGTGATTGGCTATGTCGGCGCATATCCGCCACAACGTGGTGCATAGTGGGTTCCTCTGCGGCCGTTCTGTCGTGTCGTCGCGAGCGGACTACGGCACCTTCTAGTAGATGCTTCGTTAATGATAGTATGTGAGCCTTCATTCTGCGTAGGTCATGCTGTCTCCCTGGTGAAGGGGGTAAGGTATCGAGGTCCCTGAGTACCGCGTAGTAAAAGTCTAGGGTCTGCTGATGCCACGCAGCCACATCTTTGCCAAACTGCGTAAGTGTCCTGCGAATCGCCGGTTTGGCACAGCGGAACCACCACTCCAGAGTCAAGGTTTATCGGGGGTGACGGTATTCACAGTCAGTCCACGTTGCTTCAACTTGCCGACGGCAATCCAGGTTCTGGAGGTGAGTTATATTAAGCTTTCAAAAGCCATTGCTGCGCCAGACTTGTTGGGGGAGGAAATGTATAGTGCAGAATTAGACACTATGATCGGAAAAGGCCTGAGGCCATAGTTCGGCGGTCACCACTCCTTGTGCGAGGCCTTGCGACATATATATGCGATCTAGTCACCTGGCCGAATGACTGGTAAGATGAGTGTGGAGAGGGCGATTACCGTGAACTTCTTCCCACGTGTCGCACAAGTGAAGTTCTTGGATCGTCGCACACAGTTCCGGACAGGGCATATAGTGTGGGTGAAGTACGCAATTAAAATCACCGGCGAAGACGCTGTTTTCGTTCCGTGCGAGGAAAAGGGGGGCGACATCCGTGGAGTAGAATCTGGAGCGGTCGTGATGTCTGGTGGTACCCGACGGCGCGTAAACATTAATGAATCGGGTGTTGAGCACCGGAAGTGCAATTCCCCGAGCAGAGGGAAGATACGTGGCGTCAGAAACTTCAATACCATCACGCGCTAATATTGCCATTCCGGTGTCTGCAACGCCATCGGTCGTCACATATGTTTCTTAACCATAAAAGTTCGGGAGTGCGGTCCTTTTCACTTCTTGCAGGAAAGCAAAATCAACTCCAGTGGCTCGTATTAGTTTTTTCAAAAATTGGATCTTGACAGGAGAACTTAACATGCTGGTATTCATTGTCGCCAGGCGGTAAGCCTGGCAACGCGTTGGTTGGGCGAGGTTATCCATGTCGATGTTGGAGAGAAGCGAACACCGGAAGTGATGTCACCCCCGCCGAACGCGATCCTCGTTGTGCTGCTTATGCTGCATGATCCGGCGGTGCATCAGGTAGCTCCGGATCGGGATCTTGGGTCTCTCCCACGAGGCGGGTGCGGATGTCTGTCTGTTCATGCTCCATAGGCTCGGCATGTTTTACAGGAAGGGATCGAGCCACATCGCTCCCTGCACTGGTACATTCCTGCTGCTCAATGTTTATTTCAAGGGGCTGGTAGTCGAACGCTGCATGTTTCTCCGTCTGTTCTGCAAGGTTGGAGTTAGTGGAAACGGCCTCAGCCTCGCGGTTGGCTTCTTGAGTGGCCAGTTGTTCTTCCCCGTCCGAATGGGAACCGCCGTGTTCCGACACGTGTCTCGACACGGTCCGACGACGGCGCTTTCGGCATTTCGGTGATCGCTGTTTGCGTACGTGGCCTTCATTGTCAGAAGATGGCACTGACTCACGCCTCGCCGGGACAAATGCTTCGGTCGGTACGATAAGTGAATCAATTGCCATCTTGCTGTCGTCAGTGTCTGTCGTGTTCAGTAGCTCTAGCGTACTACTTTCCACCACTGGCCAGGTCGGTTGATCATTCAGGTTTCGGTCCGTGGAAGGTGATTCCTGTACCACTAAATCGGTCGGTTGTGTCTGTTTTGTTGAGAACGTCGTGAGCGCCGCCGCGTAAGTCACGGGGAGAATAGTCTTCGTCGGTGGAGGTGCAACGTCCGTCAGTGGGAGTTGTGTGATCCGACGCTGGAGGCACTGAGAACGAAGGTGACTTCCTTGCCGCATCCGGAACACGTTTTCGACTGGCCGTTATAAATAACTGTGGCCCGGCATCCTCCTATCTTTAGGTAGGACGGTACATGCCGTTGGAGGTCAATGCGCACTTGGCGTACTCCATTGAGTACTGGATACGTCGTAAACTGGGACCATTTTTCAGCCACGTGTTCGTGTACCGTGCCGTAGGGGCGGAGCGCCGACACAACGTTTGCCACAGGGAGTTCAAATGGTAGTTCGAATATGCGGGTAGTCTGCAGTCCCAGTGCGACATGGCCGACTTCGACGTTGCCAACATTTACGTCTGCGTGGCAGAAACGTAGCTCTTGTTTCATCTCACGACGCACCTTGGCGCATGTAGCTTCGTTTGTAAGTTTTACATAAACCGAGCTACTGACGATCGAAAATTGGATGACGACAATGTCGGCAGCAGGGATCTTGGCTTCCTCGTTTAAAAAGCGTTCGTCTTCGAGCGCCTTTGGTCTGCTAAAGTCGTTCCGAAAGGAGAATTTCAAGTTAGATCTTCTGTATTGGTTTGCCATGATCTTCTAGCGCTACTGTGTCACGTACTGTCGGCCGTAGGAAGTAAACAAGGCGCGCGGGCCCGCGCTGCTGGCGGAAAGCAACACACTGCACGTCTGCTTCGCTCGGCTGCGAGAGCCGGACTGTCGGACTTTTAGGCTATCCGTGCACGAATCACGGCCAGACCCAAACTTCTATATGCCTTCAACCATGCGTCTCCGACCTGTGCTCCTACATCCATTATGTATATTCTCGCACACGTCAGACGTTGTACTTTGAAGTCGCTTGCCCGGTATCGGCGGATATATACGATATTGCAGTGCCTGTGTTATTCATTACCGTGCAAAGTTCCGTTTTCGTCTTCAAAACTCCCTCCAATCTATTTGTCGTCGAATTCTATAAATATAGTTTTTAATAATGGTAATATTACCATTGATCAAACCTACCTAAACTTTCAAATTCGTTTGCAACATCACTAGCACCGATTGTAATTTTTATTGAATTTAGTAATCCTCCTGTACAGTTTGGATCATGGGCAACAGTAGCTTGATTGGATCTTTGACCATAATTGGCAGGTTCTTTGAGTTCATCGATAGCGTTTAACATATACATGTTTACTGTTTTGGCCATTAGTACTATCATTTTGTCGTTATAGTCATGAGCTAGTTTCACTGTGGGGAAATTACATACAGATTTGACGTCTGCAAAATCATCACCCAATGACGTTCCGCTACGGTCGCAGGTTCGAATCCTGCCCCCGGCATGGACGTGTGTGATGTCCTTAGGTTAGTTAGGTTTAACTAGTTCTAAGTTCTAGGGGACTAATGACCTGAGAAGTTGAGTCCCATTGTGCTCAGAGCCATTTGAACCATTTTTTGAACCCAATGACGTTCGACTTCGTTCAAGCAAAGCCGGCCGCGGTGGTCTAGCGGTTCTAGGCGCTCAGTCCGGAGCCGCGCCACTGCTACGGTCGCAGGTTCGAAACCTGCCTCGGGCATGGATGTGTGTGATGTCCTTAGCTTAGTTAGGTTTAAGTAGTTCTAAGTTCTATGGGACTGATGACCATAGATGTTAAGTCCCATAGTGCTCAGAGCCCGTTCAAGCAAAATCTCGTATTAATCAATACGCAACTTACCTACTTTAACATTACTTAGAAGGTCTATAAAATGGCTATCATTCTGTTGCCGTACGTTGGTTTGAAAATCAATGGTTGAAATGGCTCTAAGCACTATGGGACTCAACATCTGAGGTCATCAGTCCCATAGACTTAGAAGTACTTAGACCCAACCAACCTAAGGACATCACACACATCCATGCCAGAGGCAGGATTCGAACCTGCGACCGTAGCAGCAGCGTGGTTCCGGACTGAAGCGCCTAGAACCGCTCGGCCACAGCGGCCGGCTTTGAAAATCACAAAGCCTAAAGTAACACTGAACTGAATGTAATCACGTTTATTTACAAAACAAAACAAAACAAAACAAAAAGAAAAAAGTCGGAATAACAATTTTAGGTTGAAACCAAAACCGCACGTGCCATATTAATCGCGAAAATCTTGCAACTGTGATAATATATATGAAAATACATTTATTGTCAGAATACGCAGATTTTAACGAATCAATATCTGGTGTCGCATTTCCGTGTTTCGTCCCGGAAAGTGTTTGTGTGAATGTGAGGGTATAGTGTTGGTCTTACCGTGCCTACTAATAAAACAAAATATAAAGTTTAAAAAACATAAAATAAAACTTAAACAGCTGAAATCAACACAAAAACCTCCAAAGAGTAAGTAATAATACTTTGATCCAAGCGTCGTCGCGCCGGGGGCACCGCTAAGTAAATGAAAGATAAACTTAATATATCTATACAATGAGTATGTAAGCACAAATGAGCTACGTAGGTAAATATCAAAACGACAATATCTAATCTCTAAGTCTTAATTAATTTCCTCCGAAAAATTCGCAGTATAGACACAATCGTCAAAGATGCCAGCCTTCACACCAGTGTCCCTTCAAATGGCTCTGAGCACTATGGGACTTAACATCTGTGATCATCAGTCCCCTAGAACTTAGAACTACTTAAACCTAGCTAACCTAAGGACATCACACACATCCATGCCCGAGGCAGGATTCGAACCTGCGACCGTAGCAGTTGCGCGGTCACACCAGTGTCCGTTTGGGTCCGTTTACATAAGTGAGTATGTATTTAGATTCATGCATTTATCTATCTTATGACGCCATATCCTGCAGTGATTTGATGACAACGTAATAACTCACGCTTCATTAAACCGCGAGCGTGAGTGATGATGATGTTTGGTTTGTGGGGCGCTCAACTGCGTGGTTATCAGCGCCCGGCGGGAGCGTGAGTCACGCAGTGCGCGGTATGCGGCGCGCAGGGTGTGACCAAGCGTACTAACCTGACGTTAGTACGCTTTGATCCATTGTCAGTCAGTTGATGAGTAGTGGCGACTGACACTATTCTGAAATGACTCAGCTGAGAGTATCTGTACACTTGCCTGATTTCTACTGCTGCTCAATTTTATCAGGCAGTGCAGTGTCCACGTCAGGGAGCAGTTTAGCTGAAGGAGAAATAAAAGAGCTTGGAGTAACATACATACACGCCATAATGGATAACAATAATAACCATTCAGAGAGGAATGAGTTAGTACTTACATCCAACAGTTTACGTTATCTCTGTCTGGAGGTGGTGGACATCTGACATCACTTCATGATGATAATCAACCTTACAGTATGGCGTACAGAGCGCAAGTGGCGATTTGACTTTATGGTTAGTAAAGCTGGACGCTGGGATGATTACTGGAGGAAGGTGACTACAGCGCCATGGAAACTGGAAGAACTGTTCTGAAATGGCAACATTAGAGGCTGCACAAAATCTGCAAGACCACTATGTTGGATCACTATCTTGGATCTGACGTTACTCATGAAATCGTAGATCACCATCATGATTCACCAACGAATTGTAAACTTGGGACCATGCAGAATGTGTCAGTACCCTCAGTAACATCATCTAAGGTCGTTTCCCATGCCGACTGTGCTAGGGTTAATCATCTTGTTTACAGTTTTGGAGCAATTTGTTACAGTTTGTTAGAATTTTTGCTGAAACTGGGGGTAAAATATCACAGTTTGGAAACAATTTGTACAGTTTCAGGGGCAATTTTATTGTAACACGTAGATGTATGGTGTGAAGTATTTTGTAGTATACACTGCTTAGCGCACAAATTGTTCAATTTTCCTGCCATATTGCCACTTCATATAAAATGCTCGAAGTCCTCAATTTGTCTGAAATATTTAAGAGGAAACTTCATAAAATTAAAAACCCCACATATTTGAATAAATCTTTCGACGATTGTCGGAAATAGCTCACTTATCATACAAATAAGCAAGCTTGGAGAAATGCTATATGCCAATACGTGCTATTGTTTCACACCATATCTTGTGACACTTGCTACTGTTAACAGCAAAAGACCTGCACAATCACCGTTGTTAACGGAATCATACCGACATTCATTAGAAAATGAATAAGAAATCCTACGGGGAGGTGTATGATTACATATAGAGATCCCACTGCACCACCAATCGAATATGAATACGAAAACGTTTCACATATCACTCACACCTTCAGATTCGTAAACTTACAATTTAGAAAGTCCCTAAAATTCTTATACTTCTTATTTATAATGTAAACCACTTACCGTCTATGTGAGTGTGAGGAATCGCCTAAAAGTCACTTAAGGCTATCAGTACTAGCCTGGAAATTAGATAGCTTTCTGTTTATATGAATGATGGAGTTTGGCGTTATGTCTGCGTCCATTTCGTATTCCCATCAAATCGATGCATACGTACAGCGAAATCAGTGTTATTTGAAGAAAAATACAGGCATCCATAAAAAGAGTGTGTGGTCATTGAGGTACAGCTATGTGGTCGAGCGGTTCTAGATGCTTCGGTCCGGAACCGAGCTGCTGCTATGGTCGCAGGTTCGAATCCTGCCTCAAGCATGGATGTGTGTGCTGTCCTTAGGTTAGTTAGGTTTCAGTAGTTCTAAGTCTAGGGGACTGATGACCTCCAATGTTAAGTCACGTAGTCCTCAGAGCCATTTGAACCATCTGAACTGCTACTACTAACTGGAAACTACGTGAGTCTATAGGATGCTGTTACCTTACTGAAATCGGCATTTGGGTCTACCGTTCGACTCCATGGAACGAATGTTCTACTACTATAACCTCTAGTTCCCTGCTGAGTATACAACACCGACTACACATATTTATGAATTATTATAGCACATTTTCCCACATATATCTGACTGTGTTATAAGGAGTTACAGAGATTTGAGGAGGTCTCACATTGATGTTTTAACCACCAGCTGCCTGTGATCTGTATGCGTTTGGGAAATTACTGGACACCAGCACAACACCCACAGTTTATGAGATGTGCATACATGGGATACAAGACACCTCTGGAAACACGGAAGTCAGCACTGTAGCCTGCTTGATCTGCTGACAGCTTTGTCAGGTGCAGTGTAGTGTAAGTCATAACGGCAGACCTCTGTACAATGAAAGTAATGATAGGGGTAACCACAGCAGCTTGCCATTTCACTATATGAATATGGCTTACTGCTGTCACAAGGAAAACATGTGTTCGAATGTAAAATGCTTGGCATTAATGACCATTTGTTTAGTTTTTGAGGTGAAAATTGGCACATAATTGAATATGGAGAGAATGGAGTCAGGAATTGACGCAAGGGGTGCAGCAGAACCTTCACAGTCCAGAAGTGATTGCAGGGTGTCTTAGCTTGCATGGCAGTAAAGAGCGGATCAGTGTTTTGCATTGCAGGTAACAGGAAACAGGCCAGGAGTCCTCATCGGGCATGCTGTGTGTACGTGGCGATGAAGAACGAAAATTTCTTACATTGCATGTTACCTAAAAGAAATTGTGCGTTGATCGAGAAACATACAAAAGGAAATTAACAAATGAGCAGTTCAACTCTTGAGGCACAGGTCTCATATTAAGGACGATGTAATTGCTCTGTCCAGACATGCTGTTTGGGTTTTCCTAGAGCGCTAAAGCATATGCCAGGATGGCTCCTTAACCAGAGCCACATTTGACCCCTTGTCCTGTCCCCATGGGCTTCTAGTCCTATTCTCATAAAACATGTTACGTAGGGTGTGTGCTGTATTTTTTGGCCTGTCGATCTGTATTGTACCTTGACAAATCCTATATCACTGTGAGACAATGCAAAAATAAACAAATGACCATCCATAACCTCGGTCAGCGTATGACTTCAAACACTAGGGTGTAGTTGAAGGAATCACACACACATTCATCACAAACGATTTAATAATCCTGTGGAAACAAGTGATCTCTATGTACGTTAATTAACTCAATGCACATCTTCTGTGGCACTTCCGGATGAGTGTGCCTTACTACGCCCCAGCTTCAATCCCAAACCTGTGACACTTCTCATCTATCATCTAGTAAATAGCAAGGTGAGATTTTCATCAATGGAAAGGTTAATCTTCCATTCCTAGAGCTATCTGCAGTGCTTATGGATAGAACCCTTTCACACTGCTTCTGTCAAGCTGTAAATTGTTATCTTAGTGTTCATCAGAAATGAATGACAAATCGGTTAGAAACGTTTGATGAACTGACTAATTCACTTACACCGCTCTAGCGATGTGAGAGTCTGTCGAACACTAAGCGTGCATTTATCTTGCTCTTATCATCGGAATCGAAGTGTCACATTCTCGGCTAGTCATGCCCAAAGACAAATGTAATTAGGACCTTGCGTGCGCGTCAAATAGTCATGGAAAGTTTTACATATGGATCTGTCATGTAAACTCGTGAAACAAAATGGTTCAAATGGCTCTGAGCACTATGGGACTCAACATCTTAGGTCATAAGTCCCCTAGAACTTAGAACTACTTAAACCTAACTAACCTAAGGACATCACACACACCCATGCCCGAGGCAGGATTCGAACCTGCGACCGTAGCAGTCCCGCGGTTCCGGAATGCAGCGCCAGAACCGCTAGACCACCGCGGCCGGCCCTCGTGAAACAACATACCTTGCAACAAATGGATGTTGTGACGGTACAAACCCCCCCCGTTACTAGATGAATATTTCTGGTATGCAAGGATTGCTTTGTGGAGAGCGAGTTTGCTGCATGGTACGCGATTCGCAGAAGCGCGTGGCGCGCCCGCGCGAGATTTGCAACGGTCGGTGGTATGGCGGCCACGTGGTCCGCAGCTTGGGGTATTATTTGGTTTTTCGCGCATTACGCGAAAACTATGTAGCTTACGGTGAAGAGCGATGCGGCAGTGGATTGCGGTCAGTAATATGCACCTTCTGAGAGATCGATCTTTACTTAAAGTCACGAGACGCAGAAGTTATAGTAACCTCAAAATCGGTTAATATCACGAATACTAAAAGATTAATAAAAATAGTAAATAACAACTTACAGGGATGAGCGAACACTCATTAAAAACGTTTCGTCATAGTGGATCGAGTGCCTTAGTCATATGTTAAGATTCATAAATAATTAAGCCCAAAAAGAGCAATAAACAAAGTTTGAGGGAAAATTGTTTTTAAAATACAGTAGAAAATTCATGACGTAAAGAACGGCGCTATATAATATTTTGGGTGGCATCACACGTTAAAACTAGTTAAGTTATACTACACACTTAACTTGCAATACCCCCATGAACCATGGACCTTGCCGTTGGTGGGGAGGTTTGCGTGCCTCAGCGATACAGGTAGCCGTACCGTAGGTGCAACCACAACGGAGGGGTATCTGTTGAGAGGCCAGACAAACGCGTGGTTCCTGAAGAGGGGCAGCAGCCTTTCCAGTAGTTGCAGGGGCAACAGTCTGGATGATTGACTGATCTGGCCCTGTAACACTAACCAAAACGGCCTTGCTGTGCTGGTACTGCGAACGATTGAAAGCAAGGGGAAACTACAGCCGTAACTTTTCCCGAGGGCATGCAGCTTTACTGTATGGTTAATGATGATGGCGTCCTCTTGGGTAAAATATTCCGGAGGTAAAATAGTCCCCCATTCGGATCTCTGGGCGGGGTTTACTCAAGAGGATGTCGTTATCAGGAGAAAGAAAACTGGTGTTCTACGGATCGGAGCGTGGAATGTCAGATCCCTTAATAGTGCAGGTGGGTTAGAAAATTTAAAAAGGGAAATGGATAGGTTAAAGTTAGATATAGTGGAAATTAGTGAAGTTCGGTGGCAGGAGGAACTAGACTTTTGGTCAGGCGAATACAGGTTTATAAATACAAAGTCAGATAGGGGTAATGCAGGAGTAGGTTTAATAATGAATAAAAAAATAGGAATGCGGGTAAACTACTACAAACAGCATAGTGAACGCATTATTGTGGCCAAGATAGACACGAAGCCCACGCCTAGTACAGTAGTACAAGTTTATATGCCAACCAGCTCTGCAGATGACGAAGAAATTGAAGAAATGTATGAGTAGTAGGAAAAGGGAGAGAAGGAAACATAGTAGGTGAATATGGATTGGGGGTAAGAAATGAAAGAGGAAGCCGCCTGGTAGAATTTTGTGCAGAGCATAACTTAATCATAGATAACATTTGGTTCAAGAATCATGAAAGAAGGTTGTATACATGGAAGGACCCTGGAGATAGTGAAAGGTAACAGATGGATTATATAATGGTAAGACAGAGATTTAGGAACCAGGTTTTAAATTCTAAGACATTTCTAGGGGCAGATGTGGACTCTGACCCCAATCTATTGGTTATGAACTCTAGATTAAAACTGAAGAAACTGCAAAAAGGTGGGAATTTAAGGAGATGGGGCCTGGATAAACTGAAAGAACCAGAGGTTGTACGGAGTTTCAGGGAGAGCGTATGGGAACAAATGGGCAGGAATGGGGGAAAGAAATACAGTAGAAGAAGAATGGATAGCTTTGAGGCATGAAGTAGTGAAGGCAGCAGAGGTTCAAGTAGGTAAAAAGACGAGGGCTAGTAGAAATCCTTGGGTAACAGAAGAAATATTGAATTTAATTTATGAAAGGAGAAAATATAAAAATGCAGTAAATGAAGCAGGCAAAAAGGAATACAAACGTCTCAAAAATGAGATCGACAGGAAGTGCAAAATGGCTAAGCAGGGATGGCTAGAGGATAAATGTAAGGATGTAGAGGCTTGTCTCACTAGGGGTAAGATAGATACTGCCTACAGGAAAATTAAAGAGACCTTTGGAGAAAAGAGAACCACTTGTATGAATATCAAGAGCTCAGATGGAAACCCAGTTCTAAGTAAAGGAGGGAAAGCAGAAAGGTGGAAGGAGTATATAGAGGGTCATTACAAGGGCGATGTACTTGAGGACAATATTATGGAAATGGAAGAGGATTTAGATGAAGATGAAGTGGGAGATATGATACTGCGTGCAGAGTTCGACAGAGCACTGAAAGACCTGAGTCGAAAGAAGGCCCCGGCAGTAGATAACATTCCATTAGAACTACTGACGGCCTTCGTAGAGCTAGTCATGACAAAACTCTACCATCTGGTGAGCAAGATGTATGAGACAGGCGAAATACCCTCAGACTTGAAGAAGAATATAATAATCCCTATCCCAAAGAAAGCAGGTGTTCACAGATGTGAAAATTACCGAACTATCAGTTTAATAAGTCACGGCTGCAAAATACTAACGCCAATTCTTTACAGACGAATGGAAAAATTAGTAGAAGCCGACCTTGGGGAAGATCAGTTTGGATTCCATAGAAATATTGGAACACCTGAGGCAATACTGACCCTACGGCTTACCTTAGAAGCTACATTAAGGAAAGGCAAACCTACGTTTCTAGCGTTTGTAGACTTAAAGAAAGCTTTTGACAATGTTGAGTGGAATACTCTCTTTCAAATTCTGAAGGTGGCAGGGGTAAAATATAGGGAGCGAAAGGCTATTTACAATTTGTATAGAAACCAAAAGGCAGTTATAAGAGTTGAGGGGCATGAAAGGGAAGCAGTGATTGGGAAGGGAGTGAGACAGGGTAGTAGCCTCTCCCCGATGTTATTCAATATGTATATTGAGCAAGCAGTAAAGGAAACAAAAGAAAAGTTCGGAGTAGGTATTAAAATCCATGGAGAAGAAATAAAAAATTTGAGGTTCGCCGATGACATTGTAATTCTGTCAGAGACAGCAAAGGACTTGGACGAGCAGTTGAACGGAATGGATGGTGTCTTGAAGGGAGGATATAAGATGAACATCAACAAAAGCAAAACGAGGATAATGGAATGTAGTGGAATTAAGTCGGGTGATGTTGAGGGTATTAGATTAGGAAATGAGACACTTAAAGTAGTAAAGGAGCTTTGCTATTCGGGGAGCAAAATAACTGATGATGGTCGAAGTGGAGAGGATATAAAATGCAGACTGTTAAAGAGAAGGAAAGCGTTTCTGAAGAAGAGAAATTTGTTAACATCGAGTATTGATTTAAGTGTTAGGAAGTCGTTTCTGAAAGTATTTGTATGGAGTGTAGCCACGTATGGAAGTGAAACATGGACGATAAATAGTTTAGACAAGAAGAGAATAGAAGGTTTCGAAATGTGGTGCTACAGAAGAATGCTGAAGATTAGATGGGTAGATCACATAACTAATGAGGAGGTATTGAATAGAATTGGGGAGAAGTGGAGTTTGTGGCACAACTTAACTAGAAGAAGGGATCGGTTGGTAGGACATGTTCTGAGACATCAAGGGATCACCAATTTAGTACTGGAGGGCAGCGTGGAGGGTAAAAATCGTAGAGGGAGACCAAGAGATGAATACACCAAGCAGATTCAGAAGGATGTAGGTTGCAGTAGGTACTGGGAGATAAAGAAGCTTGCACAGGATAGAGTAGCTTGGAGAGCTGCATCAAACCAGTCTCAGGACTAAAGACCACAACAACAACAACAAACTTGCAATAGTTTTCATTGTTTGTAAACTAACATTTATCGCCCATAATTAATTAATTATTATAGATATGAAGATGTTGAGCAGCGCAATGAGTAGATCGCTATAGATTACGTTTAAAAACGGTGCTATATGCAGTTCTATGTGAAAACTTTGCAGCACAGATGTCAACAAACAAATTTGCGCTAAGTGGCGAAATTTTGCAAAAACTAAAACTTGATTTACGGGTGATAGAATAATCCTAGAAATTAATGTAACATGGTAAATGAGATATACTTTTAGCGCGGTTCCGATGGTTTACATATTTCTGTCGAGGGATGTATGTATCAAAATTTGTAACCTTAACTGTTGAAATTGGTACTTAAATAACCAAGGTGTTGGACATCCGACAGGGGTCGGTCAGAGAAGCCTGAGCTAGCGAGGCGAGCGCATCGCTGCCGTTGCGCGCTACGCTTACTCGGCCGTTGAGAGCTTGTGAAGAGGTTTCTGTGCTGTGGTCGCCGCGGGAAGCAAATTGTCGTGTGTTGTTTTCACAACGCCTGCATATTGTCGTGTTCTGCGCCCCTCATCATGGGAAAGAAGTATGCGCAGATGATACCTGCCGCTACGAAGGGTCCTTTGGTTGTGCAACTCACTGAGTCTGCCGACCAAGCAAGGAAGTCCCGAGAAGACGAGTCGCAGCCTGTCCCCCCTTTGTACGTCAAGTGCAAAGGCGGGCGGACAGCGCTGTTCGACATTATGACGAATTGCTCTAAGAACGAGGTGGTCTACGAGTCTGTTGATACAGACTCGCTGATCTGCGTTCGAGCTGCAAACGTGGCCGACCGCAGGCCGATCAAGGTCGCAGTGGCCGACCACATCGTCGACACGCCGCCGGCGCGTGAGAAGGCACCTTCCGCAGGAAGGATGAAGACGACCAAGGCACTCCTCAGGGGGTTACCTTGGTGCTGTGACGAGGCAGCAGTCCGGGAAGGGCTGCTGCGAGCCGGGTTCGGTAATGCATCTGCAAGGTTGCACAACCGGACCAACAAGAAGAGGGCGCCGCTCTATGCCGTGTCTGTGCAAACGACCGATGGCAGGAGCGACATCTTCGACTTGCGGAAGTTGCTGTGCTTCCCGGTTACGACGGAAGCTCTGCCGACTACCATTGTCCCCCAGCCCCAAGTGCTTCAGGTGCCAGGGCGAGGGCCATGTCGCGAAGTATAGCCGCAACGCGGCGCGATGCGTCTAGTGCTCAGGCGAGCACGACAGCCGCGTCTGCGACGGCGGTAGTAATTTTCTGCCGACTTGTGTCGGGTGTTGTGGCCCGCACGTCGCCAGCTGGCGCGGCTGCCCGCCTTTCTCGAGCCGCAACCGTGCCGAAGGCGGCGAGGCGGCCGCGGCCGCACCGACGCAGTGGAAGAAGAGACGACGACCTCGGCAGCGACGTAGAACGCAGAACAGCCCGGCGCAGCTGAGGGACGACGCAGTAGCAGCACCACCTGCCAGGGGCAGGGACGACCGCCCGGAAACGGGCAGTCGGGATGCATCTAGCGCCCCACAGAAGAACTGTGGCCTCGAACTCGGCACCGCCGTGAAGGAGGCCACTGTAGCCCTCAAAGCCGTCATGGCGGCAGAGAGGGCTGCCTTCGCAGCCGCCGTGGCTGCAGAGAAGGAAGAGGCCTTGAGGCAACTACGTGCAGTCTTCGCCCAAGGCCTCAGTGCAGTGGTACCTGCGAACACTCCTGCGACCTCGCAGAAGGACGTTCGCGTGCCTGTCCCAGCGGCTGACCCAGCAGCACCGCAGGTGAAAGGTGCAAAGAAGACAACCGCCGCCCCAGCGGTACCGGTGGCGACGCCGACCGCGGCGGGAGCGGCCCCCGCAAGGGACCGAGAAGACAAAAAGGCAGCCTTCATCGCACGAGCGCGAGTGAACGGCCTGCATTTCTCCGACGCTCAAGCGGCGCAGCTCTCTGAACAAACGGAGCTGCTCGAAGCTCAACTGCAGAAGGCCTGCGCCGTGCAATAGAGGAAGACGCCGAACGGCGGCCGGCCGCTGCCGTTCTGCACCAGCCTGATGAAACTGTGCCAAGTCCCTGATGCAGTAGAGGGCGTAACAGCAACGCACGCGTTGCTGCACTGAATTCCTTTGTTACAGGGAGGAAGCCACTGCAGCAGGCCCAGGAGACTACACACGAGCACAGCCGCAGCACCCGAAGTGACCCAGTTAACGAATACGCGGGCGGCACATAGTTAACGATGCACGATACCTCACACTAACCTTACTTCACCTTGCATGCTCTGTCGCAGCTAGCACGCCGCTACTGCCCTTACTACCCGTCCTACTGTCGCAGATGTTTTTTTCCCTTGGCGCTTGCCTTGGCACTTTTTCTCCTCTGCCCTTACAACCGCTACCCTTCGATCGTTTTCGACCACTTCTGTCTCCTGATGGACCATGTAAATGAGTAAGCTTACCCAGACGCATGGATAACATCACAGTACGCATCCTGTGACTCCTGATTCAAAAACTATCATGTTATACGGAGGTGGCAGTAGAACTTTTGATTTGGTCACCACGTTGGTGTGGGGGTGGAGGGGCCCCATCCTTTGACAAAAATGGCCAGGGGTCAGTCGTTGGTCAGCAGTTTTGGAGGGTGGGTGGCGAGCAAGCCCTACTTGAGGGTGGCCCATGTGGCCATTTGAGAATTTCTTCTCGTGCCGATTTATTTCGACAAAGAGTATTGTTTAATAGTGCAAGTGTGCAAGCATATATTTGGTGAACTGGAAGTGCTACGATTATTTGTGAGTGCGAATTACGAGGTATACATCGGCGTAAGTGAACATGTGGCGATCTGTGATTTTGCGCCAAAACTGCTAGAACAAAGAGGACAGTAGAACTTGTGGTTCTGTTCGAATTATTTGAATCATTTTCGTTTATAGCAGCCTACATTACTGCTATTGGGGGCTCGGAGTCAAATTATTATTAAAGTAAAACTGTAAACCGTCTCACCAGTGCTAATTTCATTGTGTGAAAGAAAAGGACAACGCCAATAAATAGCGATTGAACTGTGTCGTGAAAAACTGATTTTGGTATATTAATCGCCTAATTTTTGTTCCCTAGCATAAACTGTACTTATGTCTGAGTGAATAATTAATTCCAAAAACTATAACAAATGCACGGATGTGGAAGTGTACTAATGTACCAAGTGTGGAAATCATCCCCTGAGACTCACGTGAGAGCAAAAATTTGCAATAACATTTTTTAACCGACATTTGTATATGCACATTCGCGTGAGAACGCTTCAACCACACTTCTTTATTACTTTTACCGCCCCGTCGCAGTGTTCACTTCCCGTCAAACGATCGTGTTCACGAAAACCTTTCTCAGCTACAGTGCAATTGATCTTCGGCTTCATACAGTAAAATTCTTATATAAAATACTTCGGGTTATTGGGTGGATTCCGCGTTTTGCGTCAAATTCGAGAGAAAAATGTCGTGAGTAAGATTCTCATATTGTGTGCCACAGAACTGGCACTGTAATGTATACTAACATGCTATTAAGTAATTATCCACATTTTCATAAACTGACGGTAAATCTCACGTAATTTCCGATACCAGTAAAAAAGATAACTTAGTAATGCAGTAACGATACTTAGGTGAGGGGAAATGGGTCCTGATTTCTCATGTCTTCGAGGTCCTTGCATAAGATGTTAATCGTTCTGATGCCTGTCACAGCTGTATGTTCCGGAAATTTTTAGCTTAACGTTTCACGGAAAGAATGTCCATAAGCCCAGGCACGCAGTGGCTATCAACTAATCACTGCATGGTCATTGTGAAGACATCAGTTCATGCAGCACAATACCACACCACTCATTTCTAAAACAGGCGTTGTTGAAGCCTTAGGAATGTCTGTGTGTAAATGCCTTTTAAGGGGGTCGTACGTTGGAATGAGATGCATGCCCCAACATACCCAACAGAGAGACTTAGACATTATTGTGCTGGATGAACATGAAGAGAGACTGGGGACGCAGACTATAGATTGTGGTCCCAGTAACTGATAAGGTCCAAGATGCAGCACAGTATGACGCTGTGCGGTTTTAAACTACGAAATCATGTGACTGACCATAGTAGGGCTTTGCTACCTGTAGAGTACAGTAGGCGATTTCCAAACATCTACTCATGTTCCAAACTGCAGACACAGACACGACAGGGGAAGTAGGCACTGCGTGACGTCACATGGACCTGTGCTGAATGATGCAGCAGAATGGCAGTGGAACGATGCTGAGTCATCAGTGGGACGCAGTGCAGTGTGGTGTGGTGTGGAATCGTGACTCGTCTTCTTTTGTTGTATTAGTGGTTCCCACAAAATTTACGTTTCTTAGCGGCTGCAGTACGAGATTTATGAGCGGACTGGTGCTGTGTCTTTAAAAAATAAAACGCAAGTGCATACCTCTCCCACTGTCACCCTGCTATGCACACACTTGAAACGACGAGTAACTGACAACCATAGAGGCTACGCCAGTGAACTAAACGGTTTTGAAGTTAGACCAAATGTACTGGTTCTTACAAGTAGTGTGCTTCGAATCATGTTAAACTTAGAGTAAGTAAATTTTGAATTTCGCACAGTTTTAAACCTAGGGGAAATGCACGCTTTTCTTTCAAACTTAAAATAACTGGATTGGCTGAATTGTTTAAACTGTGACATCAGAGACTGAGGGGATTGTTTAAACATGTATGCTGAGTGAGTTTTAAGCTTAAATTTAAATGGACTTTTAGCACAACAGTAATGTCATCGAAGTGAAGAGAAAACCGAATATTATAGAATTTATCTCCATGACCGGATTCCACACTATGGACACAAAGGACTCAGCAACCATTCAGACTGTGACATTGTATTGGTGAATCTGAAAACCACGCAGATTGCGCCTGTATCCCTAATCCTTCCATCTTGGATTCTGAGATCATAGAATGCGCCAGTATCCTCAGGTCAGCCATCTGAGATAGGATAACTCCTCATCTTGGGTTTCCTACTAGTTTAAAATTTGGAGAACTGGGCTAGGTTGGGTCCTTGGAGTGCCTTATTTTGTACATAGGACAGAATTTTGCGCCAAGTTTAGGATTTCCGTCTACTTTACACATAGGATCTTTGATCTATACCAGAGGGGTTGTTGGGAAGGGGGGAGGGGGGGGGGGAGTTTGGCAGAAGCACATGAGGTCAAAGGTTGGTAAGAGTGAAGGGGGAAGTGTGACAACAATGGAGGCTGTGCCAGAACTCTTCGATACAATTCTTTCTGTGCTACCCTAATTTTAGAAGGTCCTATCAAATGACAACGAGACAGATGGGAAAAGAGGTACATAAACTGTTAATTATTTCGAAATTAACCACCATAACTCTTATTTTAGTCTACTCTGAACAGTAGAGTCATTGCCTCCACAGAAAAATGTTTGCGGTTGCTTCCAGAGCCCTGAATGTACCCAGGCGTGCACCTCCTCGTCCGAAGCAAATCGAGGAGCACGAATGTCTTTTCTAAGGGCTCCAAAAATACGGAAATCGCAGGGGGAGTGATCGGGACTGTATGGAGGATGTTTAAGGGCATCTCAACGAAACACAATGGAACTAGATTGGCAACATGTGGGCTGGCCTGTTGATGAATAGCGTCACATTGTGTTCAGTGATGAATCACTGTTCGGCACTACCTCGGATGATTAATGTTGTGGAGTGTACTGGCGACCTGGGGAGATGTCACATTCTTCCACTTTTTTGAACGTGCACAGCGGTATTACTTCCGTCGTCATGGTGAGGGGAGTGATTAAGTCTGACTTCAGGTCATGGCTGGTAGTTATTAAGGGAACAGTGACAACACGATAGTACTTCGTGGATATCCTGCGTCCTCATGTGTTACCTCTCATGTACAAGTATGGTAGTGCCATTATTGGAGTTCCGTACTTCAGTCTGTATAAATTCAACCCTTACAGGGTCACTTTGTGTCTGTCTGTCTTTGTCTGTCCGTCTGTTAAGACTCCTTTTTCTAAGGAACGGGTAAAGGCACCATGTTGAAATTTATGTCAAAGACTAAAGTAAAAAACTTAAGCTTCAAGTAAATGCATTCAAAAAAGACGTCAATTTATGTCACATATTTTAATACTCGCAAACTCTGACTCATCAAAACTCGAAGCTGAACTGTCTGCGTACATGATTCAGTTAGTTACGTAACCCTCAGACAGCGAGTCCTTCCAGCGTACGTCCGGTTGTTTCAACAGAACAGTGCTGTTCCACACATGACATGCGTGTCTGTGAAATATCTGTGTGATGTGTAGGCACTCCATGGCCAGCAATATTCATGCATATATCACCGATAGAAAATATGTGGGATCTACTCGGATGACAACTCCATCCCCATGCCAGTATCGAAAGTGAAAAGAAGCAGATAAAACGGTGGTGGGCCATTTCGACTGAGTATGTAACGGCATTGAGACACCTTTCCCAATCTAATCAGTGCATGCATCCAGACCAGAAGGGGTACAACGTCATAATGGAAAGTGGCCTAATGCTGCAAAGTAATTTGTAAAATTGACTCGATTTTGTTATCACTGAAGTAACATAACTTACCCTCTCAAACCGCGAAGTCACATTCAGTTTCCTTTTCTTCTCCTACGTGCTTAACTTTTTCTGTAAGGCAGTTTGTGTAAGAGCGGCAATTTAATTCTTGACCGTCTTCAGTGGCTAGATCCGGTTATACAAACTGGGGATAATGTTGTTCTGAGACTTCAGATGTTTACACAAAACACCACCCATTAAGGGCAAAGGTGGAATAATATTTTATTCTAAAGGATTACTGTCGCTGCGAGAACTGTAGAATCTACCACTGGCATCTTTATAAGCTTTTCTCTTCAGTATGTGTAGGCGTATTTTGACACTGCTTTTCCTAAATAAACGGGGGAACTGAGACAGCATTGTAGCAGTGATACGAGAATACTGGGTAGGAAATAAATTTGGCCGGCCATTGTGGCCGAGC
This sequence comes from Schistocerca cancellata, assembly GCF_023864275.1. Classification (NCBI taxonomy): domain Eukaryota; kingdom Metazoa; phylum Arthropoda; class Insecta; order Orthoptera; family Acrididae; genus Schistocerca; species Schistocerca cancellata. The sequence continues at coordinate 454,933,726 of NC_064629.1, forward strand.
GGTTCTAGGCGTTTCAGTCTGGAAACGCACGACCGCTACTGTCGCAGGTTCGAATCCTGCCCCGGGCATGGATGTGTGTGATGTCCTTAGGTTAGTTAGGTTTAATTAGTTCTAAGTTCTAGGCAACTGATGACCTCAGAAGTTAAGTCGCATAGTGCTCAGAGCCATTTAACTCTTTCAGTGTTTTCTGTGTACTGTACTCATTAATTTCACTCTCCCTCTGAATACTGTGTTTTTCAGTTTTGTCGAACAATGTAAATGTGTAGAGCAGCATCTAAGCACTGTCGTTGATATAGATACTAAGAAACAGGAGACTCCAATTGTCAAGTATATTATCATCTCACGTAATTTAAGAAATTAGTCTTCTCTCGATTAATCAGGTGCTTTTCTGTCTGAGATATTTTCTTGATCAGAATTCTTTTAGCCAGAGTCTTTACTTTTCTTGACATGGGGCAGCTAATGGGACTACATTTTGTTCTTAGAATTCTTTGTGTCCCTTGCCTCCACATACATCAGCTTTATAAACGTACAGGAGAAAACTGAAAGAGCAAAAGAGTGTTTCCTCAAAATAGCTTAATTGCCACGACTTTGTGGTGTCAATCATTTCACCAATACAAAAAAGAAATGCCAAGAAGGTGACAGTATACAAGAATACCAAGGAAGGAAATTGTACCTTTCCTTCTCTGTGCAAACACAACTGTCAGCTATGATTTGAAAATAGCTGACGTTTGTAAATGGCAAGGTTCTGTACTTCATACGTCAGTTCATAATAATTTTTGTGTGATAGCTTGCCTAGAACGTGGTGGAAAGAGGAATTGCGTGTTGTGGATTTCGGATTGATCTTTTTGCTATGATTGCTAGTCAAAGAACAGAAGTTAAAAAATCCTTTGAATGAATAGGTCATTGGCTATGTGGAAGTCACATTCAGCTTCTCATGCAGCCTCGCAAATGTCATCACTGATGAAATATGGCATGATGTATATGACACTGGACAACACACCGCAAAAAACAGTTCTTTTATTTATCGTTTCTTCGCTATAATGGAATGAAATGGCGGTTTGTTTATTTATGTCATAATCCGTGAGTCCATGGTAGCCAGAACTCATGCCACTAGTCAGTACATAGTTCGAAAAATGCTGATTAGAAAATTTATAGACGAATGAATAAATAGAACAAAGAAAGCTGTAAGAGTGTAAACGAATAACTTATACACTACAGAGAGAATTCCTCATCACAGAGAACAACTTATGTATCTTATGCATACAATACGAGTGTGCCACTAGGAAACCCTTCAACATGGATAGAATATTTGGGGCTTATCACTCAGTTTCTTTGAGTTCTGCATGTAGCCTATCCTAAATGAAACATGCTGAATTGTGCAAATCTTACTGTACAATTACTTAAGGAGTATTACTTAAATGGATATCTTTTTTCGTTCCCTCTACAGTTCACGGAATATTTGTTGCACTGAGATTCTATAGCTTCACCCCAGGCTTAGAGAGGCTTCAAACAGCATGGTGTTGACACAAGCGACAAGGAGGTCAGGGATCAGAAGCTCATGTAAGGAGTAAGGTTGGTTCATGATGTTACATTGACACCAAATTTCTTTACAATTCTGTCCAACATTAGCGTGGTCGTGTCGCACCATTGGAAGGATTTCACCTCCCGTTTACTCACATCTCATCCCTTCTCTTGGTGGCTCTGCAATAGTGGTGACAACCGCGACACACAATCTTGAAATCATACGTTTTTTATGGGTGGCAGAAGAAAACGTTTCAGACACACTGCCGATCCTGATCGACAGGGAAAAGCCACAAGACGAGGCATGAAGGGAATCAACGAAGCCACACTTTAACTTTGGTTGTTCATTTACACAGATTTGTAGGTCGAAAACGACAGTTCGCACTGTCATGCATGCCGTCGTTGTTAAACTAGATCGTGCATGGTAAAATGGCGTGATCAGAAACCGGTGCCGAGGCAACTGTGGTGGGTGCACCACGGACCATGAATGAGAGGAGTTATTGGCGCCTGCGGAAATGTGTACGGGCGAATAGACGTGCAACCGTTGAGCAAATGACTGCCTACAACCACCAAGGGCCTACCAACATATCCTCTTCAATGACCATTCAGCGAACGTTGCTGCGCATTGGCCTCGGCATCAGGCGCATGGTTCATGCATCCATGCTGACAACAGTTCGTCGGTGAGCAACGCTAGAATTGTCCACCCGGTTAGCCGACTGATCTAATGCACGGCTTTCCGGAGTCGGAAGGAGCGCCTGGTCCCCGGCACGAATCCGCCTGGTGGACTTGTGTCGAGATCCGGTGAGCCGGCCAGTCTGTGGATGGTTTTTAGGCGGTTTTCCATCTGCCATGGCAAATGCGGGCTGGTTCCCCTTATTCCGCCTCAGCTACACTATGTCGGCGATTGCTGCGCAAAACAGTTCTCCAAGTACGCGTACACCACCATTACTCTACCACACAAACACAGGGGTTACACTCGTCTGGTGTGAGACGTTCCCCGGGGGGTCCACCAGGGGACGAACCGCACAATAACCCTGGGTTCGGTGTGGGGCGGCGGAGCGGTGAAGTGGACTGCGGTAGTCGTCGTGCGTTTGTGGACCACTGTGGCTGCGGCGGGGACGGAGCCTCTCCGTCGTTTCTAAGTCCCCGGTTAACATACAATGCAATACAATACACAAAAGGCTAGAATTTGCACTGCAGTACAGCAACTGGATGTCTACAGAGTGGCAACAAGTGGTCTTTTCAGATGAATCACGTATAACGCTCCAGTCCAGTGTGGCTCCAGCTCTCAGCTGATATACGAGTACAACAACGCAGCGGCAAGTTAAGTGTAACTTTTTCTTTATTTTCCTCTTAGTATACTTATTAGATTCCGTGCGTGTTTTTCTGTACAGGAGGTTCAATCTCACGTTTTTCCAAGTGTAAATTCAGTCTCTAGCGCAATAGTCCAGCTACATAGCTCATTAACACATCAGCGTCCATTCATGACACATCAGGAAATAGCCAGTTGCATATCTAGAATTCTATCTGCTTTTATCGTTCACTTCTTCAGTTGGTCTTGTTATGATACTAGGATATGTGCACGTTGTGTGTGGACGCAGGGTGTGCTCGCTGCAGTTCGCGAACAGCTGAATTGGCTTTTGTCTACGGTCAATCACCTTCATGCTGGTGCCTCGGGGTGCAGCGGTGGCGGAGAATCTGGCGCGTCGCCTGGGGCACTTCAGGTGTCGACTGTTTTGCCCACGGGCTCCGCTTCCGAGGCACCTCTTACTGCACCCGACGCGGTGGATCCGCCCTCACAATAGTGTGAGCAGCGGGCGGCAATGCGTTGGCGTCGCCGGAGGCGGAGGGCCAATGTGAAGATTGGTCGCCTGGCCTCTCCAAGTCACCCGGTGAGTGGACAGGTGGTCGCTCCTTCATCAGGGTCCGAGCAAGCACACGGGAGGAGGGGTTTACTAGTTATTGGGAGCTCCAGTGTTAGGCGTGTTATGGAGCTTCTTAGAGCTGGAAAGAAAGCCAATGTTCACTCGGTATGTCTGCCTGGGGCCTCATCCGAGATGTGGTGGCGACCTTGCCGGTGCCTATCGAACGTGCAGTGTGCAGCGGTTGTGGTCCACGTCGGCATCAGCGACGCCTGTCGCATGGTTTCTGAAGCGATCCTCAGTTCGTAGAGGCGGCTGCTGGAGGTGGTGAAGGCTGCTGGCCTCGGGCGCAGGGTGAAAGAAGAGCTTGCAATTTGCAGAATTGTTCCCATAGTTGATCAGGGTTCTTTGGTTTGATTCGAGTGGAGGATCTCAACCAAAGACTTCGTCAACTGCGCCGGTCTTGGCTCCAGATTTCTAGACCTGCGTTATTGTGTGGGAATTGTAGGACTCCCCTTGATAGGTCTGGGGCGCACTACACAAAGGAAGCAGCTATTCGGGTAGCAGAGTACTTAAGCAGTGCATATAAAGGTTTTTTTAGGCTAGGCGGTAGTTTGAGGTGCTCTGATGAACACTCACCAGTCGATATGCAGCAAGGGATATCAAACGGCGTTTAAAATAAAGACACTTAAACTGTCGTAAATTTATCTGTACTCTGTCGACGTATTCATAATAAAATTCCCGAATTTACTGATCTCCAGAAAAGTTCTCGTGCTCAAAGTATTCTTGGGAACATATTTAGCGAGTCTTGGAATCTATATCAAAAAGACAGATTAGAGGCCTTATGAAGGGGAGTGTTACTTGCAGTTGACAAAAATATAGTCTTTTTTTTAGGTAGAACTTGAGTGTGACAATGAAGCCATCTGGTCACAAATAACACGTGTGGATGAAACCAAGTTAACTTCTCGATGCTTTTGCCAGCCATCCGATTTTTCTGTGATGTTTCTAGAGACAGTCAAAGAAAGTCTACCCAGATCATGCTATATTGGTTGGAGGCGACTTTAACCTACTGAGTATAGACTGAGATGTCTATGGATTCATTTCGGGTTGTACAGACAGACAGTCATGAGAAATGTTTATTAACACGTTTTCTGAAAACTGTCTGAAGCAGCTAGCTCGGCAGGCCACACGCAATGGAAATATCTTAGATCTTGTAGCCACCAGCAGGTCGGACCTTATCGACAATGTCATTATAGAAATGGGGATTGGCGATCATGGTGTCATTCTAGCAACTTTGGTTACGAAAGTTAATAAATCAGTCAAGAAGGCTAGGAGAGTGTTTCTGCTTGACTTAGCTGATAAGTAGTTATTAGCATCACACAGTTCCAGTAAGATGTATGGAGAGGAATTGTGAGCAAAGTTTAAGCAGATTGTAAATCGTGATCTGGAGAGTTATGTGCCTAGTAAGTGAATAAGGGATGGAAATGACCCATCATGGCTTAATTCGGAGGATACTGAGAAAGAAGAAGCTGTTGCACTGTCGTTTCAAAATGGAAGGCACAAATGACGACAAGTCAGGGTTAGTACACATTCGTACGTCTGTAGTAACATCTATGCGCGAAGCATACAACAACTAACACCGTCACACCTTGGCAGAAGATCTGGCAGAGAACTCGAGAAAATTCTGGTCTTACGTAAAATTGCTAAGCTGATCTAAGGCTTTTATTTAGTCGCTTGTTATCCAATCTGGTGTGGCAGCTTTAGATAGCAAAACGAAAGCCGAAGTTTTAAATTTCTCGTTCAAGAAATAGTTCACACAGGATAAACGTACAAACATACCGTCACTTGACCGTAGGACATGGATGACATAATAAGCTTCCCTGACCTAGATAAACAACTGAAAGATTAGAAAGCAAATAAATCAACAGGTCCGGATGGACTCACAGTTGTATTTCACAAACGGCTTTGGCCCCTGAAGTAGCTTGCATTTATCATTAATGTCTCCCCCAGCACGAAGTCCCAAGCGACTGGAAAAAAGCGCAGGTGACTCCAGTATATAAGAAAGGTATAAGAACGGACCCACAAATTACAGACCAATATCTTTAACTTCTGTTTGCTGCAAAAACTTTGAACATATTCTCAGTTAGAATGTAATAAACTTTCTTGAGACTGAAAAGGTTCTGTCCACAAATCAGCATTGTTTTAGAAAGCATCGCTCCTGCGAAACTCAGCATGCCCTTTTCTCACATGATAATACTGCGAACTGTGGATGAGGGCAAAAGGCAGATTCCATACTTCTAGATTTCCGGAAAGCATTTGACACGGTAGGTCATTACAGGTAGCTAACGAAAGTAGGATCATATGGAATAAATTCATAGACATGTATGTAGCTTGAAGATGACTTGAAGAATGGAAGCCAGCGTGTTGTCCTCGACAGTGATTGTTCATCAGAGACAAGGGCACCGTCAAGAGTGCCTCAGGGAAGTGTGGTAGGACAACTGTTTTTCTCTATATACATCAATGATTTGGCGGATAAGGTGGGCAGCAATCTGCAGTTGTTTGCTGATGATGCCGTGGTGTACGGTATGGTGTCTAAGGTGAGTTACTGTAGGAAGATACAGGAAGACTTAGACATAATTTTCTGTTGGTGCGATGAATAACAAGTAGCCCTAAATGTGGAAAAATGTAAGTTGATGCGAATGAGTAGGAAGATCAAGCCACTAATGTTCGGATACAGCACGATTGGTGCCCTCCTTGATACAGACACTACGTTTAAATATCTGTGCGTAACTTTGCAAAGCAATGTGAGACGGAACGAGCATGTGAGAACTTTGGTAGGGAAGGCGAATGGTCGACTTCAGTTTATTGGAAGAATTTTAGGAAAGAGTGGTTCACCTGTAAAGGAGACTGCATAGAACGGTGGTGTGACCTTTTCGTCAGTACTGCTCCAGTCTTTAGGATCCGTAACAGGTCGGGTAGAAGGAAGACATCTAAGCAGCTCTGGGGCGGGCTGCTAGATTTGTTACCGGTAGGTTCGAACAACACGTGTTACACAGATACTTCGGGAACTCATATGGGAGTCCCTGGAGGGAAGGTGACGTTCTTTTCGAGAAATATTATTGAGAACATTTAGAGCACCGACATTTGAAGCTGATTACCGAACTATTTGACAGTCGCCAACATCCATTGCAAGTAAGGACCTCGAAGATAAGATATGAGAAATTTAGGGTGCATATGGAGATGCACTATGTGATTAAAAGTATCCGGACACCCAGGTGGAAATGACTTAAAAGTTCGTGGCGCCCTTCATCAATAATTCTGGAATTTAATATGGTGTTTCCCACTCTTAGCCTTGATTACAGCTTCCACTCTCGCAGCCATACGCTCAATCAGGTGCTGGGAGGTTTCTTGGGGAATGGCAGACCATTCTTCACGGAGTGCTGGACTGAGGAGAGGTGAGGCCTCGCACGAAGTCGACGTTAAAAAACATTCCAAAGGTGTTCTATAGGATTCAGGTCAGGACTCAGTGTAGGCTAGTCCATTACAGGGATATTACTGTCGTGTAACCACTCCACCACAGGTCGTATATTATGAACAGGTGCTCGATCGTGTTGAAAGATGCAATTACCATTCCTGAATTGCTCTTCAACAGTGGGAAGCAAGAAGGTACTTAAAATCTCAATGTAGGCCTGTACTGTGATAGTACCATGCAAAAAAACAATTGGTGCAAACCCCCTCCACGAAAAACACGACCACACCATAACACCACCGCCTCCGAATTGTACTGTTGGCACTACACACGCTGGCAGATGACGTTCACACGGCATCCGCTATTCCCACATCCTGCCATCGGATCGCCACTTTGTATACCGTGATTCGTCACTCCACACAAGGTTTTATCACTGTTCAATCGTCCAATGTTTACGCTCCTTACACCAAGCGAGGTGTCGTTTGGCATTTACTGACGTGATGTGTGGCTTGAGAGCAGCCGCTCGACCATGAAATCCAAGTTTTCTCACCTCCCGCCTAACTTTCATAGTACTTACAATGGATTCTGTTGCAGTTTGGAACGCCTGTGTAATGGTATGGATAGATGTCTGCCTATTACACATCACGAACCTCTTCAACTGTCGGCGGTCTCTGTCAGTCAACATACGAGGTAGGCCTGTACGCTTTTGTGAGGTACGTGTCACTTCACCTTTCCAATTCACTGTCACATCGGGAACAGTGGACCTAGGGATGTTTAGGAGTGTGGAAATCACGCCCGAAGTGACGCCCAAACACCTGACCACGTACGAAATCCGTGGGTTCCTCGGAGAGCCCTATTCTGCTCTCACACGATGTCTAATGACTACTGAGGGCGCTGATATGGAGTTCCTGGCAGTAGGTGGCAGTACAATGCATCTAATATGAAAAAACGTATGCTTTGGGGGTTTCCGTATACTTTGTATCACATTGTGTTTATAGACAGTTGTATTTCATTCGCCCTATTTGCGAGTGGAACAGGAAAGGAAATGACTTGCAGTGGTACAGAGTACCCTCAGACACACACCGTACAGTTGCTTGCAGAGTATCGATGTAGATGTAGACATTGACGCTCCATCGGACTGATGTCTGTTGGCGTATACGGATATACAACTATCGTCAGCAGGAGGCTGGCCGGAGGAGGGAGCGTTATGGTCTGGGGAATGTTTTCGTCGCGTTCTCTGGTCAATCTAGTCATTTTGGAAGACACAGTGTATCAATAGAAGTATCCATAAATCTTTGGGGACCATGTAAACCTCTACGTGCACTTTCTTTTTCCCTCAGTAAGATGGTATCTACCAGCGGGACAACGCAACTTGTCATACAGTTCACAGTGTATGTGCGTGGCTCGAAGAGAATCAGGATGAATTTACCATACTGCCCTGGTCACCAAACTCCCCAGATTTAAACCCAATCGAAGATCAATAGGACCAACTCGATAGGCGTGTTAGCGTCATGGATCCTCAACCGAGAAACCTAGCGCAGATAGCCACGGCACTGGAGTCGGCGTGGCTCCACATCCCTGGCGATATCTTCCAGAACTTCTCACTGACTCGCTTCCTGCACGTCTGCGCGGCAAAAGCTGGTTACTCCGGCTTCTGACAGATGGTCACAATGTAGCTGGACCGTGTACTTCCTCGTATCCACTTTTAGTAGATCATACTTCTGCCTCTACTATTGTCCGATCTGCAAGATGACTGAAAATCAGACGCTTATTCTGAAATGTAGAAAAACATATGCCACTGACGGAAGAACTCAAATTTTGCTTTATTTAACTGACTTCAAGACAAGATGTCGTGTAACGTGTACACGTAACTGTCAAGCTGGGTAAAATTTTTCTCACTATCTTTTTTGATGTGAATGAATCAACTCTCGTATTTTCCACAAAGTTCTGGAAACTTTCCACAATGTCCACTAATCTCATAATGTCCTCAGGAACATAATTTCAACATTTCGAATGGTTTTCACTCTCGTTTACAGGTGACGCTGCTACAGGCGACAACGAAAACAGTTTGAATGTAGTAACTTTCGCATGTAAACATCGTCAGCAATTTCGATCTGCAGTGTCGTCTTCTTAATACAACTAACCAGGGAATTAAATGGTGTAAAACAAGTACTCGAAAATATACTGTAGTTGGACTATTCCACGAATAGCTATTCCTCGCATACAGAGTGCCGTAAAACCGCGCCTTAGTTGCTTAAGCGAATCACGACTGCGAGTGGAATCAGTTTTGAAGGAGTCTGTACATATGTACGTAACGGTTCCCTGTAGGCCTGTTCCACTTTTAGCTGTCAGAAGGTATACTGGGCATTGTTTTTGGGTTAGCAAGAGTGTGGTATAAGGATGAACGTAATTTTCTGCAAGACACAACTTGAGTAATCTGAAAATAAAACTTCGACCGTTTCGTAGAAGGACGTAAAAAACATAGCTCGTTTCGGAAAGGTTTTATCAGCGGCCGTAACGGTTATGTCACATGTCGTTCGCAATTGCATGCCGGTCTCGAGAAACAGCTGGCAGCTCGTTCCTAGAACAGTCGTGAATGAAAGTCGCGGTACGACCGAATAAAACGCAGTTCTGTCTGCCACGGCAGCGTTTCGGACCGTGAAACTGCATCAGAACTGCTTTCGGACGTCATGTGTGATACACGCTGCGTTCAGCGCGATGACAAAGTCCAAAAATGTCGTATATTCAGTCGCTGTGCACATTAATCTTTCGATAATACTATAGAATATCGATATTACTCGTCGGTCAGCGTACGCAGGATAAGGAGCAGGTAGAAAAGAAGGTCCAAGTTTGAAGTCATGTCGATGTGAGTGGAGACTGACCATTAGCACAATCGTCTGAAGACAGGGAAAAAAAAATAGCTATGACCTTCTTAAAGGAGCTATGCCCGTATTCGTCTCAAGACATAAAGGAAATGTAGAAAAGAGAAATCGGAATGAACTGACCGATACTGGTACTCCATTTACTCTGAATACAAGTTCCTTGTATCAGATCCACTGTTAGAGGAACAAACAAAGCTACACGTCCTGTAAACGTTGAGATCTTTGTAAACTGCATATTACATCAGGTGTAAAGGTCCCGAGAAACAATCGAAATTAACCGAATTGAAAGTACCAACCTGACGTTCAGCTGAAGCTAGTTTGGAAAACCATAGAAACCGTACATCGGGATGACCAAGTAAGGATTCGAATTTTGATATTCCAGAATAAGGCTGCATATAATTAAGTAACTGAAAGACCCTACATCAGAATGGAAAAGGTAAGGATCGAAATATTTGGATTCCCGAGTACAGGTTCATATTACTGACTACGTGAAAGAACCTACCTGAAGAGATTTAGCATAACCACAGGAACCGTGGATCAGGAGGGTCATGTCAGGATCCAGTCTTTGATGTTCCCGAATAAGTTTCCATGTTATTAACTACACGAAAGAATCTGTCTGACCTTCAACTGCAGAGTCTAGGAAAATCATGGAAACCATTCCTCTGGGTACCAGTGTTATATTTCAGTTCAAATATTCTGGAACACGTGTTCACATTATTAACTACTTGAAAGAACAGATATGGAGTTCAAGTGAAGTGATTTAGGATACCAGCAGCAGCCCTACGTCAGTATGGTCAGGTAAGGATTCAAACTTCGATATTTCCGACGACGGTTCCCCATTAATATTTACATTCTATTCTATGAATGATCTAGAAAACTACAGTGCTAAAATGTATTCATTCTCTCTGATACGGATAAGATCACATTTCTGTTTCTGGTACGAGTTTTTACAGACAGACAATGAGTGAGCAATTATCGTCTGACCTGATAATATTCCTTTCTCTTCATGGTGATACCGTTCTGGAGTAGTCTCTCGCGGCAATTGGTCAGTAGCCTTTTGCCGTTAAAAACGGCAGAAATAACGCACTAGCCACCTAACTAAAGCAAACTCTTTTCACTGTAAGACAGATACCTATTCCGTCACTCGATAGTTTTGCAGCGATTCTCTTTCCTACCTCACTCGTGAGCAGACTTCTGATGAAAGAATTATTAGTTCACAAAGGACGAAGTGGCTACTTCGCTAGCGACAATGATTTACAATTATTTTTCTTTAAATATGTAATGAATTTCAGTAGATGTAACCATCGTTTATTTTAAGTTTGTTCCCTCCTATTCTGACTCAATCGAATGAATTTTTATTATATAGATCCCATTGACAATTGGTCAGCGAAGGTCACGACCGAACATAAGACGCAGTTTCGATTTACAGCACACCTGGGCTCATTCCTTGCTGGGACAGGACGACTCAAATTAGTATCCGCAAATCCGATTTAGAAAGCTGAAATTAATGCCTGGAAGAGAGCTACATTGACGATGACTGTTTCAAATATGAGGTATTTGTAACTGAGTAATGGGTATTCCATCAGACTCGAAATGCAGTTTTCGTACTGCTTTATAGATTTAGTACTCTAATATATTTACCGCAAGACTTTTGTGTCTGACTCAGGCCGAGCCGGTAAATTTTTTGTCTCTGAGCATTAATCTCATACGTTTTATTAGTCTTACGAGTCGATCTCTTTGTCCACGTTCCAGACTTCCGAACATAGACTCGTCCACAAGCGGTATCGCTTCAAGCATCGATTAGTTCGACTTGTCCACACATTTTTACGAAGTGAAGGATTTCATTATGATCTGACTTGGCCGCAGTTGATAATCTTCATGACAACAACGTAAAATTTCGTATGGATTCGATAAATGTATTATGAAGTTTGGACACCCTTCTGTAAAAAAAAGAAATTGATGAGCGTTGTAAAAAAGAGACATGAATGTGGTATGACAAAATTAAGGGACTTACCCCTAAAACTGGTTATCAAACATCATATGCCTTTTTTACTGCCGTTCCTTCCACGCACAACACACGAATGGGACGAGAAACAGGGGAAGAAGGGACAAACTATGCCAACTTTTATTTAGTATAGGAATGTTACAACTTAGTTGAAGAAAGCAGGTGTTGACAGATGTGAAAATTTCCTAACTATCAGTTTAATAAGTCACAGCTGCAAAATACTAACGCGAATTCTTTACAGACGAATGGAAAAACTGGTAGAAGCGGACCTCGGGGAAGATCAGTTTGGATTCCGTAGAAATGTTGGAACACGTGAAGCAATACTAACCTTACGACTTATCTTAGAAGGAAGATTAAGGAAAGGCAAACCTATGTTTCTAGCATTTGTAGACTTAGAGAAAGCTTTTGACAATGGTAACTGGAATACTTTCTTTCAAATTCTGAAGATGGCAGGGGTAAAATACAGGGAGCGAAAGGCTATTTACAATTTGTACAGAAACCAGATGGCAGTTATAAGAGTCGAGGGACATGAAAGGGAAGTAGCGGTTGGCAAGAGAGTGAGGCAGGGTTGTAACCTATCCCCGATGTTATTCAATATGTATATTGAGCAAGCAGTAAAGGAAACAAAAAAATTTGGAGTAGGTATTAAAATTCATGGAGAAGAAATAAAAGCTTTGAGGTTCGCCGATGACATTGTAATTCTGTCAGAGACACCAAAGAACTTGGAAGAGCAGTTGTACGGAATGGACAGTGTCTTGAAAAGAGGATATAAGATGAACATCAACAAAAGCAAAACGAGGATAATGGAATGTAGTCAAATTAAATCGGGTGATGCTGAGGGAATTAGATTAGGAAATGAGAAACTTAAAGTTGTAAAGAAATTTTGCTATTTGGGGAGCAAAATAACTGATGATGGTCGAAGTAGAGAGGATATAAAATGTAGACTGGCAATGGCAAGGAAAGAGTTTCTGAAGAAGAGAAATTTGTTAAAATCGAGTATAGATTTAAGTGTCAGGAAGTCGTTTCTGAAAGTATTTGTATGGAGTGTAGCCATGTATGGAAGTGAAACATGAACGATAAATAGTTTGGACAAGAAGAGAATAGAAGCTTTCGAAATGTGGTGCTACAGAAGATTGCTGAAGATTAGATGGGTAGATCACATAACTAATGAGGAGGTACTGAATAGAATTGGGGGAAGTGGAGTTTATGGCACAACTTGACAAAAAGAAGGGACTGAAGACCACAACAACAACAATCACTGCCTTGAGGGAGCAATGATATGAGTGAGGTGACAGGATTGGGTCCATAGAGGACCCCCATCGACACACCACATTGTCAGAGAGAAGCAGTGGTGTCTGACAGTACTGGTGCATGCTCTTGACAAGCTGAATGGTCACATACTAATTTCCCAGACATATATTGTGAGCGCGATTGTGGCTCACTACCAACATTTCTATAAGGGACTAGGATGCTACAGCAATGGATGAAGTACTCCAGTCTTTGCCTGATGTGCTTGATGGGACTGATGGGAGGTCCTTACTGAGGGAGTTATGGCTAATTATGCTCTCTGTAAAGAGGCGATAAACGACCGCTCAGACGCAAATGGTTTTCCTCTGGAATTTTATTGTCCCTTCTACAACATTTTGGCTCCTTTTTGGAGTGCTACGCACCAAGAACTAATGACTCCTTACGTTTTACTCCCTCCTGTATTTGTGGAAGACTGATTATCCCTATACCAAAGGCATCTGAGGGTCAGGGGATTGTGTATAACCTTCTGTTGACCACGCTTAATTGTGATTTCAAGATTTTCACCTGGCTCTTCACAGCCCATCTCAGATGCATCATGTGTTGAAGTTATGGCTTTGGATCAAACATGCCTTAGTGGGGACACGTACGTACTGACAGCACTCAGTGACTATGATGATGTCACCCTAGGAGCGACCTGACCCCTTTGTAGTCCCTTGGTTTCGGTGGACGTCGACCACGCCTGAGTGCTACCTCTTGCTGCACCGCATATTTCTACTTCCCTCTCACAGCACATGAACTTTTTCATTGTGTATGATTATCTCCGGTCAAACTTTCCTCCTATCAGGATTCCTACGGCATGTGACGTTTAGCGCCTAATGGTGTGGGGGTCACATGTGGAACATCGTGCACAGCCGGCATCCTGAGATTGCCTAGCCATGATGTGACATTTTATGCCATGTCCTCCTCGCCATGGATCGTGCGACCTGGTCTCTGATGGTAAATGAGAAACACACAACGCAAGTTCGGCTACATGGCATATGAACATCAATTGGAGGCTGGAGCTTCTGCAGAGGTGTGACTGTAGACATGAAATATACTTTTATCCTTCGTGATGCTCCACACGTCCTCCGTATCTACAGTTGAGTTCCATAGTGCATGTCAGTTGTCCTTGTCTGTCTGCATAGTATATGGTTCAAATGGCTCTGAGCACTATGGGACTCAACATCTGTGGTCATAAGTCCCCTAGAACTTAGAACTACTTAAACCTAACTAACCTAAGGACATCACACACAACCATGCCCGAGGCAGGATTCGAACCTGCGACCGTAGCGGTCACGCGGTTCCAGACTGAAGCGCCTTTAACCGCACGGCCACACCGGCCGGCTATGCATAGTGTAGTTTCCCACGGTCTTTAGTAGGGATATGAACTGTGATTCCTGTATGCGGATGTAAGCCGAGTAACTGACACTTCGAGCTCAACTTCAGGTTGTGATGGCTTCGGTTACTTAGCTTGAAGCGGCAGTGAATGGGCATAACTCCTGTGGGCTGGCCGTGGGGATCGAACAGCCGTCCATCATGACGGAGTCAGCCCATCGGTCTGCACCAGTGGCCAGCCCAGTTACTGCTTACAGTGAGATTGACCTCTCACATGTGGTATAGTGGAAGGTCACCTAAGAGGGAAGTAGGTGGCGAAAGGCTTTCCAGGGGGCCGCACATAAGACCTCCCCAATTAGTCTGACGACAAGGATACAGGTTGTGGTGTACGTACTGTAAGACCTTCGGTACACACACCATCAGATTATTTGACTTCTCGCTCTAACGAAGTAGGGGAGTGTCAGCAATATGTCTCGTGGTCTTATCGTGGCGTGTTTATCTTCTGCCGTTAGGTCAGACGATAGAAATGCCACTTGCACGCTTAGAGTAACAGATTGACGGCGACCAACTTTAAACAGAACTTGATTAATTTTCAAACACATTTACTAAAATAATAACAAGCATAAAAATAACTTAACTTGGTTGGTTAAAATGGCTCTGAGCACTATGGGACTTAACATCTATGGTCATCAGTCCCCTAGAACTTAGAACTACTTAAACCTAACTAACCTACGGACATCACACAACACCCAGTCATCACAAGGCAGAGAAAATCCCTGACCCCGCCGGGAATCGATCCCGGGAACCCAGGCGTGGAAAGAAAGAACGCTACCGCACGACCACGAGCTGGACACACTTAACTTCCTTCTGGATGCTTCTTTTGGTCTTGGTACGTTAATCTTATTCTCACACATCTCTGATACTTGACAAAGTGTCTATACATTTCTCTTGATGGCTATGTACAGGAATATGATAGTCTTATTAGGCGCAGACTGAAACTTGACAATAGACTGATGCAGGCTAATGCAGACTGACTAATCGGAGGTCTGTACACTCGTTATAATACCTCGCACGTTCAGGTATCACTGTGCGTGTGTGATCCGCGAGGAGAAAATGTTCTACGTTAGCAGAAACCTCATTGGCTGCGTTACATATTAATACGCGTATCGGCGGAAGCATAATTTGGTCCGTCTTTAAGGCAGCGCCATCTCGTAGTACGGAGACGGACGAGCGCTGCGCCTGCGCTGTTGTGCTTAGCGGGGCGCGCTCTAGTGGGAAAGTTGTGTACGCGCTGACTAAGCGGAACTATGTACACTCTTTGACATAAAACTTGACCGGCGGCCGGCCGCTTCAGAGGCTAAGTCCGCGCCGATCGCGACATGGGACAAAGAAACTGGCCAACTCGCTAATTCTCTAAGTCCGGTTATCTGCACAATCTGGCAACACTGTAGACTGCGGCACTTCCTGGAGGAAAACTTGTCCCAAGATAGAGAGACTCTAGGCTGATTACGCCTGTGGTCTAGCGGTAGCGTGCGTTGTTTCTGTTCATAATGTCAGTGGATCGAGAGCAGCTGGCATAAAATATTTTTATAGCCTCTTCTGTCTGAATGCTGAAGACGTGAATGTAATGGTAGCGCAGATTCAATCTATTTCGCTTTGTGACACACCGATATCAAAATTTTATCTAGTAACGATTTTGCGGCAGATTTCCTGCAGACTGTCCTCCTCTGGACGCCGTATGCGGCAAAGCTCCGGGATCCATTTGCTGGCTACTGGCAGCGGCCGTGGCGACAGCAGCGGCGCTGCACTCCCCCGTTCTTTATCGAAAGCGCCTGCTACCGCTCATCGCTTTTGATGATTTAAAACGCTTTATTATTAAATGTTGCTCCACAGAAAATTTCTACAATTTCCATTCACGCTCAAAAGCAACGGAGACAGACGCCCTGATTAGTAGGCGGGTAATCGGCAAGAGCTGAGTATGGCCCGAAATTAATTTTATAGACTGGGACGAAATTAAACCACCTCACTACATTCGATGAATTTATAAATGCTTCATACCTCGTTTCTTTTCCTTTCAAACTTAATTATTTGTGCAACTTTTGGTCAATGTTTGGATGTTTTCGTCAAGCCAGAGTGAGCGTCTGTGGTGTAAAGTGTATTACAGTTCTTGTTTCATTCCTTATGGTAAGTCTATGCGATAAACTGTGTGAATACCTTGCAATGCATGCTCTGTAGCAGTGCAGGCACACTGCACATTTGGAGTTCCATGTATGGGTTCATGAAGTATTTATTGTTGATCGGAAGTGATAGTTAAGGTCATCAGATTTAAACCAGAAAAATTTGTCGTTTTGAAGGTTTCAGAGAACGGAAAGGAATTGCTAACGCCGGTGTTAGAAAACGTTTACAGTTAAACGCTATTGCAAAAATTTAGAAGATGTGAACTATATTAATGAACATGTGCACTTCATAAACAACCTTCTGACATGTTAGACCTATATGACGAACAAAGCTCAAATTTATATCGTTGACAGTCGGTTTGAATCTTTTCAGGACCTATTTTACAGTGAAGCACCTTGGAATTTGCAAAGCAGAAATCCATGATATTAACTTAATTTACTAAGTCGAAATCGGACGAAGATTGATGTTTAAAGGCATTCTTCAGATTTCGCATAAGAAATTTTTACTAGCAGTTTGCAACTCCATTAATTAAAATGGAAAATAAAAGGTTTTAGTCAGCGGCTTCTACCGTGATTCGAACTTATAGTACAAGCACTGCAACGCACAAGGGAACCTCTGAGCTAACGACACACTGGCGGCCAGGGGCGGACTATAGTCACTGCGATGTTGCCTGAGCCTCAAAACGCAACCTTAAACACAGAAACAGAGGAGGTGGAGATTACTGTTTTAACGTCCCGTCGACAACGATGTCATTAGAGACGGAGCACAAGCTCGGATTAGGGAAGGATGGGGAAGGAAATCGGCCGTGCCCTTCCTAAGGAACCATCCCGGCATTTGCCTGAAGCGATTTAGGGAAATCATTGAAAACCTAAATCAGGATGGCCGGGCGCGGGATTGCACCATCGTCCTCCCGAATGCACACACAAACAGGTGTTACTTATGTGAAGAACGCCGTTCTTGGAGTCCACAAATTAAATATACTTTCTAATTGTGTCATCTTGCAGTGGATTATATCGTACGAGTCTTCGATGTGGAAAACGAATGTTAAGTGAATTTAGCGAGGTAACGCCGACCTACACCCGGAAGTAAATGCACTATCAGAGTGTTGACAAATACTTGCTACGACGCTGCCATTTCTCGGCTCTCTGACGAGGCAGCTCTTCAGCGAAATGCTTGCCGTGATTCTCCGATACGGTTCTTCAGAGTGGAGACGCGCGCGCACGTTTGGTTTTTATGCGGCGTTCTCCCCTGGTGGTTTCTGACGTCGCCTTGTGGGCTATGTATACATATGAGACATTCAATTATCATTAATCCAGAATGATACAAGTTTCAGCTTCCGGCGTGGAAGAAGGCTGTTGACGCCGACATTATATCATTTCAACGTAGGGAAAGCAAAACGGATCATTCAATGTTTCTCATTCAACATAAAGCATGTGAGATAAATTTCCGTAACGTTCATAATCATCTAAAAATACAAACGAAGTAAAAATACACCGGAATCTTATTCGAATTGAATATAATGTAAGATACCAAACGCTTTGCACCTCGATGTCGAATTTGTCCACTTGCAATCGTTTGCAGCATGCACATAGATTGTCATGATTACCACGAGAATGAAGAAATATGTTGGTAAGGATGGAAGCAAGAAGAGACGCAGTCAACAAATATTCTATTCCTCATGGCATTCATTTCATTTGACACGTAATAAGAGGTAAAGCGGGAATTTACTTTCGTTAACACGAAAGATATGCCGCACATATTGATAACGAGGAAGTCTGCGTCTTCATACGTTTCCTCCTTGAAATCTGTATGCTCTATTATATACTAAGTAGCCCGATCATTGTTTCAGTAATGTTACCCTCTTGTTTGACCCCGTAACGATGAACAGATTCCAAATGCATGTCTCTGCGTGAAAGTAGCTGTTCGAACCCTTCCTGGGTTGTTTTTTGTGTTTTATTGCTTGGAATTCCTGAAGCAGACCACTGTGCCTTCCCCCCTCGTGGGTTAGGTCTCAAAACTAAACCGCTTTGTATCCAATGGCATAATTTATTCATACAGCATCAGCATAAGACTCTTGCGAGTGAGAGAATGACAATAACAATCGTAACAAGAACAAGCAAATAATGAATGATGTTTATTCCAACGCAGAAAGAGAATGGCTTTAAATATAAAAATCTATATCTATATCCATATCTATTGATCTTCGAGTTGGCACAATGAAAATATATTCTTAGCATTTAGTTACTGAATTTAGTTCTGGATGTTTGCAGAGAAAAGGAAAAGTCGGTACTTCTCGCTAGTGTAATATAATGTGAACCAACAACTACCCTTTCCTTAGAACACGACTCAAGCAGGTCCTCAAGTAGGCACTGCTGCACTCTGTTCCCTGACATTGCTCTAATGACGGTTAATGCAGATGGTTCCGATTATGAAATACAAAACGTATTGCAGGTTAGTTCCTAGGATAGTAACATTAAATTTGCGTTGTAGACGGCACATGAACGTGACGACTATCCATATTACTCATCAATATAAAAAGACAGTATTTTGGGAATTTAGCAGGATTACTCAAAATGAATTCTGAAATTGGGTGACTGACCGCACAGGTGCTAAACGTCGTCAAGAGCATACGATGTCCTAATCGCATTAGGAATATGAAGATCGTCTTCGACAGCTCGCAACTTTCACATAGCTAACCCCACCCTACTCCAGACAGCTCTCGGTGGAGTTGCACTACGTTGCCGATGTTATGGAAGGCCTTCAAACCGACAACAGACCACATATTGAAAAATACAAGCGAATTCTCTTGCAGCGTAAGCTTATTGTAACTAATCTAAAAATTATTGGAGAGGAACATTGTCCTATTCAAAAAAGTAAAATGTTACACACTGTTGACGTCAAACGGACATTATCTATGTCCTGTCTTGTGTCCTACTCATCTATAATATCAAGTGTACTATGAAAATGATTATATATAATGGATTATAAGGTAATGCATTGATACCAGATGGTGGGGGCCGGCCGATGTGGCCGTGCGGTTCTAGGCGCTTCAGTCTGGAACCGCGTGACCGCTACGGTCGCAGGTTCGAATCCTGTCTCGGGCATGGATGTGTGTGATGTCCTTAGGTTAGTTAGGTTTAAGTAGTTCTAAGTTCTAGGGGACTGATGACCTTAGAAGTTAAGTCCCATGGTGCTCAGAGCCATTTGAACCATTTAACACAAAATGACATTAAAAATTTAAGTTATTCACGAGCAGCTAGTTGAGAATATGTATGAACATTAAATGACGCGACGAACCGTCATGTTCTGCATATGGTTTCAAACCCAGCTCATGCAGACTAAGCAAAGATTTCGTGACTGACGGAAACTAACAGTCATTCCTGATTAGGCATACAGAGAGTGATATACCTCGATTTTAGACAGTATCAGTTAGCAAATATCAACTTTAAATTGCATAACGCAAACATTTTTAACAGACGCGAATTCCTACCCAGCATCTATTGTCCCTGTTAACGAACTACGAGAGATGTTAAATATTGCTTCTTCACAAGTAACTTACTTGAAATGCCGTGAGGTAAAGCTGTGTGTTGGACACGGATTCGAACCCGGAACCTAATCGGATTGCTATCGAAGCACAGTCAAATGTGACATATCGGAATTTCGCGGCAGTAACTAGATGTTATAACTGAAATGACGAGACGAAAAATTAATTTTTTCCTTCCCAGGACTCCAACCCGGCACCTATCGCTGTTATATTCTAGAGAAAACTAACGTTAAATATGGGTTTGTTGCACCAGCAGTGACATGTGAGCATGTTTGAACTGAAATAATATGACGAAGAGTTCAGCGCTCACTGGGAATAGAGCCCCACACATATCGTTGTTGACTACACACAAAGAGACGTCAGCTACCGAATTTTTCTCCACCAGCTGCTCAGAATAGCATCTTGAACTTACAGTCATCTCGCAAATAGTTCTGTGTCTCACTGGGAGTTAAAAACGTCAGATATCGTTAGTGTGACAGCGAATGAAAATACATTAAAAATCAAAATTATTATCCACCAGCAGACAGGTGTTCTCATGCTAGAGCTTGATAATACATAATTAAATCTTTAGTGCCGGGCCAGGATTCGATCCCATTCACGCATAATATGTGAAGGTGTTGAGGAATCTGCAGTTTTGAACAAACAACAAATTGTAGCCGAGCTGTATTGCCACGAAGGGATCAAATTCCGCGTTAAGGGCGGTCTGAGTTGCATTCCCAGTTCAGAACCAATTTTATCGACATACAGAAGCTCAAATAAAAGATGGAATAAGTGTCCTGTGACCATACATAGCGTTTGTGTCGTCACTTGAAATAAATAACTAGTATAAGAAAGGTTACTGGTGGTAGAGTTTCTACATGTCGCCACTCCAGACTTTATTGTGGTTCAACCTACCGTCTACTTGGTAAAGAAGGAATATCATCTTTAATGTGAATTTTCTGACCGTGCAGCCATTATATCTCCTTCACTTGGTGTAGCCAGGAGAGAATGGAATCTGTCTCTCCCTATCTAAAATCATTGACAGAAGTGGGAATCGAACCCAGACCATAGGTATAACAACCTACCATCCGTCCAACAGACCACGAAATCCTCTTCTCTGCGAGTCATTTTTCTATCGTAACGCAGTTGTGCCACACTGGATGAGAATTCTGACACACAGGCTCCCTGTAGTAATTTGCAGCATGTTCAGTAAATTCATTTACTTGGTTGACCGAATCACCATGAACTAGCTGCCTCGGCTACCCAGTGCATACATTCGACTATTTTGTAATCACAGAAATAAAATCACGTTACTGCCACCTACACACAACTGCCAACATTGTAGGATGCAGAAGTTTAAATAAGAAGTGTTCCTTTTCACTTGAGCTATTCTATTGCGCTATCTGTTACTAGAAAACGTCGTTCAGTCCAAAAGAAAAGCTGTAACTGTTTGTCTCTCAGAAGTCAAGACATGGCCATATGCATAATCTCACAGTGCTGTGGAATCCAAAAGTTCTGAAGGAATAGTTGCTGAGCTCTGGAGCTGTTGTAGTTCCGTGTCAGCTTGTAGCATAGATAAGATGTCGCGAGTTCGAATACATTCAGTGCTACATTTTTTAAAACGCAATTCTGCTCTCTGCTGAAGTTATCAATCTAATGGAACTTTGAACAAATTCCCTTCACTTCTCAACCCAAAGTAGTCGCATGTGGAAAAAGGACTAACTACTGTGACATTTTGTCCTATTCAGGTTTAATAGACAGCAGGCAGCAGATGCATCTCGAAGATGTGCAGGGAGAGCGCATCGTGCCATAATATGTCAGAAAAGTATTTTCTACATTAGCCGTCGTGTGGTAGTGATATTTTATTCTTCTTCAAACTTTGATTGACAGCTTTAACTCAGAACAAATTTTCTACATGCATGTAATCAATAAACTGCATGTGCATTGTCAGACTGTCATAGGTAGCATCAGAGAATTCGCATATATCGTTGATGATTAATTTCTCTCTCATGTTTACTATTGTTTTAACAACACTAAAGGAAACCTTACGAAAATTGTGCACTGTATTATAAGAAATGAAATAAAACTAACGATGATAACCTTACGACGAAAGTATCTGTACACAAGCATGCCTCTATCGACACGAATTAGTAAAATACTACTCACTTAGATTTTGATAGGGTCTGTGTTTAATTGGTATGCTGTGTCATACTCAAGAGGTATGCAAATGTGGCATTTCATAAATATAGTTACGTATTCCTAGAAACCCAAAATTCGCTTGTCAGCAGCGGAAAGAGGCGTTACCTGTTGTGCAGCATTGTAAGTTTTTCAACATTGCACTATGAGCTGAAAGCATTTTCTTACGATTTCCGTATTGATGTTTGATCTGACTGCTTGTAGCTCTTTCACAGAAGGGATAAAAACGTTTCAGTCAGTGAGACTGGAACTGCGAATCGTAACAGACGCTGTTTCACATGTCAGCACGTTACCACAGAGCTGGCGAGGGGGTATGGGTCTCAGCTTCCTATTACGACGGCAATAGTAACTAGAACTCGTAAACCGCTATTTAAAGGTCGAGATTAGTTGCGATTTCCACCTGCAACGACTTTCTTGGGCTGAAAACCGTAAATTTTCAATCTTTTGTTACCCTTCAAGCTATAATAACTCAGATTATTCAATGGAAATGACAGGTAAAATCAAGTGAACTTTGAGGCTTAATTCCGTGCACACCAGGAAGTAACTCGTCGATCACAGAGTTGCCAAACATACGTTGCCTTGTTGCCAAATCTCAGTTACAGTACCAGCAGGAAGAAGACGAACCGATGTGATCCTACAGCGGTCTGGGAAGTGACCATAGCTGGTGTCTCCAAGTCGCGGCTGCTACGGCCTGGAATACGTAATGCGTCTGATTCGCTTTCTGTAACTAGGTTTAGGGACTGGAGCGTAGTTACTAATAATACTCAGAACTGACTGCAAACTGAGCATCATAAATCAGTAACTCTCATTGTTGTTTTTATATTTCTTTCGTAAGTGCACTCAAAACTAAGAAAGTCATTCACAGGCGTTTTCCTGCCTCGCCGATAGTCGAGCAGAACATACAAATAAAAATAAAAAAGAATGTGTGTGTGTGTGTGTGTGTGTGTGTGTGTGTGTGTGAGAGAGAGAGAGAGAGAGAGAGAGAGAGAGAGAGAGAGAGAGAGAGAGAGAAATAAAAAGCAATGAGAGAGTGTGTAAAAAATTGTTGTAAAGAAATTGAATCATGGTATTTAAAGAAATCTTTCATTAAAATGACACGTTCCACATCATTACGAAATGTCGTATTCATGATCTATGGAACAAGAGTTAATCTAATGTAATGTAATCTAATCTAATCACATCATATTGATTATTAGCCATGAAGAGTCATGAACTACCGAAAGTTTTGCCAATACCAGTAACCAAATCTAAACTTGAAAATAAAAGACGACAATTTTTGTAATAAACCGTGACTCCTATCAAGACCCTTTCATCCCTGTTATCTAACCACGAAAGATGTCTGATATACCTCCATTCTGAAGTAACAAAGTGTGCATGCATTTAAAGATGAAGTGCATGATGTGAAGTTCTGTGACGGAGATACGAACCCAACACGTAATCCGATTGTTAACTAAGAAAAATCAAATGTTACGTATCGGTTTTTCTTACGAGCCGCTAGGTGTCTGAATCTAAAATAAGGATACAAACTTTTGTGCCTAAGCGACAATCGAACTGCACACCTACCGCGCATCCACGAATATAGCTTAAGTATCAGTTGCTTACTCATGAACAGTAAGATGTGTGCGTGTTTGACCAGAAATAACGACACCTGTTGCGATTGTTGGCAACACATGAACAGACATTGAAATTGCGCGTTAATTTTCACTAGCAGGTGGGTGTGCACTTGATAAAGCTAGAAATGAAATTATGAATATTTTTGTACTGGATCAGGTTTCAGACCCACATACTTACCTTTGGAAGAGAGCTAGAGAAGATTGCAGTCTTGGGAAAAGGAACGAAATGACTGAACTATACTGTTCCGAGAGATTCAGATCCTCGAAAGAGGAGATACGAATTCGAATCACAGTCCAGCACCAAATTTTTAAACGTCTCTAGTTCAATCAAGTACAAGTAAAATAAGAGCCCTGTCCCTTTAAATGGCTATCGGTTCATCAAATAAAATAAAATTTTATAATGTAAGTAAGTTTACTGGCGACTGTATTTCTGTTTACCATGACTTCCGCTTTGTCATTTCCCAACGAAAACTGGCTCTGCTCAGTTGGTTATGAAGGAACGTGATGTTTAATGCGGATTCTGGATTATAACGTCTTTCTCTTGAGGTTACCACAGGTAAAATAAATCTGTTTGTGCCTCTTAAAAGTAAATGCCTGAACCCACGCATTGCACCTGTGATAGCTCGTTCCACCAGACCATTGTGGCCACATTACCCAGCCCCAGGAGTGTGCTGTAACGGATGATGTGCTTAGCTTACAAAATTAGTCACGGTGGAAAAAATGCGAGTCTATTAAATGGTCAAGTAGAAGCAAGCTTCTGACGCAGAGATTATGCTATTCTCATGTCAGCAGGATGTAAAGACTCTTCTAGGCATCATAGGCTGGATGTGAAGCCATTTTGATTTTTCACAAATTCAGCAAATTTCTTAGTTCGAGAAAATCCACTGTGAAGTGTGAAGTTGCCGGATAATTCGATTATTACTGTTATTATTAATATCATTTTATTCATACTGCTGCTGTAACACAAGTGCTTGAACATCATTTAGTATCTTTTGGTCACTATCGAAGTAGTTTCCCAAGAACAGGTTCTTTCCCTGTCTACGGAATCCTTTTCATGTTAATATCAAACACCAGCAATTACTCGTAGATTACATTAAAACTAAACTAATTGACGAAGACGTTACTTGGTAACAAAAACGCACTGCCTTTCTTCATTTACTTTCGCCTAGAAGTGGCTATCGAGTACTGACAAACCAAAAGGCAAGAGATCTTACTGCCTTCCGATATACGTTGCTGTTAGTTCTTCCACATGATTTGGTCGACATGACCTGTTTCAAGTAGTGTATGACAGACAGTGTTTTAGAAAATCTATTGTTTCCCTTTGCAATAAACAGAAGTATTTTCATTCTAAGCTGTCCAAGTACAAAATTTTCGCAATATTAGTGCACATTTAATATTCGCTTCTATAATGTATAAAAGTATTTCACAGTCGCAAAACTCGCATCCGAAACGTTGACCTTACACTTAGTCGCTGACCATAAATTCTAGCTCAGAGTGACACCAGTTTAAATAACCTAATGTAGCGAAGACTGTTTGCCAGTGCTCTTTCTCACCGGAAAATACGCAACTGACTCATTTGGCTCCATAAGTGCACTGTAACAGTAATTTCTGTGTGAAATTTGTCAATAAGCTTTCGCCTTCCAACCGGCAAAATACGGAAGAGTACAGCCGGTAAACAAATCACAAATCACGATTTAGTGCCGATAAGACGATTTCTTTAAACATTGTCGAAGCTGAGGGAATTTATTTTCTGCTTAAATCGTCTTAAGCAGCAACGTTCACAGATATCTCAAATAGGAAAAAGCTGAATATCCAGGTACGAAGGTTGTAAAACAAACTTCCCACAGTTTGTGTCAGGTTGATCTTTTCGTCTGATAACACTGCTTAAGTATTTTGTCTAAGAGGTATCACAAGTAGTATCCCTGTAGCTGTGGGAATCATTGGTTGAAAACGAGTTTAACACCAATGGGTACAGTGCTGCTATATTTTCAAAATTATTATCAACTTAAGTCTGAGTTCATCCACAAACTGAGGCGTATTTATAATATTGAAGCTAGACTGTGTATCCTTGTCTTTCTTGAGTGGTCACTGGAAGGCGTTTACACACACGTATACAATACTATGAATACTTCGAACGCTATGGTTAACGTTGCTCTCATAAACTACTTTTTTTTTTAAATTCTTCTGGGTCTTAAGCGAGCAATATGTGTTGTAGATACAGTCTCAGACCAAAAAATTGACCGCCGAGTCGTTCACGTAAGGTGGACAATACAGTCATGCTCCTCTCAGAATTCTATGTCTGACAATATGCTCGATCTAGCAACATGTAGACTGCGGCACTTCCCAGAGGAAGTCTTGACTCCAGTCTTAGTACATTACTCTAGACTACGACCGTAGTCTTGAGGTTAAACGCGAGACCAGCTAATATGATATTGTAGATTCGCTTGAATTACACTCATAGCTTCAGCACCGAGAGGAAAGGGGCGATAAAAATTCTGTCGATATGTGCTTCCGGTCGCCAGACGTCATATTAGCTGGTCTCGCGTTTTACCTCAAGACTACGGTCGTGTTCCATCAGCGGTACGAATAAAATGATAGTAATAATAACAGTAATAATCGAATTATCCGGCAACTTCACACTTCACAGTGGATTTTCTCGAACTAAGAAATTTGCTGAATTTGTGAAAAATCAAAATGGCTTCACATCCAGCCTATGATGCCTAGAAGAGTCTTTACATCCTGCTGACATGAGAATAGCATAATCTCTGCGTCAGAAGCTTGCTTCTACTTGACCATTTAATAGACTCGCATTTTTTCCACCGTGACTAATTTTGTAAGCTAAGCACATCATCCGTTACAGCACACTCCTGGGGCTGGGTAATGTGGCCACAATGGTCTGGTGGAACGAGCTATCACAGGTGCAATGCGTGGGTTCAGGCATTTACTTTTAAGAGGCACAAACAGATTTATTTTACCTGTGGTAACCTCAAGAGAAAGACGTTATAATCCAGAATCCGCATTAAACATCACGTTCCTTCATAACCAACTGAGCAGAGCCAGTTTTCGTTGGGAAATGACAAAGCGGAAGTCATGGTAAACAGAAATACAGTCGCCAGTAAACTTACTTACATTATAAAATTTTATTTTATTTGATGAACCGATAGCCATTTAAAGGGACAGGGCTCTTATTTTACTTGTACTTGATTGAACTAGAGACGTTTAAAAATTTGGTGCTGGACTGTGATTCGAATTCGTATCTCCTCTTTCGAGGATCTGAATCTCTCGGAACAGTATAGTTCAGTCATTTCGTTCCTTTTCCCAAGACTGCAATCTTCTCTAGCTCTCTTCCAAAGGTAAGTATGTGGGTCTGAAACCTGATCCAGTACAAAAATATTCATAATTTCATTTCTAGCTTTATCAAGTGCACACCCACCTGCTAGTGAAAATTAACGCGCAATTTCAATGTCTGTTCATGTGTTGCCAACAATCGCAACAGGTGTCGTTATTTCTGGTCAAACACGCACACATCTTACTGTTCATGAGTAAGCAACTGATACTTAAGCTATATTCGTGGATGCGCGGTAGGTGTGCAGTTCGATTGTCGCTTAGGCACAAAAGTTTGTATCCTTATTTTAGATTCAGACACCTAGCGGCTCGTAAGAAAAACCGATACGTAACATTTGATTTTTCTTAGTTAACAATCGGATTACGTGTTGGGTTCGTATCTCCGTCACAGAACTTCACATCATGCACTTCATCTTTAAATGCATGCACACTTTGTTACTTCAGAATGGAGGTATATCAGACATCTTTCGTGGTTAGATAACAGGGATGAAAGGGTCTTGATAGGAGTCACGGTTTATTACAAAAATTGTCGTCTTTTATTTTCAAGTTTAGATTTGGTTACTGGTATTGGCAAAACTTTCGGTAGTTCATGACTCTTCATGGCTAATAATCAATATGATGTGATTAGATTAGATTACATTACATTAGATTAACTCTTGTTCCATAGATCATGAATACGACATTTCGTAATGATGTGGAACGTGTCATTTTAATGAAAGATTTCTTTAAATACCATGATTCAATTTCTTTACAACAATTTTTTACACACTCTCTCATTGCTTTTTATTTCTCTCTCTCTCTCTCTCTCTCTCTCTCTCTCTCTCTCTCTCTCACACACACACACACACACACACACACACATTCTTTTTTATTTTTATTTGTATGTTCTGCTCGACTATCGGCGAGGCAGGAAAACGCCTGTGAATGACTTTCTTAGTTTTGAGTGCACTTACGAAAGAAATATAAAAACAACAATGAGAGTTACTGATTTATGATACTCAGTTTGCAGTCAGTTCTGAGTATTATTAGTAACTACGCTCCAGTCCCTAAACCTAGTTACAGAAAGCGAATCAGACGCATTACGTATTCCAGGCCGTAGCAGCCGCGACTTGGAGACACCAGCTATGGTCACTTCCCAGACCGCTGTAGGATCACATCGGTTCGTCTTCTTCCTGCTGGTACTGTAACTGAGATTTGGCAACAAGGCAACGTATGTTTGGCAACTCTGTGATCGACGAGTTACTTCCTGGTGTGCACGGAATTAAGCCTCAAAGTTCACTTGATTTTACCTGTCATTTCCATTGAATAATCTGAGTTATTATAGCTTGAAGGGTAACAAAAGATTGAAAATTTACGGTTTTCAGCCCAAGAAAGTCGTTGCAGGTGGAAATCGCAACTAATCTCGACCTTTAAATAGCGGTTTACGAGTTCTAGTTACTATTGCCGTCGTAATAGGAAGCTGAGACCCATACCCCCTCGCCAGCTCTGTGGTAACGTGCTGACATGTGAAACAGCGTCTGTTACGGTTCGCAGTTCCAGTCTCACTGACTGAAACGTTTTTATCCCTTCTGTGAAAGAGCTACAAGCAGTCAGATCAAACATCAATACGGAAATCGTAAGAAAATGCTTTCAGCTCATAGTGCAATGTTGAAAAACTTACAATGCTGCACAACAGGTAACGCCTCTTTCCGCTGCTGACAAGCGAATTTTGGGTTTCTAGGAATACGTAACTATATTTATGAAATGCCACATTTGCATACCTCTTGAGTATGACACAGCATACCAATTAAACACAGACCCTATCAAAATCTAAGTGAGTAGTATTTTACTAATTCGTGTCGATAGAGGCATGCTTGTGTACAGATACTTTCGTCGTAAGGTTATCATCGTTAGTTTTATTTCATTTCTTATAATACAGTGCACAATTTTCGTAAGGTTTCCTTTAGTGTTGTTAAAACAATAGTAAACATGAGAGAGAAATTAATCATCAACGATATATGCGAATTCTCTGATGTTACCTATGACAGTCTGACAATGCACATGCAGTTTATTGATTACATGCATGTAGAAAATTTGTTCTGAGTTAAAGCTGTCAATCAAAGTTTGAAGAAGAATAAAATATCACTACCACACGACGGCTAATGTAGAAAATACTTTTCTGACATATTATGGCACGATGCGCTCTCCCTGCACATCTTCGAGATGCATCTGCTGCCTGCTGTCTATTAAACCTGAATAGGACAAAATGTCACAGTAGTTAGTCCTTTTTCCACATGCGACTACTTTGGGTTGAGAAGTGAAGGGAATTTGTTCAAAGTTCCATTAGATTGATAACTTCAGCAGAGAGCAGAATTGCGTTTTAAAAAATGTAGCACTGAATGTATTCGAACTCGCGACATCTTATCTATGCTACAAGCTGACACGGAACTACAACAGCTCCAGAGCTCAGCAACTATTCCTTCAGAACTTTTGGATTCCACAGCACTGTGAGATTATGCATATGGCCATGTCTTGACTTCTGAGAGACAAACAGTTACAGCTTTTCTTTTGGACTGAACGACGTTTTCTAGTCACAGATAGCGCAATAGAATAGCTCAAGTGAAAAGGAACACTTCTTATTTAAACTTCTGCATCCTACAATGTTGGCAGTTGTGTGTAGGTGGCAGTAACGTGATTTTATTTCTGTGATTACAAAATAGTCGAATGTATGCACTGGGTAGCCGAGGCAGCTAGTTCATGGTGATTCGGTCAACCAAGTAAATGAATTTACTGAACATGCTGCAAATTACTACAGGGAGCCTGTGTGTCAGAATTCTCATCCAGTGTGGCACAACTGCGTTACGATAGAAAAATGACTCGCAGAGAAGAGGATTTCGTGGTCTGTTGGACGGATGGTAGGTTGTTATACCTATGGTCTGGGTTCGATTCCCACTTCTGTCAATGATTTTAGATAGGGAGAGACAGATTCCATTCTCTCCTGGCTACACCAAGTGAAGGAGATATAATGGCTGCACGGTCAGAAAATTCACATTAAAGATGATATTCCTTCTTTACCAAGTAGACGGTAGGTTGAACCACAATAAAGTCTGGAGTGGCGACATGTAGAAACTCTACCACCAGTAACCTTTCTTATACTAGTTATTTATTTCAAGTGACGACACAAACGCTATGTATGGTCACAGGACACTTATTCCATCTTTTATTTGAGCTTCTGTATGTCGATAAAATTGGTTCTGAACTGGGAATGCAACTCAGACCGCCCTTAACGCGGAATTTGATCCCTTCGTGGCAATACAGCTCGGCTACAATTTGTTGTTTGTTCAAAACTGCAGATTCCTCAACACCTTCACATATTATGCGTGAATGGGATCGAATCCTGGCCCGGCACTAAAGATTTAATTATGTATTATCAAGCTCTAGCATGAGAACACCTGTCTGCTGGTGGATAATAATTTTGATTTTTAATGTATTTTCATTCGCTGTCACACTAACGATATCTGACGTTTTTAACTCCCAGTGAGACACAGAACTATTTGCGAGATGACTGTAAGTTCAAGATGCTATTCTGAGCAGCTGGTGGAGAAAAATTCGGTAGCTGACGTCTCTTTGTGTGTAGTCAACAACGATATGTGTGGGGCTCTATTCCCAGTGAGCGCTGAACTCTTCGTCATATTATTTCAGTTCAAACATGCTCACATGTCACTGCTGGTGCAACAAACCCATATTTAACGTTAGTTTTCTCTAGAATATAACAGCGATAGGTGCCGGGTTGGAGTCCTGGGAAGGAAAAAATTAATTTTTCGTCTCGTCATTTCAGTTATAACATCTAGTTACTGCCGCGAAATTCCGATATGTCACATTTGACTGTGCTTCGATAGCAATCCGATTAGGTTCCGGGTTCGAATCCGTGTCCAACACACAGCTTTACCTCACGGCATTTCAAGTAAGTTACTTGTGAAGAAGCAATATTTAACATCTCTCGTAGTTCGTTAACAGGGACAATAGATGCTGGGTAGGAATTCGCGTCTGTTAAAAATGTTTGCGTTATGCAATTTAAAGTTGATATTTGCTAACTGATACTGTCTAAAATCGAGGTATATCACTCTCTGTATGCCTAATCAGGAATGACTGTTAGTTTCCGTCAGTCACGAAATCTTTGCTTAGTCTGCATGAGCTGGGTTTGAAACCATATGCAGAACATGACGGTTCGTCGCGTCATTTAATGTTCATACATATTCTCAACTAGCTGCTCGTGAATAACTTAAATTTTTAATGTCATTTTGTGTTAAATGGTTCAAATGGCTCTGAGCACCATGGGACTTAACTTCTAAGGTCATCAGTCCCCTAGAACTTAGAACTACTTAAACCTAACTAACCTAAGGACATCACACACATCCATGCCCGAGACAGGATTCGAACCTGCGACCGTAGCGGTCACGCGGTTCCAGACTGAAGCGCCTAGAACCGCACGGCCACATCGGCCGGCCCCCACCATCTGGTATCAATGCATTACCTTATAATCCATTATATATAATCATTTTCATAGTACACTTGATATTATAGATGAGTAGGACACAAGACAGGACATAGATAATGTCCGTTTGACGTCAACAGTGTGTAACATTTTACTTTTTTGAATAGGACAATGTTCCTCTCCAATAATTTTTAGATTAGTTACAATAAGCTTACGCTGCAAGAGAATTCGCTTGTATTTTTCAATATGTGGTCTGTTGTCGGTTTGAAGGCCTTCCATAACATCGGCAACGTAGTGCAACTCCACCGAGAGCTGTCTGGAGTAGGGTGGGGTTAGCTATGTGAAAGTTGCGAGCTGTCGAAGACGATCTTCATATTCCTAATGCGATTAGGACATCGTATGCTCTTGACGACGTTTAGCACCTGTGCGGTCAGTCACCCAATTTCAGAATTCATTTTGAGTAATCCTGCTAAATTCCCAAAATACTGTCTTTTTATATTGATGAGTAATATGGATAGTCGTCACGTTCATGTGCCGTCTACAACGCAAATTTAATGTTACTATCCTAGGAACTAACCTGCAATACGTTTTGTATTTCATAATCGGAACCATCTGCATTAACCGTCATTAGAGCAATGTCAGGGAACAGAGTGCAGCAGTGCCTACTTGAGGACCTGCTTGAGTCGTGTTCTAAGGAAAGGGTAGTTGTTGGTTCACATTATATTACACTAGCGAGAAGTACCGACTTTTCCTTTTCTCTGCAAACATCCAGAACTAAATTCAGTAACTAAATGCTAAGAATATATTTTCATTGTGCCAACTCGAAGATCAATAGATATGGATATAGATATAGATTTTTATATTTAAAGCCATTCTCTTTCTGCGTTGGAATAAACATCATTCATTATTTGCTTGTTCTTGTTACGATTGTTATTGTCATTCTCTCACTCGCAAGAGTCTTATGCTGATGCTGTATGAATAAATTATGCCATTGGATACAAAGCGGTTTAGTTTTGAGACCTAACCCACGAGGGGGGAAGGCACAGTGGTCTGCTTCAGGAATTCCAAGCAATAAAACACAAAAAACAACCCAGGAAGGGTTCGAACAGCTACTTTCACGCAGAGACATGCATTTGGAATCTGTTCATCGTTACGGGGTCAAACAAGAGGGTAACATTACTGAAACAATGATCGGGCTACTTAGTATATAATAGAGCATACAGATTTCAAGGAGGAAACGTATGAAGACGCAGACTTCCTCGTTATCAATATGTGCGGCATATCTTTCGTGTTAACGAAAGTAAATTCCCGCTTTACCTCTTATTACGTGTCAAATGAAATGAATGCCATGAGGAATAGAATATTTGTTGACTGCGTCTCTTCTTGCTTCCATCCTTACCAACATATTTCTTCATTCTCGTGGTAATCATGACAATCTATGTGCATGCTGCAAACGATTGCAAGTGGACAAATTCGACATCGAGGTGCAAAGCGTTTGGTATCTTACATTATATTCAATTCGAATAAGATTCCGGTGTATTTTTACTTCGTTTGTATTTTTAGATGATTATGAACGTTACGGAAATTTATCTCACATGCTTTATGTTGAATGAGAAACATTGAATGATCCGTTTTGCTTTCCCTACGTTGAAATGATATAATGTCGGCGTCAACAGCCTTCTTCCACGCCGGAAGCTGAAACTTGTATCATTCTGGATTAATGATAATTGAATGTCTCATATGTATACATAGCCCACAAGGCGACGTCAGAAACCACCAGGGGAGAACGCCGCATAAAAACCAAACGTGCGCGCGCGTCTCCACTCTGAAGAACCGTATCGGAGAATCACGGCAAGCATTTCGCTGAAGAGCTGCCTCGTCAGAGAGCCGAGAAATGGCAGCGTCGTAGCAAGTATTTGTCAACACTCTGATAGTGCATTTACTTCCGGGTGTAGGTCGGCGTTACCTCGCTAAATTCACTTAACATTCGTTTTCCACATCGAAGACTCGTACGATATAATCCACTGCAAGATGACACAATTAGAAAGTATATTTAATTTGTGGACTCCAAGAACGGCGTTCTTCACATAAGTAACACCTGTTTGTGTGTGCATTCGGGAGGACGATGGTGCAATCCCGCGCCCGGCCATCCTGATTTAGGTTTTCAATGATTTCCCTAAATCGCTTCAGGCAAATGCCGGGATGGTTCCTTAGGAAGGGCACGGCCGATTTCCTTCCCCATCCTTCCCTAATCCGAGCTTGTGCTCCGTCTCTAATGACATCGTTGTCGACGGGACGTTAAAACAGTAATCTCCACCTCCTCTGTTTCTGTGTTTAAGGTTGCGTTTTGAGGCTCAGGCAACATCGCAGTGACTATAGTCCGCCCCTGGCCGCCAGTGTGTCGTTAGCTCAGAGGTTCCCTTGTGCGTTGCAGTGCTTGTACTATAAGTTCGAATCACGGTAGAAGCCGCTGACTAAAACCTTTTATTTTCCATTTTAATTAATGGAGTTGCAAACTGCTAGTAAAAATTTCTTATGCGAAATCTGAAGAATGCCTTTAAACATCAATCTTCGTCCGATTTCGACTTAGTAAATTAAGTTAATATCATGGATTTCTGCTTTGCAAATTCCAAGGTGCTTCACTGTAAAATAGGTCCTGAAAAGATTCAAACCGACTGTCAACGATATAAATTTGAGCTTTGTTCGTCATATAGGTCTAACATGTCAGAAGGTTGTTTATGAAGTGCACATGTTCATTAATATAGTTCACATCTTCTAAATTTTTGCAATAGCGTTTAACTGTAAACGTTTTCTAACACCGGCGTTAGCAATTCCTTTCCGTTCTCTGAAACCTTCAAAACGACAAATTTTTCTGGTTTAAATCTGATGACCTTAACTATCACTTCCGATCAACAATAAATACTTCATGAACCCATACATGGAACTCCAAATGTGCAGTGTGCCTGCACTGCTACAGAGCATGCATTGCAAGGTATTCACACAGTTTATCGCATAGACTTACCATAAGGAATGAAACAAGAACTGTAATACACTTTACACCACAGACGCTCACTCTGGCTTGACGAAAACATCCAAACATTGACCAAAAGTTGCACAAATAATTAAGTTTGAAAGGAAAAGAAACGAGGTATGAAGCATTTATAAATTCATCGAATGTAGTGAGGTGGTTTAATTTCGTCCCAGTCTATAAAATTAATTTCGGGCCATACTCAGCTCTTGCCGATTACCCGCCTACTAATCAGGGCGTCTGTCTCCGTTGCTTTTGAGCGTGAATGGAAATTGTAGAAATTTTCTGTGGAGCAACATTTAATAATAAAGCGTTTTAAATCATCAAAAGCGATGAGCGGTAGCAGGCGCTTTCGATAAAGAACGGGGGAGTGCAGCGCCGCTGCTGTCGCCACGGCCGCTGCCAGTAGCCAGCAAATGGATCCCGGAGCTTTGCCGCATACGGCGTCCAGAGGAGGACAGTCTGCAGGAAATCTGCCGCAAAATCGTTACTAGATAAAATTTTGATATCGGTGTGTCACAAAGCGAAATAGATTGAATCTGCGCTACCATTACATTCACGTCTTCAGCATTCAGACAGAAGAGGCTATAAAAATATTTTATGCCAGCTGCTCTCGATCCACTGACATTATGAACAGAAACAACGCACGCTACCGCTAGACCACAGGCGTAATCAGCCTAGAGTCTCTCTATCTTGGGACAAGTTTTCCTCCAGGAAGTGCCGCAGTCTACAGTGTTGCCAGATTGTGCAGATAACCGGACTTAGAGAATTAGCGAGTTGGCCAGTTTCTTTGTCCCATGTCGCGATCGGCGCGGACTTAGCCTCTGAAGCGGCCGGCCGCCGGTCAAGTTTTATGTCAAAGAGTGTACACAACACAAGTGCTGTCTGTGGGCACTGTCCCTAAGCCACGTGGCCGGCCGGTGTAACCGTGCGGTTCTAGGCGCTTCAGTCTGGAACCGTGTGACCGATACGGTCGCAGGTTCGAATCATGCCTCGGGCATGGATGTGTGTGATGTCTTTAGGTTGGTTAGGTTTAAGTAGTTCTAAGTTCTAGGGGACTGATGACCACAGATGTTAAGTCCCATAGTGCTCAGAGCCATTTGAACCATTTTTAAGCCACGTACAGTCACTTTTCCTGTTGCGGAGGGAACCTATCAGCCTGCAAGATCTTTGAACTCACACAAGGTGGTATTATCAGTAGTTGGAAGCTAAGGTATTAGGCTCGTTCTGGGGCGCCCTTAGCGACATACCTGCCAAAGACCGGAAGAGAGTCAATGTGCACTCCATGTGCATACCGGATAGACTTATTACAGATGTGGTACGAGTCTTTCCGGATACCATGAATAGCACAGGGTGCAGCTAACTGATAGAGGTGGCTTGTGTCAGTACTAATGATACGTGTCGCTTTGGATTGGACGAGATTCTCTCGGCGTTAGAGTGGCTAACAAGTTCAAAATGGTTCAAATGGCTCTGAGCACAATGCGACTTAACTTCTGAGGCCGTCAGTCGCCTAGAACTTAGAACTAATTAAACCTAACTAACCTAAGGACATCACACACATCCTTGCCCGAGGCAGGATTCGAACCTGCAACCGTAGCGGTAG
Source organism: Schistocerca cancellata (assembly GCF_023864275.1). NCBI lineage: Eukaryota > Metazoa > Arthropoda > Insecta > Orthoptera > Acrididae > Schistocerca > Schistocerca cancellata. The sequence goes on from NC_064629.1 coordinate 454,970,047, forward strand.
CTCGGTTCCAGACTGCAGCGCCTAGAACCGCACGGCCACTCCGGCCGGCTGCTAACAAGTGAAACGGCTGTCGGTCTTGCTTGCGAAATGAAAGTAGAGCTCACCATTTGCAGCATAGTCGACAGGACCAATTGCGGACCTCCTGTACAGAGCCGAGTGCAGGACCTGAATCAGAAGCTCAGACGGTTCTGGGACCGTTTAGGCTGCAGATTCCTTGACTTGCGCCATAGGGTGGACGGGTTTCGGGTCTAGAGTGCATTACACGCAGGAGGGAGCTACACAAGTAGCAGGGGCTGTGTGGCATGGACTGGGCAGTTATTTAGGTTAGAGAGTCTCTGGAAAACACAAAGAGGGTTTCAGTCTCAAAGGGTGCAATCCGTACACAGGAAGAACGTAGATACAGCAACCATCGGTATAACAGGTGTAGCTGTGTTCGGAAAGTACCAGAGCTCCAAGAGCTAACAGAAAGCACTGAGGCTCAAATCGTTATAGGCACTGAAAGCTGGCTAAACCCGGAGGTAGGTTCAGCCGAAATTTTTGCGAAAAACGTAACGGTGTTCCTAATGGATAAACAAAACACAGTTGGTGGTGGCGTGTTTGTTGCTGTTCGAAGTATTTTATCTCGTCGGGAAACTGAAGTAGATTGTTCCTGTGGGTTAATATGGGCAGAGGTCGTTGTTGGCAAATGGAATTAAATAATAATTTGATCCTTCTACCGACCGCCCAAGTCTGATGATACAATTGCTGAAAGGTTCAAAGAAAACTTGAGTTTAATCTCAATCATGTACCCGACTCGTAAAATTATAGTTACCCTCGGCATATTGGTGAAACTAATGTTTAAATCCAGAGATACGCGTAAAACATCATCCGGAATTGTGATAAACGCATTATCTGAAAATTATTACTAGCAGTTAATTCATGAGAACACGCGAATTGTAAAGGGTTATAAAATCACACTTGACCTCTTAGCAACAAATAATCCTGAGCTAATAACGAGCATCAAAACGGATACAGGGATTACTGAACACAGGGCCGTCGTAGCGAGACCGAATATGGTAAGCCCAAATCCTCCATAAATAAACGAAACATGTACCTATTCAAAAAAAGCAGAGAAAATGTGCTTGACGCCTTCCTGAGACACAATATCCATTCCTTCAAAATTAAAAATGTAAGTGCAGACCAGATGTGGCTTGAATTCAAATAAATAGTACCACGTAAATGAACAAAGGACGGAGGTGATCCCTCTTGGTACACAAAACGAGTCAGAACACTCTTGCAGAAACAACGAAAAAAGCATGCCAAATTTAAACGAATGCGAAATCTCCAAGATTGGCTGTCTTTTACAGAAGCTCGATATTTAACGCGGACTTCAATGCGAGATGTTTATAATTGTTTCCATATCTAAACTGTCCGTAAACCTGGCAGAAAATTCAAAGAGATTCTTGTTAGATGTAAAGTATGATAGCGGCAAGCAACAACCAATGCCTGCTCTGCGCGTTGTGAAAGGACATACTATCGACGACGGTGCTGCCAAAGCAGAGTTACTAGACACAGCCTTCCAAAATTCCTTCACTAAAGACGACGAAGTAAATATTACAGAATCGTAGTCAACAACAGCTGTCAAAAGGAGTAACTTAGAAGTGGACATCCCTGGAATAATGAAGAAACCTAAATTAGTTGATAAAAGGAAATCTTCCGGTCTAGACTGTTTACCAGGTATGTTCCTTTCAGAGTATATCGACACAGTAGCTCTATACTTAAAAGTCATATACAACCGACCTCCCGACGAAAGATCCGTATCCAAAGACTGGAAAGTCGCACAAGTCGGACTAATATTCACGAAAAGTAGTTGGACTAATCCACTAAATTACAGGCCCCTATCGTTAACTTCGACATGCAGCAGGATTCTGGAACATACATTGTGTTCGAACATCATGAATTACATCGAACATAACGCTCTATTGACGCTCGGTCAACACGGATTTAGAAAATATCGTCGTTGAGAAACAGAACTAGCTCATTACTCACAGGAAGTGCAGGGTGCTATTGACAAGGTATTTCAAATTGATTCCGTTTCTCTAGATTCCCTGAAGGCTTTTGACACTGCACCAGTTATATGATTGGATTCGTAATTTCCTGTCAGAGGTCACAGTACCTGACGGAGAGTCATCGAGTCAAACGTAAGAGATTTGTGGCGTTCCCCAAGACAGTGGTTACAGTTGATCTGCTGTTCCTGTCTATATAAACGTTTTAGGAGACAAACTGAGCAGCCGTCTTAGGTTGTTTGCAGATGATGCTGTTGTTTATCGACTAGTGAAGTCATCAGAAGATGAAAGCCAATTACAAAACGATTTTGAAAAGATATCTGTATGGAGCAAAGATTGGCAATTGACCCTAAACAATGGGAAGTGTGAGGCCATTCACATGAGTGCTGAAAGGAATCCGTTGAATTTCGATTACACGAAAAAACAATCAAATCTAAAGGCCGTAAATTGAACTAAATTCCTGTGTTACAATTACGAACAACTTAAATTGGAAAGAACACACAGAAAATTTTGTGGGGAAGGCTAACCAAAGACTGCTTTTTACTGCCGGAACATTTAGAATATGTAACAGGCCTATTAAAATACTGCCTACACTATGCTTGTCCGTCTACTTTTGGAGTACAGCTGCGCGGTCTGGGATCCTTACCAGGTAGGATTAACGGTTTACATCGACGAAGTTCAAAGTAGGGCGGCACGTTTAGCATTGTCGAGAAGTAGGGGAAAGAGTTTCACGAACATGATACGGGATTTGGGGTGGATATTACTAAAACAAAGGCGTTTTCGTTGAGACATACTCGTCTCAACCTTCTTCTCCGTATTGACGGCGATCATCGCAATAAAATAAGGGAAATCAAGGTCGCACGGGAAGATAAAGATGTGCGCTGTTAGAGTTTGTATTAATGGAGAAATATTGTGAAAGTGGTTCTATGAACTCTCTGCCAGGCACTTATGTGTGATTTGCAGAGTAGCAATGTAGATGTAGATGTAGCGTAACAGGCGGAGTCCAGGATGAGACATTTCCCTCATGCACGAAGACTAACGAAGTGAGATGATCAGAAGGACTCACAGTTCATTATTTGTTTCAAGATGGTAGCAAGAGCGTCATTAATACTTAGACATTTATCCAAGTTCGACCTACTTCTTTAATGTACTATTCGAGATATCGTCAATATTGTGTCAATTTTTGTTGCTGTGTTTTCATGGATTCATCCTGCTGCTGGGGTGTGCCGGGTATGAGAAGAGGAATTTTTGTTTGGTGTTTGTTGCGGAACTTCCTTACACGTGGTAGAACTACACAGTGTTTTCCAAGAAGGCGTTACCGACTCGCGCCTGCTGGGACTTTGGGATCAATGTGAACCTACTGTTGTTGTCTGTTATTTTGATGATGTTCCCAGAATTTAAATGAATCTGTTCTATGTTCGTACCTTGACAGAAAATGTTACGTTGTTAATGGAACTGTAAGTAAATTCAGGTGTATCGATCATATGCAGCCGGTAACTGTTTAAATATTGTGGAAATAATGTTTACTGCGTACTTTCCGTTATTGAACTGCACTTCACCAGTCTAAAAACGTTAAGGCGTCCATTCACGTAAAGTGGGAAATCCGGGTTCGAATCGATATCCAGCAGAAATTTTAATCTTTCGCCACATAAGTTTTTTATTGCCTCAATGCTGCAAATGTCGGAAATTTCTTACATCAAAGATGTCACAAATGCAGTCGTTTCGCGACGAACTGAAGTAATCCTTATCGATAAGGAGGAGGAAATATTGCTCTCTTCCTTTCCTCGGACACACACACACACACACACACACACACATATATATATATATATATATATATATATATATATATATATATATATAAACGTGCTTCTCTACTACGAGGGTCACTCCAAAAGAAATGCACACTATTTTTGTAAAAATACAGTTTTCATTCTGCATGTGTGAAAGTTTTACTGTGTATAGATACATATTTCCCGCTTGTTTTCAAACTTAGTTCAACCTGTTCCCGTGAGTGGCGCCGTCACAGCATGTCTTCAAGATGGCAGCTACACTTGACGTTTGTTAGAAGCAACGTGCTGTCATAGAATTCCTGTACTGTGAAAACGAGACAGTGGGGAACATCCACAAGAGGTTGAAAAAGGTGTATGGAGATGCTGCTGTCAATCGCAGTACAGTTAGTCGGTGAGCTACCATGTTACGTGATGAAAGCGGGCACGGCAATATTGAAGATTGTCCTCACAGTGGCAGGCCTCGTACTGCACACACTCCAGACAATGTGCAGAGAGTTAAACAATTGGTGACTGCTGATAGACGCATCACAGTGAACGAATTGTCACGCTACGTTGGGATAGGGGAAAGAAGCTGAATACTGAAAGCGTTGGCGTTAAAAAAAAGGTTTGTGCCAGTTGGGAGATGAATTTCTTGGAAGAACTGTGACAGGTGATGAAAGATGGCTCCATCATTTTTCATCAGAGATGGAGAGGCAATCAATGGAGTGGTATCATGCAAATTCACCCAAGAAAAAAAAAAAAAATTCAAAACCACACCTTCTGCTGGAAACGTAATGGCTACAGTGTTTTTAGATTCCGAAGGACTCCTGCTTGTGGACATCATGCCAAGTGGAACCACCATAAATTCTGATGCACATGTGACGACACTGAAGAAATTTCAAGCTCAACTGAGTCGTGTTCGACCACATCGGCAAAAGCAGGATGTTTGGTGTTGCACAACAATGCACGGCCGCATGTCAGTCAAAAAACCATGGAAGCGATCACAAGACTCGGATGGACAACACTGAAACACCTGCGTTACAGTCCTGACCTGGCTCCATGTGAAAATCATCTCTTTGGGAAACTGAAAGATTATCTTCGTGGAACAAGGTTTGAAGATGATGACTCCCTTGTGCACGCTGCCAAACAGTGGCTCCAACAGGTTGGTCCCGAATTTTACCGTGCGGGTATATAGGCACTGGTTCCAAGATGGTGTAAGGCAGTTGAGAGGGATGGAAATTATGTGGAGAAATGAAAATGTTGTTCCCAAAGGATATATCTGCACACTGTAAAACTTTCAAACATGTAGAATAAAAGATGGATGCTGTAAACACTGGTGACAGTAGGGAAAAATGATAGCCTAGCACTAAATGGCACTCTGTGATACTCTTATTAGATCCAAAATCATCGTCAGGCATAAGAGCGACAACAAACGCCTACCCAATATACCTGAGCTAAATAAGCGTAATCACAACCCTATCATAAACTACACTTTCCTCTGAAGTGGAAGCAGAAATGTTCTGGTGATTACATCTATGTACTCACTTCGTTTAACTAGAAGCACCAAGTGCTCATCACTCATTGCCCCCGAAAGCACTCCTCCAAGAGAAGTTATTCCGCTGTCCTCAGGATTGTGGGGGAAAGCGTGTCCGAATGTCTGTGGAGGAATACATCTCATTCTTCCTCAAGAGCCAAAACCACAGGAGGTTGTGATTTTGGACGTAGGGGTCTGGAGCGATGTTAACGTTCCCAAAGGTATTACATTAGGCTCACATCGGGCCTGTGTGGAGCAGCCCATTCCAGGAATTTTTATGTCCACAACGTATTGCCTCAAAGACACTGGCTTATGAAAGGGTGCATTGTAATGCTAATACTATCAATCGTAGGCACCGAATTGTCCCCCTGTTGTACACAATGCTCAACAATATGTCCATATACTTCCGCATTTAGAGTTTCCTTAAGGGCAATAAAGAGACCCCATAAACCTAGCCAAGGAAAATGCGCTCATACCGTAACAAAATGGTTCAAATGGCTCTGAGCACTATGGGACTTAACTTGTGAGGTCATCAGTCCCCTATAACTTAGAACTACTTAAACCTAACTAACCTAAGGACATCACACACATCCATGCCCAAGGCAGGATTCGAACCTGCGACCGTAGCGGTCACGCGGTTCCAGACTGTAGCGCCTAGAACCGCTCTGCCACCCCCATTTCGCAACACCGGTCCTACTTACTTCGATATTGGCACGGCTAATGATGGTACGTAACGTTCTCCAGGCTTTTGTCAAATTCAAATCCTTCCGTCAGATTGCCACAGTTTATAGCGTGATCCATCACTCCAAACTTCTCGTTCCCAGTCGTCCACTATCCAGTGACATTGCTTTCTATATGAACTGAAATATCCCTTAGCAGTGATTACAGAAATGTGTGACTCATGGAGAGCTGCTCAGTGATTGTACTCACCATATTTAAGTCCCTAAGCGCATACATAGTGCTAGCTATAATGCTGGAAGCACTTTCGACCTCACAAGTTATTTCTTCTGCCGATTTCATGTGATTAGTTGCTAACACCCTCTGCAGTGTACAGCGGTCCCCGTCTGTCAGTACGTGAGTTTCACTTGGGCTTGGTTTAGCTGTATTCGTTCCTCCGATTTTCCACTTCACTCTCACTCCATGAACAGTCGACTTTTACAGCTTAAGAAGGGGTGAAGTATCCCTGATGGATCTATTAGTGAGGTCGTGTCCAATGACTAGGGTACTTTCAAAGTCACTGAAATCTCCTGACCTGTCTTTTTTATATTACTTCTTCCTTATTGACAATAAAATATTTCAGGCCTCCTTTTATATTGCCTGATCCGCATCTCGTGAGCTCAGGTGGTCAATTCCGCACTAATTACGGTTGTCCTGTTAATTTTGGTCATATAGTGTACATTAGGTTAAAACAAAACTGCCAGTGAAACTCCAAGATGTTGGAACAAACCCAGCTGTGATAGTGGTAAATGAAAAAGTCATGGGGTTTGGCAGCCTCCTGTCATTACAGGTGTCCGACGTCGTAGGCTTGGCAGACTGGCAAAACACGACCGGCGGCGAACTGTGGCGGAACTAACGTCAGACTTTAATGCTGGGCAGAGTACAAGTGTATCTGAACACACAGTGCACCTAACACTGCTAACGATAGGCCTCCACAGCCGACGACCCATGCACATGCCAATGTTAACACCACGACATCGGCAACTACAACTGAAATGGGCACGTGACCATCGGCACTGGACGTTGGTGCAGTGGCAGAGCGTTCCATGGTCTGAAGAATCCCGATACCTTCTTGATCATACCAATGGGAGGGCGTGAATCCGTAGTCTCCCAGGGCTACAGCTCCTTGACATTTGTCCTGCGGGACGGAGACAAGCTGGTGGCCGGTACATTTCCTCCGCGAAATTTACGGTAATTACGTGGACTGACTGTGCAGTGGTGCCAACTAGCTCCAGCGACCTACCAAGGCCTCACTGCGTCCATGCCTCGACGCGTCGCCGCTGTTATCTGTGTCAACGGGAAACATACCGGCTACTGGTCATTATGTTCTGACTGATCAGAGTATACATAATTACTCTGCAGTTCACAATTAAGTGCCTGGCAGGGGGTTCATCTATCTACCTTTCAGCTATTTCTAGTGTTCCAATCTTGAGTAGCGTGCGAGAAAAACAAACACTTAAATCTTTCCGCGTGTGTTACGATTTATCTTACTTTATTATGATGATCATTCCTTCCTATGTAGGTGGGCCCAAACAAAATATTTTCACACTCTGAGAAGAGTGTTGGTGATTGAAATTTCATGAGAATATCCTGCCGCAGCGAAAAGTGCCTTTATTTTAATGACTGCCATCCAAATTTGTATATCATATCCGCGGCACACACTCCCTCATTTCGCAATAATACAAAACAAGCTGTTCACCTTTTAACTTTTTCGATGTCCTCCGTCAATCCCATTTCATGGGGATCCCACACGGCACAGCAGTACTCCAGGAGAGAGCGGACTAACGTCGTATAAGCAGTCTCTTTAGTAGATCTGTTAAATTTTCTAATTGTTATGCCAATAAATCGCAGTCTTTGATTTGCTTTCCCCACAACTTAAATTAATCGTAATTGTAATTCTTCAGGATTTAGTTGAATTCACAGCATTTTGATGTGTGATTTATCGCGTAACTGAAATTTAGCGAATTCGTCTTAGTGAACATGTGGATGACTTCACACTTTTCATGATTTAGAGACATCTGCCACTTTTTGCACGATAAAGATATCTTGTTTAAATCATGTTACAGTTCGTTTTGATCGTCTGATGATTTTTCCGGATGGTAAATGACAGCATCATCTGCAAAAAATCTGAGAAGACTGCTTAAACTGTGTCCTAAATCGTTTATGTAGATCAGCAACAACAGAGGGCCTATTACATTTCTTTAGGGAACGCCAGATATTACTTCTGTTTTACTCGACGACTTTCCGCGAATTGTTAGTAAACATGACCTTTCTGACAGGAAACCAGAATTCAACCACGTAACTGAGACAGTACTCCACGGGCACACAGTTTCATCAGATGTTGCGTATGAGGAACTGTGTCAGAAGCGTTCTGGAAATATAAAAACATGGAATCGATTTGTCATCCCATGCCGATGGCACTCATTAATTCGTGAGAATAAAGAGCTAGTTGTGTTACACATATTTTCTGAATCCGTGTTAGTTATTTGTCAGTAAATCGTTTTCTTAGAGGTGATTCATAATGTTCGAGTAAAGCTTATTTTCCAAAATACTACTGAAAATCAACGTTAGTGATAGATGTCCGTCACTCAGCTGATTACTCCTATTTTCCTTTCTTGGCTATTTATGTGACTTATGAAACTTTCCATTCTTCGGGAACGGATCGTCCTACATGCGAGCAGTTGTGTATGATCGCGAAGTATAGAGATACTCTATCAGCCTAGTCTGAAATGAAACTGAATGGTGTACAATCTGGATCGGTAGCCTTGCCTTTCTTAAGTGTTTCAAGCTGCTTCGCTATACCAAGGATATCTACTTCTCAATTACTCATATTAGCCGTTATTCTTGATTAGAATTCTGTAATATTTACTTCATCTTCTTTGGTGATGGAATTTCAGTACACCTTGTTTAGTTACTCCGCTTTAGTGACACTATCATCAATAACCTCACCATTGTTACCGCGCGATGAAGGTTTGTATCACGTCTTGCCACTGGTGTAGTTTATATACGACCTAAATCTCCTTGGGTTTTCCGCCAGATTTCGCATTTGAGTTAACCACTGACACTTCGAGTGGGTGCCGGAAGTAGTTGTTCAAAAGCATTTTCTGAGAGGGCACTCAACTCGATTTCGGACGACGTTTTATGCCTATCACCGACTTTAAACACTTATTTTCGCCAACATATCCAGAGTAGCTTTAAATGACCATCAACTATAATATTATGAGTGGTGTACCTACTTCAAACGCCAACGGCCTCGCCGCAGTGGTAACACTGGTTCCTCTCAGATCACCGAAGTTACGCGCTGTCGGGCTGGGCCAGCACTTGGGTGGCTGACCATCCGGTCTGCATAGCGCTGTTGGCAAGCAGAGTGCACTCAGCCCTTGTGGGGCAAACTGAGGAACTCCTTGATTGATAAGTAGCGGCTCCGGTCTCGGAAACTGACATACGACCAGGAGAGTGGTGTGCTGACCACATGCCCCTCCATATCCGCATCTGGTGAAGACTGTGGGCTAAGTATGACACGGCGGTCAGGTCGGTACCGCTGGGTCCGCCAGGACCTGTGGACGGAGTTAACGTTTTACATTTACGTACCTACTTCTAATGACACTTTTTTATTAACTGTTCAACAGCTGTATCATCTGAGTTTAGGGTCTGTAAAATGAACGAATTATTGATTTATGCCGGATGTCAAGTATAACCTCTACCACAACTAACTCACAGGAAGTATCTACTTCCAGTTCACTACAAGGTAGACTACTTCTGACAGCAATAAACACTCCACCGCCAACTGTATTTGATCTATCCTTCCTGAACCCAGTTAGACCCCTTGTAAAAGTTTCTGTTGAAATTATTTCCGGCTTTGGCCAGCTTTCCATATCTATAACGATTGGAAAATCAGTGCTTTCTATATGCGTCAGTTGTCATGTTCAAAAATATTCGATTATTTGTCAAAAATACGTACGGGTATTGTCAAAACGCGTAAATAAGCTTTAGTGATCGAATTTATAGTTTAAGCAGCACTTTTGATCGTCCATAGTTCGATACCAGTACCAAAATTGGTGTGAGTCAAAATATATCTTCTTAGTAATTAAATTTCCACATCGAAACTGTTATACAAAGCAAAAATGTAACTCATACTACATTATTTCCAAGTCGGAAAATACTTGACCTTCACCTGAATCGTGTAAAAAAGAACCCCACGAAGCATACAACCACACAAAACACATGTTGGCAGAAACAATATTCTTAGCAGACAGGCTCACAAACGTACAGGCAGTCTGAATTACTGTCAGCCAAGGGAAGCACAAAGTTAATATTTGACGCATGAAGCATGATTTTGAACTCTCAAATTAGTTGCCACTACACTAATTCCATCTCTAAATTTTTCTAAAAGACACATTATGTTTGGCAAGTGTCACAATATTAATTCAATGTTGAAAATGTCTGCAAAAATACGTAATCTTCATCAAGAACAGAATGTTTAGCTCAATGACATTTCCACATTTTGTGGAAAAAAAAATACATCAGCAACGTTCACAACGCAGAAGATCCTTTAACAATCTCAGGTATCTACAAAATGTTATGCAATAGTTGCTCCAGTTATTGCACAGGACAGGTTGGAAGGGCTTTGAAGTTAAGTATAAGCAGCATCAGCTAGGAAAAGGTAGCAATGTATGTAATTCTTTTTTTGCAGAGCGTTTGCTGATTTCTGATCATTCACGAAGGGAATTGGAAGAAACAACAATATTACGTAAAGAAGTAAAAGACTGGAAAGTAGATTTGTAAGAACTTGAAATAATGAAGCAGTTAGCTAAATGAAATGGTAACAACTTAGGCCGTCGCCCACGGCCGCACAGCAGATGTTTGTCGGTTTCCACAAGCTTCGGAGAGCGTGTCGTTTTCCTCAAAACATTTTCTCTGTACAGTAATTCAATGCCGTTCAATAAGATTAGAATTTTTACATGTTCGTGGTGATGTTCTGTGTTTGACACGCATCGTTGTAGTGTTTCGAGCCTAATCTTAATATGGAACTTGCTGGCTATTCTGTTTCATCTGTTGTTTGTAAGCTCCTCTAATGATAATGGAAGTTTCTTCATTGTAGCAATTAACTTTTAACAAATTTCAGTCTTTACAATATTTATTAAATGCACGGCAAAATTTCGGTGCAGTGTCACTTTGTTATAAACTACTATTTGTAAACTTCTTTAATGCTAAGTGGAAGTTTCTCCAATTTAGAAATTAGGTTTTAGTAAACCTTAGTCCCTGTTCCTCCCTCCCCTTCTTTACAGCATTTACTACTTTTAATAAGACGTTTTACTACTTACACGGCCAAATGTTGCAGTCTTACTCTGTTATAAGAATGTTTTGGGATTCAATTTCTACACGCACTTTTATGTCTGTATGATTTTAGATTAACGGTGGCCATAGAAAAAACATGATTTTCTTTTTGTATTTTATTTTGTATTAGCCACTCATTGCAGCCAGGTGCATATTACGTAAATTGTAGGTGGAGGGGGTACAAAAGGAAAGGAAAGGAAAGGAAAGGAAAGAAAAGAAAAGGAACTATTGATATCAGCTCCATCGCGACTTTATGCGGAATCAGCGGGAATGAGTGAAAAGGTGTGCCTGGCGGTTTCGAAACCGGAATCTCCCGCTTACAAGGCAGCTGCGTTAACCAGTGCGCCACCTGGGCACAGTGTTAATCGCAGTTGCGAGGACTATCTCTGTACTCCTTTAGGATGACCTACACTCCCATCTAGCACCACCAGTCCTCGTCCGCTGTACTTGGCATTTAATCCTCAAGCCTGAAATACTATGTTGCTGCAATCGTAAGTTCTGGTTTGTAGTTATATCTGTTCTTAAGATGAATGTCTCATATGACAGGAGCCATTTGGCTTTATTCGATATACTTCACAAACATGCGATTTAACAAGTGGGTATGGCTACCTTACATTTTTTCTAGAATGGTTATTTCTCTAGTTTTGTTTGAAATACACTGCTTAATTAAAGTTTGGACTACTGTCATAAAACGTGGTCTACGATACTAGATGTCTGTGTGGCCTAGGAACTTTGAGAGAGGACAGGTTACTCTCTCACCTATTTTTTGTATACAGAAAATTATTAAAGATTTTCTTACAATATGACGCACCTTGAGCGACATTCTAGAAAGTTAACGGCCTGAGCAGACGTTGATGGAGCCTGGTAGGGCGCTAAAAGCATGAAGTATTTTTATGGTTCTTAGTTCGTAGAAATGGCATGTTGGAAGTTAAAAGCAATTGACGGCAAGCCCATCCATCAGTAAATCTTGCTGGACAGGCCCACAGCCACACAGGGCGGACAGAGCAGCCCCTAGTCGAGACAGGTCTCCAGCAGGGCAATGTCACTATACGATGCATTGGCGCCAGCCAGAGGCTGGGCTGTGGGCGACGGACTGAGGGGAAACGTGTACACAGTGGAGCCGTAAACCAGGCATTGTGTGCAGAGCCAAGCGTAATAAAAATTCAGAAGTTTTCGTGTTTGCCGATACTGCAAATAAGCCTGTGACTCACTTCCATCGGCTGCCTCGGTTATATAAGAAACTCCGGCGTCTAAGAAAAGTTTAAGATAGAATCCTTATTACACTTCATACCTAGGAGTAACATGCTCCAATGCACAAACGATTTAGATAAAGATCTTTAAGATTCTATCTGTTCACTTGTTTCCGCGGGAAGCGACGCGACTTCAAGGAAAAATATCATCTCCCTTCGTGAAAACTTAAAGAAGCCAGTAATTGGTGGTTTCTTTTTTTTCCAGAGGTGCAGGTTTCTTAACTCTTGCCCTGGTTCAACATGAGTTTAGGTGATATATAGCGCCTCGAAAGCCCTGTGATTGGCTCAAGACGGGGTGAAGGTGATATTCGTGCCCTTTGCGGAAAAACTGAATTTTTTATTTGGAGAGGCGTGAGGCACTCGGTTTCTGGACTTCGGTCTGGAAAGGATTTTCTGGTCGAAGCTCTGGCATGTGTGGTTGGAGCTTCGGACCTGTCCTGGGACTGACTTCACTTGCAAGTAGTTAGACTGGTGAGCCTGTGGTGAAGTTCTTACTGTACCGACAGTGTGACTTCAAACGTCTTGGACTACTCGTTCGGCGAGGGCAAATTTATTCGTTTTTGGTTCACCACTCTTGACGTTTGGTATCCTTGTGTGCTCTGTCGTATAAGTGAGCCAAATTAGTTCCTCGTACGACCAGTGAACGGGTGTGTCACACACTGAAATCTACCGTGATTTTAGGGCTCTGGTAGAGAGTAAATTGCGATCCGTCTGCCTAATCGCTAGACCCTGAGATCTTGCATTTCTTTCGTGGCCGCGATCGATTCACAGGTGCCGCCTTACGTCTAGCCTCCGCCGCACACATCTCGACCAGCTGCAAGTTACATCGCTGCACGAAGGAAACAGGGTAACGTACTGTTGCTCCGGCCTTGTCAGGGCGTGCAGATATCTATCGCCACTTGCTCCCTGCTGCACCTAGATAGACTTCTGTAGATTATCAGTCAAACTCTTCTCAGCATCAGATCAATTCAGATTTCGTTATCCACATTTTTAGGGCCAGAGTACTTGACTCACTTCTGCCACCCCGAATCCTTGTCCATTGTTCTCTTAACCCAACTGTTAGTTGTTTACTGTATTCAATCAATAACTATAATTCATGTCTGTTTTTCTTTAAAAAATATATGTTGTTAGTAAATTTTACTACATTTTCAATCATTTTATATAGTCAGCACCACGGGTTAACTTTCATTTAGGCGTCCAATACCAGGATAACTTACAACTTCATGCATTATCCAGTTGGAGCCTATATACTAGACGGTGTATGCTACTGGCATGCTTTGTGGCCGTTTCCCAGTCATGTAAACATACTGCTGCCGCAGCGACACACCGCGAGCAGTCCAGTATCAACAACAGCTTCATTCACTTTGTGTTTAGCACTGCAGTAACATGCCACGTAGAGACATACGATACTTTGAAGTAGTTAGGACAGTGGCTTTACTTTCGACAGGTCATAGACATCAAGATTTAGCCGATCGGTTACATGTCACTCAAAGTGGTGTTTCTAAGGTGTGAAGTAAGCACAGAGAGTGGGAAATGTGCACCGTAGACCTCTCAGTGGTCGTCCTAGTATGACAACACCAAACCGTGAACATTGCCTGCAACTGTCGGCTCACAGGCACCCAGCATCAGCTACCAGAAATATTGGAAATGACTTCACCTGGGAAGCAGGGTACGTATCTCAGACCAAACAGCGCATAGAAGATTGTATCGGAGTGGTCTTCATTCCACAGGTCTAATGAGACTTTAGCACTGAACCAACGGAATCGACGCAGTCGAAGGACCAGGACTCTTACACGTCAACGCATTGGACCACTGTGGAATAGAGTAATGTCATGTTTGCTGTGGAGGCAAGGATTGGTTTGCGACCGGACAATAGACGTATTAGGGTTTGTAGAAGCGCTAGACGTCACAAGAAACGCCGATATTTCTAGGAAATCCATCCGTTTGCTGGTGGAAGTGTGATGTTCTGGGCGGCAGTAACGAAGTGGCGACGGACCGCTTTAATTCCCTTTAACGGCCATTTGAGTGGTCCCTGATACCTCCAATAATCCCCAAAAACGAATGAAAGGCTCTGCAGACTTGACGTCGGTGACAACTTCATCGTAGTCGATGGCAAGGCAAGACAACCCATACTCTAGCAGCATCTGGGTATCTTTAAAGGCGCAACGTCAACCGAATGCATTGACCAGCAGTCCCCAGACATGAATGCAACTGAGCATGCGTGGGACCTGTTGAACGCGTCCACTGCACAGCATTCGCATCCACCTGACAATCTTCAGGACCTCAATGAAGCTGCCATTAGAGAGCGGAACCTCATACCTCAACGAAAGCATGCCTCACAGACTGGGAGAACTCATCTGTGTGTGTGTGTGTGTGTGTGTGTGTGTGTGTGTGTGTGTGTGTGTGGAGGACATACTACTAAAGACTGATAATCATCATCATGAGATAAAGATTCTCACCGCTTTCATGTTGAAAATGTGCACTTGGAAGATAGTTACAAAAAATAATTACGAAACAAAGCAGACTAACTAAAATTGTTCTTATTTTCAGAAGGAATTTTGTTTATTATGTTAATAAGGTGTTATACAACCTTAATGGGTGTACCATAAAAGGAATCATTCTAGTGAACACCTGCGATTTTTTTCAACCAAGTTCACATACACAAGCATTATGTCAAGTGTTACAGTGCTATATGCACGTCTAAAATATCTGTCAAAATGTGTAGAGGGTGTTGGTATTTTGATTGTTCGTTATCTTACTCATAATTCAAAGATAAAACTATCAGCACTTGATGTTTTTAGAAGTTTCTCAGCGATATGACACATCACCAAGCATTATTTTAGGAGGAAAGAAGATGCACCATGTTCAACACAAAAAAATATAAACTATGTTACTAACAGGATAATTTTGCTTTGTAACGCATTTGATCCGGGCCTACTAGACATTATGTACAGAAAGTCAACTTTAGAGAAAGGCAATTACCGATTGGCACTATGGCGTCCAGGCCGTCAAACGTTTACTTGTTGCATTTCCTTAATTGCTAAACAGTACCATAATTTAATCGTAGTTCATGAGAAATGACGATGTAAAAATATATTACACAGCCAAAGAAAAAACTGAGAAACAATTCTGGAAGGGAAGAATGTGTATTTGAGAGATCTTTATTGCATTGTAACACTTAGGTTGCACATTTCCGTAATACGCGAATATAAATTCGTCATGCTTTTAAAACCAGATGGTAAACAACACACAGAGGTAAGGATGGCCAAAGGCTGTTGTGAACAATACACAAATGAAAAGCCGAAATCACTTAAATCGATATTTGCACCGAAGAACCATTATTTATCGAAATAAGTATTTCAAATACAAGTTGGCGAGCCGTGTAGGTACCACTTCATCTAAATCTACGTGGATACAATGCAATCATACTTACGTTGCTGGTAGAGGGTTCATCGAAAAACTTCAACAATAATTCTCCATTAATCCAATCTCTAACAGCGCAAGAGGAAAGACAAACACCTTTATCTTTTCGAGCAACCTTGATTTCCCTTATTTTATGATGATGATCGGCGTCAACAGAATATTTTCGCATTCGGAGAAGAAGGTTGAGACGAGTATGTCTCAACAAAAAACGCCTTTGTTTTAGTGATATCCACCCCAAATCCCGTATCACGTTCGTGAAACTCTTTCCCCTATTTCTGTACAATGCAAAATGTGCCGTCATACTTTGAACTTTGTCAACGTAAACCGTTGATCCTACCTGGTAAGGATCCCAAACCACGCAGCGGTACTCCAAAAGGAGACGGACAAGCGTAGTATCGGCAGTATTTTGATAGACCTGTTACATATTCTAGATGTTCCGGCAGTAAAAATCAGTCTTTGCTTAGCCTTCCCCACAACATTTTCTGTGTGTTCTTTCCAATTTAAGTTGTACGTAATTTAACTCAGAGGTATATAGTTCAATTTACAGCCTTTAGCTTTGATTGATTTTTCGTGTAATCGGAGTTCAACGGATTCCTTTCAGCACTCATGTGGGTGGCCTAACACTTCCCATTGTTTAGGGTCAATTGCCAATTTTTGCTCCATACAGATATCTTTTAAAAATCGTTTTGTAATTTGCTTTTATCTTCTGATGACTTTAGTAGTCGATAAACGACAGCATCGTCTGTAAACAACCTAAGACGGCTGCTCAGATTGTCTCCTAAAACGTTTATACAGACACGAACAGCAGAGCATCTGTAAACACTGTCTTGGGGAACGCCACAAATCTCTTACGTTTGACTCGACGACTCTCCGTCATCTACTGCGAATGAGATCTCTGACAGGAAATCACGAATCCAGTCATATAACTGAGACAATATTTCGTAAGCATGCTATTTCACTACAAGCCGTTTGTGTGGTATAGTGTGAAAAATCTTCAGGGAATCTAGAAAAACGGAATCAATTTGAAATGCCTTGTCAATAGCACCCTGCACTTCCTGTGAGTAAAGAGCTAGTTCAGTTTCATAACAACGAAATTTTCTAAGTCCCTGTTGACCGAGCGTCAATAGACCGTCATGTTCGATGTAATTCATGATGATAGAACACAATGTATGTTCCAAAATCCTGCTGCATGTCGACGTTAATGATAGGGGCCTGTAATTTAGTGGATTACTCCAACTACATTTCTTGAATATTAGTCCGACTTGTGCGAATTTCAGTCTTTGGGTACGGATCTTTCGTCGAGAGATCGGTTGCACATGACTTTTAAGTATAGAGCTACTTCGTCAATATACTCTAAAAGGAACATACCTGTTACACAGTCTGGACCGGAAGACTTCCTTTTATCAACTAATTTAGGTTTCTTCATTACCCCAAGGATGTCCACTTCTAATTTACTCCTTTTGACAGCTGTTGTTGACTCCGATTCTAGAATATTTACTTCGTCGTCTTTAGTGAAGGAATTTCGGAAGGCTGTGTTTAGTAACTCTGTTTTGGCAACACCGTCGTCGATAGTATTTCCATTGCTAACGCGCAGAGAAGGTATTGGCTGTTGATTACCCCTATCACACTTTACATACGACCAGAATCTCTTTGAATTTCCTGACAGGTTTACGGACAGTTTAGTTGTTGTTGTTGTGGTCTTCAGCCCCGAGACTGGTTTGATGCAGCTCTCCATGCTACTCTATCCTGTGCAAGCTTCTTCATCTCCCAGTACCTACTGCAACCTACATCCTTCTGAATCAGCTTAGTGTATTCATCTCTTGGTCTCCCTCTACGATTTTTACCCTCCACGCTGCCCTCCAATACTAACTTGGTGATCCCTTGATGCCTCAGAACATGTTCTACCAACCGATCCCGTCTTCTAGTCAAGTTGTGCCACAAACTCCTCTTCTCCCCAATCTATTCAACACCTCCTCATTAGTTATGTGATCTACCCATCTAATCTTCAGCATTCTTCTGAAGCACCACATTTCAAAAGCTTCTATTCTCTTCTTGTCTAAACTATTTATCGTCCATGTTTCACTTCCATACATGGCTACACTCCATACAAATACTTTCAGAAACGACTTCCTAACGCTTAAATCAATACTCGATGTTAACAAATTTCTCTTCTTCCAAAACGCTTTCGTTGCCATTGCCAGTCTGCATTTTATATCCTCTCTACTTCGACCATCATCAGTTATTTTGCTCCCCAAATAGCAAAATTCCTTTACTACTTTAAGTGTCTCATTTCCTAATCTAATACCCTCAACATCACCCGACTTAGTTCGACTACATTCCATTATCCTCGTTTTTCTTTTGTTGATGTTCATCTTATATCCTCCCTTCGAGACACCATCCATCCGTGCAACTGCTCTTCCAAGTCCTTTGGTGTCTCTGACAGAATTACTATGTCATCGGCGAACCTCAAAGTTTTTATTTCTTGTCCATGAATTTTAATACCTACTCCAAATTTTTCTTTTGTTTCCTTTACTGCTTGCTCAATATAGAGATTGAATAACATCGGGGAGAGGCTACTACCCTGTCTCACTCCCTTCCCAACCGCTGCTTCCCTTTCATGCCCCTCAACTCTTATAACTGCAATTTGGTTTCTATACAAATTGTAAATAGCCTTTCGCTCCCTATAGCTTCTAAGATGAGCCGTAGGGTCAGTATTGCCTCACGTGTTCCAATATTTCTACGGAAGGTCGGCTTCTACTAGTTTTTCCATTCGTCTGTAAAGAATTCGCGTTAGTATTTTGCAGCCGTGACTTATTAAACTGATACTTCGGTAATTTTCACATCTGTCAACACCTGCTTTCTTTGAGATTGGGATTATTATATTGTTCTTGAAGTCTGAGGGTATTTCGCCTGTCTCATACATCTTGCTCACCAGATGGTAGAGTTTTGTCGGGACTGGCTCTCCCAAGGCCGTCAGTAGATCTAATGGAATGTTGTTTCGAATCAGGTCTTTCAGTGCTCTGTCGAACTCTTCACGCAGTATCATATCTCCCATTTCATCTTCATCTACATCCTCTTCCATTTCCATAAAATTGTCCTCAAGTACATCGCCCTTGTATAGACCCTCTATATACTCCTTCCACCTTTCTGCTTTCTATTCTTTGCTTACAACTGGGTTTCCATTTGAGCTCTTGATATTCATACAACTGGGTCTCTTTTCTCCAAAGGTCTCCTCAATTTTACTGTAGACAGTATCTATCTTACCCCTAGTGAGATAAGCATCTACATCCTTACATTTATTCTCTAGCCATCCCTGCTTAGCCATTTTGCACTTCCTGTCGGTCTCATTTTTGAGGCGTTTGTATTCCTTTTTGCCTGCTTCATTTACTGCATTTTTATATTTTCTCCTTTCACCAATTAAATTCAATATTTCTTCTATTACCCAAGGATTTCTGCTAGCCCTCGTCTTTTTACCTACTTGATCCTCTGTTGCCTTCACTACTTCATCCCTTAAAGCTACCCATTCTTTTTCTACAGTATTGCTTTCCCCCATTCCTGCCATTTGTTCCCTTACGCTCTCCCAACCTGGTTCCTAAATCTCTGTCTTACCAATATATAACCTATCCTAAATCTCTGTCTTACCATTATATAATCTATCTGATACCTTTTAGTATCTCCAGGCTTCTTCCATGTATACAACCTTCTTTCATGATTCTTGAACCAAGTGTTAGCTATGATTAAGTTATGCTCTGCACAAAATTCTACCAGGCGGCTTCGTCTTTCATTTCTTACCCCCAATCCATATTCACCTACTACATTTCCTTCTCTCCCTTTTCCTACTACCGAATTCCAGTCACCCATGACTATTAAATTTTCGTCTCCCTTCACTATCTGAATAATTTCTATTATTTCATCATACATTTCTTCAATTTCTTCGTCATCTGCAGAGCTAGTTGGCATATAAACTTGTACTACTGTAGTAGGCGTGGGCTTCGTGTCTATCTTGGCCACAATAATGCGTTCACTATGCTGTTTGTATTAGCTTACCCGCATTCCTATTTTTTTATTCATTATTAAACCTACTCCTGCATTACCCCTATTTGACTTTGTATTTATAACCCTGTATTCGCCTGTCCAAAACTCTTGTTCCTCCTGCCACCGAATTTCACTAATTCCCACCATATCTAACTTTAATCTATCCATTTCCCTTTTTAAATTTTCTAACCTACCTGCCCGATTAGGGGACCTGACATTCCACGCTCCGATCCGTAGAACGCCAGCTTTCTTTCTCCTGATAACGACGTCTTCTTGAGTAGTCCCCGCCCGGAGATCCGAACTGGGGGACTATTTTACCTCCGGAATATTTTAACCAAAGAGGACGCCATCATCATTAACCATACAGTAAAGCTGCATGCCCTCGGGAAAAATGACGGCTGTAGTTTCCCCTTGCTTTCAACCGTTCGCAGTATCAGCACAGGGAGGCCGTTTTGGTTAGTGTTACAGGGCCAGATCAGTCAATCATCCAGACTGTTGCCCCTGCAACTACTGAAAAGGCTGCTGCCCCTCTTCAGGAACCACGTGTTTGTCTGGCCTCTCAACAGATACCGCTCCGTTGTGGTTGCACCTACGGTACGGCTATCTGTATCGCTGAGGCACGCAAGCTTCCCCACCAACGGCAAGATCCATGGTTCATGGGGGGAAACTATTAAACTATTATAAACATCTCGCTTTGAAGTCCGCGTTAAATATCGAGCGTCTGTGAAAGACAGCCAATCTTGGGGATTTCGCATTCGTTTATATTTGGCATCGTTTTTTCGTTGTTTCTGCAAGAGTGTTCTGACCCATGTTGTGTACCAAGAGGGATCAGCTCCGCCGTTTGTTCACTTACGTAGTACTATTTCTTTGAATTCAAGCCACATCTGGTCTACACTGACATTTTTAATTTCGTAGGAATGGAGATTGTGTCTCAGGAACCGTCAAGCACATTTTCCCTGCTTTTTTTGAATATGTACATGTTCCGTTTATTTATGGAGGATTTGGGCTTACCATATTCGGTCTCGCTACTACAGCTCTGTGTTCAGTAATCCCTATATCAGTTTTGATGCTCGTTATTATCTCAGGATTATTTGTTGCTAAGAGGTCAAGTGTGATTTTATAACCCTTTACAATTCGCGTGTGCTCATGAATTAACTGCTAGAAATCATTTTCAGAGAATGTGTTTATTACAATTCCGGATGATGTTTTACCCGTATCTCTTGATGCAAACATTAGTTTCACCATTATGCCGAGGGTAACTATAATTGTATTAGTCGGGTATATGATTCAGATTAAACTCAAGTTTTCTTTCAACCTTTCGGCAATGGTATCATCTGAATTGGGAGGTCGGTAGAATGACCAAATTATCATTTAATTCCCTTTGCCAACAATGACCTCTGCTCATATTAGCTCACAGGAACAATCTACTTCAGTTTCGCGACGAGATAAACTACTTTGAACAGCAAAAAACACGCCAATGCCCACTGTGTTTAGTTTATCCATTAGGAACACTGTTACGTTTTTCGCAAAAATTTCGGCTGAACTTACCTCTGGGTTTAGCGAGCTTTCAGTGCCTACATCTGAGTCTCAGTGCTTTCTCTTAGCTCTTGGAGCTCTGGTACTTTCCAAACACAGCTACGACAGTTTACACCTGATATACTGATGGTTGCTGTATCTATGTTCTTCCTATGTACGACCTGCACCCTTTGTGACTGAAGCCCTTCTTGTGTTTTCCAGAGACCCTCTGACCTAAAAACTGCCCAGTGCACGCCACACAGCCCCTGCTACCTGTGTAACTGCCTCCTGCATGTAAGGCACTCCAGACCTATTCAGCGGAACCCGAAACCCAACCACCCTATGGCGCAAGTCAGGGATCTGTAGCCTATACGGTCGCAGACGGGTATGACCTTCCTCTTGGCTATATACCATCGTTGGTTATGGATCGGAGGACTCTGATGTGCTGGAAATCTGTTGGATCCCCACAGCCAGCTCACAACAACAATGCCCATTCACTGCAGCTTGAAGCTGTGTAACCGAAGCCATCACAGCCTGGAGCTGAGAGCAAAGTGTCACCTACTCGGCTCACATCTGCACACAAAGGTCACAATCACTGTCCATACAAAAGACCATGGAAAACTACATTAGTAAGACAATTGTACTATAGATATGTGCAGAGGAACTCTACTGTAGACCCTGAAGAAAACAGAAGAACCGTGTCTAATAGATTAATATGCAGAGATTCAAAAACCAACTTGCAAAGCACTCAGGTGAGACTAAACAACTCACCCCTGATTAGGAATTTTTAATACACTCCTGGAAATGGAAAAAAGAACACATTGACACCGGTGTGTCAGACCCACCATACTTGCTCCAGACACTGCGAGAGGGCTGTACAAGCAATGATCACACGCACGGCACAGCGGACACACCAGGAACCGCGGTGTTGGCCGTCGAATGGCGCTAGCTGCGCAGCATTTGTGCACCGCCGCCGTCAGTGTCAGCCAGTTTGCCGTGGCATACGGAGCTCCATCGCAGTCTTTAACACTGGTAGCATGCCGCGACAGCGTGGACGTGAACCGTATGTGCAGTTGACGGACTTCGAGCGAGGGCGTATAGTGGGCATGCGGGAGGCCGGGTGGACGTACCGCCGAATTGCTCAACACGTGGGGCGTGAGGTCTCCACAGTACATCGATGTTGTCGCCAGTGGTCGGCGGAAGGTGCACGTGCCCGTCGACCTGGGACCGAACCGCAGCGGCGCACGGATGCACGCCAAGACCGTAGGATCCTACGCAGTGCCGTAGGGGACCGCACCGCCACTTCCCAGCAAATTAGGGACACTGTTGCTCCTGGGGCATCGGCGAGGACCATTCGCAACCGTCTCCATCAAGCTGGGCTACGGTCCCGCACACCGTTAGGCCGTCTTCCGCTCACGCCCCAACATCGTGCAGCCCGCCTCCAGTGGTGTCGCGACAGGCGTGAATGGAGGGACGAATGGAGACGTGTCGTCTTCAGCGATGAGAGTCGCTTCTGCCTTGGTGCCAATGATGGTCGTATGCGTGTTTGGCGCCGTGCAGGTGAGCGCCACAATCAGGACTGCATACGACCGAGGCACACAGGGCCAACACCCGGCATCATGGTGTGGGGAGCGATCTCCTACACTGGCCGTACACCACTGGTGATCGTCGAGGGGACACTGAATAGTGCACGGTACATCCAAACCGTCATCGAACCCATCGTTCTAGCATTCCTAGACCGGCAAGGGAACTTGTTGTTCCAACAAGACAATGCACGTCCGCATGTATCCCGTGCCACCCAACGTGCTCTAGTAGGTGTAAGTCAACTACCCTGGCCAGCAAGATCTCCGGATCTGCCCCCATTGAGCATGTTTGGGTCTGGATGAAGCGTCGTCTCACGCGGTCTACACGTCCAGCACGAACGCTGGTCCAACTGAGGCGCCAGGTGGAAATGGCATGGCAAGCCGTTCCACAGGACTACATCCAGCATCTCTACGATCGTCTCCATGGGAGAATAGCAGCCTGCATTGGTGCGAAAGGTGGATATACACTGTACTAGTGCCGACATTGTGCATGCTCTGTTGCCTGTGTCTATGTGCCTGTGGTTCTGTCAGTGTGATCATGTGATGTGTCTGACCCCAGGAATGTGTCAATAAAGTTTCCCCTGCCTGGGACAATGAATTCACGGTGTTCTTATTTCAATTTCCAGAAGTGTATGTCACAAAATCGGTTTACTTTTCGACATGAACGAAAATGCGAGAATTTTGTCTGTTAGATATTAAATTATCATGCAGAATCTCAAGATACTAAACTATTGAAGTAAAGAGATGAAATAATAGACGATGCTCACATTACAAAAAATGAGCTGGAGTCAGCAAAGTAATACTTACTACCAGAGTAATTGTTATTGCTACTGCAATCTACTATGTTTACTATTTCATCAGGGTAACTTGTAACACTGGTTCAAACGAAAGTGCAAACAACTGCACCCTGTGCCTTTACTGTAGTGGAAGTTCATTTCCCACTTAAGACTCCTCCACTTTGTTATGACCTCTACTATTATGCATGAAATTCACTTTACATCTTTGTCCCCTATCTGAGCAATCATCTGATTCATCCTAATTTGCTGAATCCTGTTCTCATGATACAATTTAGAACTTCTGTTTTCATGTTCTGAGCAATTAGTTGCCACCTATCCACAGCATTCATTCTATTTACGATATCTTTAATTGTAGGACTTTTTTCCGTTAACGGATATCGCTTATCCAGCCTCACTCTTTGTAGTATGTTCTTGGGAAAGCTGGTCACAGTAATTATTAATTTCAGATTTCCCTTTGTTAAACTCAACAGTTTGGGCTAATGTTTTTGACCCAGAATCCTACTTATGATATCAAATTTTCCTTGTTTTACAGACATCTGAAGTTAAAATTATTTCATTTTATCTGAAATTTCTTTTTTGAGTTTCCTAACCTCAGAAGTTTTCTTTTCTATCTCAGGTCCCTTCTGTCTACTGTCCTCCAGAGTTTTTCCTCTGATTTTATATCTAATTTTTCTCTCTTTTTCCATTTGTTTTAGTGATTTTTACAATTTTCTCAATACTGATTGCAACATGATTTCTGTTCCATGCTTTAAATCTCTACCATTTCAGTACCCGGTTTTGATTTCGTAACTAACCTTTTTTTCCGTATTTTCGATAACAAGTTTCGTTTCTTTAGCTGCTATGTGTTCATTTCTTAACATTTGGAAATACTTTCTCTACACACTCAACCTGTTTAATTTGCATAATGCAGTGCCAGAGTGAACGAAAATGAAACTGAGTGTCTTGCACATTTGAATCACTGAACCCGGAGAGTTCAAGGTTTCAGTAAGACGTTATTTACAACAATATTGTCCCGTTTTGACAACGTGCCACATGTAACAAAACAGGAGCCTTCATAATACTATTTAGATCATAAATTACCGTGTCCCTATAAAAATTTAACAATGTGATCCAAAGGACATACTAAAAGAGGAGGAAACCTGATGTTTCTGATGAAATGAGTGTAAGATGTCTTGCATGTAGTTTTGGTGTGACTAAAAATATACAATTTTGACTGTTCCTAGAATTCTCTGAACACTACACTCTCCCAGACTGAAAAAGTAAGCTATATTCACCAAACCGCCGAGCAAGCTCTCTCATGCCTGTAGAGTACTATAGTACGACGAATTCTGAAATATAAAGAAAGGTCAACTGATGCTCATCTTTGAGATACTAGCTTTCGTGCAGTCTAAAAGATTCGCCAATGACAAGCCACATACTCTTCCCTGATTGGTGATTGCTAACTGGCTTAGTTGTAGACAATATGACGGATGTATTTTACGCACACACTGCTTTAAACGTTAATATATCTCGACATGCAACATGCATAAACATGCAAATGAGATGAGTATGACAAACACTGCAAATACACATTTATGCGTGTTAAGGTACGGAGAAACTAAAAAAAAAATCATCTCTGCACGCGTAAATTCTACAAGAATATAGGTGACGCCAAAAGAGAAAACGTTCGCAGAAACTATAATATTTTTCATATGACAGCATTTACTCAAAGTATGATTTACAGCGCCTGTCAGTTAAGGTAACTGAGACAGTTAGCAACAATAAGAAGTCTTAAAAGTAACTTCTACAAAAGACGGTATGTAAATTACTCAAGCGCTTTCAACACTAATTTCCCAGTGAAGAGCTACGTAACAGTCAATGTTCAATTAAGAAACATTTAGCTGTGTGAAATGACGTCTGATCGTTACTCCTTGGCGGCACATGAATATTGTGAGTGTAATCCTTACCAAAAATTGCTGTTGGAATTCACTTGTTGAAAATGGCCACTTGTACCATGCGGAGGAAAGTGCGTTATTTACCGTCTCCTCGTAGACTGAAGTATCTGAAGTCGGTGATGTGGACCAAGTGGTTCGGATGGCTCTGAGAACTATGGGACTTAACATGTGAGGTCATCAGTCCCCTAGAACTTAGAACTACTTAAACCTAACTAATCTAAGGACATCATACACATCCATGCCCGAGGCTGGATTCGAACCTGCGACCGTAGCAGTAGCGTGGTTCCGGAATGGAGCGCCTAGAACCGCTCGGCCACCGCGGCCGGCTGATGTGGACCTATAAACCGTCTTCAGCAACGAAAACGTCATGTTTATCGACGTTACTGCGTTTATTAAACATTTGTCACCACTGTTCGAAAATTATAGTTTTTGTATTCCTTTCACAGATATTAGTTTATGACGTGAATGACTGCAGTACTTTTGTATTTCACAGTCCGCGCTACACTTCGAGAGCGGATCACTTAGTGAACACGTTACCTCACCGTGCAAACTTCGTAGCGATCAGGTTATAATTTTCTGAAATATTTGTCCGTGGCAGAAAGCTTACTGGTACTTTAACTCCACAGTCAGCGCTGTGTAAGGATACCCGCCAACTCGATAGATCTGCTTCTTCACAGTTCGATACTGTAGTATTAGCACCATTATTTTCTGATGTAACAGTTCTTAACGAGAATCACTAGGCTCCAATACGTCAACTTCATAGTCCACGCTATACAACGAAAGTAATCCACTCAGCAAACACGTTACTGCACTGTCTGCACATTCTGAAGTGACATGACAGTCTGTTATAAGAAGCATTTTATTATGCCTTTATTACACTACACACTCTATGAAGCGCATTGAAACTAGACTGCATTATGCACTGTAAAGACACAAATAATTGCTACTACGAACGTCATTCCCTCGTTCACGCATGAAAACAGTCTCTGCTATCCTGTTCAGACTCGTTTGTCAGTGTTTCAAACAGCGAGCGACCTGTTAATACATTTCAGATCTCGCCTCTCGCAGAGTATCACAAAAAATTACAATATTCTGCATTTTTAAGTGTCATTACAGTTTTGCATTTATGTATAGCTTCATGGACGTAGTAACGTATTACACTTAACCGCAAATCGGTACACGTAACACTGGCACGAGAAACAGTTCCATATGTGACAGTTTTGTTCCCCATAAACTATGGACCATGTAGAGGAGGGGTTGCTTGTATGCTGCAGCGATAAAGACAGCCAACAATACCGTAGTTGCAATGATAGTGAAAGACAAACGGGTGGCGTCTGAAGAGGGGCAGCAGCTTTAGTAGTTGGAAGGGTATTGATCTGGCCTTGTAACATCATCCATCCTGGCCTTCTTGTGCTGGTACGGCGACCGACTAAAAGGATGGGGAGATTACGTTGTAATTTTTCCCGAGGGCACGCAGGTCTACTGTATGGTTAAATGAAGGTAGCATCCTCTTGGGTAAAATTTCTAGGGGTAAAATGATTCTCCATTCGTATCTCTGGGTAGGGAATACCCAGGAGGACGTTACCATCAAGAGAAACCAAACTGGCACTCTTTGAGCCAGGCCATGGAATGTTAGTTCCCTTAATCGGACAAGAGTTAGAAAACTTGAAAAGAGAAACGGATAAGATGAAGACAGATATAATGAAAATTGGCGAAGTTCGATGGCTGGAGGAACAGGACTTCTGAGCATATGAGTACAGGACTACGAATATAAAATCAAATTGAGGTAATGCAGGAGTAGTTCTAATAATGAACAAGAAAACAGGACTGAATGTAAGCTACTATGAACAGCGTAGTGGATGCATTATAACGGGTGAGATAAACGCAATGGAACAACTACCACAACAGTAGAAGTTCATATGCCGACTAGCCTCAATGCATGCTTCAAGTCTACCAAGGGGAAATTAGAAAGGGCACTAATGGTATAGAGTTTTTGCAAATAGTAGCCGATGCAACAAGTGATGTAGCCTGTACTTTTATGTGGTTACAGTATATAGGCACATCAGTAATGCAACACCATTTGGAAGATTTTGGGACTTCAAAGCAGCAGAAAAGAATGATGCTCAGTCTTTGGCAACGGACATACTGGAACAGATAATGGAGAATTATTCACACGAACTGATAGCATAAACAGATGTCGGTGCGGCAGTCATGAGTGGTTCGTCACGTAGGTTGCAGGCTCTTGTTAAGGAAAAATTTTCTAAGGTTACATTCATTGTTAAGCCCACTATTTCAATCTCATTATGCTTAAAGCCGCTTCAGTTGATATAAATGTGTTAAAATTTTTCGCTCAACTTCAGGCACTCTGCAGCTTCTTTTCAGCATGTCTGTGAAGAACACCAGTTCTCGACGAAACAGTGCGAAAACGAATGCCACGCTCAGTGCCTACTAGATGGAATTTCCGGTCAAATAGTGTCAAGATTGTTTTCGAATATAGCTAGGATATTATGAAGTGTACGAATTGAATTAGTAATGTGGAAAATCTGTGGAATGAAAAAAACATCCAGCAAGCGTGTGACTTCGTAACGAATTTAAAGGACGAAAGGTTTTCCTACCTCCCATTTTTTAGTGGAATTACAATGCACGTGGTTATTTTGTGTAAAGCTGCAGTAAAGGGATACTGACCAACCTTATGCACAAAATCAAATAACAGCTTCTGAGTATGAAATCCCAAACATCAGAGAATGAGTGAATGAAAAGTCGACAGATCAGCACGAGTATCATAAAAGAGGGAGAACTGAATATAGGAGTGATGTATCATCTACTGCTGGAGGCAAAAAGAAAAGTGATGTTGTAAGTGCGGAGGCGAAAGAAAAATTTCAAGTTCACTGAGCACCTAATTGCAGCCCCTTTTTCTATTCCAGGAACTCACCACATACTCTTCCAGTTTTCCAGAAACGTCTTTCAGAGCTGCTATTGAATGATATTCTTTTGTGAAAGCAGAGAAACTTCGAACAAAACTCATTGTCATTTATGGAAGACAAGAGTTCAGAAGTATGTGTGGAGACTTGAGCTTGCTGGATTATATAGCAGATAATAATCTTTGTGATACAGTGAAAGGATCTGTGAAACTAAGTAGATAATTAAAATTCCAGTGACCACTTCATATGCAGTGTGTTGCATTTCATCATTGTGCTATGGACCAAGAAAGCCTTTCAGCACATGTAATGCTCTCTGTTGAACCTGACCACATTTTAGGAATTCCTGAGTTCAGTCAAACAGTGACGGGAAAATTTCCAAATTTAAAGGAAGAAGACTGGAGCTACTGTACAAGTGATCACCACCACATCGAAACACAGTGATACGATCGAACAGTATTAACATTGTTCCTGCTGGAAAAGGTTAGTAAGGTAGTCTACTACTTTTTTCGTTCATAGAGCTCCAATTAACCTAAGTTTCTATTATTTTTCAAAGTAATGCTTTACTCTGTATACTAGTTCTGGTATTATTACGAGTAGATGATGCAGTGACAAGAGCGAGCTATCTGTTTATGTCATGCGTTACAAGAACATCAGAAGTGTACTGATTATCTCTCGTTTGCTGATGTTTTTCTTGGTGAGCAAAGTGTACCAGTCCGCAGCTCGTGGTCGTGCGGTAGCGTTCTCGCTTCCCACGCCCGGGTTCCCGGGTTCGATTCCTAGCGGGGTCAGGGATTTTCTCTGCCTCGTGATGACTGGGTGTTGTGTGATGTCCCTAGGTTAGTTAGGTTTAAGTAGTTCTAAGTTCTAGGGGACTGATGGACATAGATGTTAAGTCCCATAGCGCTCAGAGCCAAAGTGCACCATCACAGTTTTCTGTCACGAGCCAATATTTCAGCCATGACAAAACTATTCCAATTTTCTTGTGAAGATAGGCGAAACAGCCTCAGATTTCAAGAACAATGTAATAATTCCAATTCCAAATAAAACAGTTGACGACAGATGCGAATATTGGTGAGCTATCAGGTTGCTATATAATTGATGCAAAATACTAAGACGAATTCTTTGGAAAAGAATGGAAAAACCGGCAGCAGCAGTTCGGGTCCTCGAGAAATGTATGAGGAGCGTTCAATAATTAAGGCAATGTATTTTTTTCTCGGCCAGTTTCGGTTGAAAAATGCGGAGTTTTTTGTGCGACATCGTGGAATATTCTCGCTTCAGCCTCTATAGTTTCACGAAGGTAGGGGGCGGTATACCGTGGCTTTGAAAATGGCGTCTGCAACGGAGGTGCAGAGAGCTGTTATCGAGTTTCATTTGGTGGAAACCCAGAGCATCGCAGATATTAATAAATGCTTGTAAAATGTCTACAGAGACCAAGCTGTGAACAAAACCAAAGTGAATGGTTGAGCGAGGAATCTGTCATCATTGCAACAAGGTCGCACAAACCTGCATGTCGTCTAACCCCACCCAGCTGTGACTCCTGCAATGTTGGAACGTTCGGACGCTCATTGGAGGTGATGAACGGATCACAGTCAAATACCTAGCTGTACAGCAGGACGGCTCTGTTGTAGCACTGACACACTCGTCCACCAGTTTGGATTGTCAAAAGTGTGTTCGCACTGGGTTCCTCGCCGCCTATCAGAAGAACGAAGGACAATTTTTGCAGAGTTGCTTGCGCGTTATGAGGCTGCTAGGAGACGAAACACGAGAGTATTAGGGCAAAAAGGACATCACCCCGCATTGCGGGTTGCATGCATTCAGATACAAACCTATTTTTCTCTTTTGATCGACGAGTCCTTAACCTGTTGTGCTGCCAAGTAGATTATGACCCCCTGGGGATAATCCAAATGGTTCAAATGGCTCTGAGCACTATGGAACTTAACTTCTGAGGTCATCAGTTCCCTAGAACTTAGAACTACTTAAACCTAACTAACCTAAGGACATCACACACATCCATGCCCGAGGCAGGATTCGATCCTGCGACCGCAGCGGTCGCGCGGTTCCAGAGTATAGTGCCTAGAACCGCTCGGCCACCATGGCCGACGGGGATAATCCGTCCTTCAGAGAAGCCCTCACCCTCACCTCACCCCCACCCCCACCCGCACCGCCACCCACCTTCAAAGGGACTCCATCGCCGATACAAACACAGTTTTGATATCAATTTGATTTACTAATTAATCAACTTCTGGGAAACTCCTCCAGACTTCCCCTGGCCTTCCCCACCTGGAAATTGGTAGAAAAAGACTCAGATGATGGACCATTTGGCGGGAAATCGATTGCAGTGTACAGAATATTGTTTAAACAATTTAGAAAACTTTATCTATTTAAAGAATTTGGCAGGAAATCGAAAGCAGTTGAAACGTCCCCTTTGAACAAATTATACATGACTGTGCTTAAACTGACACACAATATATTTTTAGCGCAATGCAATCTGACTTTCAGAAATTCCTACAAAAGAATAGCCCTGACTAACATTACCCTATACCTTTCACAAATCACTTACCTCACCAAAAATCTTCGTTACTCGAACTACTGCAATACAGCGAGCGCCACTACTGCCAGCTAAATAAAAGATTCAAACTACGGAAGTCACTAACTACTAGTAGGCATAGTTAGAAAATGAAAGATTTTAATAGAGAACAAACAATGTATTTACCTTAATAGTGTTGAAAACCATAATATACATAGCAGTTCATAATATCCAGTATAACAAATTTCAAAACTCCGCCATCTCTCTCCCCACATCCACCACTGCTGGCGGCTCACCTCCAACTGCGCAACGCTACGCGCTGTTCACATCCAGCTGCCGCTGCCCAACACTACAATGGCAGACAACAATGCAAACTAGCCACAGACTGCACACAGCACAGCTAGTGATTTTCGTACAGAGCGCTACGTAACGTTGCCAATAAGAAAACATAAACAGCCTACTTACATAGCCCCCATGCTCCCCACAAAAAATTTTACAAATTGTTTTGGGCACTGGCCAATACAGAATTGAAAAAATTTTTCATAATCATAATTACAATAACAAAGAAATCAAATGCACACACTTATTGATACAATGTTGGTCAAAAGCTAAAATTTTCTCACAGTCCATAAAGACAGTCAAGATTGTTCATCACAGTAAAGTTTCAGTGTTTTTTTTTCCCAAAGTCTGAGCAGTAAAGGAAAATGCACACGGAAGTAGTGGATTTCCACGCAGTCTTGAAGAAGTAGTGGTGTCCTTCCAACGGAAAGACAGTGCTGACTCTTGACATGCTGACAGGTAATGGGCCACAACAGAGCAAACCCACCGCAGAGTCAGTCGAAGTTGATGAATATTGGTAGGTAGGTCATCACAGAGTAGACCCACTGTAGTCCTGGTAGAGATTGTGGTATTGGTGTGCCACCAGACGTGCAGACCCACTGCAGTCCTTGTAGAAATAATGGTACTGGTGAGTCAGCAAAGGTGTAGACCCACAGTAGTCCTTGTAGAGATGGCCAGCAGCCATCTGCTACGACTATGCAGGTGCACAATCACCATCGAAGAGTCTTGCAGAGAAGATAGCAAGTCCATAAACCACCACTTGTACACTCACGAAGTTTTTGGAATTGTCCTTAGAACCAGCAATGTTGTTATCCAGTCCCTTGCTGAATTAGTAACACACGGGCAAACACTAACAGTCCCAACTTCTCACATATTGTGCATTACTAGGACCAACAGAAATGTGTGCAGTGAAATGAATGGTTACAAGTTACTTAATTTGATGAACTGGTGTCAATTACAATATTATAACATAAGAATACAATTACAAAGGTACAAAATACATCATTAAAGAACATAACAATACAGATAACATTTGTAGTACAGGCTTTACAAAAGAATCGAAATAACATATACATCAGTGTTACAGAAATTATGACATGAGTACATACATAAAAGATCAGAATAACTTGCGAAACATCAACTTCACACATGAGCATTAAAACAAAACAGAATAAATAATGTCTAAGCATATTTACAAGGTAAATAACATATTATTAATGCCAATTATATTTGAGGATAACAGTATTCCTCATCATAGTGAATATAGCTTAGTATGAGAAGAGAAAAAATTCTATGAAACTACACAGAGACAGGAAGAAAACAAATACACAAGGGTACACAAACACATAGTGGGATAACACAAAAGGAAAGGACAGGGTTTGTTTTCAGTGTAACATTTGGTACTGCAGTCCAACCTAAAACTTCATTCCATAGATCTTTCGTCTTATTTCAACATTTGTTTCCACCAAAGAAAATCCTATCCAAGCATGCTTTCTGTATTTTTATGTTCACATATATCTCACCTCATTATTCATTTTCCATTATCTTACCTCATCATTTATTTCCAACAAAATCCTACCTAAATCTGTTGTCCCTAAACCCTACTTTTTTGCTCACATCCTCTTTCAAAATACTTTTTTTTGGCCAAACGATTTTCTTATAGCTTCTCAATGCATTTTTTCCAATTCATCACAACTCGTTCTCTCATATAGCCTACCCCATCTTAAGCTAACTTAAATCTACTGAGCTCAGATGCTAAACTAAGGGACGAGGCAATGCAGCAGCACAAAACAGTTAACACGAACAGCAATGACAAAAAATTCAAATTGGCAAAGTAAGCAACAATATTACAACTAATATGCAATGAGCAGCAAACAAGAAAAATAAATCAGTAGTAAACTGGCTTAGCAGAGTAACACAAAGTCAAATTCAGTAACACTATGCCTGGCAAACAGCAGTAACTTATACCTAAACATGACAAAGCTCAAGCAGAAAAAATATTACAGTAAAAACAACAATGCCGAAAAGGGAAATGTATATTCACATCTTAATGTCTATGTAATTAAAGTGGTGCACCACAAAAACAAATTCTACAAAAAATTACCAAGTACTTGAAAAAAAATTATACATGCAGTTACTGTTATTAGTCCCTTCTTATTGTTCTTTCCATTCCAAGAGCTCCTTTTTCGAAGAATGTGGATCAGAAAATAATTATTTAATAGATCTGTTGACAGAAAGTGTTCACATTAGCAAATGCATTTTATTTTATTTTATAAAACCAATGCTGCAACACAGCTGGAAACAAGATATCATATGAAATAAGCAACTATGAAAAGCAAAGCATAAAAATATCATTCAATAGTCATGTGACATTTCATAAGTTAGTAGAAATTCTCTCAACTCTCATAGAAAGACACTTGTCCTGGCTAAGGGTCACCATATGAAACGTCCCCTTTGGAAAATTATACATGACTGTGCTTAAACTGACACACAATATTTTTAGCGCAACGTAAACTGACTTTCAATAATCCCTACAAAACAATGGCCCTGACTAACATTAACCTACACCTTTCACAAATCACTTACCTCACAAAAATCTTCGTTACTCGAACTACTGCAATATAGTGAGCGCCACTATTGCCAGCTAAATAAAAGATTCAAACTACAGAAGGCACTAACTACTGATAGGCATAGTTAGCAATTGAAAGATGATAATAGAGAACAAACAATGTATTTACCTTAATAGTCATAATATATATATAGCAGTTCATAATATTCAGTATAACAAATTTCAAAACTCCGCCATCTCTTTCCCCACATCCACCACTGCTGGCGGCTCACCTCCAACTGGGCAACGATATGCGCTGTTAACATCCAGTTGCCGCTGCGCAACACTACAATGGCAGACAACAATGCAAACTAGCACACAGAGCGCTACGTAACGTTGCCAATAAGAAAACATAAACAGCCTACTTACATACACACCCTAATGGCTTTTTCTCAAGGCGGCTGGCACACCTGGCCACTCACAACGCACTACGTCATGGTCACTTACCTTTCTTACCGAAATAGCAACGCTACGCGCTGTTCACATCCAGCTGCCGCTGCCCAACACTACAGTGGCAGACAACAATGCAAACTAGCCACAGACTGCACACAGCACAGACAGTGATTTTCGTACAGAGCGCTACGTAACGTTGCCAATAAGAAAACATAAACAGCCTACTTACACAGTGTATGGAGTATTGCTTAAACGTTATAGACAATACGTGGAATATTTATTTAAACACTTAATGGAATAGAAGGCAGCGTTTGGAATATAGTTTATTCATTTGCTAATAGAATTTGTCAGGAAATTGATAACAGTGTACGGAATATTTAAACAGTTGTGATGCTTTTTCATTCCAGTTACATAAGGAAACATGTAATTACACTGTCGTAGATAACTTATACATATCTGAAAAACTTTCTCGTATCTCGCCACTCGCACAGGCCGCCTGGAGTTGGGGTATGCTGGAGAAACTTGGAAATGCCATCAGGCTCACTGCACTGCTGTCGGCTGCTCCACAGCTCCGTGAAACACCATGATAATCCTCAAAACAAAAGCACACACCCTGTCGGGTTCCTCCCACCCCCTCCCCCCTCCCAATCTAAAGTAGTCTGTATGCTTGAACCACCCTGTCAAATATCAGCACACACGAGAGATACCCTCCTTCCAAAGTAAATGCCTCACACAGACTCTATCCATACATTCAGAGGGAACC
Organism: Schistocerca cancellata; assembly: GCF_023864275.1. Lineage (NCBI taxonomy): Eukaryota > Metazoa > Arthropoda > Insecta > Orthoptera > Acrididae > Schistocerca > Schistocerca cancellata. Next base: position 455,005,540 of record NC_064629.1, read on the forward strand.
ACTCAGCCTGCTAGATTCGAGCAATCGCTGAGGGTGGGATTATTAGTAGTTGGGAGCTCCAACGTTAGGCGCGTTATGGGGCCCCATAGGGACTTGGCTGACAAGAAGAGTAATAAAACCAATGTGCACTCCATGTGCATACCGGGTGGAGTTATTCCAGATGTGAAAAGGGTCCTCCCGGATGCTATGAAGACCACAGGGTGCAGCCAACTGCAGGTGGTTGCTCACGTCGGTACCAATGATGTGTGTCACTTTGGATCAGAAGAGATTCTCTCTGGTTTCGAGAGGCTAACAGAAGTGATAATGGCTGCTAGTCTTGCTTGCAAGATGAAAGCAGAGCTGACCATTTGCAGCATAGTCGACAGGACTGATTGCGGACCTCAGGTACAGAGCCGAGTGGAGGGTCTGAATCAGAGCGTCAGACGGTTGTGCGACCGTGTGGGCTGCAGATTCCTCGACTTGCGCCAAAGGGTGGTAGGGTTTCGGGTTCCGCTGAAAAGGTCAGGTGTCCACTGTACGCAAGAGGCGGCTACACGGGTAGCAGGGGCTGTGTGGCGTAGACCGGGCGGTTTTTTAGGTTAGAGGGTCTCGAGAAAACACAAGAAGGGCTTCAGTCACAAAGGATGCAGGCTGAACAGAGGAAGAACGTTGATACAGCAACCATCGGTATAACAGGTGTAAACTGTAGTAGCTGTGTTCGGAAAGTACAAGAGCTCCAAGCGCTAATAGAAAGCGCTGATGCTCAAATCGTCATAGGCACTGAAAACTGGCTAAAGCCGGATATAAGCTCAGCCGAAATTTTTGCGTAGAACCTAACGGTGTTCCGAAAAGATAGGCTAAACACGGTTGGCGGTGGCATGGTTGTTGCTGTCAGAAGTAGTTTATCTTGTTGCGCAATTGAAGTAGATACTTCATGTGAGTTAGTATGCGCAGAGGTCATTGTTGGCAACCGGAATAAAATAATAATTGGATCCTTTTACCGACCTTCCAATTCAGAAGATACAATTGCTGAAAGATTCAAACCAAACTTGAGTTTAATCTCATTCATGTACCCGACTCATATAATTATAGTTACTCTCGTCATGTTGACGAAAATTATGTTTAAATCCAGAGATACGTGTAAAACATCATCCGGAATTGTGCTAAACGCATTCTCTGAAAATTATTTTCAGCAGTTAGTTCATGAGCCCACGCGAATACTAAACGGTTGTGAAAACACACTTGACCTCTTAGTAACAAATAATCCTGAGTTAATAACGAGGACTTAATAGATTCAGGGATTAGTGAACACAGGGTTGTCGTAGCGACATTGACTATTGTAATCCCCAAATCCTCGAAAAATAATCGAAAAATATACCTATTCAAAAAAGCAGGTAAAAATTGACTTGACGCCTTACTGAGAGACAATATCCACTCATCCCAAATTGATAATATAAGTGTAGACCAGATGTGGCATAAATACAAAGAAATAGTATTGCCAGCAATTGGGAGATTTATACCACATAAATTAACAAACAACGGAGCTGATTCTCCTTGGTACACAAAACGGGTTAGAACACTGTTGCAGAAACAGCGAAACCGACATACCAAATTTAGACAGACGCAAAATCCCCAAGATTGCCGATCTTTTACAGAAGCTCGTCATTTAGCTCGGTCTTCAATGCGAGATGCCAATAACAGTTTCCACAACGAAATTTTGTCTCGAAACCTGGTAGAAAATCAAAAGAGATTCTGGTCGTATGTGAAGTATGTTACCGGCAAGAAACAATCAATGCCTTCTCTGCGCGATAGCAATAGAGATACTATTGAGGACAGTGCTGTCAAAGCAGAGTTACTAAACACAGTCTTTCGAAATGCCTCTCCAAAAAAGATGAAGTAAATACTCCATAATTCGAATCGAGAACAGCTGCCAACATGAGTAACGTAGAAGTAAATATTCTCGCAGTAGTGAAGCAACTTAAATCACTTAATAAAGCAAGTCTTCTGGTCCAGACTGTATACCAATTAGGTCCCTTTCGGAGTAGGCTGATGCATTAGCTCCATACTTAACAATCATATACAACCGTTCTCTCGACGAAGGATCCGTACCCAAAGACTGGAAACTTGCTCAGGTCACACCTATATTCAAGAAAGGTAGTAGGTGTAATCCACGAAATAACAGGCCCATATCGTTAACGTCGACATGCAGGAGGATTATAGAACATACACTCCTGGAAATGGAAAAAAGAACACATTGACACCGGTGTGTCAGACCCACCATACTTGCTCCGGACACTGCGAGAGGGCTGTACAAGCAATGATCACACGCACGGCACAGCGGACACACCAGGAACCGCGGTGTTGGCCGTCGAATGGCGCTAGCTGCGCAGCATTTGTGCACCGCCGCCGTCAGTGTCAGCCAGTTTGCCGTGGCATACGGAGCTCCATCGCAGTCTTTAACACTGGTAGCATGCCGCGACAGCGTGGACGTGAACCGTATGTGCAGTTGACGGACTTTGAGCGAGGGCGTATAGTGGGCATGCGGGAGGCGGTGGACGTACCGCCGAATTGCTCAACACGTGGGGCGTGAGGTCTCCACAGTACATCGATGTTGTCGCCAGTGGTCGGCGGAAGGTGCACGTGCCCGTCGACCTGGGACCGGACCGCAGCGACGCACGGATGCACGCCAAGACCGTAGGATCCTACGCAGTGCCGTAGGGGACCGCACCGCCACTTCCCAGCAAATTAGGGACACTGTTGCTCCTGGGGTATCGGCGAGGACCATTCGCAACCGTCTCCATGAAGCTGGGCTACGGTCCCGCACACCGTTAGGCCGTCTTCCGCTCACGCCCCAACATCGTGCAGCCCGCCTCCAGTGGTGTCGCGACAGGCGTGAATGGAGGGACGAATGGAGACGTGTCGTCTTCAGCGATGAGAGTCGCTTCTGCCTTGGTGCCAATGATGGTCGTATGCGTGTTTGGCGCCGTGCAGGCGAGCGCCACAATCAGGACTGCATACGACCGAGGCACACAGGGCCAACACCCGGCATCATGGTGTGGGGAGCGATCTCCTACACTGGCCGTTCACCACTGGTGATCGTCGAGGGGACACTGAATAGTGCACGGTACATCCAAACCGTCATCGAACCCATCGTTCTACCATTCCTAGACCGGCAAGGGAACTTGTTGTTCCAACAGGACAATGCACGTCCGCATGTATCCCGTGCCACCCAACGTGCTCTAGAAGGTGTAAGTCAACTACCCTGGCCAGCAAGATCTCCGTATCTGTCCCCCATTGAGCATGTTTGGGACTGGATGAAGCGTCGTCTCACGCGGTCTGCACGTCCAGCACGAACGCTGGTCCAACTGAGGCGCCAGGTGGAAATGGCATGGCAAGCCGTTCCACAGGACTACATCCAGCATCTCTACGATCGTCTCCGTGGGAGAATAGCAGCCTGCATTGCTTCGAAAGGTGGATATACACTGTACTAGTGCCGACATTGTGCATGCTCTGTTGCCTGTATCTATGTGCCTGTGGTTCTGTCAGTGTGATCATGTGATGTATCTGACCCCAGGAATGTGTCAATAAAGTTTCCCCTTCCTGGGACAATGAATTCACGGTGTTCTTATTTCAATTTCCAGGAGTGTATATTGTGTTCGCACATTATGAATTCCCTCGAAGAAAACGGTCTATTGACACACAGTCAACATGGCTCTAGAAAACCTCGTTCCTGTGAAACACAACTGGCTCTTTATTCACGCGTAGTGTTGAGTGCTACTGACAAGGAATTTCAGGTCGATTCCGTATTTCTGAATTTCCAGAAGGCTTTTGACACTCTAGCACACAAGTGGCTCGTAGTGAAATTGCGTGCTTATGGAATATCGTCTCAGTTATGTGCCTGGATTTGTGATTTCGTGTCAGAGAAGTCACAGTTCTTGAAATTGACGGAAAGTCATCGAGTAAAACAGAAGTGATTTCTGGCGTTCCCCAAGGTAGTGTTATAGGCCCTTCGGTGTTCCTCATCTATATGAACGATTTGGGAGACAATCTGAGCAGCCGTCTTCGGTTGTTTGCAGATGACGCTGTCGTTTATCGACTAATAAAATCATCAGAAGATCAAAAGAAATTGCAAAACGATTTAGAAAAAATATCTGAATGGTGCGAAAAATAGCAGTTGACCCTAAATAACGAAAAGTGTGAAGTCATCCACATGAGTGTTAAAAGGAACTCAAACTTCTGTTACACGATAAATCAGTCTGATCTAAAAGCCGCAAATTCAATTAAATACCTAGGTATTACAATTACGAACACTTTAAACTGGAAGGAAGAAATATAAAATGCTGTGGAGGATGCTAACCAAAGACTGCGTTTTATTGGCAGGACACTTAGAAAATGTAACAGACCTACTAATGAGATTGCCTACACTACGCTTGTCCGTCCTCTTTTGGAATACTGTTGCGCGGTGTGGGATCCTTACCACATAGGACTGACGGAGTACATCGTAAAAGTTCGAAGAAGGGCAGCACGTTTTGTACTATCGCGAAATATGGGAGAGAGTGTCACAGATATGATACAGGATTTGGGCTGGATATCATTAAAAGAAAGGCGTTTTTCGTTGCGACGGAATCTTCTCACGAAATTCCGGTCACCAACTTTATCCTCCGAATGCGAAAATGTTTTTTTGACCTCGACCTACATAGGGAGGAACGATAACCACGATAAAATAAGGGAAACCAGAGCTCGTACGGAAAGATATAGGTGTTCATTATTTCCGCGCGCTATACGCGATTGGAATAATAGAGAATTGTGAAGGTGGTTCGATAAACCCTCTGCCAGGCAGTTAAATGTGATTTCCAGAGTATCCATGTACATGTAGATGCAGATACCACTGAAGTTAATAAATAACTAATTTCCGGTCACAGGATCGTGATGTAGGGGATATTAGGCAGATACAGTATCTATTTCGCACATAGAAACTGACAATGTCACAAAACTAGTTGCAGGCTGATTCGCAATACAGTTTAAAAAGAGTCACACACACAAACACACACAGACGCACACAGACAGACAGAGACAGAGCGCTATAGTATGCTTTGCAGATGACATAGGAACAAGCATGGGGTATTGAAACAATTACATTTCATTCTGCCGTGGTCTCTAAACTGCCTTCCAGGCTTCCTGGCCCACTTTCTTGTGGTACACTTCGCGAACTGTTTCAGGAGTTATTAACTCTGGCGTTAGGCAATCTCCAGGATATTATCAAATACACACATATCTTGATGTCACAAATGTTGTTTCAGAAGATGTGCCACAGGAAATATTAACTTGTTAATATAGGCATTTAAACAATTTGCATCACACGCTGCCACACTCAGTTTAAAACTACTCTAAATAAAAAGATCGACAATGCACAATAGTTTGTGTGCATAAACAATATTACCTGACATGACAGATGGAGGTGGTGGTGTATGAAATGATAGTTGCAATTTCAAATTTCGGCATAGCTTTAGATCGTCACGGCTTTGGAATTTTCGACCACTACATGCCTGCTAAGTGTGTGTTTTTTAAAAAGTGCTATAGAATTCCTAAATTGACTCGTTTTCTCAGTTGCACCAGACTGAAGAAGAAGGGGGGAAAGGGTATATCATGTGATACGCTAGAGTCGACGACAGCAACAAATACCTGTGCAAGGGAGTACACTGTGATGTACTGAGAAGCACTGAACACAACACTCTTAAAACTTCATCCATTCCATAGCAGTAGTTGTTGTGGCTAGATGTCGAAGATCATAGAAACACTCTCACATCCTGTGCGCTCATGTCCCAACGTCCACACGAAAAGTGCCAATCCCCTCATACGCTGTCGGCGCCAACGCCCAGACATCGGTGAAAACTACCACTGTGGCGGCAGCTGCAGAAGCGGACGAAGGTATATGCCAGGGTGCCTCACCCCCAACCATGGAGGGCGTTGGGGGATGGAGTGTTAGGAATTCTGACGTTACCAATACATCTAGTGCAAAAACCCATAATATTTAATCTCCTTTCATGCGACAAACGTATAAACTTCTATTCTCGCTCACCCAACAGACTGGTCACTTCGCTAGCCCCCACTAACACATACAAGAGCCAACAGAATGACGCATTCTTTGTACCTAACCACCCGTCATAGGCTGAGCTAATCCGTTACTTCCAGCAGCCAACTCCTCGTGACCACCCTTGCACCCAGTTGTGGTACACTGTGAAATGTAGCTGTGGCTTCGATGTATACAGCAGTTCTAACTAATTCCACCCCAACATAGACCTTCCAGTTTAAAAAAGTCTACTTTACCCAAATCGAGACAGCGATGTTGTTGACATACACCTCGAATTTCTAATACGAAATGTAAACTTCTTCCTATTATACAAGTTATTTTCGAAGATAGAGGAAAGCTTGGCATACTCAGTGTTCAACATCGCTGAAGTATCGTTTGTTGCTGTGAAAATCCTGAGCAGTATGGTATAGGCTACATAGCCTCTTAGTATTTTATCATCAGCTAGAAAAACTGTTCCTATCAGTTTAGTATCTGTTAAGTCATGCATCACAGGACTAGAATACAAAACCCACTTCTGGATCAAAACAGAGTGCTAAGATCTAGCTCTGTCACAGGATACCTCATTTCTGAACTACCTTAAAGTAACCAAATGCCTCGTCACATACGAAGTCTCTTAAAGTAAAAGCACAGAGTAGTTGTATCACTTCATAATTTCGGCAATACGTCTTTTTTTACGATGGTCGTCTCCCCCTACGTAGGCAGGTGATTGTAATATCATTAAAAGATATAGCCATAACGAATAAAACGCCTTATTACCGATCCATCGTATTTGTGGTACCCTAGCCAGCACTTCCACACGCCAAGAGAAACGTCATTGATATCAAATTGATCATAGGAGTCACTTTACATGGCTAATATTTTCTTTCAGCCATCTGATTACATTCAACAGATAGCCCACATGGGAATCCCTGGAGGGAAGACAATGTCCTATAGAGAACCGACGTTTGAAGCTGGCTGCAGAAGGATTCTACAGACAGCAAAGTACGTTTCACATAAAAACCGCCCATTACAAACACGATCACAATGACTATGTTACTGTCATCCTGCAGATAGTGCCCTCTTCGTTCCAGAAGCACACACAAGTCACTGATAGGGTTACACTTTCTGGTAGAAATGCTGTTTGTTATTTGGAATCGTTTCTATCCATATTATTGGGGCAATGAGGCTCCCACGTCAAAGTACCATGATCGAAAATGGCGATGACGTCATCCAAGATGGCGACCGTGACGTCAACTGCTGATGTCATCGAATATGGCGGATTTTGGCGAGAAGTTTGAATTTTGGTGAGAAGATAGGTCAATTGGGCTACCTCCACTAACCTAAGTCATCCGACCGCCGCCTCGTCCTAGAGATTGCTGTGAAATTTGAATTTTGGCGGTAAGGTAGATCAAATGGTGTATCTCTACTAACCTAAGAAAAGGGCAGATCAGCCACCTCCACTATCCTAAGTCACCCGATCACCACCTCCTCCGAGGGATTCGAGGGAGAAGGACTCGACCCGTGCTGCACACAAGTCTTTATTTCCAGTCTTTATTTAAACAATTTGATGCAGTACCACCATCCAGTATGTTCACCACGAGGTCCGGACTCCAACTGAGCTAGTACACTGTACAGCCACCAGAGGGCACTCTCATCCATGACATAATCCAAGATTGCTGCTGTGACGTCAGCTGATGACATGAGTATTGTTATCCAAGATGGCGAGAAACTGTGTTCACCACGAGGCCTGGCCCTAGTACACAGTACCACCACCAGAAAGCGCTGGGCATGTAGCAACCTTGGCTGGCATCCTGTTGAGACCTACCTGCAGCGATCTCTAGACCTGTGGTGGTGACATCCTCCTACACGTCTGAATTTGTAGCAGCGACATGGGATGCTGTAGTGCACTTAGACCACTTGCTGGAGCAGAACAAGGGGCTGCTATTGTCTGTCCCACTAATCAATTTGTGTGATGAGGACACGCGATCTGTCCCCAACACATCAAACGCTGCTGCTGGTGGTGGTGGTCCTAAACAGCATCAAGATGGAGGACAGTACTGGTCACCAACATACAACCCATCCCAACCGAACATCGCTGTGATAGTGCAACCACAGAGTGCGTATACTGTGGATAAGAAGGCATCGAGTGCACCTGTGCTTTTCACTTCCACATACTGGATAAGAAGGCATCGAGTGCACCTGTGCTTTTCACTTCCACATACAATTTTACTCCCAGTGGAACAAAACGTGTAAATGTTGGTATAGAAGCACATCATGTCTGGGGCTTGCATACGAGAGTGGAAATTGAAAATGTATTGAGGAGGGATGAAATATGTCGTGCAGAGCGCTACATCAATCAGCTGATGACTGCAGAGTATTATCCAGCTCGTTCTTCCCCAGACATTTGCCTTACTGGTGTGACACTTTCTATTACAACTGTGTATGATGACTGTGCGTTGTGTGTGAAATCGGGTGACATCTGTTTATCTAAGGCACGCATCATTTATGAAGTTATACGATCTGGCTACTGGGCTATGTCTTGCATTGGAGAGACTGAATCGTTGGATGCCTAGCATAGACTCTGCATACAATGACGTTGTAAACTCCGTACGTGTGCATAGTGTACATGTTGATGATCTGAAGCAGCACCTTTGTTTGCACATGAACGCTGAACCTAATGAGAAACAGATTAAACGTGGGTAAACCAGAGTACTGTGAGGCATCTATCGGCTTGAGTGAGGTAAGCGCTAAATTTATTGTGTGTCAAAAAGCTTTATTTGGCAAATACTGTACATGCAGATTGTAATCATATTCCTGAAATGCTACACCCTATGTATGATATTTAAATATATAAATAATTTATCTAAATATAGTCTCAAACCGTGTTTTTGTTTTATTTCCTACCTCTCTCATTATAGTCAAAGTATTACTTTTGTGTTAGCAGAAGAGCCAACACCGTGTTACGAGTGGAGGCCAAAATGCACGCGTTTTAGCTCACGGAGGCTGGCGTGAGGAGGGAAGAACTATACTGACGCGAGGTATGATTCACAACATTATCTGTTTAGAACACATTCTTGAAGTAATTATAGGAACTGAATATGGCGCCTTGCTAGGTCGTAGCAAATGAGGTAGCTGAAGGCTATACTAAACTGTCGTCTCTGCAAATGAGAGCGTATGTAGACAGTGAACCATCGCTAGCAAAGTCGGGTGCTACGAAGTCTCTAGACTAGACCTGCCGTGGCGGCGCTCGGTCGTCTGTGCAGCCGACCGTGTTTGTAGACCCTACTAAATGGTTCAAATGGCTCTGAGCACTATGGGACTCAACTGCTGAGGTCATTAGGCCCCTAGAACTTAGAACTAGTTAAACCTAACTAACCTAAGGACATCACACACATCCATGCCCGAGGCAGGATTCGAACCTGCGACCGTAGCGGTCTCGCGGTTCCAGACTGCAGCGCCTAGAACCGCACGGCCACTTCGGCCGGCTGTAGACCCTACTCTGATCACACAACATAGTACCGGATGTGAGCTACGCACGTCTGTTGTGGGTTGGGTTTCGGCCGTTCGTAGGGTCTTTCTCTATTCCGCCGCCAATGGTTGATACCGGTTGGCGACTGAGGTGATAGTGGCCGCTTCTGTGGCCAGAATTTTGGTGGAAAATGTTCTGTGGTCTAAAGTCACAATTACCTCACCGTGTGAGTACAATTAAGTGCTCAAGAATCACACAATGGTTTTCCAGTTACGGTTAGATGTCAACAACTGGTGCAAGAACGATGCAGTTGCTGATGTCTTTAAGCCACCATAATTGACGCTTCAGTTTTGCGCTTGTGAAATACCTTGGTTGCCAAAAGTAAGCCGGCCGGGGTGGCTGAGCGGTTATAGGCGCTTCAGTCTGGAACCGCGCGACCGCTACGGTCGCAGGTTCGAATCCTGCCTCGGGCATGGTTGTATGTGTTGTCCTTAGGTTAGGTAGGTTTAAGTAGTTCTAAGTTCTAGGGGACTGATGACCTCAGAAGTTAAGTCCCATAGTGCACAGAGCCATTTGAACATTTAGCCAAAAGCAAACATGCAAACGTACTAATAAGACGTGAAGTTGCCTAGAGAATGGACTACTTGTCCATGAAACCAAATGTTATCCGAAGTGGAAGAGTCTCAAAGGAAGCAAAGTGAAGGACATTGATTTCCTGCTCAAAAACCATTTCGGCCAGACTTGGGAAGAAAATGAGAATAATCAGTTGCCTGTGTAATTTAGACGGGCAGGACAGGATCTGAGAGTTTATGACGTTTTAACTACTTTCGAACTTCTGTTTAATGTTACATACTTTGCAATCATAGACAGTTGTAGTCATTAAATCGTTCCCTTTTGTCCTTTGTGGCAGTATTAAGGTGTCTTTTAACTTGTATGTTATGACACTAGGCATATGCACATCCTACTCTGTGAAGCAAAACAGATGCACAACTCGATGAATCTGAATTATTTTTTGTTATAACCAGTGAAGTAAAAGTGGAATACTTCTGGGTTTATCGTAAATATACTCCATGGATAAACATAAATCTATTATGGAGAGGACTTTCGAATATGTGCCATATGAAAGTAGTAAGAAGGTTTTTGCATTTCCTGAAAGCATGATCTGATGCACTCACTGCATTTTGCTTCTGTGGTCCCATTTTCTGTTTAAATACAGTTCCAAAAGTGCTGATGATGTTACTTGCACTAAGAGTACTGCAATCCGTTCATTGTAAGAATAAACCTGATGTAAGCAAACACAAATGCGATGATTGGCCAGAAGCCGTAGCACACGTACACTGGTGTTGTTGCGCTCTTGATAGTAGGTCCTACTTATGTATTACATACATTATTACTAAGATAGGTTAAATGAATCTTTAACATATATGTATGTATTAACAACCATCAACGTTTTTCTTAATCACGCTTTAGCTACTTATTTTTTATTTTACAAATCGTGTAAAGTCACAACCTCTGCAACGTTGTGCTCTGATTAACGCGCTGCTAATGCGCAATATGAAAATGGCTGAGGCTACCTTCTGTCCTGTAGTGAAGCACGCGCGTGGAACCCGATTAAAATGTGGCAAGCAGTAGGTTGTTCTTAATATCTTTCATAAATTTACGGAGATAATCATCTTTGAAATTTTCCCGTTGTTGTATACAATGCATTCGATAAGCATTTGTATACTTAGTGTGTAGCGCAGCCGGTAGTATAATGGATGAAGAACCGATTACGATGATTTGTGGGATGGCTCAAGTCTCCCAGTAACCATTTCTTTTTCTCTTTCAATTTGGAATACCTACTCTTCGCAGTCATAAAACTCATCATCATTTTTTATGATTAATGCACGTCTTCTTGTTTCTAATTACATATTGGACTCGATATTCCTGTTTCCATTTCAAATACAAATTCTTAATTATCGATGTTTTATGAATGACTGTTCATGCAAGTTGTTTAATTTAAGAAAAGTTAACAATTTAATTTTTAAGGCAAAAATGAAGAACCAAATCCTCTTTATCTGGAATATGTCCATCGTTTTATACCACAGAGGAAGATAATTATCGTAGAAACATGAAAAACAATCATTTTCACAGCAACGAACACGTCATACAAATGCTTCATTTCGACATTTGCTAATGTATCATTACCATATGAACCCAACAGAACTGATCTGGAGCCAAGATGCGGGATTTGGCCCAAGAAGTAACAAGACTGTTACGCTGCCAGACGTACTGGAACTAACGCAAGCAGCTTTTTTCACACGTCACTGCCGAACGCAAGTGGGATATAGAACGGCTCGTCGTAAAAGAATATGAGAAAATGGTGCGCCTGGTTGGCTTCTTGGATTCTGTTATTGATATGCTCGTTATCAAAGTAGCAGGTGACACTTCCAGAACTGAAATGTATTTCTCGGATTCGGATAAGGTAGGAACTGATCGGTTACCAGACGACTAACTGTAAGTAATACCTTCAGTGGCTTCAATATTTAACTGTTGGAGTTGGAACGTGCCACTATTTTGAGGAAAGAATGCAATAATATTCCATTGAAAACCATTATGGACCTGTATTTGTACATTCTGAGACAAATTTCCTGCATCGTACTGGATATGATACCGTGTTGGTGTCTCTACAATTTTGTCAAATCGCTGTACTTCGGCCAGCCTCGTGAGAGCATTCTTTTAGACTTACCACTATTAGACCTGAAGATTTAGAATCAGTTAACATGAAGGTGGGAATCAGTGATGAAAACGCTGTGATACTCTGTGACTAAGGGTATTACATGGAATGTTGAAAAAGGTCGGAAAACATTTTGTTGGCAAGAGTGACAGAAGACAAGTTGAATATGTGGAGCAAAGACAGGTAATACTCAAAATCATTATACAGTATGCTTTGGTCACGTATGTGCTGAGCAAGGATGTTAGGGATGCGAAAACCACACGGCAGTTCAATAGCTGTGTTAGAGAGTTGCTGCGGAAAAAAAGAGTCATCTCCGATCCAAGCGAAGCCAAAGCCTGGTTGGTAAACAGAATCTGAATGGAGCCAAAATGAGCGTCAGGAGAGCGATGCGAGAAGCATTCAGTGAATTTAAAAAGTAAACAAACGATCTGACTGAAAATCCCTAGAACGTTTGGTGTTATGTAAAGACAGTAAGCGGAGAGAACTTATTTATTCAGTCGCTCAGTGATCACATTAGCGCCAAAAGCCGGGCGGTGTGGCCGAGCGGTTCTAGGCGCTACAGTCTGGAACCGCGCGACCGCTACGATCGCAGGTTCGAATCCTGCCTCGGGCATGGATATGTGTGATGTCTTTAGGTTAGTTAGGTTTAAGTAGTTCTAAGTTCAAGGGAACTGATGACCTCATAAGTTAAGTCTCATAGAGTTCAGAGCCATTTGAAACATTTGGCGCCGAAATGAAAGATGGTAGAATGAACACCAAAACACTGAATTCTCTCGTCCGAAATAGTTTCACTGCGGAAGACATGGATACGGTTACTGCTTTCAATCATGGTACGAATGCCGAAATGGTAGATACACTATGTGATCAAAAGTTCTGGGTACCCCCAAAAACATACATTTTTCATATTTGGTGCATTGTGCTGCCACCTACTGCCACGTACTCCATGTTAGCGACATCAGCAGTTATTAGACATCGTGAGAGAGCAGAATGGGGCGCTCCGCGGAACTCACGGACTACGAATACGCTCAGGTGATTGGGTGTCACTTGTGTCATAAGTCTGTACGCGAGATTCCCACAATCCTAAACATCCCTAGGTCCGCTGTTCCGATGTGACAGTGAAATGGAATGGAAACGTGAAGGGAGACCAACAGCACGAAAGCGTACAGGCCGACCTCGTCTATTGACTGACAGGGACCGCCGCAGGTTGAAGAAGATCGTAGTGTGTAATAGGCAGACATCTATCCAGACCATCACAAAGAAATTTCAAATGGCATCAGGATCCACTGCAAGTACCATGACAGTTAGGCGGGAGGTGAGAAAACGTGAATTTCATGGTCGAGCTGCGGCTGAGAAGCCGCACATCACGCCAGGAAATGTCAAACTACGCCTCGCTTAGTGTATGGAGCGTAAACGTTGGAAGATTGAACAGCGGAAAAATAGTTTGTGGAGTGACGATTCACGGCACACAATTTGCCGATCCGATGGCAGGGTGTGGGTATGGCGAATGCCAGTGAACGTCGTCTGCCAGCGTGAGTACTGACAACAGTAAAATTCGGTGGCTGTGATGTTATGGTGTGGTCTTGTTTTTCAAGGAGGCACCCTTGTTGTTTTGCGTGACACTATCACGGAACAGGCATACATTGATGTTTTAAGCAACTTCTTGCTCCCCACTGTTGAAGGGACATTCGGGGATGGCGATTGCATCTTTTAACGTGATCGAGCACGTGTTCTTAATGCACGGCCTATGCGGAGTGGTTACATGAAAATAACATCCCTTTAATATACGGTAATGCACAGAGTCCCTACCTGAATCCTATTGAATACCTTTTGGATGTTTTGGAACGCCGACTTCGTGCCAGGCCTCACCGACCGACGTAGATACCTCTTTAAGTGCAGCACATCCTGAAGAATGGGTTGCCATTCCCCAAGAAACCTTCCAGCACCTGATTGGGCATATGCCTACGAGAGTGGAAGCTCTCATCAAGGATAAGGGTGGACGAACACCATACTGAATTCCGCATTACCCCAGGAGAGCGCCACGGACTTGTAAGTCATTTTCAGACAGGTGTCCGGATACTGTCGATCACATAGTGTAAGTATAACGTACTGTGCATAAGTACTCCACGAGACACTGCTTTTCGAATGCAGTGTTGGTAACAAAATACTAGAAACAGCAACTAACGTAAAATACCTGGAGTAACCATACGGAGCTCTATGAAATGGAATGATCACATAAAATAAACACCAGGGGAAACATATGCCACATGGATTTTCACTGGATATAATCTTAAAGAAATTTAGTTAATCCACGAATGAAGTTTGTAACAAAACTTTCATTCGACCGATTCTTGATTGTTGTTCATCAGTCTGAGAGCCTTACCTACCAGAATTAATAGAAGAGATAGAGAAGATTTAACGAATACCGGTGCTTTTCGTCATGGGATCCTACATTCGCCTAAAGTGCACAACAAACTCCAGTGGTGAACGTTACAAGAGAGGTGTTGTGCATCACGGATAAGTTTGCTTTAGAAATTTTGAGACCTTACATTCCTAGCAGAGTTGGATAACTTATCAACTTCTCCTACATACGTCCAGTGAAACTGGCACATTGAGAAAAATAGCAAAATTGTGTTTCATGCGAAGTTTTACCAACAGTGAAGCACCCCATGTGCCATTCGTGAATGGACCAGAAAAGGGGGGAGGGAGGAGTGATAGACGTACCAAAAGTATCCTCCACCGTACATCTTAAAGTGAAGTGTCCCGTATAAATGTAAATGATTTAGATGACACCTATTGATCACCAACAACGTTGGTTAAATTGATTCAATGATAAGCTAAGACATTGTGATCAGTGCCCATCGAGAGACTGCATGCTAACTGATGTCATTGCGGGCATGTGACGCAGCATGGAGAATATGAAAAGGAGCAGCGATAAATGGCGAATCATTCTAGCGACAAAATGGTCTCAAAAGGAGGAATCCATTGGCATAAGAGAACTTCACAAAGGGCATAATGTTGTGGCTTGATGACTCAGAACTAACATCCCTAAAACACAAGCCCTGGTCGGTTGTTTGCGTGCTACTGTCGTGAGAATCTACGGAAAGTAGTTATAGCTTGGTGAAACTACGGATAGGCTACAGTTGTTGGACGTTCATGCCTCCTCACAGACAGTAGTGTCTGGAGACATTCCCGCTCTGTAAAGTAGCATAGGTGGCGATCCGGGGCTGATCTGACGACAGAATAGAATACTGGTGGTGGCAGGAGTGCTTCGGAGTATACAGATCAGCACACATTGTTAAAGATAGGACTCCGCAGCAGACGAACTCTACCTAAATCCTGTTGACCCTACGACATCGTCAATTACGACTGCACTGGGCACGGGATCATAGAGTTTCGATCGCGGATCGGTGGAAACGTGTCACCTGGTGGGATGAATCACGTTGCTCTTTACACAAGGTTTTTATCATGTCCTGATACTCCCCCATCCAGGTTAACGGCTGCTCAAATCATGTATAGCGCCACGGAAGCAGGTAGTTGTTGACAATATTATGCTGTGTTGCACAACAACTGGGCTTTGTGGGACCTGTAGTAGTAATCTAAGAGATTAAGACACTTGTGGAGTATGTGAACATTGCGGACTACCTGCATCCCTTCATGCCTGATGTAATACTCGGCGGCGATGGAATCTTCAAACAGGATAACAGTCTGTGTCACAAGGCCAGAACCGAGTGGTAGGAGGACCATGGTACTGAACTTGCGTGCATGGTTTGGCCACGGAATTCCCCTTATCTGAACCCGATGGAACCCATCTGGGCTGGTATCAGGTGCCAGCTCGGCTAGCACACAGTACAGGATCGTAGGTTACGGGAATTGGGTATCCTGTGCGCAGACATCTGCCCCTATGTACCTCGGGAAACATACTGAGGAGCTGTTGAGTCCACGCTACCCAAGTTCGTTGCTGCTTTCAGTATGAAATCGGGACTAACATGCAATTAAGCAGGTACTCATGAGCCTTGGCGTATCAGTGTGAATTAGAAAATACCAACGATAAATGCTGTTCAACGTACATTAATAATCCTAATACTAGAGGTGAACTTTTGACGGCTTACGCGTGTTGCGGAATAAACATTGAACACCACACAAAACGCTGAGTGTTTTAGATCTGTCTGCTGTTAAACTTTTGTATATAATTTCGTCAATGTCATCCAACCCATCTTATCCTACTTTAATATCTGTTAGATTTTAGTTTTGACAGCAGTTGGTCCCAACAGTCAAGATTAGGTATCTTGTATATGATAATTTTATTGAAAGTGCATATCTATATTTCATTCTGACAGTGTATTAATTCTGTTAATATTAGCATTTCCAGTTTACTGTAATGTATTCACACAGTTTGACAACCTCTTGATAGATAATCAGGGTAGTGAGTATTCAATTGTTTCGTTTTTTATTTCATACTTTCTGATTTGTTCTAGTCCCACAGGAATCATCTCATTTTTGGGTCTATGGAACGAAAGATGAATCTAACCTGAACTTAATAATTGGGAAGTGGATGTAAGAAATACGTTAGCAGAATGGAACGGCCTCAAACAAATACTATATACCCTTTCTTATGGCCAAAACCAATGTTCTTAATTGCATTGCTAAATTCTTTTTCCATCCTTAAAACTTTGCAGAAAATCTTAAGACTGTGTTCATCACATACACAGACACTTTGGGTTGCACTGGCAACAATACAGTGATATGTCTCCCCTGCAGAATGTCTGCTAAAATTCGTATTTTGTCACACATACTGTCTGAATTCTGAAAGTTACCTCTTACTAGTAGGCTGCTGTACATTCTATAATTTGTCCTCATTATTCTTTTTCTGACTGTGCTACATAAACATGCCCCAAGCACTGAGGTTACAGTCCTCAGTTTTTGCTTTTCATCACACTGTGTTTTATTTCTTCCTAAGCTATTCGCCTAAATACCGGGTATTTGTGTATAAAGAATGTGGTGTAAGTTCAGGTGCTGTCATTTTCACCTACATTTTCTGTAAAAGTTGCTGGCACAGGTGAAACCAAATCAGCAAGTGTTCGGTTTTGTAATATCTGTCTTCCAACTTGGTGGAAAAGCAAGGATACTTATTTAATGCTCACACCTGAAAACACTCAAATTCTTCTGCACTCTTGCATGACCTTTATATTAGTTTCATTTTATTACAACCGCAAATCCTGTAACATTGTAAGATGCCCCCTGGATTAATAAATGCAACATTGCAACCGTCAGTGTCAGTACTAAAAAATAATAATTTTATGTGCATATACCCACCATGCAGGCAAAATTGGAAGTATCAGATATACAGACTTACATATCATTCTATGGACGTCACCAGGCGACAACACACCATCTTACACACGGATCTTCCTCAGGGATGTGACCCCTACGGCAAGGGGTTGCGATTGGGAATGGCATAGGGATGCAGTAGCATACACAATGAATCTTGAGACAACCTTACTTTACCGTGTTAAGGACTCAGCTGCCTTTGAAATGTGTGTGTGTGACGACTGAAGCATGCATAAAAGATTATTTCATAACAGCATGATGTAAGGATATCCACTAGCCGGATGCAGAAGTCTACACTAGACGGCAATAAAAACTCCACAGATTCTAAATGGAATTTTACGCAGAAACAATACTCGCAGTAACGCACTTTAACTAACTCTTTAATGCAAGGTACCCTTCTCTAGCAAAGAATCTCTTAGCTTTGTTTCCTAAGAGTTTAATGGTAATTAAAAACCAAGTTCACTATAACAGTTTAGAGTTCCCAAGAGTTTTGTGAACATACCAGCTGAAGACACATGAACATGGAATTTATTCTACGAGTTTTCACATATCCCCATGACACTTTCAAATATTAAAACTGTTTGCTGCATTAGGTCCAATATTGTAAATTTGAAAATGCCAGATGTCAATTCGCCACCTAGAGGAGATACTGAGCCGCACACAAGCACAACAAAAAGACTGCTATACATGTCATCACTTTTGGCCAAAAGGCCTTGCTCATGGTCAGACACAGTGATCATTTGTGAGAAAGTTGTTGGTGCCTGAAGGTGTGTGTGTGTGTGTGTGGGAGTGTGTATTTTCTACATTAGAAGAAGGAGCTTTGGCCGAAAACTCACATGTACAGCATTATGTTTGTTATGTCTGTCTGGGACTCAACAGCTCGTCTATATGGTATCAATCTATCCTTTTCTTAATATAACTGTTATTCCGTCCTGAATTATACATTGCCCGATATCAATTTTGAGAGAGCTTTCACACTGCGGTGCATTTTTTATTAGCCAGAAAGAATCCTTGTGATGCAGTCCCAATCCACTCGCCCAGCACTTTCTATTCCAGTTCTGTCACAGGCTTCTCCTACCCCATCGAAGAGACCAGGCCTTCTTTGAAAGCAGCTGTGTTATATACCAGCTCTTCTGCAGTAATTGTTCAGATTTTTATATTGGTATGACTATCAACCAGATGTCAGTGAGAATGAATGTCCACCACAAAACTGTGGCCAAGAACAAAGTGGACCACCTTGTGGCACAAAATGCCGCTTATATAACATACTTGATTTCATTAGATGTTTCACATCCCAGACCATCTGGATCATCCCCTTCACCCCCAGATTTTCTAAAATGCACATATGGGAGTCATCCTTACAACAAATTCTCTGCTCCCGAAATTATCCCATCCTCAACTCAAGCTAACCTACTGAGCCCACATCTTCTACCCAACTGTTTCAAGCCCCCTCTGTCCTGTTACCTGCAATTCGCCTCCATTCACCCACACTATGTGCTGTTCTCAGCCATTGCATCCACTGGCCTTTTTTTCTTCTCTGCTTCTCTCCTTTCTGCTCCCCGTCTTCTCCCTGCCCCGAAACCTCCCAATCCTGCACCTGTCAGCCCTGTCCTGCCCCCTCTAGTTCCTGCAGGCCCCGCCAGAAGGGCCGATTCCTGTTTCCTCACCCATAACCCACTGTCCCTCCCTCCTCCCCTCCCTGTTCTGGATTATTGCTTCTGTTCAACACGTTTCTTTAGCAATATGGCTGGAGATAGCAGTTGTGTGTATAAGGTATTCTACCTTGAGTAAATGTGTGTGCATTTCTACTTTCTGAAAAGGTCACTGGCCAAAACCTTAAATGTAACAAAATGTATCTTTACGAAGAGTATCGATCTATCTTATTCATAGTATTATTGACTATCCATTGTTAGATTTTTATTTGAAACATTAATGGATGATCACAATTGTGAACTGGCCAGGAGTTGAATGCAGGTACCTGATTATCTATAGCAGTGCACTCACCAGTAAGTATACTTCAATCTTCCATTAATGTTTGAAAAACAACTCACACTCAGCTTCACAGTGAAGGAAACAAAACATCATCTGAAAAGTGATCTTCTGAGCGAATATATACAAGAAACAAACAAACACATGCACACAGTTTTTCAGTAAATCAGTTTAGTTATATGTAGGTGACTGAAGAAAGAGGAGACTGCCTTGTTACTTTACATGGAGAACCTGTCAACACTGAAACTTCAGCTTGCTATTCTCATGGTAACATTTTTATATTGAAATAAAATATTATATTATGAATCCTCTGCCAACACAAACAAAACTTAGTGTACATTATGAAATTACACAAATGTGGATATGTGTTATTACATTGTTGCGAGAAAGAGGCCCTGTGGATGCATATGAGTAGTTTGTTCTGCATAAAAAACTGTAATTGTGGAAAACATTTTCATTCGGTTCAGTGTCAAGCGGGTAGTAGCTTCTATGAGAGGAATGGTTGACACTCAGCTGAACTAACCTAATCTGAATAAAATAGGTTGGGATGGATGGGGGGTGGTGAAGAGAGGGTTATTTGTTTGATTCTGAGAGAGTGTGATGGACAATTGTACATTAATGAAACTTCCTTGTAAACAACACAAATGTAAAAACATTTACAGCTTAAACATTCCTGATTTGCTACAGTCAATGATCGAAGTAAAAGAAGAAAATTACCAATTTGTAGAGTTACGTGACAACGCTGTGCAGAGTGACAGGTTTGCAAATTCAGAAACAACGAAATTTGCACATATGTGTCTCAAGTTAAAGGACTGCATTGTGGTTCTAGTACAGGTGACGCAATGGAAATTTTCTCAATGGAAAATAAATTAATAGAGCTTTACATTATTAGACAACATGACCTCACTTCCAACAGCTACTCCTTTACCATCCCTACTCCAGGCTGTTGCTGGACACCAGTCAACCTATCCTGGGGTACAATGGCACATTTGTTAATATCAGTGTGTTGTCGCCTGGTGACGTCCATAGAATGATATGTAAATCTGTATATCTGCTGCTTCCAATTTTGTCTGAATGGTGGGTATATCCACATAAAATTATTGTTTTTTTAATACTGAAAACTGTTCATATAATTGCATTGTTGTAATTACTAATCCTGGGAAAAACTTACAACACTTGTGTTATAGATTTTATTTAACATCGTGCCACCCAATATTCCCTCACATTCTATCGTCATCACTCTTGCTAGTGAAATTAATGTCACATTTATATTATCGAATGTACAATGACAGGAAGCACAGTGACATTCGGTAACATATATAGCAAACAATAAGAAAGGAAGTGCTTGTTTCTAAAAGATGGATTTCAAGTCACAGTCGCACAACTACAATAAATATAAAGGTCCTGCAAAAGTACAGAAGAATTTGAGTGTTTTCAGGTGTGAGCATTAAATAAGTATCCTTGCTTTTCCACCAAGTTGGAAGACAGATATTACAAAACCGAACACTTGCTGATTTGGTTTCACCTGTGCCAGCAACTTTTACAGAAAATGTAGGTGAAAATGACAGCACCTGAACTTACACCACATTCTTTATACACAAATACCCGGTATTTAGGCGAATAGCTTAGGAAGAAATAAAACACAGTGTGATGAAAAGCAAAAACTGAGGACTGTAACCTCAGTGCTTGGGGCATGTTTATGTAGCACAGTCAGAAAAAGAATAATGAGGACAAATTATAGAATGTACAGCAGCCTACTAGTAAGAGGTAACTTTCAGAATTCAGACAGTATGTGTGACAAAATACGAATTTTAGCAGACATTCTGCAGGGGAGACATATCACTGTATTGTTGCCAGTGCAACCCAAAGTGTCTGTGTATGTGATGAACACAGTCTTAAGTTTTTCTGCAAAGTTTTAAGGATGGAAAAAGAATTTAGCAATGCAATTAAGAACATTGGTTTTGGCCATAAGAAAGGGTATATAGTATTTGTTTGAGGCCGTTCCATTCTGCTAACGTATTTCTTACATCCACTTCCCAATTATTAAGTTCAGGTTAGATTCATCTTTCGTTCCATAGACCCAAAAATGAGATGATTCCTGTGGGACTAGAACAAATCAGAAAGTATGAAATAAAAAACGAAACAATTGAATACTCACTACCCTGATTATCTATCAAGAGGTTGTCAAACTGTGTGAATACATTACAGTAAACTGGAAATGCTAATATTAACAGAATTAATACACTGTCAGAATGAAATATAGATATGCACTTTCAATAAAATTATCATATACAAGATACCTAATCTTGACTGTTGGGACCAACTGCTGTCAAAACTAAAATCTAACAGATATTAAAGTAGGATAAGATGGGTTGGATGACATTGACGAAATTATATACAAAAGTTTAACAGCAGACAGATCTAAAACACTCAGCGTTTTGTGTGGTGTTCAATGTTTATTCCGCAACACGTGTAAGCCGTCAAAAGTTCACCTCTAGTATTAGGAGTATTAATGTACGTTGAACAGCATTTATCGTTGGTATTTTCTAATTCACACTGATACGCCAAGGCTCATGAGTACCTGCTTAATTGCATGTTAGTCCCGATTTCATACTGAAAGCAGCAACGAACTTGGGTAGCGTGGACTCAACAGCTCCTCAGTATGTTTCCCGAGGTACATAGGGGCAGATGTCTGCGCACAGGATACCCAATTCCCGTAACCTACGATCCTGTACTGTGTGCTAGCCGAGCTGGCACCTGATACCAGCCCAGATGGGTTCCATAGGGTTCAGATAAGGGGAATTCTGTGGCCAAACCATGTACGCAAGTTCAGTACCATGGTCCTCCAACCACTCGGTTCTGGCCTTGTGACACAGACTGTTATCCTGTTAGAAGATGCCATCGCCGCCGAGTATTACATCAGGCATGAAGGGATGCAGGTAGTCCGCAATGTTCACATACTCCACAAGTGTCTTAATCTCTTAGATTACTACTACAGGTCCCACAAAGCCCAGATGTTGTGCAACACAGCATAATATTGTCAACAACTACCTGCTTCCGTGGCGCTATACATGATTTGAGCAGCCGTTAATCTGGATGGGGGAGTATCAGGACATGATAAAAACCTTGTGTAAAGAGCAACGTGATTCATCCCACCAGGTGACACGTTTCCACCGATCCGCGATCGAAACTCTATGATCCCGTGCCCAATGCAGTCGTAATTGACGATGTCGTAGGGTCAACAGGATTTAGGTAGAGTTCGTCTGCTGCGGAGCCCTATCTTTAACAATGTGTGCTGATCTGTATACTCGGAAGCACTCCTGCCACCACCAGTATTCTATTCTGTCGTCAGATCGCCACCTATGCTACTTTACAGAGCGGGAATGTCTCCAGACACCACGGTCTGTGACGAGGCATGAACGTCCAACAACTGTAGCCTATCCGTAGTTTCACCAAGCTATAACTACTTTCCATAGATTCTCACGACAGTAGCACGCAAACAACCGACCAGGGCTTGTGTTTTAGGGATGTTAGTTCTGAGTCATCAGGCCACAACCTTATGCCCTTTGTGAAGTTCTCTTATGCCAATGGATTCCTCCTTTTGAGACCATTTTGTCGCTAGAATGATTCGCCATTTATCGCTGCTCCTTTTCATATTCTCCATGCTGCGTCACATGCCCGCAATGACATCAGTTAGCATGCAGTCTCTCGATGGGCACTGATCACAATGTCTTAGCTTATCATTGAATCAATTTAACCATTGTTGTTGGTGATCAATATGTGTCATCTAAATCATTTACATTTATACGGCACACTTCACTTTAAGATGTACGGTTGACGATACTTTCGGTACGTCTATCACTCCTCCCTCCCCCCTTTCCTGGTCCATTCACAAATGGCACATGGGGTGCTTCACCGTTGGTAAAACTTCGCATGAAACACAATTTTGCTATTTTTCTCAATGTGCCAGTTTCACTGGACGTATGTAGGAGAAGTTGATAAGTTATCCAACTCTTCTAGGAATGTAAGGTCTCAGAATTTCTAAAGCAAACTTATCCGTGATGCACAACACCTCTCTTGTAACGTTCACCACTGGAGTTTGTTGTGCACCTCCGCATCACTTTGGGGGAATGTAGGATCCCATGAGGAAATCTTCCTTAAATGTTCTCTATCTCTCCTATTAATTCTGGTAGGTAGGGCTCTCAGACTGATGAACAACAATCAACAACCGGTCGAATGAAAGTTTTGTTACAAACTTCATTTGTGGATTAATTAAATTTCATTAAGATTATATCCAGTGAAAATCCATGTGGCATATATTTCTTATGGTGTTTGTTTTATGTGATCATTCCATTTCAGATAACTACGAATGATTACTCCAGGTTTTTTACGCTGGTGGCTGTTTCTAGTACTTTGTTACCAACACTGTAATCGGTAAGCAGTGTCAAAATGTCTCAAATGGCTCTGAGCACTATGGGACTCAACATCTGAGGTCATCAGTCCCCTAGATCGTAGAACTACTTAAACTTAACTAACCTAAACACACGACACACATCCATGTCCGAGGCAGGATTCGAAACTGCGACCGTAGCGGTCGCACATTTCCAAACTGAAGTGCCCAGAACCTCTTGGCCACACCGGCCGGCGAAAGCAGTCTCTTTGAATATTTATGCGCAGTACGTTACACTATGTGATCGAAAGTATCCGGACACCTGTCTGAAAATGACTTACAAGTTCGTGGCGCCCTCCATAGGTAATGCTGGAATTCAGTATGGTGTTGACCCATCCGTAGCCTTGATGACAGCTTCCACTCTCGTAGGTAATACGTCCAATCAGGTGCTGGAAGGGTTCTTGGGCAATCGCAGCCCATTCTTCACGCAGTGCTGCACTGAAAAGAGGTATCAAATTCGGTCGATGAGACCTGGCACGAAGTCTGCGTTCCAAAACATCCAAAAGGTATTCAATAGGATTCAGGTCGGGATTCTGTGCAGGCCAGTCCATTAAAGGGATGTTACTTTCATGTAACCACTGCGCCAATCCCGTGCATTACGAACAGGTGCTCTATCGTGTTAAAAGATGCATTCGGCATCTCCGAATTGCCTTTCAACAAGATGTTCAAATGTGTGTGAATTCCTAAGGGAACAAACTTCTGAGGTCATCAGTCCCTAGACTTACACACTACTTAAACTAACTTACGCTAAGAACAACACACACACTCATGCGTGAGGGAGGACTCGAACCTCCGGCTGGAAGGGCCGCGTAATCGGTGACATGGCGCCTCAAACCCCACGGCCGCTCCGCGTGGCGCCCTTCAACAGTGGGAAGCAAGAGGATGCTTAAAACATCAATGTAGGCCTGTGCTGTGAAAGTGCCACGCAAAACAACAAGGAGTGCAAGCTTCTCCACGAAAAACTCTACCACATCATAACACCACGGCATCCGAATTTTACTGTTGGCACTACACACTCTGGCAGACGACGTTCACGGTCATTCGCCATACCCACACCCTGCCATCGGATCGCCACATTGTGTGCCGTGATTCTTCACTCCACACAAGATTTTTACACTGTTCAATCGCCCAATGTTTACGCTCCTTACACCAAGCGAGGCGTCGTGTGGCATACCGGCGTGATGTGCGGCTTCTGGGCAGCCGCTCGACCATGAAATGCAAGTTTTCTCACCTCCTGCCTAACTGTCGTAGTACTTGCAGTGGATCCAGATGCAATTTGGAATTTCTATGTGATGGTCTTGCTAGATGCCTGCCTATTACACACTACGATCTTCTTCAACCTGCGGCGGTCCCTGTCAGTCAATAGACGAGGTCGGCCTGTACGCCTTCGTGCTGTGCGTGTCCCTTCACGTTCCACTTCACTGTCACATCAGAAACAATGGAACTAGAGATGTTTAGGTGTGTAGAAATCTCGCGCACAGACGTATGACACAAGTGGCTCCCAATCACATGACCACGTTCGAAGTCCGTGAGTTCCGTAGAGCGCCCCATTCTGCTCTCTCACGATGTCTAATAACTGCCGATGTCGCTGACGTGGAGTACGTGGCAGTAGGTGGCAGCACAATGCACCTAATATGAGAAATACGTGTTTTTGGGGGTACCCAGAACTTTTGATCACATAGTGTATCTACCATTTCGGCATTCGTACCATGATTGAAAGCAGCAACAGTATTCATCTCTTCCGCTGTGAAATTATTTCGGACGACAGAATTCAATATTTTTGCTTTCATTCTACCATCTTTCATTTCGGCGCCAGTATGTACACTGAGCGACTGCATAAATGAGTTCAATCTGCTTACTGTCTTTACATAGCACTAAACGTTCCTGGGATTTTTAGTCAGATGGTTTGTTTATTTTGAAATTCACTGAATGCTTTTCGCATCGCTCTCCTCACGCTCATTTTGGCTACATTGAGCTTCTGTTTGCCAACCATGCTTTGACTTCACATGGATCGGAAATGACTCTCTTTTTTCTTCGCAGCAACTTTCTAACACTGCTATAGGACTGCGGTGTGTCTTTCTCATCCGTAACGTCCTTGCTCAGCACATACTTGTCCAAAGCAAACTGTACAATGTATTTGAGTATTACCTGTATGCTCCACATATTCGTTGATCAGGACTACTTAGATACTCTGCAACTTTACTTCTGTCACTCTTGCCAACAAAATGTTTTCTGACCTTTTTTAACATGCTTTGTAATACCCGTAGTCACAGAGTATCACAGCCTTTTCATCACTGATTCCCTCCTTCATATTAAGTGATTCGAAATCTTTAGGTCTATTAGTGGTAAGTCTCAAAGAACGCTCTCACGCGTGTGCCGAAGTACAGTGATTTGATGAAGTTATAGACATGCCAACGCGGTATCATGTCTTGTACGATGCAGGAAACGTGTCTCAGAATGTAGAAATAGAGGTCCAGAATAGTTTCCAAGGGAATATCATTGCATTCTTCCCGCAAAATAGTGGCACGTTCAGGTAATGATGATGGAGGTAAATAGCGATTACAACCATTTTCTCCGAAATAGACCACAAATGCTCAATAATAATGAGATTTGGTGGCTGTGGTTAGCTGGGGAGATGCAACAGTTCAAGTTGCTCCATTTGGTTCCTTCTTCGTCGGTCGCGTGCTACAACGTTTGTGCAATAAACAGTGAATAATAATGGGGCATGTGAGTGAGCTTAACTCCTGAAATAATGAGAATCATAAAATGTTAGGATGGCAACTAATTTTACTTTATTTGACCAATCACAAAATTACTGAAGTTATTTCTAAAGCCAGTTTATCATTAATATTCATAAGATAATCTCCGGTCATTAATCATTAGTTCCCGAGCACCAAACAAGTCACAAAATATTTCACATGATTTTAGAAGCCGCAACTTTAACAATTAATTATTTCTTTACGTAGAGTTACAGTTCACACACTAGTTCGAGTGTTGCCACCTCGAAACCGATCATAGACTGCCTTGGATTAATAAAACATCACACAAGTGCGTCATCTGTTGCAGTTTATCAACAAACTTCCGTCTTTACATGAGATCATATTTTATATACGGACTCATGTATTAACTCCTTCTAAACCAATCGTAGTACTGAGCTATATTAGTAGTTTACGGCCTGCCCTCTCAGATTGCACTTGTGACTGGTCCATCCTTTCCATCAATATCCACTAACAGTAACTAAATTTTGTAATTAGCATTTCCTGATTTATTGAGTGATATTAAAATTATTATTAACCAGTTTTCAGTGCAAGTAACGTCATCATCGCGTTTGGAACTGTATCTAAATAGATACGAGGCACACAGAAGCAAAATGCAGTGAGTACATCAGATCATGTTTTCAGGAAATGCAAAAACCTTCTTACTACTTTCATATGGCAGATATTCGAAAGTCCTCGCCACAACAGATTTATATTTACCTATGCAGTATATCTGCGATAATCCCAGAAATATTCGACTTTTATTCTACTGGTTATAACCTAAAATAATTCGGATTCACCTACTATTGCATCTGTTTTGCTTTATAGAGAAGGATGTGCATATACCTATTGTCAGAAAAAACAAGTTAAAAGACACCTTAATACTTCCACGAAGGAGAAAAGGGAACGATTTAATGACTACAACTGTCCATGATTGCAAAGTATGTGACATTAAACAGAAGTTTGAAAGTAGTTAAAACGTCATAAACTCTTAGATCCTGTCCTGTCCCGTCTAAATTACACAGGCAACTGATTATTTCCATTTTCTTACGAAGTCTGGACGAAGTGGTTTTTGAGCAGGAAATCAATGTCCCTCACTTTTGCTTCCTTTGAGACTCTTCCACTTCGGATAACATTTGGTTTCTTTGCCTCTTCTGCACATCCCTCTATCTTCTCCAGCGTCCATTCTCTAGGCAACTTCACGTCTTATTAGTACGTTTGCATGTTTACTTTTGGCAACCAAGGCATTTCACAAGCGCGAAACTGAAGCGTCACTGATGGCGGCTTAAAGACATCAGCAACTGCATCGTTCTTGCACCAATTGTTGATATCTAACCGTAACTAGAAAACCATTGTGTGATTCTTGAACACTTAATTGTACTCACACGGTGAGGTAATTGTGACTTTAGTCCACAGAACATTTTCCACCAAAATTCTGGCCACAGAAGCGGCCACTATCACCTCAGTCGCCAACCGCTATCAACTATTGGCGGCGGAATAGAGGAAGATCCTACGAACGGCCGAAACCCAACCCACAACCGACGTGCGTAGCTCCCATCCGGTACTATGTTGTGTGGTCAGAGTAGGGTCTACTAACACGGTCGGCTGCACAGACGACCGAGAACCAGCAGAATGCAGACGAAGCCAGTTCTTGTCCGGTATGCCCTGCTAGGCAGTCTGAGCATCAGCTTTCACCCATCATTACGAATGTTAAGAAGGACTGCAAAGGATTCCAGCAGCGCCTCAAACAGTAAGCGACAGCCATCTTTACTGTGAAGAGCACAGGAGACGCCAATATGCGAGTCCTACTCTCAAACGTCAAAGACTGCAGGAAGGTCACAAGCGAGGCATCAGAGCCCTCGCTTCCTTTCTACACTTACGATATGGTACCCGACAAGGCAGTTTTCTAAGGTTATCCAAAGTGTGAAGCCCCTCACCCCCTAAAAGGAGCACAGGAGCACATCAGATTGGGTGTGCACAGACCCACCTAGACGCACTCCTGTTGATAGCCAGCAACGACCAGGAGACCAAGAATCTCTTCGATGAAGAGGCTGGCCGACACTCAGGTCACTGTCGAACGTCTGCGGACCAAAAGGCTCTCCTCAGTGCTTCCACTGTCAAAGGGTAGGAGAAGTGACATGCCACATGATCTTCCTCGAGGCATGCCTGAAGCGTGCGGGCGAACACCCGAACGCCAGACGACCGCTACCCAAGGCGCAACCTTCCAAGTGCAAGAACTGTGGTGGCCCCCACGTCGCGAGCAGCTGTAAGCGTGAAGTGTTGACAGCTGGACTAGCCCTCCAGTGTGGAGTCCCACACAAGAAGAAGGACGACCGTTCCGTCCGACGTCCGCGACCAGTTGCACAGCTGCCGGCCCGGTCGACCAGCTCCTCAAGAACCTAATACATCGCAGCATTAATTAATGTCTACAGATACGTCGATAATGATGTTCCTAGTATTTCCAAGCAGAGAAATAGCTCAAAATATGAGAGCTGATGATGGAATCTTACCTCATGTGCTTTCCTTTGTTCCTCTTGAAGTTAGATGGATTTTCTGATCTTTTATAGCCGTTTCCTTTTGAAACTGACTGCAAACGTATTCCATCATTAACATTTATGTTTCTGGAAAATGTCATGCAGCGCTCTTGGTATTTTATCCAACAAAAACAGCAAAGCCAGCATGATATCGTTTTTTGTTTCAAGGTAGCATATATCTGGGATATCTTGACATAGCTTATTCACATAGGCTCAAAACTAATGTTTATGAAGTAATAACCTGGGAAAACAGCATTATTCAGACAAAATACGTAACACGTACAAACCAATGTTTCCATTGCAAATCTGTTTAGATAATAGTGGTTCATCTACATTTACATCTTCATGATAACTCTGTAATTCACAGTTAAGTGCCTGCCAAATGTTCGTCGAATCACCTTCAAGCTACTTCTCTGTCCTTCCACTACCGAACAGAGCGCAGGAAAAACGAACACTTAAATATTTTCGTGCGAGCTCTGATTTCTCATATGTTATTATGATGATGATTCCTCCCCATGTAGGTGAGCAAGAAGAAAATATTTTTACGCTCTGAGGAGAACGTTGGTGATTGAAATTTCATAAGAAGGCCCCATCGCACTGAAAAAGAAAATATAATATCTAAGTATTTAGTTGAGTTTACAGCCTTCAGCTTTGTGTGATTTATCGTGTAACAGAAGTTTTGCGGATTATTTTTAGTGTTCAAGTGATGACTTCACACTTTTCGTGTTTTAGAGACAATTTCCAGTTTTTGCACGATACAGATTTGTTGTTTAAATCATTTTGCATTTCGCTTTGTTCATCTGATGACATTAAATTGAGGTAAATTACAGAATCCTCTCCCAACAGTCTAAGTGGACTGCTCGTGTATGTAGATCAGAAACAACAGAGGGCCCATTATAATTTCTGGGGAACGCCATTTATTACTTCTGTATTTCTCGATGACTTTCCGAGAATTTTTACGAACTGTGTTCTTTCTGACAGGAAATCACGAAACCAGTCACACAACTGAGACGCACTCCACAGGTACGCAATTTTATTTGAAGTCGCTTGTGTGGAACTGGTCAAAAACCTTGTGGAAATCTACAAATATGGAATTAGTTTGACGTCCCCTGGCGATAACATTCATTACTTCGTGAGAATAAAGAGCTAGTTGTAAGGAGCTACTTGTGTTTTACAGAACGATATTTTCTGAGTCTGTGTTGGCTATTTGTCAATAAATCGTTTTCTTCAAGGTGATTCATAATGTTCGAGCACACTGTATGTTCCAAAATCCTACTGCAAATCGGTGATGTGGGTGTGCAATTCAGCAGATTCCTCCTTTTTCCTTTAGTGGATATTGGTGTGACTTCCGCAACATTCCAGTCTCTGGGTACAGAGCTTCCTACGTGTGAGCAGTTGTATACGATTTTATCTAAGTAAGATGCACAGTGTGGGCAGGCAGCCTTGCATTTCTTAAGTATTTCAAGCTGCTTCTCTGCAGCAAGGGCATCTACTTCCAAGTTACCCATGTTGGCAGTAGTTCTTGATTCGAATTCTGGAATATTTACTTCCTCTTCTTTTGTGAAGGAATTAGGAAAATCATGTTTAGTAGTTTACCTTTAGTGGCACTGTCATCAAAAATTTCATTATTGTTCAAAAATGGCTCTGAGCACTATGGGACTCAACTGCTGAGGTTATTAGACCCCCTAGAACTTAGAACTAGTTAAACCTAACTAACCTAAGGACATCACAAACATCCATGCCCGAGGCAGGATTCGAACCTGCGACCGTAGCGGTCTTGCGGTTCCAGACTGCAGCGCCTTTAACCGCACGGCCACTTCGGCCGTCTTTCATTATTGTTATCGCGCAGTGAAGGCATAGATTGCGTCTTGTCACTGGTCCACTTTACATATGGCCAAAATCGGGGTTTTCTGCTAGAAACAGAGTTTCATTGAGGAAACTATTAAAAGCATCTCGCACTGAAGTTCGCGGTAAATTTCGAGCTTGCGTAAAACTTCACCAGTATTGAGTATTTTGCTTTCTTTTGAATTTTTCAAGCTTTTTTGTAGCTTCTGCAAGTGGGATGTTTTGTGTACCATGAAGGATCAGTATCATACATTATTAAGTTGTTTTGTATGTATCTCTCAATTGACGTGGATACTACTTGTTTGAATTTAAACAACATCTGGTCTACTCTTACATAGTTAGACTGGAAGGAGTGGAGACTGTTTCTTTAGAAGGTATCAGGGGATTTGTTATCTGCTTTCTTAAATAGAATTTGCGTTTATTTTTGGTGGATTTGGATGATACAGTACTCAGTGTGGCTAAAACAGCCTTGTGGTCACTAATCACGGCGTCTGTCATGATGCTACTAATTTGGTCAGGATTATTTGTTGCTAAGGATACACTAAGTTGTGCTGCTTCCAAGTGCAGTGGATTCTCTCAGTTTTTCTTTGCAACCAGAAGTGGACATATCTATATATGCAACTGCAGGACGTTTTGTAGGCACGTTTTAGCGCAGACCAGAATTATTCTGCTAGTGTTTTAAGGGTGTAATCAATAGACGGCAGCATGGAGAACAAAATGATGGCCACAACACATTTTCGCGAAGAAGTGGATTTCCTGCAGTTTTCTCCTGGACCCATCAAGTACAAATAATAAAAGATTCAATCCTCGGCGCCCAGACTTGTAGGTGAATCCCCACTGTCTCTCTGTTCCAGTACGATACGGCTCTTACTTGCTCGGACGATGTCATGCTATATGACCATCTAGCATTTCGTTGGATAAATCTGCCTTGTGACGCTACCTACCTGCTAGCCTCCCGTCACAAAATCTTCCTATTCTGTGTATTAAAACATAGCAACAAGTATATATTAAACGAGGACAGGGATAGGGCATTAACGCCGCACAGGGATCCCGATTGTGATATTCTGTTCTGTAGTGACTTTTGCCGCTGTCCTTCTCTTATTTTTTGTCACAATCCCCTTCAATGATAGTCTGTCGCGATCACACAACACATATTTTCTTCCGTGTAGTGACTATCAGATCAATTGTGTGATTGGTTTAAAGAGTTCCTAGATAACAGAACGCAGCATGTCATTCTCAATGGAGAGAAGTCTTCCGAAGTAAGAGTGATTTCAGGTGTGCCGCAGGGTAGTGTCATAGGCCCGTTGCTATTGACAATATACATAAATGACCTTGTGGATGACATCGGAAGATCACTGAGGCTTTTTGCAGATGATTCTGTGGTGTATCGAGAGGTTGTAACAATGGAAAATTGTACTGAAATGCAGCGAATTGACGCATGGTGTAGGGAATGGCAATTCAATCTCAATGTAGACAAGTGTAATGTGCTGCGAATACATAGGAAGATAGATCCCTTATCATTTAGCTACAAAATAGCAGGTCAGTAACTGGAAGCAGTTAATTCCATAAATTATCTGGGAGTACGCATTAGGAGTGATTTAAAATGGACAATCCGAAAACAAAGGAAGTAGGTTACAGTACGCTTGTTCGCCCACTGCTTGAATACTGCTCAGCAGTGTGGGATCCGTACCAGGTAGGGTTGATAGAAGAGATAGAGAAGATCCAACGGAGAGCAGCGCGCTTCGTTACAGGATCATTTAGTAATCGCGAAAGCGTTACGGAGATGATAGATAAACTCCAGTGGAAGACTCTGCAGGAGAGATGCTCAGTAGCTCGGTACGGGCTTTTGTTGAAGTTTCGAGAACATACCTTCACCGAAGAGTCATGCAGTATGTTTCTCCCTCCTACGTATATCTCGCGAAGAGACCATGAGGATAAAATCAGAGAGATTAGAGCCCACACAGAAGCATACCGACAATCCTTCTTTCCACGAACAATACGAGACTGGAATAGAAGGGAGAACCGATAGAGGTTCTCAGGGTACCCTCCACCACACACCGTCAGGTGGCTTGCGGAGTATGGATGTAGATGTAGACTTAGCAGATAATGTTTTTCCGCGTTCCATGAGTGCTTTATAAATCTTTTACCGTAAGGGCCACTTGCAAGCTGTTAGAGCATTTGTATTTATGATCAAGCATTCATTTGTTGAGGTATTTCCCTAATTTTGTCCAACCACTGTAAAGTCCTGACAAGTCATCCGGAACAATCTCACATATATACTTTTCCCTGTCACCAGTTTTGATAGCGATTTTCTCTGATTCTATAGATTGAAATTCTAAATCTTCCCTAAGTACTGCAGCGTTGCCGAAACAACATTGGCAACAAGTAGGCCCAGTCCGATCTCTCCCCATGCAATTTCCATATTTTTGGAGCTCTGAAGAAAGAAATTCGTGGCCACTGGTTTGCTTCGGAAGAGGAGGTGCACGCCTGGGTACAATCATGGTTCCACAGACAACCTCAATGACCGTCTTGTTTCTCACGGGGATCAATGTTACGGCCATTGTTGCACAGTAGGATAAATGATACAGCGATAATTTTTTTAAGTTTACTTATGTTCTTTCCACCTGTCACGTTTTCATTTGACTGCTCTGTATACATACCAATTTGTATTGAGGATTTCGTGGCTATTCAGCCCCAGTTTTAACGAACTGTCTATCCTAATACTAACCTGGCTTTATTACTTTCTATAAGCGATACTATTTCTGGTACCTTACCATGTATGCTCCTTCAGTTCACTAAAGTCACGTTTTCTATTACCTAACTGCGAGGAGGAAAGTTCTCTATGAATTATGTGACTGATATACATTCGACTTCAACAGGCAATTTATGACTCATCCGAAGGTGGTAAATAAAAAACACATGCACGCCACACATACTCCGCTACGGTATTAGCCGCATAGTGCGTATAGTGCACATCTGACCTATTGAGTATGGCCCTACAGTTCTCCACGCTACAGCTGAGATCGAGAAATTCACATCCGACCTCGTCGAGGAATCACTTGAGCCTCTGGTTTAGTCCCGCCACTATGCTCCAAACCAAGGGATTGTGATCGATTTAAGTAAAATGATACAAACAGTGACCTGAACGTGCACCCTGAATGCCAGTCTACACCATGTGACAAAAGTATTCGGACACCCCCAATACACACGTTTTTCATATTAGGTTCATTGTGCTGCAACCAACGGCCAGGTACTCCACATCAGCGACCTCCGTAGTCATTAGACATCGTGAGAGAGCAGAATGGGGCGCTCCGCGGAACTCACGGACTTCGAACGTGATCAGGTAATTGGGTGTCACTTGTGTCATACGTCTGTACGCAAGATTTCCACACTCCTAAACATCCCTAGGTTCACTGTTTAAGATGTGATAGTGAAGTGGAAACGTGAAGGGACACGTACAGCACAAAAGCGCACAGCCCGATCTCAACTGTTGACTGACAGAGACCGCCGTCAGTTGAAGAGGGTCACAATGTGTAATAGGCAGACATCTATCCAGACCATCACACAAGAATTCAAAACTGCAACAGTATCCACTGCATGTTCTATGAGAGTTACACGGGAGGTGAGAAAACTTAGATTTTATGGCCTAGCGGCTGCTCATAAGCCGCCCATCACGCCGCTAGACGCTAAACGACGCCTCGCTTGGTGTAAGGAGGGTATTCATTAGACGATTGAACAATGGAAAAATATTGTGTGGAGTGACGAATGACGGTACACAATGTGGCGATCCGATGGCAGTGTATGGGTATGGCGAATGCACGGTGAACGTCATCTGCCAGCGTGCGCAGTGCCACCAATAAAATTTGGAGTCGGTGGGGCTATGGTGTCTTCGTGTTTTTCATGGAGGCATCCCGTGTTGTTTTGCGAGCCACTATCACAGCTCAGGCCTACATTGATGATTTAAGCAACTTGAGGCTTCACACTCTTAAAGAGCAATTCAATGATGGTGACTGAACTTTTCAACGTCGCCGAACACCTGTACATAATGCACGGCGTGTGGTGGAGTGGTTACACGACAGTAACATCCTTGTAATGGCCTGCACAGAGTCCTGACCTGAATCCTAAAGAACACCGTTGGATGTTTTGGGACGCCGACTTCGTGCCAGACCTCACCGACCGACATCGATACTTCTCCTCAGTGCAGCATTCCGTGAAGAATGGGCTGTCATTTCCCAAGGAAGCTTCCAGTACCTAATTGAACGAATGCCTGCGAGAGTGGAAGCTGTCATCAAGGCTAAGGGTCTGCCAACACCATACTGAATTCCAGCATTACCCACGGAAGGCGCCACGAACTTGTATGTCATTTTCAGCCAGGTGACCGGATACTTTTGATCACATGGTGTAGGTGCCTCCACCAGTTCAGTCAGCCGCCGTAGGAACGGAGCATAGCATTAGACCGTGTCCTACGAGAGCGACAGAAGCGACGGACAGCGTGCGACTGCTTCAGGCAACAAAACATAACCGCAGGTATTGTTACGGAAGTGTCTACGTG
This sequence comes from Schistocerca cancellata, assembly GCF_023864275.1. Taxonomy (NCBI): domain Eukaryota; kingdom Metazoa; phylum Arthropoda; class Insecta; order Orthoptera; family Acrididae; genus Schistocerca; species Schistocerca cancellata. Next base: position 455,041,228 of record NC_064629.1, read on the forward strand.
GGCGACGTCTGTGGAGCTGCCTGTTCTTTGCTACAACTAGCGACGTTTGAGTTCAAACGTGCTTTAGTCTTGTCACTGCAGCAAGCGTGACAGCGAGAGCGATGGCAGCTATGGAATTCTTATCATCCAGTTTTAAGAAAACTATTCGGTGAAAGAATTTGACTCTTCGTCGTCTTATAGCTCGATATGTTTGCTGGACAAAGGTCTGAGTTTATTTTCGGCATTCGTCATAGTTATAGTGTCGCCCGAAATTGAGTACCAGGCTGAAAAAATTTTTAAGAATTTGCTGAGGTAAAATCACATTGCGTAGACTTTCCGTATAGTTCATTTCAAGCTATACATTATTGCGTGTGTAATGTAACCAATAAATCTATGTTATATTTAAAGTTGATACCGGAATGATATCTCTTTCCATTTTTGGGATATTGGTTGTTGTATCAGGTCGCTCGTGGTGCGTCCGAATCCTCTCCTGCGCTTCGCGAACCAAGAGGTCATGAAAATCGTCGTATCTCATAAGCGGTTTATGATGTCAAACCATGTTTTTTGGAGATAACAGCACGCAGAAAGGACTAGTTTATCGTATGATTTAGTCTCGATACGTTTTTCTGTGTGAGCAGAACGAAAACAAGACTCCCTATAAATTACACCATGAGGGTTTGTCCGAATATTCAAAGCCAAAGAAAGAGAGAGAAACGGGAAAACGGGATATCAAAGCGATCAGCGTGAGATCTAGTTTTGCATGAAAATGTTTAACTGCTCGAAAGTGATCAGTGTAATTAAGGAAAATATAATTAATGAGTTGAGCAGAAATTGAAATATTTCAGTAAAAGCCGTTGCCAAGCTTTGTAAATGAAGCGTCAGATAGTCCATATGTTCGAAGCCTAGCTATTTTGCACATTAAAGGATACATTGGTGCGGTATTGAAATGTCAAAAAGGCTTACTTCGAGTCAAGTACCAAAGTTAGGATTTACGAGAACGGAAGACGTTAGGAAGGCAAACGAGGAGTCAGTAAGATCATGATTTCTGAATAAAACCTGAAATTAAAAAACGAAAGAAATCGGTCGAATATTTTCAGAGATCATTTGTGTAAAAGAAATAAATAGACCAGAGAAACTTTCAACTTCCCTTTGAACGATGCTCGAAATCATGAATAGAAAATGAGGTGCATCAAACGTTACCCTAACACTTTTTTATTTCATACTTGCTGCTAAATCATTTCACAAAACGCTTAACTTTATTTTCAACTATTTGGTATCATTTACTTTTACAAATTATTAAAATTAACTGAAACACTTAGCCTTAACACTGCCTGCTGATGAATTACGTTCGCAACATCAAATAATTGTACAATTTCATGGTTGTTCATTGTAATTTATTATGAATTTAATAATGTGTGTTATGTACTGGGACAGGTGATTGTATACACTTAAACATCAAGTACTTTGAAATGACCTTAAAAATACATTTAGGGATGCAGTGTAAACAGTGTACATAAAAAGATCAAGTACTTTGGCATGAACTTAATAACATACTTAGCGATGCAGTGGAAACTGTATACATGAAATTTGGTATACAGAATTGTATCTCGGTCTGTTAAAGTAGATGAAGTAGCTGGAATCGAAAGCACACCCATTCTGAAAGCGTTTATATCAACCTGGAATGATACCGTTACGCCACACCTCACTCTGCGTTCTATGATTTCATTCTTGGTATTTATGCTACTCAGTCATTCTTCCGCATTTATCGACTGTTAAAAGTTCTTAATCATGTAACAAAACTTCGTCTTTAATTTATTGATGAGACAGTCGAATGCTCCTCAATTCATTCACGTGTATTCGAAGAACTGTCTGGTGATCTTAGTAGTTGATGATATAAATTATGATATTCTCCATGAAGATTCCTCTGTGTAAATTTCTTCCACAGCTTTCCTTTTCGCTTCATTTTAATAATCAAATGTAATTTTGTAGCTTTATTCTCCAGCTACAGTACTCTACAGTTTAGGGGCGCCGTTTTATGGAAACAGCTGGTCGGCTCTAAGCAGCCATCTTGAAGCACGACATTGTCGCTCGCACGCAGGACATGCGACCTTTCCGCCCGATGCTGCTGCTCGTTGCTGGAGTGTCGCGCATCCAGACGTCGCTCGCTGTCGGCCGCTCCTGACGCTTACTTAGGACACGGCCTTAGAATCTAAACAGCAAGTGTCGTTTGTGCCAAAATGATTCGCTGCCTGTTGCCAATCGCACACAGTGCATTCAGTAGCCGCCAGCATGGCCTGTTCCGCAGTTCCAGCAGTTACTGTCCTGCATCCCCACCCCTCCATTATCACACACTGTCTGACAGAAAAACATAAAGCACGGAGAAAAGGTGAAGGTAACGAACTGAAACTTCACAGGTCTAGAGGATTTGTGATGCTATTACAGAAACTAAAATATCGAGTAAATTTACAAAGAACTTAGCAGTGTGAGCTCATTTATCATTGTGACATAGTACCACCTTCGACCTAGATGCATGCGCTGCTTGAGTTGAGAATGGTGTCATAAAGCTGTTGTATCCTCTGCTGAGGCAAGCTGGTCCCACATCTGTTCAAATTCATTCTTGACATCCTGCATAGCGCGAATGGGATGGGGTTCAAATCTGAATTCGTCCAACACGTGTTCTATTAGGGACAGATCTAGTGATGTTGTTGGCCACAGGAGTACCTCTACACCTCTACATCACACAGAAAGTGCATAAAAGTTCATAGAGACACGTGTCATATATATATATATATATATATATATATATATATATATATATATACACTCCTGGAAATGGAAAAAAGAACACATTGACACCGGTGTGTCAGACCCACCATACTTGATCCGGACACTGAGAGAGGGCTGTACAAGCAATGATCACACGCACGGCACAGCGGACACACCAGGAACCGCGGTGTTGGCCGTCGAATGGCGCTAACTGCGCAGCATTTGTGCACCGCCGCCGTCAGTGTCAGCCAGTTTGCCGTGGCATACGGAGCTCCATCGCAGTCTTTAACACTGGTAGCATGCCGCAACAGCATGGACGTGAACCGTATGTGCAGTTGACAGACTTTGAGCGAGGGCGTATAGTGGGCATGCGGGAGGCCGGGTGGACGTACCGCCGAATTGCTCAACACGTGGGGCGTGAGGTCTCCACAGTACATCGATGTTGTCGCCAGTGGTCGGCGGAAGGTGCACGTGCCCGTCGACCTGGGACCGGACCGCAGCGACGCACGGATGCACGCCAAGACCGTAGGATCCTACGCAGTGCCGTAGGGGACCGCACCGCCACTTCCCAGCAAATTAGGGACACTGTTGCTCCTGGGGTATCGGCGAGGACCATTCGCAACCGTCTCCACGAAGCTGGGCTACGGTCCCGCACACCGTTAGGCCGTCTTCCGCTCACGCCCCAACATCGTGCAGCCCGCCTCCAATGGTGTCGCGACAGGCGTGAATGGAGGGACGAATGGAGACGTGTCGTCTTCAGCGATGAGAGTCGCTTCTGCCTCGGTGCCAATGATGGTCGTATGCGTGTTTGGCGCCGTGCAGGTGAGCGCCACAACCAGGACTGCAAACGACCGAGGCACACAGGGCTAACACCCGGCATCACGGTGTGGGGAGCGATCTCCTACACTGGCCGTACACCACTGGCGATCGTCGAGGGGACACTGAATAGTGCACGGTACATCCAAACCGTCATCGAACCCATCGTTCTACCATTCCTAGACCGGCAAGGGAACTTGCTGTTCCAACAGGACAATGCACGTCCGCATGTATCCCGTGCCACCCAACGTGCTCTAGAAGGTGTAAGTCAACTACCCTGGCCAGCAAGATCTCCGGATCTGTCCCCCATTGAGCATGTTTGGGACTGGATGAAGCGTCGTCTCACGCGGTCTGCACGTCCAGCACGAACGCTGGTCCAACTGAGGTGCCAGGTGGAAATGGCATGGCAAGCCGTTCCACAGGACTACATCCAGCATCTCTACGATCGTCTCCATGGGAGAATAGCAGCCTGCATTGCTGCGAAAGGTGGATATACACTGTACTAGTGCTGACATTGTGCATGCTCTGTTGCCTGTATCTATGTGCCTGTGGTTCTGTCAGTGTGATCATGTGATGTATCTGACCCCAGGAATGTGTCAATAAAGTTTCCCCTTCCTGGGACAATGAATTCACGGTGTTCTTATTTCAATTTCCAGGAGTGTATATATCAATACTGTGGCAAAAGAGGTAACAGGTGAGGATGCAAGACGTCGGTGAAAAACATGTGTGCTGTCAGATTTCTTCAAACAATTACCACCCTTGACCTGAAGTTATACCCGATTGCTCCTCTCATTATGCCTCCAATAGTAACACAGCTGTTCCAGCGGAAAACATTGCATGAAAGGGACCTATCCCAAGATCGCCACCATAAAATTTTTTGGCACCCTAAACGTGGATAACGGATAACCATACACAACAAAAACATTTTACAAACAAGGATAATCTAACAGCAAAGATCAAATGACTAACACAGTGAAAAAGTCTCGTCTAAAACAACATTAACGACAGAGATATGGCTGCATAGCTGCCACAATCGTATAACCACGCCACCTACAAGACATAACAATCAAATAATCAGAAAGTGATTAAATCAATTGATATTTTATGGACGTCAAAAAGAGGTATACGTAATTTATAAAAAGTTACATATAATAATTGAAGAAAAGGTTAACGACATCATGTACTATTCGGAGGCAGCTAGAAAATGGCACTGTAACCCAAATAGGCCTATCGAAAACCAAACAATAAAGCTCTAAATACTTTAATCACAGCTGCCATCTGGATATCTCTACTTATAATGTCTCTGCGACACATATATTGCCCTGTGCGACCTAAAGCACACAAAAAGCTCCCGTGTGTGATATGATATAAATCAAAGTTCACACATGGGTCGTTACTTATCCTCAAATTGCAGGCGCGGATGTGAAGGGGTTACGATGTGCTTGGTACACAATACAAGATCCTCCCTTATGATCGTCAGACGTGCTCGACCGGAATCTTGACGATTGGTATACCTGCCCTCATATTCCCATGCAGTCCAGCATTCGGTTATTGTCACATTTGATGTCCTACAAATCTGGATAGTGCACGATTCGACAAGCGAACCAAATAGAGACTCAAACTATGTCAGGTGTTGAATAAGCTGTTTCACAAGAGTACACGGTATTTCCGTGTCCTACACTCCACCGTCAGGCGCGTAATGGGGCCCCTTAGGGATGTGGCTGCGAGGGAGGGGAAGAAACCCAATGTGCACTCCGTCTGCATATCGGGGGAAGTCATTCCAGATGTGGAAAGGATCCTTCCGGATGCCATGAAGGGTACAAGGTGCAGCCATCTGCAGGTGGTGGCTCATGTCGGCACCAATGATGTGTGTCGCTATGGATCGGAGGAAATCCTCTCTGGCTTCTGATTTGGTGAAGACTGCCAGTCTCGCTAGCGGGATGACAGCAGAGTTCACCATCTGCAGCATCGTCGACAGGACTGACTGCGGACCTTCGGTACAAGGCTGAGACGGTTCTGCGACCGTGTGGACTGCAGATTCTTAGACTTGCGCCATAGGGTGGTGGGGTTTCGGATTCCGCTGGATAGGTCAGGAGTCCACCACACACAGCAGGCGGCTACACGGGTAGCAGGGGTTGTGTGGCGTGGACTAGGCGGTTTTTTTAGGTTAGTTGTCCTCTGGCAAGTACAGAAAGGGTAACAGCCTCAAGGGGTGCGGGGCAAAGACAGGACATGCGGGGACCAAGCAGCAATCGGTATTGTAATTGTAAACTGTCGACGCCGCGTTTGTAAAGAACCGGAACTTCAAGCGCTGATAGAAAGCAACGAAGCTGAAATCGTTATTTGTACGGAAAGCTGGCTGAATCCAGAGATAAATTCTGCCGAAATTTTTACAAAGGCACAGACGGTGTTTAGAAAGGATAGATTGCATGCAACCGGTGCTGCGTGTTTGTCGCTGTTAGTACTAGTTTATCCTGTAGTGAAGTAGAAGTGGTTAGTTCCTGAGAATTATTATGGGTGTAGGTTATACTCAACAACCGAGCTAGGTTAATAATTGGCTCCTTTTACCGACCTCCCGACTCAGCAGAACAACTGAGAGAACTGAGAAAAAATCTGGATCACATTTCATATAAATTTCCTCATCATATTATAGTATTAGATGGAGATTTCAATTTACCAGATATAGACTGGGACACTCAGAAGTTTAGGACAGGTGGTAGGGACAGAGCATCGAGTGACATTATACTGAGTGCACTATCCGAAAATTACCTCGAGCAGTTAAACAGAGAACCGACTCGTGGAGATAACATCTTGGACCTACTGATAACAAACACCCGAACTTTTCGTAAGCGCAGAACAGGGAATCAGTGATCATAAGACCGTTGCAGCATTCCTGAATGTCGAAGTAAATAAGAATATAAAAAAAGGGAGGAAGGTTGATCTGTTTAGCAAGAGTGATAGGAGGTAGATTTCAGACTACCTAACAGATCAAAACGAAAGTTTCTGTTCCGACACTGACAGTGTTGAGTGTTTATGGAAAAAGTTCAAAGCAATCGTAAAATGCATTTTAGATAGGTACGTGCCGAGGAAAACCGTGAGGGATGGGAAAAACCCACCGTGGTTCAACAACAAAGTTAGGAAACTACTGCGAAAGCAAAGAGAGCTTCACTGCAAATTTAAACGCAGCCAAAACCTCTCTGAGAAACAGAAGCTCAACGATGTCAAAGTTAGCGTAAGGGGGACTATGCGTGAAGCGTTCAGTGATTTCGAAAGTAAAATTCTATGTACCGACTTGACAGAAAATCCTAGGAAGTTCTGGCCGTACGTTGAATCAGTAAGTGGGTCGAAACAGCATATCCAGACTCTCTGGGATGATAATGGCATTGAAACAGAGGATGGCACACGTACAGCTGAAATACTAAACACCTTTTTCCAAAGGTGTTTCACAGAGGAAGACCGCACTGCAGTTCCTTCTCTAAATCCTCGCACAAACGAAAAAATGGCTGACATCGAAATAAATGTTTAAGGAATAGAAAAGCAACTGAAATCACTCAACAAAGGAAAGTCCACTGGACCTGACGGGATACCAGTTCGATTCTACACAGAGTACGCGAAAGAACTTGCCCACCTTCTAACAGACGTGCAACGTAAGTCTCTAGACGAACGGAAGGTTCCAAATGATTGGAAAAGAGCACAGGTAGTTCCAGTTTTCAATAAGGGTCGTCGAGCAGATGCGCAAAACTATAGGTCTATATCTCTGACATCGATGTGTTGTAGAATTTTAGAACATGTTTTTTGCTCGCGTATCATGTCATTTCTGGAAACCCAGAATCTACTCTGTAGGAATCAACATGGATTCCGGAAATAGCGATCGTGTGAGACCCAACTCGTTTTATTTGTTCATGAGACCCAGGAAATATTAGATACAGGCTCCCAGGTAGACGTCATTATCCTTGGCTTCCTGAAGGCGTTCGATACATTTCCGCACTGTCGCCTGACGAAAAAAGTAAGAGCCTATGGAATATCAGACCAGCTGTGTGGCTGGATTGAAGAGTTTTTAACAAACAGAACACTGTATGTTGTTGTCAATGGAGAGACGTCTACAGATGTTAAAGTAACCTCTGACGTGCCACAGGGGAGTGTTATGGGACCATTGCTTTTCACTATATATATATATATATATATATATATATATATATATATATATATATATATATATATATATATATATATAGGGTGAGTCACCTAACGTTACCGCTGGATATATTTCGTAAACCACATCAAATACTTACGAATCGATTCCACAGACCAAACGTGCGGAGAGGGGCTAGTGTAATTGGTTAATACAAACCACAAAAAAATGCATGGAAGTATGTTTTTTAACACAAACCTACCTTTTTTTAAATGGAACCCCGTTAGTTTTGTTAGCACATCTGAACATATAAACAAAAACGTAATCAGTGCCGTTTGTTGCATTGTAAAATGTTAATTACATCCGGAGATATTGTAACCTAAAGTTGACGCTTGAGTACCACTCCTCCGCTGTTCGATCGTGTGTATCCGAGAGCACCAAATTACGTAGGGATCCAAAGGGAACGGTGATGAACCTTAGGTACAGAAGAGACTGGAACAGCACATTACGTCCACATGCTAACACTTTTTTATTGGTCTTTTTCACTGACGCACATGTACATTCCCATGAGGGGTGAGGTAAACGTACACACGTGGTTTCCGTTTTCAATTACGAAGTGGAATAGAGTGTGTCCCACTGGAAATGCGTCGACGTATGTGGTATCAGCATGATGGTGCACCTGCACATTCCGCAATTAACACTAGGCTGACCCTTGACAGGATGTTTGACGGGCGTTTCATAGGACGTCGAGGACGCATAAATTTGCCAGCCCGTTCTCCTGATCTTACACCTCTGGACTTCTTTCTGTGGGGTACGTTAAAGGAGAATGTGTACCGTGATGTGCCTAAAACCCCAGAGGATATGAAACAACGTATTGTGGCAGCCTGCGGCGACATTACACCAGATGTACTGCGGCGTGTACGACATTCATTACGCCAGAGATTGCAATTCTGTGCAGCAAATGATGGCCACCACATTGAACATCTATTGGCCTGACATGTCGGGACACACTCTATTCCACTCCGTAACTGAAAACGGAAACCACGTGTGTACGTGTACCTCAACCCTCATGGTAATGTACATGTGCGTCAGTGAAAAAGACCAATAAAAAAGTGTTAGCATGTGGGCCTAATGTGCTGTTCCAGTCTCTTCTGTACCTAAGGTCCATCACCGTTCCCTTTGGATCCCAACGTCATTCGGTGCTCTCCGATACACACGATCGAACAGCGGAGGAGTGGTACTCAAGCGTCAACTTTAGGTTACAATATCTCCGGATGTAATTAACATTTTACAATGCAACAAACGGCACTGATTACGTATATGTTTATATGTTCAGATGTGCTAACAAAACTAACGGGATTCCATTTTAAAAAAACGTAGGTTTGTGTTAAAAAAAATAATTCCGTGCATTTTTTTGTGGTTTGTATTATCCAATTACACTAGCCCCTCTCCTTACGTTCGGTCTGTGGAATCGATTCGTCAGTATTTGATGTGGTTTACGAAATATATCCAGCGGTAATGTTAGGTGACTCCCCCTGTATATATACATTCCTGGAAATGGAAAAAAGAACACATTGACACCGGTGTGTCAGACCCACCATACTTGCTCCGGACACTGAGAGAGGGCTGTACAAGCAATGATCACACGCACGGCACAGCGGACACACCAGGAACCGCGGTGTTGGCCGTCGAATGGCGCTAGCTGCGCAGCATTTGTGCACCGCCGCCGTCAGTGTCAGCCAGTTTGCCGTGGCATACGGAGCTCCATCGCAGTCTTTAACACTGGTAGCATGCCGCGACAGCGTGGACGTGAACCGTATGTGCAGTTGACGGACTTTGAGCGAGGGCGTATAGTGGGCATGCGGGAGGCCGGGTGGACGTACCGCCGAATTGCTCAACACGTGGGGCGTGAGGTCTCCACAGTACATCGATGTTGTCGCCAGTGGTCGGCGGAAGGTGCACGTGCCCGTCGACCTGGGACCGGACCGCAGCGACGCACGGATGCACGCCAAGACCGTAGGATCTTACGCAGTGCCGTAGGGGACCGCACCGCCACTTCCCAGCAAATTAGGGACACTGTTGCTCCTGGGATATCGGCGAGGACCATTCGCAACCGTCTCCATGAAGCTGGGCTACGGTCCCGCACACCGTTAGGCCGTCTTCCGCTCACGCCCCAACATCGTGCAGCCCGCCTCTAGTGGTGTCGCGACAGGCGTGAATGGAGGGACGAATGGAGACGTGTCGTCTTCAGCGATGAGAGTCGCTTCTGCCTTGGTGCCAATGATGGTCGTATGCGTGTTTGGCGCCGTGCAGGTGAGCGCCACAATCATGACTGCATACGACCGAGGCACACAGGGCCAACACCCGGCATCATGGTGTGGAGAGCGATCTCCTACACTGGCCGTACACCACCGGTGATCGTCGAGGGGACACTGAATAGTGCACGGTACATCCAAACCGTCATCGAACCCATCGTTCTACCATTCCTAGACCGGCAAGGGAACTTGCTGTTCCAACAGGACAATGCACGTCCGCATGTATCCCGTGCCACCCAACGTGCTCTAGAAGGTGTAAGTCAACTACCCTGGCCAGCAAGATCTCCGGATCTGTCCCCCATTGAGCATGTTTGGGACTGAATGAAGCGTTGTCTCACGCGGTCTGCACGTCCAGCACGAACGCTGGTCCAGCTGAGGCGCCAGGTGGAAATGGCATGGCAAGCCGTTCCACAGGACTACATCCAGCATCTCTACGATCGTCTCCATGGGAGAATAGCAGCCTGCATTGCTGCGAAAGGTGGATATACACTGTACTAGTGCCGACATTGTGCATGCTCTGTTGCCTGTGTCTATGTGCCTGTGGTTCTGTCAGTGTGATCATGTGATGTATCTGACCCCAGGAATGTGTCAATAAAGTTTCCCCTTCCTGGGACAATGAATTCACGGTGTTCTTATTTCAATTTCCAGGAGTGTATATATATATATATATATATATATATATATATATATATATATATATATATATATGACCTAGTAGATAGTGTCGGAAGTTCCATGCGGCTTTTCGCGAATCAAGCTGTAGTATACAGAGAAATTGCAGCGAAATGCAGGAAGATCTGCAGCGGATAGGCACTTGGTGCAGGGAGTGGCAACTGACCCTTAACATAGACAAATGTAATGTATTGCGAATACATAGAAAGAAGGGTCCTTTATTGTATGATTATGTGATAGCAGAAAAAACACTGGTAGAAGATCCTTCTGTAAAACATCTGGGAGTATGCGTAAGGAACGATTTGAAGTGGAATGATCATATAAAGTTAATTTTTGGTAAGGCGAGTGCCAGGTTGAGATTCATTGAGAGAGTCCTTAGAAAATGTAGTCCATCAACAAAGGAGGTGGTTTACTAAACACTCGTTCGACCTATGCTTGAGTATTGCTCATCAGTGTGGGATCCGTACCAGATCGGGTTGACGGAGGAGATAGAGAAGATCTAAAGAAGAGCGGCGCGTTTCGTCACAGGGTTATTTGGTAAGCTTGATAACGTTATGGAGATGTTTAACAAACTCAAGTGTCACACTCTGCAAGAGAGGCGCTCTGCATCGCGGTGTAGCTTGCTGTCCAGGTTTCTAGAGGGTGCGTTTCTGGATGAGGTATCGAATATATTGCTTCCCCTTACTTGTACCTCCCGAGGAGATAACGCATGTAAAATTAGAGAGATTCGAGCGCGCACGGAGCTTTCCGGCAGTCGTTCTTCCCGCAAACTATACGCGACGTGAACAGGAAAGGCAGGTAATGACAGTGGCACGTAAAGTGCCCTCCGCCACATACGGTTGGGTGGCCTGCGGAGTATAAATGTTGATGTAGATGTAGATGTAGATCACTTAACATCTGTCACTGTTCACGCATCTAATTTGCCCTACCTGGCCTGGTAACAACAAACATGAATAACACTAATGCACTCCCCTGCGGCCGCCCTACCAGTCACACAGAATTGCAACTCTAATCAATTTCCGCTTATAAGTTAAGGTTCGCCACAGTCAACACATGCAAGTCCGGTGTCCTAATAATTATGATAGTCGTGGACACTGTAATCATATTTGTCCAGTTTTTGGCTAGAAGATATAAGATTGATTCTTAGAGCAGTACTAACACAGACTGAATTTCCGGGCAACCGACGAGTATTCACGTCCAATTGTGCTTCTTTTTTGATATTTTGTAATAGTTTTCGTGTGAGCTAACAAGAGATTCACCCACTGGTATTTGGTTGCAATAGTTATCTCTTAATACAAAGATTCCTAATTTTGTGAAACGTGCAAATCGCACTGTTACAGTGCGGTCTAATATAGTGCACACAGGTTCATATAACGGGAACAAGGTAACTGGTTCACATACATTATAAGAGTAAGATTTATTACATTATAAGTTGGTGTTTAATTTTATTGGATAATCCGAGAGAATTAACAGAATTTTAAATGTCCCGTTCGAATACCCAAAAACTGCATCTGAAACGCCAGTTCGTCCTCCACCAGAGTTATACAGGTGGATAATGAGAAATGAACCACAAATAAGTATTTCAACATTGAAGATATTACGAGTAATGTGAAAATATACCTGAGAAGATACGTTCCTTCGACATTTTTTAGGTGTTGGTTATGTAGCATCGACAATCGCGTACATTCGCTATAGAAGGCTTCACAGAACATCTTAAAGCATAGTTAAAAAATTCTAGCCAGGAGTTGGCGAATGTCACAACAGCAGTGCAACAAAACTGATGGGAACTAGAATAACGAAAACAAACAATAGTCTTTTGTATTTGTGAGTCCACAGTCATTGTCAGTTTCATGTGAGAAGTTATTTTCCTTCATAGCCCACACAGAAAAATAATTTCCGTCAGGAATACAAACAAACAAGGAGGAAACGTGTAAATGGAAGACAACAACAAAACACTAACCAAATCACCACTGACCGACAGCTACTTTTACATGCATACTCTGCACTCGAATGTGAAGTGAATGGTAGACATGGCTTAGCATGGTACCATCCGATAGCGTTTGTTCCTGTTCCAGTGACTTAATTAATTGGCTGCGTGTTCCACTGATCAGTCGCGCAGTACAGAAGCAATTATAAGTGAAACGTGTCAAGTGCACAAGAAATGTACATATGATACAAGTATATGTTATATACGGAAGCGGTAACATCAGTCAAGTATCTGGGTGTGACTATTCAAAATGATCTCAAATGGAATGATCAGATTATATAAGTAACGGGTAAAGCGAACTCTAGATTGCGGTTTATTGGTAGAATCCTGAAGCGATGCAGTCCTTCAATAAAGGAAATAGCTTACAATACGTTAGTTCGTCGAGTCTTGGAGTATTGTTCGTCTGTATGGGACCCTTACCAGTTGGGTCTGATTCAAGAGATTGAGAAGGTCCAAAGAAGAGCGGCAAGAGTGGTGACTGGTACATTTAGCCAACGCGAGAGCGTTACAAATCTCATAGAAAGTTTGAAGTGGGACACACTTGCAGATAGACGACGCGCTAAACAGAAGGGGTTTCTCACTAAATTCCGAAATCCAATCTTCACCGAGGATGTAGAGCATATACTATTACCACCAACTTTCAAATCGCGCAATGATCATCATTCAAAGATAAGGGAAATAAGAGCTCGTACTGAGGCGTTCAGACAGTCGTTTTTCCCTAGCGCGATCCGCGAGTGGAACAGAGGGGGTGGAAATATCACTTTGGCGAGAATTGTGCCCTCCGCCACACACCGCTTGGTGGCTAGCGGAGTATATATATATATATATATATATATATATATATATATATATATATATTACAGTACAGCGTTAAAGATTAATATTTCTATTATTTACCCCATTCCCTTTAATGGCGCATCATGTATGTACTATATTAAAAGATTTGTTTATTCCTATTCAAGACTTCATCTATGGTATGGAAGGGGTTGTCAAGGAGATATGATTTCAATTTATTTTTGAAACTATTACTGCTGTCTATCAGACATTTTATTTCATCCCGTAATTTGTGAAAAATTTTGATAGCATCATATTTTCCCCCTTTCTGTGAAAAAGATAGGTTGAGTAAAGAATAGTGTAAGTCTTTCTTTTTGCTGGTACTATAATCATGAATGTGACTGCTGTTTTTAAACTGGTCCATATTGTTGAGATCAAATTTCATTATTGAGTAAATGTACTGTGAGGCTGTTGAAAGAATTCGCAACATCTTAGAAAGATGTCTAGAAGACGTGCGACTATGAAACTCACACATTATCTAACCACTTTCTTCGGAGCAGTGATTACTTTTAGTCTAAGAGTTGAGGTACCCCATAATATTATTCCGTATCCCATCAGAGAGTGGAAGTACGCAAAGTGTGTTAACTTACTAATTTCTATATCCTCAAAATTGGCAATTATTCTGATTGCAAAAGTTGCTGAACCTAGTCGCCTTAGAAGATCGAAAATATGAGTTTTCCATTTAAGATTCTCATCTATATGTACACCCAAAAACTTAGTATGCTCTACCCTGTCTACTGACTACTGCTGATGTGTTATATTTATTGAAGGAACTGTACTTATTCCAGCAGAAAATTGGACATAATGTGTTTTTTAAAAGTTTAAAACAAGCCCATTTGCAGGAAACCAATTAATGTCTTTTCTAAAGACCTTATTTGTATCATTTTGAATTGTAGTTTCTTTTACTGGATTAATAATGATGCTTGTATTATCAGCAAACAATGTCAGTTCAGCTCCTTGTTTCACTTAAGACTGGAGGTCGTTCACATATATCAAGAATAGAAGGGGTCCCATGATTGAATCCTGTGGAACACCTAATGTAATTTCAACCTAGTTAGATGAAGTAACAAACTTATTTAAATCACTTATTCGATATACAGGAACTTTTTGTTTCCTGTTCTGTAAGTATGACTTAAACCAATCATATGCTATTCCATTTATACCATAGAATTGTAATTTCTGTTACATGACGTCATGGTTCATACAATCAAATGCCTTGGACAAGTCACAGAAAATTCCTGTTGGTGACGTTTTACTATTTAAAGACTCTGTTATGTGGACAGTGAAATTGTATATTGCTGTCTCAGTGGAACAGCATTTCTGAAATCCAAACTGTGAATTACTAAGTACATCATTACTGTTAAGATAGCTAATCACTCTTGAGTACATTATTTTCTCGAAGATTTTTAAAAATGCTCTAAGCTAGGATAATGGCCGATAATTATTGACATCTGTGGTGTCTCCCTTTTTGTAGAGAGGCCTGACAATGGCGTATTTTAGCCTGTCTGGGAAAATACTTTGAATTTGTGATGCATCGCATCTACATCTACATCTACATGGATACTCTGCAAATCACATTTAAGTGCCTGGCAGAGGGTTCATGAACCAAATTCACAATTCTCTATTATTCCAATCTCGTATAGCGCGGGGAAAGAATGAACACTTATATCTTTCCTTACGAGCTCTGATTTCCCTTGTTTGATCGTGGTGATCGTTCCGTCCTATGTAGGTCGGTGCCAACAAAATATTTTCGCATTCTGAGGAGGAAGCTGGTGATTGGAATTTCTTGAGAAGATTCCGTCGCAACGAAAAACGCCTTTCTTTTAATGATTTCCAGCTCAAATCCCGTATCATTTCTTTGACACTCTCTCCCATATTTCGCGATTATACAAAACGTGCTGCCTTTCTTTGAACTTTTTCGATGTACTCCGTCAGTCCTATCTGGTAAGGATCCCACACCGCGCAGCAGTATTCTAACAGAGGAAGGACAAGAGTAGTGCAGGCAGTCTCCTTAGTAGGTCTGCTACACTTTCTAAGTGTCCTACCAATAAAACGCAGCCTTTGGTTAGCCTTCCCCACAACATTTTCTATGTGTTCTTTCCAATTTAAGTTGTTCGTAATTGTAGTATCTAGGCATTTAGTTGAATTTACGGCTTTTAGATTAGACTGACTTATCGTGTAACCGAAGTTTAACGAGTTCCTTTTAGTACTCATATGGATGACCTCACACTTTTCGTTATTTAGGGTCAACTGCCACTTTTCGCACCATTCCGATATTTTTTTCGAACACGTATTGCAGTCTGTTTTGATCATCTATTGACTTTATTAGTCAATAAACGACAGCGTGATCTGCAAACAACCGAAGACGGCTGCTGAGATGTCTCCCAAATCGATTATATAGATAAGGAACAGCAAAAGGCCTATAACACTACCTTGGGGAACGCCTGAAATCACTTCCGTTTTACTCAATGACTTTCCGTTAATTACTACGAACTGTGACCTCTCTGACTGGGAATCGCAAATCCAGTGACATAACTCAGACGATATTCCATAAGCACGCAATTTTACTACGAGCCGCTTGTGTGGTACAGTGTCAAAAGCCTTCCTGAAATTCAGGAATACGGAATCGATCTGAAATCCCTTGTCAATAGCACTCAGCACTTCATGTGAATAAAAAGCTAGTTGTGTTTCACAGGAACGATGTTTTCTAAGCCCATGTTGACTGTGTGTCAATAAACAGTTTCATTCGAGGTAATTCATAATCTTCGAACAGAATATGTGTTCCAAAATCCTGCTACATATCGACGTTAACGATATGGGCCTGTAATTTAGTAGATTACTCCTACTACCTTTCTTGAATATTGGTGTGACCTGTGCAACTTTCCAGTCTCTGCGTACGGATCTTTCGTCGAAAGAACTGTTGTATATGATTGCTAAGCATGGAGCTAATGCATCAGCATACTCCGGGAGGAACCTAATTGGTATACAGTCTGGACCAGAAGACTTGCTTTTATTACGTGATTTAAGTTGCTTCACTACTCCGAGGATATTTACTTCTACGTTACTCATGTTGGCAGCTGTTCTCGATTCGAATTCTGGAATACTTACTTCGTCTTCTTTTGTGAAGGCATTACGGAAGGCTGTGTTTAGTAACTCTATTTTGGCAGCACTGTCTGCGATAGTATCTCCATTGCTATCGCGCAGAGAAGGCATTGATTGTTTCTTGCCGCTAACATACTTCACATACGACCAGAATCTCTTTGGATTTTCTGCGAGGTTTCGAGACAAAGTTTCGTTATGGAAACTGTTATAAGCATCTCGCATTGAAGTCTGTGCCAAATTTAGAGCTTCTGTAAAAGACCGCCAATCTTAGGGATTTTACGTCTGTTTAAATTTGGCATCTTTGTTTCGTAGTTTCTGCAACAGTGTTCTAACCCGTTTTGTGACCGAGAAGGATCAGCTCCATCGTTTGTTAATTTGTGTGGCATAAATATCTCAATTGATGCCGATACTATTTTTTTTTAATTAAGGCACATATGGACTACACTTATATTATTAATTTGGAATGAGTGGAGATTGTCTCTCAAGAAGGCGTCAAGTGAATTTTTATCTGCTTTTTTCAATAGGTATATTTGTCGCTTATTTTTCGAGGATTTAGGAATTGCAATATTCAGTCTCGCTAGGAGAACCATGTCCACGTACCCGTGGTTCTAGGGGTGTTCATTGTGGTACGTAGTTGTGAATGGGAAGTTCGCTACTCGTCAGAGGCTACATTCCATACATCTGACGGACGACCCCTTGTGTCCGACATGCTCAGTCGCTGACTCGGACGCACACCGTCTGACGTGTGCCGCGACCAGCGAGTGCTGGCTACTGACGCAGCGCATGCTGGCGTTACTCTTGCGGCGATTGCCGGAGTCTATCTCCCCTGATGAAGTATTGCGCCCCGACGGCGTATACTTTCTATCAACCAGAACGAACGCCGTTAACTGGCTAAAAGGCATGGCCGTTTACTACATATTTTGCGATGCTCCCAAAGGCACACTCGACTTTTGGTCCCTATTGATGACGACACATGCAGCTTTCAGCCGCCACCCGAAGTACAGAACCCGTTTCGCAAATTATTTAGGTTCATTATTTGCGGATCCTCCTGCTCACTGGGGCGTTCCGGGTATGAGACGCTGAAAATGAAGAAGAATCCTGGAGCATATTGATCCTCTACGGACGGAATAGGGGGGAACCCCTCCCAACAGACGAGAAGACGACTCGGACGCACGGCTACGGCAGTTGTAGGATCTTTCTTTGTAATGAAACAAAAATAAATCTATAAAAAAAAGTTATAAAAATTTAAAAAAAAAGAATAAATAAATAAATAAATAAATAAATAAAACAACATCGATAAACCCACTACATCCTCTTCCTGATCCTTCGATCCTCGAACTCGAACACGTTGCTTGGGCGTGGCGGCGGGATGGCCAGGCTTCGGGTGTCGACCCCTGCCCTACCCGTCGTCCTGCTCCTGCAGCGGTTCATTAGGAAAAAAAAAAAAAAAAAAAAAAAAAAAAAAAAAAAAAAAGGGGTAGCGTCTTTGATTCGTAATGAAAACGTCTTCGGTCCCGAGTTCGATGCCCGCCACTGCCTAAATTTTGAAAAATAATCAGCATTGGCGGCCGAAGACTTCCGGCATAAGAAGTCAGCCTCATTCTGCCAACGGCCTTGTCAAAGAGGGCGGAGGAGCGGATAGAGGTTCAGGGCACTCTCTTGTCCTAGGGGTGGGAAAGTGCCCCTAAAGGCGGAAGAATCAGCAATGATCAACGACATGAGGATGCAGAAGGCAATGGAAACCACTGCATTAAAGACACGTAACGTGTATCCACAGGACATGTGGCCTGTATTTGAAGAAGTGTCATGATGATCTCTCCATTGGCAAAAGATTCCGGAATAGTCCCCCATTCGGATCTCCGGGAGGGGACTGCCAAGGGGGAGGTTACCATGAGAAAAAGATTGAATTATCAACGAAAGGATAACGTTCTACGAATCGGAGCCTGGAATGTCAGAAGCTTGAACGTGGTAGGGAAACTAGAAAATCTGAAAAGGGAAATGCAAAGGCTCAATCTAGATATAGTAGGGGTCAGTGAAGTGAAGTGGAAGGAAGACAAGGATTTCTGGTCAGATGAGTATCGGGTAATATCAACAGCAGAAGAAAATGGTATAACAGGTGTAGGATTCGTTATGAATAGGAAGGTAGGGCAGAGGGTGTGTTACTGTGAACAGTTCAGTGACCGGGTTGTTCTAATCAGAATCGACAGCAGACCAACACCGACAACGATATACGTGCCGACGTCGCAAGCTGAAGATGAACAGATAGAGAAAGTGTATGAGGATATTGAAAGGGTAATGCAGTATGTAAAGGGGTACGAAAATCTAATAGTCATGGGCGACTGGAATGCAGTTGTAGGGGCCGGAGTAGAAGAAAAGGTTACAGGAGAATATGGGCTTGGGACAAGGAATTAAAGAGGAGAAAGACTAATTGAGTTCTGTAACAAGTTTCATCTAGAAATAGCGAATACCCTGTTCAAGAATCACAAGAGGAGGAGGTATACTTGGAAAAGGCCGGGAGATACGGGAATATTTCAATTAGATTACATCATGGTCAGACAGAGATTTCGAAATCAGATACTGGATTGTAAGGCGTACCCAGGAGCAGATATAGACTCAGACCGCAATATAGTAGTGATGAAGAGTAGACTGAAGTTCAAGACATTAGTCAGGAAGAATCAATACGCAAAGAAGTGGGATACGGAAGTACTAAGGAATGACGAGATACGTTTGAAGTTCTCTAACGCTATAGATACAGCAATAAGGAATAGCGCAGTAGGCAGTACAGTGGATGAGGAATGGACATCTCTAAAAAGGGCCATCACAGAAGTTGGGAAGGAAAACATAGGTACAATGAAGGTAGCTGCGAAGAAACCATGGGTAACAGAAGAAATACTTCAGTTGATTGACGAAAGGAGGAAGTACAAACATGTTCCGGGAAAATCAGGAATACAGAAATACAAGTCGCTGAGGAATGAAATAAATAGGAATTGCAGGGAAGCTAAGACGAAATGGCTGCAGAAATAATGTGAAAACATATGATTGTCGGACGGACAGACTCAGCATACAGGAAAGTCAAAACAACCTTTGGTGATATTAAAAGCAACGGTGGGAACATTAAGAGTGCAACGGGAATTCCACTGTTAAATGCAGAGGAGAGAGCAGATAGGTGGAAAGAATACAATGGAAGCCTCTATGAGGGTGAAGATTTGTCTGATGTGATAGAAGAAGAAACAGGAGTCGATTTAGAAGAGATAGGGGATCCAGTATTAGAATCGGAATTTAAAAGAGCTTTGGAGGACTTACGGTCAAATAAGGCAGAAGGGATAGATAAGATTCCATCAGAATTTCTAAAATCATTGGGGGAAGTGGCAACAAAACGACTATTCACGTTGGTTCAAAAATGGTTCTAATGGCTCTGAGCACTATGGGACTAAACATCTGTGGTCATCAGTCCCCTAGAACTTAGAACTACTTAAACCTAACTAACCTAAGGACATCACACACATCCATGCCTGAGGCAGGATTCGAACCTGCGACCGTGGCAGTCACGCAGTTCCGGACTGAGCGCCTAGAACCGCTAGACCACCGCGGCCGGCATTCACGTTGGTGTGTAGAATATATGAGTCTGGCGATATACCATCTGACTTTCGGAAAAGCATCATCCACACAATTCCGAAGACGGCTAGAACTGACAAAGCGCGAGAACTATCGCACAATCAGCCTAACAGCTCATGCATCGAAGCTGCTTACAAGAATAATATACAGAAGGACGGAAAAGAAAATTGAAAATGCGCTAGGTGACGATCAGTTTGGCTTTAGGAAAAGTAAAGGGACGAGAGAGGCAATTCTGACGTTACGGCTAATAATGGAAGCAAGGCTAAGGAAAAATCAAGACACTTTCATAGGAATTGTCGACCTGGAAAAAGCGTTCGACAATATAAAATGGTGCAAGCTGTTCGAGATTCTGAAAAAAGTAGGGATAAGCTATAGGGAGAGACGGGTCATACACAATATGTACAACAACCAAGAGGGAATAATAAGAGTGGACGATGAAGAACGAAGTGCTCGTATTAAGAAGGGTGTAAGACAAGGCTGTAGCCTTTCGCCCCTACTCTTCAATCTGTACATCGAGGAAGCAATGATGGAAATACAAGAAAGGTTCAGGAGTGGAATTAAAATACAAGGTGAAAGGATATCAATGATACGATTCGCTGATGACATTGCTATCCTGAGTGAAAGTAAAGAAGAATTAAATGATCTGCTGAACGGAATGAACAGTCTAATGAGCACACAGTATGGTTTGAGAGTAAATCGGAGAAAGACGAAGGTAATGAGAAGTAGTAGAAATGAGAACAGCGAGAAACTTAACATCAGGATTGATGGTCACGAAGTCAATGAAGTTAAGGAATTCTGCTACCTAGGCAGTAAAATAACCAATGACGGACGGAGCAAGGAGGACATCAAAAGCAGACTCGCTATGGCAAAAAATGCATTTCTGGCCAAGAGAAGTCTACTAATATCAAATACCGGCCTTAATTTGAGGAAGAAATTTCTGAGGATGTACGTCTGGAGTACAGCATTGTATGCTAGTGAAACATGGACTGTGGGAAAACCGGAACAGAAGAGAATCGAAGCATTTGAGATGTGGTGCTATAGACGAATGTTGGAAATTAGGTGGACTGATAAGGTAAGGAATGAGGAGGTTCTACGCAGAATCGGAGAGGAAAGGAATATGTGGAAAACACTGATAAGGAGAAGGGACAGGATGATAGGACATCTGCTAAGACATGAGGGAATGACTTCCATGGTACTAGAGGGAGCTGTAGAGGGCAAAAACTGTAGAGGAAGACAGAGATTGGAATACGTCAAGCAAATAATTGAGGACGTAGGTTGCAAGTGCTACTCTGAGATGAAGAGGTTAGCACAGGAAAGGAATTCGTTGCGGGCCGCATCAAACCAGTCAGTAGACTGATGACCAAAACAAAAAAAAGGACAACCCTGTTGTTTTATGCTGGTTATTAACTCAGGATTATTTGTTACTAAGAGGCCAAGTGTGATTTCACAATAGTTTACTATTCGCGTGGGCTCATGAGGTAGCTGCTCGAAATAATTTTCAGAGAATGAGTTTAGCACAATTTCGGATGATATTTTAAGCGTACCTCCGGAGTTAAACATGTATTTTCACGAACATATAGGGGGTAAATTAAAGTCACCACCAACTATTATCGTGTGAGTCGGGTACGTGTTTGAATTCAAACTCAAGTTTTCTTTGAACCTTTCAGCAGTTGTATCATCTGACCTGGGAGGTTGGTAAAAGGATCCAATTATTATTTTATTCCGGTTGCAAACAATGACCTCAGCCCATACTAACTCACAGGAAGTATATACTTCAATTTCGCGACAAGTTAAACTACTTCTAACAGCAACAATCACGTCACCGCCAACCGTGTTTAGCCTATCTTTTCGGAACACCGTCAGGTTATTCGCAAATATTTCAGCTGGGCTTATATCCGGCTTTAGCCAGCTTTCAGTGCCTATAACGATTTGAGCATCAGTGCTTTCTATTAGCGCTTGGAGCTCTGGTACTTTCCCAACACAGCTACGACAATTTACAACTGTTATACCATGGTTCCTCTATCTGTGTTGTTCCTGTGTTCAGCCTGCACCCTTTGTGACTGAAGCCCATCTTGTGTTTTACCTAGAGCCTCCGACCTAAGAAACCGCCCAGTCCACGCCACACAACCCGTGTAGCCGCCTCCTGCGTATAGTGGACACATGAACTATTCAGCGGAACCCGAAACCCAACCACCCTTTGGCGCAAGTCGAGGAATCTGCAGCCCACATGGTCGCAGAACCCTATGAGCCTCAGATTCAGACCCTCCACTCGGCTCTGTACCAGACGTCCGCAATCGGTCCTGTCGACTATGCTGCAAATGGTCAGCTCTGCTTTCATCTTGCAAGCAAGACTGGCAGCCTTTACCACTTGTGTTAGCCGCTCGAAACCAGAGAGAATTTCTTCTGATCCAAAGTGACACACATCATTGGTACCGATGTGAGCAATCACCTGCAGCTGGCTGCACCTTGTGCTCTTCATGGCATCCGTAAGGACCCTTTCCACATCAGGAATGACTCCACCCGGTATGCACACGGAGTGCACATTGGTTTTCTTACCCTTCTTGTCAGCCAAGTCCCTAAGGTGCCCCATAACGCGCCTAACGTTGGAGCTCCCAACTACCAATAGTTCCACCTTCTGCGATTGCCCTGATCTTGCAGGCCGAGAGGTTTCCTCTGAAACAGGACAGGCGACAGCATCTGGCTCAGTGACAGTGTCAGCCACAGACAGCACCTGGAACCTGTTTTTCAGAGAAACCGGGGAGGCCTTACGTGCGACCGCCTGGGAAGTCTTTCGCCGCCTGCTTCGCCCCGGGGCGACCTCCCACTCGACCACAGGTGAGGGGTCAGCCTCAGTGTAAGTAGTAACTGGATTGGCCACCGGTGAGGACCGATCGGAGTACTCCTACGCGCTGGACGTCCGCTGTTTCTCCATGGTCGGTCCACAAGAGTGGTGCCCATCCACTGCTGCCTCAAGCTGTGTAACCGAACCCATCACAGTCTGAAGCAGAGAGCGAAGTGTCAGCAACTCGGCTCACATCCACACGCAACAATCGCAGTCCCTGTCCGTACCAAAGGCCGTGGAAAACTGAAATATGCAGATAAACGGACTATCGGGACGTGCTGCACAACTCTAATGTAAATCCTGACGAAAACGCATGAACTGTGTCTAGTAATACGCAGATATTCAAGAATCTAACTACCGAAGTACTCAGATGAAACTAAATAATTCGTCCCTGCTAAGGAACTTGTAATATATCGCAAAATCGGTTTACTTTCTGACGCAAGCGGAAAGGCAAGAACTATGGCTAATAGATTTTAAATTTACACGCAGAAACTCAAGAACCTAAACTATTAAAGCACACAGATGATATAATAAAATTCGCTCGTTGTTAGGAACTCGTAAATGTCACAAAAGCGGTTTACTTATCTGCTGCTGCGTCTTTTGCGGTCGGCTACTACTGCCTGACTAACGCCAACAAACAGTCACACTAGTTTTCAAAACAAGAGAACAAACGACTATCGATTCTCTCTACGGAAATCTACTGCAGACCCTGACGAAAACGCACGAACTGCGTCTAGTAACACGCAATGGTTCTGAGCACTATGCGACTTAGCATCTGAGGTCATCAGTCGCCTAGAACTTAGAACTAATTAAACTTAACTAACCTAAGGACAGCACACACATCCATGCCCGAAGCAGGATTCGAACTGTTATATCCTAGCCAGTAATGCCAACTGAGCCCGCTGCCAAAAGGTTGGCAGCATCAAAGTCCGGACGCCGTCCGCATAAGCAGCGCCAGCGATACAGGAAATCGCCGCAAGTCTGCGCGCGCCACCGCTGGCTTCTGGCTTCTTAAGCGCTGGAGTCGCGAGCGCTAGGACAGTTCTGTATTCGCCGCTCAGTTGTATACTCGCCACCGATTTGTGTACTTGCTAGTCAGTTGTGTGTTCATCGCAGCAGAGTTGTTGTTTGTCGTCAGCCGACGCTGACCTAGCCGCTCCGACTCGAACTAGACAGATTTCTGTAGACACGGAGTTCACTACTATGTTTCTGTATCTTCGTTAATAAAGATAAGTACCGACTTTTATTTAATCAGAGTGTTTGGGTTTTCATCTTTCTGTTCACTGTTCCAGCGGACCGGTCGGCCCGCTATTAAAAGTGTGGCGGTGACTTCGTAAGCCGTTTCTACAGCGAAGTGTTTGTCGCTACGAACGCCGCCACAAAACGAACCTGCGACTGGAGCAGTCGCTCGGCTCCAGACTGTAGCGCCTAGAACCGCACGGCCACTCCGGCCGGCATAGTAGTTAACAGCCAACTGACCAACACTACAATGGCCAACAACAATGCAAACCAGCCACAGACTGCACACAGCACAGCCAGTGATTTTCATACAGAGCGCTACGTGGCGTTACCAATATAAAAACCTAAAAGCCCACTTACACCTTAACTTACATAATTCCAAGTTCGTGTTATCTAATTCAGCCTTAAGGGCACAAATTTTCGCCTCCTGTTCAGCGATGTTTCTGTCCTCTCTACATAGCCTACACTGCCATGGAAGAGACTAATTTTCTACCCTCGTTTCCTCGCCGCTACATTCGCCCGAATGAAACCATAACTTACAGTCTACACAGAACACCTCTTCTTTCAAATTTCTACGGCAACCACCACATTTGTCACACATGCTTTGATAGACAAACTTAACACAAAAGCAGAGAACAAGTTGGCACAAGAGCACAGTAGTTTCGTAACCTGTACTAATCCGTAAATAAGCACTAATGTAAGCAAACTTTGAAATTTACTTCATAAAGTTTTAACTACCTAAACCCGGTATGACAGACACGAATTAATTGGACTTTGAAGCGAAAACTCTACTCAAAAACGAAAATCTAGACTCGTGCGAACTTTACGCCTGAAAAACGTAAATAAAACTAGTGACTACCGGCCTTTACGAAATACTTCCTTTTCGATCCAAATGCGGTCAGGAATGCGAAATCTTCATTAGATAGCCTAGAGAAGAGGTAAATACACTAGTCTAAAATGTAATATTAACTAAATTATCTGTTATTTCAATATTAGTCACTTAATTTTGCGAGAGTGTCGTATACGCGCGTCTGCCTAGTTGCAGGGCTGCCAACAGGAGTTGGAATGCAAGTAGAATAAATGCTCAGATAGCTACGTGAGTACGATAATAAATCTTATCTGGCTTTCACGATTCCTCTAGGAGTGACATGTAGGAGATTGACGAGTATCTGTCGATCCTTCACCTACAATTGCTTCTTGTAACTTTGTAAGTAGACTTTCACTGAACAGTTTGTGTCTATATTAAAATGTCTGCTAATTCATCTTCAACATTTTCGTGAGGCTTTCTGTGAGTAAAATACCCTGTAATCTTTCGCGTCGTCCTTCTTTGTGTTCAGCGACCACTTCCAAAATTAGCATCAGTAACCTGGGGCCAAGGCTGGAGAAGGCTGTCGCTGCACTTCTCTGTAGGGAGATGTAAAGAGGCCGAGCTGACATGACGGAAGTCTCCGCCCTGGCACTAAAGTGAGTTTCGTTCCCACACGTCTAGCCCCCCTACCTGCTGCCCACTTTCTTCAAACAACTTGGCTTACGCCATAGGCACGGTTACAGATACGGATGAAATAGATGTGGTAACTCGACGCCGTGATAGGAGAAATCTCTTTTCCACTGGCGTTTAATACTACCGGTGTGGGCATTTGTGTCTCATATGAAGGGATTGTCATCAACCAAATGGGGAAAGACTGAATATGAATTATCAGCCACATTAAACGGCAAAAGGAGCCCCAGGTCCGCGAGACATCGCTCCCAGTAAATTTTGAAGATACAAAAACGTATGCATAGGCGGAACGGTACTTATTGGGGTAGAGGAACACAAGCTTTTGTTAGACACAGCTGCTTATGTGTCTGTGGCAACTTTGGATCTCATGCGTAAGAGACGATTAAACCCTACACTGTGTAGATTACGTGGAGCTAGGATAAAGATGGGCAGTCACTAGGCTTCTGAGGTGGGAGCAGAGCAATCCAGACAGGATATGGAACTGTTGCCCCATGTGGAGAAGGGTTCTGCCGAATCCCAAGACTAATTGTCCTTTATAAGCATCACGTTAAAATCGATTTAGGAACTCAGGTGAACAGCCTACCATCGGGGGACAGCTGTTGTCAGTGGCATACTGCCACTAGTATCATCTCTCGTGAAAGGTGAACCAATTAATCTGCGTAAAAGACGACTAAGAGTCAATTCATGCGATAGATTATAGAATGAACAGAGATAGAGTTGTGAGTGAATGTCGGCATGGAACAATTTGTAAACATATTATGTGTGATGGAATCATTGGAAGAAACGATAACTTAGATAAAGCACAGTGTTTTCTGTGCAGAAGTATGGTATCTATTACGTCATCTCGTTGTCTCTGTAGAGCTTTACAATGGGAAGCAAAGAGAGGATGCTTGGTGGCCGGAATCCTCTTTCTATAACACAAACTGCACGCATATAGTAACTGGGTTCCTTATTCATAAGAATAGAAAACTATTTAACTCAAGACAGTCGTTGTTGTACAAGCTCTCTATAATAGTCCACGTTAGCCTCGAAGCTGGTGAAGTAAAAAGTCCGCTATGTACACTATTCTGGTCGCTATGGGCTGCCTGACTGAGCTAGAAGCTGTGAATGCCACTGTGAGTGGGCTGCGACTGATGACAGACTGGAACTCACTGGGTGCGACAGACTGCGACAGTCTGGCTCTCCGATCCAGGGCGGCGATCTAAATACTGGCGGCCGGTAGGGCCTGTGAGTCTGTTTTGGCCTCTGTCGATCTTCTCGCAACATCTTTAGCACCTGGTGTGCTGGCGCCAGTTTGCGCCAGCTTACGCCAGCACATACCTACCCCCCCCCCCCCCCCTTCCCGAAATGCTACAGCGTTGTCGTGTAGCGAGGCTGCGAACGAAAACGGGAAAACGGGGATTGAGGTAGTACGCTGGACAGAGATGAGGCAGGAGCCGTGACTGTGGTGGACGGCGTAGCCCACCATCTGGCTTGAGAGGAAACAGGAACTTCCTCTAGAAAAATGCTGCCGGGGCACACGTACAGGCCTGAGGTCTTGTGCTGGGGCGATGACGGTGACAGCAACGATGATGGCGATGGCGGGTCGGCCCTTGGTGTGGACGAGCGGGGACGGCGGGTGCGAGGTCGTATCCTCCATCCGCTCCTCCTGGGGTGCCTTCGTGGCACCATCAGGCGGCTGGGGAGGCCGTGCGGTCATATAAAGCCATGAATCTGGGGGAAGAGAAGTAACAGAATCGCGGGGCAAATGACATGCGCGAATCTGCTTCTGGTGGCGGCGCTGCAAACCATCGGGTCCTGCAATTAAATACATAGGAGAGTCAATGCGTTAGTGGGTCACGCCTCTTTCCCGGCGCCCACGGTTGCCATAAACCCTGAAAAACAAAAACGAAAAAAAAAACAAGATAGTGTAGCGCAAAGCGATACTTGCGGGCTGTTGGCAGCGTCGGATGATGCGGTGGATGTTGCAAGTGGAAAAGCGTCCGATGGTCGCGGCCATGCTGGTGATGGTCCGTCTCGTGGGTGGGAGCGAGAAAGAATTGCAGCACCTGTTCCCGTGTATGGGTGGTGCTATGTTTGGCCATCTGTTGCTGAAAGCGCGTACGAAGC
Organism: Schistocerca cancellata; assembly: GCF_023864275.1. Lineage (NCBI taxonomy): Eukaryota > Metazoa > Arthropoda > Insecta > Orthoptera > Acrididae > Schistocerca > Schistocerca cancellata. The sequence continues at coordinate 455,069,134 of NC_064629.1, forward strand.
GTTTTGCTTCTCTATTGCACTGCAGGTGAAACGGAGCACTTATTACATGACGAATGCCACTGCGTTCACAAAACTGTTCAAAATCACGTGAAGTGAACTGCGGTCCGTTGTCTGACTCAAGTGAGTGCTTGTGGCAAAACCTACGCTAAATATGGAGGACAACGCTTGAATGGTGCTACATGATGTGGTTGAGTTCATAGACACCATAAACAGAAACTTGTTGGAAGAGTCTACCACTATGAGCCAACCGTTGTTCCAGAATGGTCATGCAAAATCAGTGTGCACTCGTTGCCATGGCGATTGAGTATTAGACCAAGCTGAGAATGTCTGCGGCGGAGCGGCCTGGTTCTCCGTGCATAGGCGACACTGTGACGTCACCTGTTCAATGTGGGCGTCCATGCCCTGCCAAGTACATTGCCCGTGGGCTAACTGTTTAGTACGAACAGTTCCCCAATGTCGTTGGTGGAGCAACCGCAACACATCCTTTTGCAGCCCCCAGGGAATAAGCTCACGCGATTGTTCACTTATTTTGAGCTAGAATCACACCTTGTTGAACTGAAAGGGTATGCCGACGAGCAAAGTATCGGCGCACAACCAAGTTCTGGATACTGTTCAGTGAACGTGGCCAAGATGTGCCCATGTAACGCAGCAAAATTTTGATGTATGCGTCTGCTTCCGTGGGCTGTGGTATTTTTCTGTAGTTCAAGGGAAAAGATTCCAGCAATTCAGAGTCATGCACATCGATCTACCAACAAGATAAGACAGATGCATCTAAATCAGGGTCTGGGCCAATCGAAAGGCGAGATAGGGCGTCTATATTGCCATGCTTTGCCGTTGGTCTGTACACAATTTCATACTGATACTGCGAAAGCAACAGAGCCTAGCCTTGCAACCTCTGAGCAGTGCGTGCAGGAATCGGCTTTGATGGATGAAACAAGGGCTGCAAACGCTTGTGATCTGTCACTAAATAGATCTTGCGACCACAAAAATAGTGATGGAATTTGGTCACACCGTACACAATAGCGAGAGCTTCTTTTTCTATTCGAGGATAATGCCACTGAGTTTGAGTTAACCCCTTCGATGGAAAAGCATTGGGTCTGTCTTGTGGACCGATTATGTGCGAAAGTACAGCTCCGATTCCGCAGGTATAAGCGTCGACTTGCAAAACTATCGGCTTGGCAGGGTCAAAATGTACTAAACATCTGTCACAAAGCAAAGCATTTTTGAGTTTCTGAAATACGTCTTGACAGTCTTCAGTCCACACTAAAGGTAATTTTTGCGATGCAAGCGATGCAATGGAGCCGCGCTTTAGGTTATATTCGGTATGAACCGAAAGCAGTATGTCTTCTTGCACAGTACTGACTGCAGTTTAGATATATTGCGAGGAACAGGCAGGTCACGGATTGGAAGCAAATGAGATTGTAGTGAGTGCACACCCTGACCGTTTATCATATGACCTAAGTACTGTATTTCAGTTTGAAAAAAGTCACATTTTCCGAGACGACACTTGAGTCCTCATTTTTTAAATATTATTTCATTTACACGTCAAGTTGAGCAGGAACAAATTGAGGAGCAAATCTCCAAGGTCATAGAACGTGTCAGTACATGAAATTACAACATAAAAGTAATAACAGATAAAAATGAAATGTTTATGAACCCGAAAAAAGTCAAGCCATAAGTTTAAGTAAACGCAATGAACAATAAAACAAGAATCAGCTTATTTTTTCAAGGAATTTCTCGACAGAATAGAAGAAGTGACCCATTAGGAAACTCTTCTATTTAGATTTGAAAGAGCGTGGATTACTGCAAAGTTTTTTGTATTCGAGTGGTAGCTTATTGAAAATGGATGCAGCAGTAAACTACATACCTTCCTTCACAAAAGTTAAGGAAGTCCGACCCAAATGTAGGTTTGATTTCTGCCGAGTATTAACTAAGTGAAAGCTGCTTGTTCTTGGGAATAAGCTAATACTGTTAACAAGAAATGATCGTAAGGAATTTACATATTGAGAGGCCAATGTCAAAATATCCAGACTCATGAACAGGGGTCGACAAGAGGTTCGTGAACTTACACAACTTCTTGCCCGAAACGCCCGTCTTTGAGTCAGAAATATTCTTTTACAATGGGAAGAGTTACAGCATTAAGTCTTTGAATAAGGTATTGAACGTGGGCTTTCCACGACAGTTTACTATATATCTGAACACCTAGAAATTTGAACTGTTCAGTTTCACTAACCATATGCCCATTCTGTGAAATTGAAACGTCAGGTTTTGTTGAATTGTGTGTTAGAAACTATAAAAACTAAGTCTTACTTTGATTTAGCATAAGTTTATTTCCTACAAGTCATAAACTTAGGTCATGAACTGCATTATCTGAAACCGAGCCAATGTTGCACACAACATCCTTTACTACCAAGCTAGTGTCATCAGCAAACAGAACTATTTTAGAGTTATTCTTAATAGTAGAGGGCATGTCATTTATATAAATTAAGAACAGGAGTGGCCCCAACACTGATCCCTGAGGCAGCCCCCACTTAACTAAATGACTCTGAGCACTTAACTGACTTAACATCTGTGGTCATCAGTCCCCTAGAACTTAGAAATACTTAAACCTAACCAACCTAAGGACATCACACACATCCATGCCCTAGGCAGGATTCGAACCTGCGACCGTAGCAGTCCCGCGGTTCCGGACTGAGCGCCTAGAACCGCTAGACCACCGCGGCCGGCCCCACTTAACTGTAACACACTCAGACCCCACATCACAGCCATTCTCAACATTGTGAATAACGACCTACTGCTGTCTGTTGCTAAAGTAAGAGGTGAACCAATTGTGAGCTACTCCCCGTCATCTGTAATGGTCCAACTTCTGGAGCAATATTTTGTGATCAACACAAACAAACGCCTTAGTTAAGTCAACATACATGCCTAGCTTTAGAAACCTTTTGTTGTTTAACCCTTCCAGAACGTCACACAGAAGACAGAATATAGCATTTTCAGTTGTTAGACGACTTCTAAAGCCGAGCTGACTGTATATTTGATAGCAAATCGTGTGATATAAAATGATCAATTATCCTTACATACACAGCCTTTCCAATAACTTTAGCAAACGCTGGTGGCATAGAAATAGGTCTAAAATTATCTGCATTACCCCATTCTCCCTTTTTATAAGGCGACTTTACGACTGAGTTCTTTAATCATTCAGGAAACTGACCATTCCTAAAGGAAAACCCACAAATATGGTGGAATGAAGAGCTAACTTGCGCAGCTTTAATATTCTGCTAGGCACTCAGTCATAACCATGAGAGTCCTTAGTCCTCGGTGATTTCGTTATTGACCCAATCTCCCCCTTGTATGTATCACAGAGGAGTGTTTCAGACATCAATCTCGGAAAGGCATTTGACAAGGAAGTTATATGATTTCCTGCAGAAACTAAATTTTTGCATAATTCACCAGCAATGTTCAGAAAACGATTGTTACATACTGTACATATATCTGACTTATCAGTAACAGAAATATTTTACTACGAACTGACTTTATACGGCCGACCTTGTGCTGCTGACCAGACACTTCTTTCAAAGCTGACCATATGGTTTTAATTTTATCCTGTGAATTAGCTTTTCTATTTGCATACCACATACACTTTGCCTACCTAATAACATTTTTAAGCACCTTACAATACTGCTTGTAATGGGTTACTGTAGCTTGATTGTGACTACTTCTATCATTTTGATATAAATCCCGATTTGTTCTACATGATATCCTTATTCCACTACTCAGCCACCTTGGCTCCCTACTACTGCTAGTTCCCCGTTTAGAACGTACTAATGGAAAGCAACTCTCCAGCAAGTGTTAAGGAAAGCATTATATTTATCATCTATGTTATCGGCACTATAAACATCCTGCCACTCTTGTTCCTTGACAAGGTTTAAAAAACTCTCTATTGCTATTGGATTAACTTTCCTACATAGTTTGTAATTAAACGTGACATTCGTTTGAGCACAAAAGCATTTTAGTGTTAAAATTTGTGCATCATGGTCTGAAAGGCCATTCACCGTTTTACTAACAGGATGCCCGTCTAGTAATGAAGAATGAATAAAAATACTGTCTATGGCAGTGCTACTGTTCCCCTGCACCCTAGTTAGTAAAAACAGTCTGCATCTGATCATAGCCGGCCGCGGTGGTCTAGTGGTTCTAGGCGCGCAGTCCGGAACCGCGCGAATGCTACGGTCGCAGGTTCGAATCCTGCCTCGAGCATGGATGTATGTGATGTCCTTAGGTTAGTTAGGTTTAAGTAGTTCTAAGTTCTAGGGGACTGATGACCACAGATGTTAAGTCCCATAGTGCTCAGAGCCATTTGAACCATCTGATCATATGAATTTATGAGACCTACCAAGATCCTTTTTCTTGTACCATCGTATAAAAAATTTATATTGAAGTCACCACATATAACTAATTTCTGGTACTTCCTACAAAGTAAATCAAGAGACCTCACTAGCTTGAGCAGAATTGCTCTGAAGTCACAGTTAGAGGACCTATAAACAACAACAACAACTACACTCGGTGTGCGACCTGAGACGACAATACCGTCAAGGTAGTTTGAACAAAATGGAACGTTTGAAGTTAGCTGTTCCAAGTAACGTCGAAAAATGGCGAGTGCGGAAATACTGCCGAAGGGAAAACGCAAATACTTGAACAGTCTAATATTGACAACGAACGCTTTGTGATTCTTCATCCCATGGAATTTGATAGTAGGCTTCACGCAAATCTATCTTAGAAAAGTAACGTACTGAACCAGGCCTGACCATGAGTTCCTCAGGGTGAGGTACTAGATAAGAGTGAACTACTATCTGTGGTTTGACTGTAGACTTGAAGTCAACACACATGCGTATTAGACCAGAAGGCTTCAGCAACGAAACGAGAGGACTTGCCCACTGACTAACTTGAATGTGAGGAATTACACCATTATCTTGCAACTCTTTCAATTCACTGGCTACTTTGTCTCTTAAAGCAATAGGAACGGGGCGAGCCCAAAAAAAATGTAGGCTGTACATTGTCTTTCTAAGTAACCTGCGCTACGAAGTTATTAGCTTTCCCATTCGTTCTGATAATAGTTCAGGAAATTCTTTAAGCAAGCTAGGGACACTGTCTTTTGGCTCGAAAGCCGATATCTAAACCGAAAATGTTCTCACTGTCTCTGGAGTTCAAAACAGTAAAATTCACGGTCCTGGTGTGAGATTTGTAAGTGGCAGGCTATCTACACTATCCAAGCACTGGGATTTTTTGTCGGCTGTAAGCAGTGAGGTGCTTGCTAGATTTAGAAAGGCGTGCTTATCATAACTGTTCGTACATGGGACGACTAAGCAAAGTGACTGAGGCACCTGAGTCTGATTGACAGTTCACACGATAGCCAGCAATTCGTAATGGTACAAACTATTTGTTACAACGTCGTTGCACAGCGCTAGGGCGAGAAAGAGGCACAACCTTAATCAGAACCTGTTGTAGGTTTGGAAAACACAGCGTTCACTGTATGTTGACAAGTCTGTTTTTTTCTGTGAGCGGGCAGATTTGGCGTTTTTGTGCCGTTCCAAACAAACTGCTATGATATGGCCTTCTTTTCCACACGTGTAACACGTTGCGTTATGGAATGGGCAATCCCGTCTCATGGCAGACAAAACAACTAGGTCAAGACTTCACCAAATTCACTGGCTTGCTTATGTGTCTTCGTGGCTGTCGGCGCGATGTGTACGTGTTCGTTGTTGTGGCTGCTTGGGCCGGTCGCGGGCAAGGGGCGGCTCCACCCGACAAATCGGGGCCTGGTCAAACTTATCGGCCACTACGGCACTCTGATCATATTGCTCTAAGATTTGAGACACTAGAGGAAGTGATGGATCAGAGTACTATAAGATCTGCTCACGTATTCCACTATCTGGGACACTGAACGTTATTGCATCCCCAATCATTAAGTCACTGTAAAAGTTTCCCGAACTACACCTAAATTTACACTTCCTGGTCATGCCCTTTAATTCTGAATACCACTGACGGTTCGTCTGTTCCGGCGTTTTTGCAAGCGGAAGAACTGGTATCTGGCTGCAGCTACTTGGATTTGCTGGTCATAATACTGAGTTAATGCAGCGATTACTTCGTCATAACTGAGTTCGGCGGCAGACGCAGTTGGGACTAATTTCTGTATCAACCTGTATTCTGGGAACCCTGCAATCGAAAGTAAGCATTGTAGTTTCACGGCACCTTGAACGCGATGAACTGCACAATGAGCTTGGAAGTGTGTCAGGTATTCGAGCCATTCCTCTTCTGTGTCGTTAAATTGCCGGAACGGTGGTAAGCTGGTCGGCCAAAGCCGCAATATCTTGGTCCTGAAACTGAAAAGCTTGTGTTAGATCGATTACATTGGCCATCTGCAGCTGAGGCGCGGGGGCAGTGTAGCCATAGTTCACACAAATACGTAACAGCAAAAAGCAGGTACAGCCTCTGAAAAGAGAAATTTGATTAGTTCTGCGGCTCTCCTCCTGGAACATGTGCAAGAACACTGCAAGAAATTAGCAATGAGCAACCATGCAAGCTGAAACACAAGAGAAGCAAGCAAAATCTTGTAAATTACGGTATACTCGTCTCCATCGTTTATATCGTCGCGTTGTCTCTGTACCATGGGAAGCCAGGAGAGGATATTTGGTGACTGGTATCCCCTTTCTATAACACAAACAGCACGACCATATTAACTGGGTTTATTATTCAAAAGAACAGAAAATTACTTAACTCAGGACAGTCGTTGTGGTTTGTAATAGTCCACGTTAACCTCAGCACTAAAGCAGTTCAAGGTCCGCTATGTACACTATTCGGGTCGCTATGGGCTGCACGACTTTGAGCTAGAGGCTGTGACTGAGACTGTGACTGGACTGCGACTGATGACAGACCATATGTCACTGGGTGCGACAGACTGGCCCTCCGATCTGGGGCGGCGATCTAAATACTGGTGGCCGAGAGAGCGTTGAAGGCACGTTGCTTGCGAGTCTGTTTTTGCTCTCTGCTGATCTACTTCCAACCTCTTTGCAGCCTGGAGTGCTAGCGCCAGCTTACGCCAGCACAGTGTGCACTCAGGAAGTAGATGGTAAGTGAGGAGATTGATAATGCTGGGACTGAAGACATGCAGTTCGTCTAAAGGATTGTTGGTCATCAATTTAGATGTTCTAGATGAAGAGACCTAGAAAAGACAAGTTCCGATCCTAGTCATAAGTAACCCATCAGTGGAACTGCATTCCTTGTGAAGGTAAAGTATTTAAAAGGAACAGTAAGAACAGCAGTGGAGGAGTTAGTCTTAGAATTTAAGGATCCATTTAATCCTAGTGGGCTTTTACCAACAACCCCAGTGATGCAACACAGTATCCGAAACGTAAATCAGTGTACTTTAAGTCATATCGAGTGTCGTTTCACCTACACTAGTAATGGAAGAATTAATTAACAAACAATTATGTGGTGGTAGCACTGGGGGAATTACAAGCCCATGGATTCCACCTGTAATAAAAGTACCCAAGAGGAGTTAAAATGGAATGAAGTAGTATCGATTATGTTGTGTCTGTAGATACCTTCCATGGCCATACGTTCACAGATCCACATCCAATACCGAAATTAATGTAAACTCTTGATAACTTGGTAAAATGTAGTTATTTTTCCACTACGTATCTCAGTGGAAGCTGTCATCAACTGTAAGTAGTATCAAAGGACTGGCCTAATACTTTATTTATGTTCATTTAGATAGTAACAAGTATTGATGAATGCCACTTGGTATGAAAAATGTGCCACCCACATTTCAACGGTTGTTGAATCAAGTGTTGAGGGGACTGAAGATAAAGATAATATTACTGAGTTTATGGAGGATATGTGGGAGCAGGTACAGTGACTGAGGGAAGTTTCTAAGCACGCCATACTCTTAGCGCAGAGAGCTGTCATTTTCTGCTACTAGAAGTGAATTACTTGGGTATGTGATTAGCCAAGATGCAGTAAGAACAGATCCTGGACAGGAAAGGGCTCATTATGTTATCTGGCACTTCTAACAGGCAAGGAATTACAGTTGTCTTACGTATTAGCATATTACTATAGGAAATTAGTCCCATAGTTTGCAGAACTAACACAACCTCTAAACTAGAGATAAACAGAACTGATCTTTTCAGAGATTGGATGACAGCTGGTCACTCACTGGACGGAACTAGTCTTTTCTCATGAATCACCACTCATTGTCCGCCCCTGGTAGCTAAATGGTCAGCGCACTGGACTGTCACGTCTAGCGGCCCCGGTTCGATTCCCGTCTGGGTCGGAGATTTTCTCCGTTCAGGGGCTGGGTGTTGTGTTTTGTGTTTATCATCATAATTTCATCTCCATTGCCATGCAGGTCACCGAAGTACGCCGGCACGGTAGCTCAGCGCGTTCGGTCAAAGGGTTAGCTGCTCTCTGTTATAACTATCTCTCCGCTAAATATTTGTCCAATTCTACAACTGTCACACTTTCCGGGTCGTGACTTGCTTGAAGTTGATCAATACTTTCATCAAACTCCTTCCACGTTGAAGAAGTCTTATGCATTACGATGGCAACTGGTTTTTCTCGTTGAACTGCCAACTATTTATTTTCTCCAGTAGCAATCCTCAAATGTTTCGCCTGCTGAAAACCCTTGTCTTTTCAATTTACGGTCCAGTAACGTTGCCTGACATATCAGTTCGTTCCTGGAGATGACTCCAAACATGTATGACAACTCCTTAAGATAGTAATAAACCAGTGACTCTGTTTCTTGAGGAGTTTCTTTATTATTGTCTATAAAAGATTTTAGTGGCCGTTCCATTAATCTTGGCAAGATTTTCATTTCTGAAAGTGAGACTGTTTTCTCTGAAGTCACCACTTTGGTTACCACATCGAAAACTATGAAAATCTGTAAAACCTGTTGGATTATCACCCCGTCTGTATCTTCTAAGGTTAAGGTGATCGATTTTCCACCTAAAATAGCGAGGCAAGAAATTATGGGCTTTTCATTTGAAGTAAATCTTTGAAACATTGTAAGTAGAGTATCATCTGGTGGGGACGCCTTGTTTAGCTTCGGTCAGTCATTTTTTAAAAATTTTCTTGCATTTCAGCAAGTTGGCTTCAAGCAAAGGGTCTCTCTTTGAAAGACATAACCCTTTCGAACGCGTCAACGATTTTCTGTATGGATATCTGAATTGCGTATTGCGCAGTGAAGATTAGAAAATGTGCAAAGCATGGGATATGCTGACGTTTGAGAAGCATAGCAGTTAATTACATATTTGACCCATTGTCTCTTATTATGGAAGTGATTTTAAAATCGATATTGTATTTGGATATAACAGACTTTACCCAGTTTGAGATGTTTTCTGCAGTGTGTCTGTCTTTGAACTGTGAGCACTGTAAAAGGTAAGACTTTGGTTCACTCGTCTTATCTGTTCAATGTGCAGTGAGAGCATAGACATTAATGTTATTGACACTCGTGCACGCATCAGGCGTAAGGCACACTGCCTTTGCGGTGGCCAAATCATTTTTAATTTTATCAAATAACTCATGATACAGATTAGAAATTAGTTTCTCGTCTTGGTAAATTACAGTTTGGGCGAATATATATATAGGGTGGTTCACTGATCGTGACCGGGCCAAATATCTCATGAAATAAGCGCCAAACGAGAAAACTACAAAGAAAGAAATTGTCTAGCTTCAAGGGGGAAACCAGATGGCGCTATGGTTGGCCCGCTAGATGGCACTGCCATAGGTCAAACGGATATCAACTGCGTTTTTTTTAAAATAGGAACCCCCATTTTCTATTACATATTCGTGTAGTACATAAGGAAATATGCATGTTTTAGTTGGACCAATTTTTTCGCTTTGTGATAGATGGCGCTGTAATAGTCACAAACATATATAAGTACGTGGTATCACGTAACATTCCGCCAGTGCGGACGGTATTTGCTTCATGATACATTACCCGTGTTAAAATGGACCGTTTACCAATTGCGGAAAAGGTCGATATCGTGTTGATGTATGGCTATTGTGATGAAAATGTCCAACTGGCGTGTGCTATGTATGCTGCTCGGTATCCTGGACGACATCATCCTAGTGTCCGGACCGCTCGCCGGATGGTTACGTTATTTAAGGAAAGAGGAAGTGTTCAGCCACATGTGAACGTCAACCACGACTTGCAACAAATGATGATGCACAAGTAGGTGATTTAGCTGCTGTCGCGACTAATCCGCACATCAGTAGCAGACAAACTGCGCGAGAATCGGGAATCTCAAAAACGTCGATGTTGAGAATGCTACATCAACATCGATTGCACCCGTACCATATTTCTATGCGCCAGGAATTGCATGGCGACGACTTTGAACATGGTGTACAGTGCTGCCACTGGGCACAGGAGAAATTACGGGACGATGACAGATTTTTTGCACGCGTTGTATTTAGCGACGAAGCGTCATTCACCAACAGCGGTAACTTAAACCGGCATAATATGCACTATTGGGCAACGGAAAATCCACGATGGCTGCGACAAGTGGAACATCAGCGACCTTGGCGGGTTAATGTATGGTGCGGCGTTATGGGAGGGAGGATAATTGGCCCCCATTTTATAGATGGCAGTTTAAATGGTGGAATGTATGCTGATTTCCTACGTAATGTTCTACCGATGTTACTACAAGATGTTTCACTGCATGACACAATGGCGACGTACTTCCAACATGATGGATGTCCGGCACATAGCTCGCGTGCGGTTGAAGCGGTATGGAATAGCATATTTCGTGACAGGTGGCCCGCACGTTCACCCGATCTGACGTCCACAGATTTCTTTCTGTGGGGAAAGTTGAAGAATATTTGCTATCGTGATCCACCGACAACGCCTGACAACGTGCGTCAGCGCATTGTCAATGCATGTGCGAACATTACGGAAGGCGAACTACACGCACTGCCAAATGCATTGACGTTGACGGACATCATGCAGTTGATATCCGTTTGACCTATGGCAGCGCCATCTAGCGGGCGAACCATAGCGCCATCTGGTTTCCCGCTTCAATCTAGAGAAGTTTCGTTCTTTGCAATTGTTTCGTTTGGCGCTTATTTCGTGAAATATTTGGCCCAGTCAAATATCTCACGAAATAAGCGCCAAACGAAAAAACTACAAAAAACGAAACTTATATATATATATATATATATATATATATATATATATATATATATATATATATCAGCTGTAGAGAAAGGATGGTATTCTTTGCGAATCGTTTTTAAAAGCTGTATATCTAATGCTTAATGCTATACTTTTATTTCATGACAGCGGCTTTATGATATTAAAACATTTACTTGCTGGTTGTTGTAAATGGAAAGCAGTTGGGTTTTAGCGAATCACAAAACGAAATATATCAGGACTTTTTCCAGAACGTGACGACGTTGATGGGGTGGATACCGACTTAGACCTAATTTGCCCTTCTGAAAGGAAGTCCTCACCCGAGGTGGAAGCAGGCGTCAGTGGGGACGGTTGACGAGAAATGATTTATCGAATTTCTGCATCGATTGATGGCAATCTTTTTCGGCTTCCAGACCCAAATCCTTCCAGAGGTAGCCTAGGAAGCTTCGATTTTAGGTGTCTCTTCAGGTTTGATGATGAGTCAGAAGCCATGGAAATTATCTGCTGACAATAGTGGAATTTTCGTTTTTCTTCCATTTTGGTAAAATAGAATCGTACATCGCTCGTAATTCTTCTGCTCGAAGGCAATGTAGTTGACATATTCTTGCGCAGCACTGAAAAATACGCCGGAAAAATCAAAATATTTAGTGTTATGACAGACATTTTAAATTGTAAGCTTAAAGTGAAAACAAGTATACATGCAGCACATTCAATAATCAGAAGTTGTAGAGTAGAATGTAGGAAATTATGATATGTGATACCTAGACCCCCAGTCGTGAAGTTTGTGTCATATACGAAATATCTGTAACAGTCTTAATGATTAAGGAACTCGCCAAGACAAGTCTTACAATACACGAGGATTTCACTGCTGAAAGGTAAAAATTCTGAATCCGAATTTGGGCTACACAGAGTGTGAACAGGAGAGGGCAGAATAATGGTGTGGGTAAAAGTTGGGAAAAAAAGCAGTGAAAATGAACGCTACGAATTTGTCTACTCATGCAACCACTAGTTGCAACAGTGTTTCTATACTGTTACTGTAAAACATAGTTGGCCATCACTTTCAACTAATTTCGGCGAACTCAGTCATATGTTGCAGAATATCGGCATTCCCGTCTCTCTTCTAAAGGATGTGGACACGTGGCTCAAACAAGCACGCTCTCAGTTCCGTAAATATGGACTGCATTGTCCTAAGATACCACAGAAGCAATAGATGAGGAGGTAGAGTAGCAGCATACAAACGCTGTGATTTATTATCGACCTTGCTACTTACATCCAATAGTAATGAAGACAAACAAGTCGAATACATGTTCGTGAATATCAAATTCCTTAACAAAATTGGCCTCATCTGCGTCCTCTACAGACTTCCGAAAGTAGTTAGGTTAGCCTGTTTCAAAACTACCCCTTAAAACTTTGTTTCGACTTAGGAGCGTGGTAATAATGCTAGTAACACCTAAATACTCTGCCCCTCCACTTTAAAATTCAAGTGTGTAGTTCCTTGTTCTAGTGCAACAGTATTTCGGCTTACACCTACCCATAATGCAGCCTATAGTCGCACTCTCATACATATATTTGCCACGAAATCCACAAGCAAAGAAATTCGTACTTGGAATCTGCTCGCATCGTATTCATGACTTACTCTCGAATATACCCAAGGAATAAGATGTAACTGACGATATATAGAGACTTTAAGTGTATCAATGTACCTGAACTGGCATCGGAGGTACAAGAGATAATATTTGAGACGATCTCCATTCCTTTATTATTACACAAGAAATATGCTCCCCCAAAGAACGAAAACCTGAAGGGAAAACGGAAGAGCTAAAACAGTTCATGAGTCTCGTAGACGCTGCACATGGACTTAGAAACGATCTCTTACCATTGAAAATAAACTGATTACAATCATAAAGCAAACAGCCAATGAATCTGAGAGAAAGGATAACTATGGCATGCCAACACACCGGTCTAAAACATAAAGACCATGGCTCTGAGCACTATGGGACTTCACATCTGAGGTCATCAGTCCCCTAGAACTTCGAACTACTTAAACATTACTAACCTAAGGACATCACACACATTCATGCCCGAGGCAGGATTCGAAACTGCGACCATAGCGGTCGCGCGGTTCCAGACTGTAGCGCGTAGAACCGCTCGGCCACTCTGGCCGGCTAAGACAAGACGCTCTATGGAAAAGCTTGTGTGGTCTAGAGAAGTTTAGGCAAGGCAGAAGCTGCAGCTCATCCCGCTGCCCCAACCACGGAACTAGATCAGTATTTGACTTTAGGGATAACCGTCATTGAACCGTAAAAAAACATAAACTGATTATTTCACGGAGGTAAATGACGATGCTCGCGAAAAATTCTGTCTTGAGGCGACAACGCCATTGAAAAATCCTTGAGATCAGCTTTTATTGCACAGGATGGGGTCGCAATGATTAAGCTTCTCGTTGACCCACTACTGATCACAATTAATACTGTTCCATAGACCTTGAAGCTCTTGCCTGGACAGCACACCAGAAACAATCGTTCCAATCAGAATGCAAGCACTGGAGATCCGACTGCTAAGAAGACTAGCTGGGTACATTCTTGATATTATTATTACCCAATGGAGAGAAGATATTTAGGAAGGCAGAGGCGAATCAACAGTTTAATCCAAGAACGCGTAATAGGCAAATGTCTAATACATGTAAAGAGATGAAGTAGAGATTTCATAACCATCATTATTTTTAAGGTATTAATCATGTAGACGAAGTCGAGACAAATATTTTGATATAGGGCACGTCGGCTATCAAGTGAGGAAATTGGCTTTTAAAACCTACCTACATCTCAGTGCATGTGTGTTGCGCAGGATTTTCATTATTCTCTAGCTCACATCATGCAAATTATAAGTCCTAGAGAAATAATGAATAAGGCCTTTTTATAATAACTTTAATATACACTCCTGGAAATTGAAATAAGAACACCGTGAATTCATTGTCCCAGGAAGGGGAAACTTTATTGACACATTCCTGGGGTCAGATACATCACATGATCACACTGACAGAACCACAGGCACATAGACACAGGCATCAGAGCATGCACAATGTCGGCACTAGTACAGTGTATATCCACCTTTCGCAGCAATGCAGGATGCTATTCTCCCATGGAGACGATTGTAGAGATGCTGGATGTAGTCCTGTGGAACGGCTTGCCATGCCATTTCCACCTGGCGCCTCAGCTGGACCAGCGTTCGTGCTGGACGTGCAGACCGCGTGAGACGACGCTTCATCCAGTCCCAAACATGCTCAATGGGGGACAGATCCGGAGATCTTGCTGGCCAGGGTAGTTGACTTACACCTTCTAGAGCACGTTGGGTGGCACGGGATACATGCGGACGTGCATTGTCCTGTTGGAACAGCAAGTTCCCTTGCCGGTCTAGGAATGGTAGAACGATGGGTTCGATGACGGTTTGGATGTACCGTGTACTATTCAGTGTCCCCTCGACGATCACCATTGGTGTACGGCCAGTGTAGGAGATCGCTCCCCACACCATGATGCCGTGTGTTGGCCCTGTGTGCCTCGGTCGTATGCAGTCCTGATTGTGGCGCTCACCTGCACGGCGCCAAACACGCATACGACCATCATTGGCACCAAGGCAGAAGCGACTCTCATCGCTGAAGACGACACGTCTCCATTCGTCCCTCCATTCACGCCTGTCGCGACACCACTGGAGGCGGGCTGCACGATGTTGGGGCGTGAGCGGAAGACGGCCTAACGGTGTGCGGGACCGTAGCCCAGCTTCATGGAGACGGTTGCGAATGGTCCTCGCCGATACCCCAGGAGCAACAGTGTCCCTAATTTGCTGGGAATTGGCGGTGCGGTCCCCTACGGCACTGCGTAGGATCCTACGGTCTTGGCGTGCATCCGTGCGTCGCTGCGGTCCGGTCCCAGGTCGACGGGCACGTGCACCTTCCGCCGACCACTGGCGACAACATCGATGTACTGTGGAGACCTCACGCCCCACGTGTTGAGCAATTCGGCGGTACGTCCACCCGGCCTCCCGCATGCCCACTATACGCCCTCGCTCAAAGTCCGTCAACTGCACATACGGTTCACGTCCACGCTGTCGCGGCATGCTACCAGTGTTAAAGACTGCGATGGAGCTCCGTATGCCACGGCAAACTGGCTGACACTGACGGCGGCGGTGCACAAATGCTGCGCAGCTAGCGCCATTCGACGGCCAACACCGCGGTTCCTGGTGTGTCCGCTGTGCCGTGCGTGTGATCATTGCTTGTACAGCCCTCTCTCAGTGTCCGGAGCAAGTATGGTGGGTCTGACACACCGGTGTCAATGTGTTCTTTTTTCCATTTCCAGGAGTGTATAATTAGTCTTAGTAAGGAATACATAATAAAGTTTAGTTCTCAAGTGTTTTCTCTAACGGTTAAAGATCTGATTATTCACATATGAGTAATGACAGGAGCAAAAGATATTATAGGACGGGTTAAGACTCTAATATGGCAGTGGGCAGGACAAATTGCAAGAACGAAGGATGGAAGATGGACAAAATTAGTTTTAGAGTGGAGTCCCAGAGAAAAACTAAGACCACCAGGGAGACCACCTGATCACTGGGATAAGCAACTCAGGAAAGTTGCGGGCTTCAGCTGGCAAAATACAGCAGCGGACAGAGATGCATGGAAACACCTTTTAAAATGTATTTAATAACTTAAAAGGCTGCATGTTGTATAGATTGAATTAGCTGAACAATAAGTAAATAAAAGAAGGGGACAGCAGTGAGATCAACACATTTGCCCAAGCAATAGGTAGCATGCACCCAAACATAACTTTTACTACTGAAGTTGGGGAAGAGGGCTCCATTAACTACCTCAACCTTGCTATTAGGAAATTTAACAACAAACATAAGCTTTCAATTTTTATAAAACCTGCTTGTACAGATAGTGTCATCAGTGCCAGTTCATGCCATATTCCTCGAAATAAAAAGCCCTTCTTCACCTCCATGGTTCACCGGCTTCTTCTTCTACCTTTGGACGAAAGCGAAATACGTAAAGAACTCAGCATTTTAAAGCAGATTACGGTAGCTAACGTCTTTTCTGTAAATGGCGTTACGCGCCCCTACAGTAGGCTAAAGAAATGTACAACAAACAGCAGGCGCACACACACACACACACACACACACACACACACACACACACACACACACACACACTACAAAATAGAAGCGCTAAAGGTAGAACGAAATTCCTATGAAATTTAATGGCAAAATATCCCTGCAAATAGAAAAATGTTTTGAAAAGTCGGATGTCGGATGTGGATTTCATCAACACCCTAAAACAGCGAAATAAACTGAAAGGGAAGTAAGACAAATTTCATGGAGCTGGAGTATACAGGTTTGACTGCAGTAACTGTGACAAATATTATATCGGTCAAACGGGTCGCTCTTTGAATTTAAAATTTAAAGAACATTCACAGCCGCGGCACAAAACTTATTTGGAGCAGCATTTATGTGAAACTGGTCAGTTTATAGGGAGCATTAACAACTGTATGCGTATTCCCCACAGAGTGCAAAAGGCCGTATTCTCAATTTGTTAGAGGAGCTTGAAATTTATGAATTAAAAAAGAGTGAACCAACAAATATGCCTAACTAGCAGAGCGACTTCGTGCCCAATGCCTACTTTGCCTTACTAGGCAACGTTTTACTTCAACCGCTGAACGCCGCTTTTATGCAAAGTTTGTTGATAGTTTCACCTAGAACAGAGTGCCTTGCATATTTACTTCGTTTACGTACGTTGTGCGCATAACTCAAGTATTTTCTTGTTACTTCCCTGTTTATGTAAAATCCTGCATTAACTAGATAATGTTGTTTATGCACTGGTACGGAATTTTATCATTCTTTTCTTGTCATGGCGTGCCGCAGGGTACGAGGGCCCTCTGACGATCACGTTTCTCTAACCACTTCTCGCCTATGCGTAATTCTAGCGTTAGCCCTAACAGAGGGTGCTGATTATGTGCAGCAGTATGTTTTCTTTCATTGTGGCTTCTTTAGCAATTTGTTTTATAGATTTTTATATTACTTGTTGCACTATAAAAGTTGTTTATTACTTATGTCATTATCTATAATATTGGCACTTGAGCATGTGTCAGTTACTGTCTCTTAACTCTTCCTCCTTTTAACAATCTAGCTTTCGTCGTGTTCTATTTCATCGCTTTTTATTACTGTAATGCCTCTTGTACCTTATAAGCCCGTTGCAGACTTTATCGATTGTATCCCCCCTTTATTTTTCATTGCTCAATTAATCATTGAAGACTTATGTATGCCTACAGTAGTGACATTTGGTGAAGTAACGACACAAACATCTTGTGTCTACTGTACGGCACTTTGTTTTGAACAGTAGTGGTGCTGCCAAGATGACGTGTGCATATGCTGTTGAAATGAAATGATCGGGAGGCCCCATGCGGGGAAGTTCGGCCGCCGTAGTGCACGTTCTTTTTAGTTGACGCCACTTCGGCGACTTTGCGCGTCAATGATGATGAAATGACGATGAAGAAAACACAACACCCAGTCATCACGAGGCAGAGAAAATCTCTGACCCCGCCGGGAATCGAACCCGGTATCCCGTGCGCAGGAAGCGAGAACGCTACTGCAAGATCACGAGGTGCAGACTGCATATGCTGTTATTTGTACAAGATGGTCCATCAGAAGTTTCGGATGAAATTATCTCAAAAACTATACGTCGGGTAAAAATAGTGGGCAAGACAAGTTCGTAAGCTCAAAGGGAGACATCAAATGATACTACACGTGACCTCCAGCCCCCGCCCCCGTGGGTGGGGCGGGGGGCAACTTTTAAATCTTGAAAGGAAACACCTATTTTTATTGCAGATTCGAATTCTCCATGAAAAAGTAATCGAGTTTTGTCTGAAACATCTTTTAAACCATTGACAGATGGCGCTCTAAGCAAGAAAAAAGTAAAATTTGGGAAGAACTCTGATTCATTTACAATTATCCGAGAAAGACGCATCAAGTCGATAAAAATTTGCACCAATTCTTTCGTTATGCCAAATTAAGCTATTTTTGTACAAAATGTACTGTATCCGACTTTTAGCGTTACCCAGGAACTACGACATGGACGTAGTAGAATGATGTTCCCAAGGGGTCCTTCATTAGTGTGAGTCCCCTTGCCTCTCAGATGTTGGGGTGCTTCATTAGTGTGAATCCCCTTGCCTCTCACAATTTGGAGTGCTTAATTAATGAAATTAGCCACGAAGAAATTGTTCAAAAAGTATCATCATATGCTACTATGCATAAAGTGAATCGTCTGCGAAAGTTGTCTACAGTTTTGAGCAGCACATCCCGTGGTATGGCTGCACACGCTCTTCGAATGCGCTGCTCCATGTCGTTTCGGGTTGTAGGCTGTCTTCCATAAACAATCTTTTTTAAATAAACCCACAAGAAAAAATCAGGAGATGTTAGGTCTGGTGAACATGGAGGCCACGGAATTGGTCCACCGCGTCCTATCCACCGACCAGGGTACCGTAAATTTAAAACGTTCCGCACATTTTTAGCATAATGAGGAGCTCCTCTGTCCTGTTGGAACCACATACGTTGCCTAGTTTCTAAATCAACATCTTCCATTAGTTCCAACAAATAATCACAGAGAAATTGTGAATAAGATTCCCCAGTAACATTTCGGTCAAAAACAATAAGGTCCTATCAAGTAACTGTTCAAAATTCCACACCATACCATCAACGACCATTTGTGTTGATTGTCAACGGGTCTGTGCTATTGTGTGGCAGGGGACCAATAATGACAATAATGACGATTTAATTCGTCATTGTTTTTGAATTTGGCTTCATCGGTGAAAATAGCGTATCTGAAAAAAATCATTGTCACCTCTTATCGTTTCCAAGGTCCATTGGCAGAAATGCGCGCGTATTTGTATATCTTTCGGCGTTAATGCCTGTGTCAGTGTGATATGATATGCATGATATTTATGAGCCTTCAAAAGCCTCAAAATAGTTGATTTCGGTATTACAGTTTCTCTTTGAATCGCACGACTACTCTTTTCGGGATCCAGTTGAACACAGGCGAGAAGGGTAAGGGTAGGTGCATCATTGTCATTGTGTTCGCGATTACGAGGTTGACGCTGCATGTATCTATTTCGACCTCGTTGCGTGCAATTTCGAATAATATTTTCCCTTGGATGTCGTCTGTTTTGGGAAACGATCCGCATACAATTGCGCAGCTGCAGCGTAATTGTTACGCCATTCACCTAAAATTAACATCGTATCTATAATCTCTGTAGGAGGATAGTGAGCCATGTTTCGCTAAGGAATAACTTACTTCCGTCAGATGATGTTTACGGTTCACAATCTGAAAGTGAAGTGACGTCTAATCGCATTGCACCGATCTTTATACTGAGCCATAGTTCACAGTTTGGCCACGGTAGCGCCATAGTCGGGTGAGTAACGCAATTGTGAAGAGTTCCCTAACTAGATTTTAATACCATTCCGCGTCCCTCCATCAAAAACTGTGGCAGGTAGGATACATTTTGTAAAAAAATAGCTTAATTTGGTTTAATAAAAGAATTGGTGCACATTTTGTATCGATCTGATCCGTCTTTCTTGGATAATTCTAAATAAATCAGTTCTTCCCCAATTTTATTTTTTCTCGGTTTCAGCGCCATCTGTCAATGGTTTAAAAATGTTTGAGACAAAACTTGATTACTTTCTTATGGAAAATCCGAATCTGCAATAAAAAATGGGTGTTTCCATTTAAGATTTAAAAGGGCGAGGACTGGGGTTCAGGTGTAGTATCATTTGATGTCCCATTTTGAGCTTACGAACTTGTATCACCCACTATTTTTACCTGATGTGTAGTTTTCAAGATAATCTCACCCGAAACTTCAGATGGACCACCCCGTATATATTTGACGATGCTAGTGCTGGTTTTGGTTTTTACATTTCACGATGCCATTATGGCTGCAATACATTAGGACATTGTTTTTATAAAACAGGTAGGCCTCTCCATACTTAAAGTGCACAAATGTATATGTATGTCAGTAGTACTTTTCATTATGGTCTACTTCATTGTTTTAAGCTGCAGAAAATCTGCTAGTGTATTTATGTTTTCCCATATTTTGCTGCAGATCTGAAGGTGGTCACTATAGATCGAAACCAGTAATCTGTTGACAAAACGTTTGTGACCATAGACATAAAGTAAAGGAAATTTATTAAAATATGAACATAAATCTGACTGACAATGTTGCAGAAGTGAGAGAGTGGAATGCCACGTCTCGCTACCTCCCTGCTATCCAATAATTTCTGCATGGTGAGTGTTACACTTGAATAAAGAAGTTAGTGTGAAAAGAGCAGAAGTAATTATGACACTGTAACAGGGTCTTTGAGAATGATATCCCGCACCATGAAAGCTTTTCCAACCAAAGACCAAAATATGCCACACACTGCCTTGACCTCAGTCAACCAGGCGCCATATACACACTCGCTACTGCATGCCTGCAAAAGTTTTATGATTTGCTGGATGTCAGATTTGTTCCTGTGGACCCTCAGATCTTTGTCATACAATCCTAACTATAAATACAACGACTGAACAGTTAGAAGGTCATGCAGACATTTAACTAACCCATTCACACCGAAGCTAAGGTCAGAGATGATTGGCTTCGCTAACCACAGTACAATATCGTTGAGCATTTGGCATTCCCTGCCTCAGAGGTTTTCATACCTCTATCCAATCATTCACAGTAATTCAATCTTCCATAGAGATAATAACGTGACAAATTCTATCCCAGCATTCAGCAAATCTAGTTCTTTCAGTACAACAGAGCAAATGGTGTTAACACCCAAATTTTACAACACATAAATGACATGTGAGACTTTACACAAGTGACAAACACAAAATAAAAACATGAGTCAATTTGAAAAAGCGGTTTCAATATTAATGTATTTGTTGTGTGCAATCTTTTGTCAATCTTATATTTAAGATGAGGGTGACCTTGTACCCCAGTATGGATCTAAAAATGGTGTTATCCCTCATGACAGATGTAGTAGGAAAGAAGAGTAGAAAGATTACGTTTAACCGAATAAAATAAATGCAGCAAGACACACAAAATTAAGAATTAAGTCTCTTACTCCTCCCTTCTCAAGGATCCCTTGGGGAGTCCCAAAAATTAACTTTAAGATTAGATGGACAAATAAACACAGCACTACACTCAAGAGGTGTGGCATATGTAGTGGTGCTAAGAACAGAGTTACCAGTTTACTTAACATCATCAGTGGTGGCAGCCATGTCAGAGGCAGGACCTGTCTCCAGTTTGTTGGAGGAACCAATATGAATCTCAACTGTTGACAGACTAGAGACGGAGCAGCAGTTCCCAAACTGTCGCTCTTGTTAAAGACTCCAGCAGCAGTTGTCAGTTTTTGTGGCAAGTGTCCACAGACGTCAGTCACATGGTCCGGCTCTCTCTAACCTCTTCTTTCTGATCGACAGAGGTGTTACATTCAGATCTGGTCCTTCAAGACTCGCATCAAACAGCGGTGGTCCGACGTGGTTTAATGATATCCGGGGTGACCCTCTGCTACCTGCTGGCTTAAGGCTAGGCACCCCTATGCCTGCTTTCACTCTCCACTGGTATGAGCGAAAGGGACTAGCAGTACTCTGTACACACATCTGTCGCCCTTGAGCTGCCCCAGTGTCATAATGTGAGCTGTCTGCCTGCCCTGTCGCCTCAGTGTGGTGTACAGGTCACCTGTAGCAGACGGCTACCAATGTGACCCTGCGGTGATGTCACATCAGCTGGTCACTCGTTGGGGTCATTCTACTGTAATTTCACACCTGCAGCTGCGCCCCAGGTGGTCATGTGGTGTCAGGTGTGAGCCTCCATTACCTGCTGGCTGCATTCCCACCGCTCTGTCATGTCAGCTCCTTGCTCACTGCTTGGAATTCCTTAGGACTCTGTACAATCCTTAGCACATATTTTAGTTATGTGATTTTACAATGAGTGTTTACAAAAACACATACATAGAAAATCATAACCGAAATATGTACTGTTTGTAGTTAACTTTACAATATTATTAATAGAAGAAAGGGTCGTTACTGCTTTCCTTCATTTGAAAGAAGATTACGGTTAATGAAGTAAAAGATCCACTAAATGAAAAAGCTACTCCTTATGTTTCTGATCTAGACTGCCATCAAAATGCGAAGGAACTGTTATTCAGAACTCAGGGAGTAGTTGTAGTCTAATTCACAATCGATTTATTGATCTTAAACAAGACAAGACAACAAAATTATTAAAGAATCATCATACAAAAAAATATTTATTTAACATAAGCCCTACCAAAATGGGATCTATGGTGGACAAAGTGACCTGCTGGGGATAGACACACGATACTAACCAGGACACTACTCGCTTTATCTCAGTTCATACACATGAATCCAGGTTATGGCATCAAACTACGCCACCACCAAGCATCTATATTCTACCATACAAAAAAAAGGAAAAATATGGTTCGAAAGAACAAGGTGCTAAGAAATAGATATTATAGCCCTACGTCGCAGCAGCGAATACTTTACCATCCTACTGGTCAAGGCTGCACACAAGATGTATTCGGCGACTGAAGTGATGGACGGCGGAAATCTGTTATTAAATGCGCATTCCCGAAAAATGCAAGTACGCGGTCTCGCGTTCGGTTAATTCAGAATGCAGGTACTTCCCTAAGAGGCTCTGAAATCCCGACGGATTCCAATGTGCAGGTGGACCAGCTTGCTGGTCTGCCAAACCAATTTGATTCTGTGCCACGACTGTGCGTGTCGGAATACGTCAAATGTTTGGACGGCCGACTCCAGACAAATAAGTACACCCACGCGTCACTCGTTGTGACTCTGATGATATAAGCAGTACCTCTGACGGTTCAGAAGCTGACTGGCACAGGCTCTAAGTCACGCCCTAGCGAAGGACATAAGTCTCACCGTTTAGGTAGAGACCTGCAGTTCTTTGCTAGCGAAGCGCCAGTACAAGAGACTTTTACAAGAGTGCCAATCTCCCTTTCTCAGTGTTTCCTCCTCAACTCGGTTCCAAAAGCACATTTCTCTTTTTTGACTTCCCCCAATTTTGCACAAGCCAATTACGACCTGGAGCCCGGCATTCTAAGCTCAGTGAATGGTCTTTGCACTACAAACTGAATTGACCAATCAGAGACTTAAAGTTAATTGGCAGAAAACGGAAAAAAATTCAGCTTCGCATCTTTCTCACACGTTTGCTGTGTCTTTTGCTAACACAATACAGGGTGGAAGCACAGCCCTCCAGAAACAGCTTGTTATCTGCCCTGTTGCGTCCATTTCAAAGTTTGCAAAGAACGGCCATACACTCGCATTGACTAAAGATGTTTTGAAACAGAGCCTGGACGTTTGAGCCCCAGTTTTCCTGTCCCACGGACATTTGCAAAACGTTTACATTTCTTTTGGCGGCTTGCTCGCTAACAAGGCCTACAATGCGCTATCGGCAACTTTTCGGCGCTAGGCCATATACCTGGACGTCTGGTGCCAAAGCTTAATGTGTTTCTGCACAATGTGACCGCAGCATGGCCCGTCTGGAAATGTCTCCTCACCGTTCTCCATAAAAAAACGCGTTTTGTCGCCCCACCAACGCCGTGCTTTTACTGCAATCGTTTAAGTCGGTACCCTGTTCCTCTGAACGCAGGTAAAGCTTATCGTATTTCTTTCCCTAGAGCATGCAAACAAGACCATAAACTGCTGCCCACCATTTTATCACAATGTATGATCTCAAATCGCCGTAGATCGTATTCCTTACACCGAATCAGAAGTGAGAGTGCCCTGCAATCTCTCACATTTAAATAATGTTACTAACAATGTTCTTTTGAAGAAAATTCCACTCACCAGTAATTAATCGCTTATCTAAAAGCTGTAAAGTAAATCATTTGCAGCTGTGAAGCCGTGTTGTTTTTGTGTATCTCAGTGTTTTGTTAGTTTCCCAACACCACTCATGCACCCCAATGGGCTAAGCTGGCACAGCTTGCTCATTCATACTGCAAGCACTCTCACACCATGCAACACATACTTCTAATTATTCTACTAATTACCAAGTTTAGCTACCTCTCAGCTTTTCTACTTTACGCTAATCAGGACTTTGATACTTCTCCTGAAGTCGACTTACTGGATGGTGACACTGATGCAGATATCTGCCGCAAAATATCGGTCGAATACTGCTCACTGCCATCTGTACTCTCCTTACTGTGCTATCAGGATACCTCTGACATTAGTGTCAGTTCACCTTTCACTCTGAAACTGACCAATAACTCTCAAAAATCGACATACAAATATCATCAATTACCTGCTGCTGCAATGACATAAAATACCAGGTTTTTTACAATTTTTAGAGCAGAAGGATTTGAATCTTCCATTTTCATATGGTCCTATTTGCCATTAACTCCTATTCGTGTAAAAACATACTACTTCATCTAAAAACATCACTCCATATGCTCACTCCACATAATACAAAACTTTGACAATGACGCACCTCTGGCGCTGGCGATCTACAATCGAAATACCACAAGGCTAAAATCATCGTACTAATGGCGATAATCCATAAGCGATAACCACAAACGAAAAATTACCACCAGCTAAAAATATCGCACCATAGGCAATTATCCATAGCATAACTACACTCTAAAACAACCAACGAGAATACATCACTCTACTGGCGATGACCCTAGTCGAACCAGAGCCAGAAAAATAACCATAACGCCTGTGGCGTTGACAACTCTTGATCGTCTCGCAAGATAACCCCATCGGTATTGGTGGTATGATCCAAATCAAGAGAAGATCCACTATCAGATAATAACTCAAATTCTGTGGCACGACTATCGCATCCTCACTCTTAATGGTGGAACAGACGGTGTATACACCTCACCAGAAATGTACACAACATCAACGGAAGAAACCAAAAGATTACTACATTCCAAGATGAATTCTGAGTAGAATTGTATCCTGAAGTCTGGCGGAATTAATACGAAACCAAAAATGCAATTTTCATGCTGTTCCAACACAGACCTTTACTGTGGCGTGATAAGCTAGTAATACAGCAATGTTCAAGTATTGAATCAACCAGTTTTGTTATAAACCAAAGATGCTTCCGCCGAGAAATCGGCACATTCCTAACCACAATATAAACTTCTCTCTGTGAAACATGAGAGGATACCAGTACGTCACAAATCTGCGGCAAATTATCAAAGTGAAAACGCTGGACAGAAAAACCATGAACGCCAAAGTCATTGATCAGATATTGAAAGGTTCTCTGCCTTCTTTTGCATATCGCCTCTCATTTTCATCAGTTTCATTAATGTTTTATATCACTTCACAGTGACAACGGGCCAAATAAGGCTATTCTGATGAGAGTATTTGTACTGAGAGCTCAAGTTATTTTCACTTGATTGCTATGCATGTTGGGAACTGTATGTGGTCTTGCTTTCAGTTTTCTCTGTTACTTCCTTGTGTGACTTGTTGTGAAGCGAGCACCGGAGGATGCGACACACTGCAGTTTCGTGGGGGGTCTTCACTTCCGCGAATACGGAGAGGGTCATACATCAATGGGCTTGAGCGCCTGGTAGGTCGACTGACCTCGATCGAGTTTCGCTTATTGTATGGAGGGCGAAACGACCTGTGAGCCGTCTGAGTGTCGCCACAGTTTGTGTGTTTGCCATTCCGGGGCATTTGGAAAGAAGGCTGCTGGTGCAGACTGACTGCATTGTCTTCATGATTCTTAGAATACTTGAGGACCATGCCTTGCTGGGTTGGCGCCGGATGGCCGGTGGTCTTGGCCCGTTGTTTTCGTAGCTGGTCAAATGGCATGTTCAGTGCCCCCAGCTAAATAGCAGAATCATGATTGGTCAACTTAAACTGAGACCAGTTGACGCCGTAATACCCTGCACGAAACTGGAGGAAATGCTCGCTGTTAGCGCGGATGATGTTCTGAGATAGTGTGGGGGAATTTTGGAACCAGCACTGAATGCAGATTCGCGGCTTTTCGAGGGTAGTAGGAAGTTGAATAACGTTGGATTCGCTCTTGTGTTGCGTGGCCGGAGGTCTTTCAGAATCTGATCTTCGTCGGAAACGGATGGTCTTACGACTTAGTCCCACATTTTCGGAATCGTTGTGGAGCATGACTTCAGTCATAATCCAGTTTTATTCTGCAGCTTAAGACCCAGATTCTTACTCTGCATTTTTGCACCTGTACCGACAAGGCGAATTTAGGCTGTTTTGCTCTGTCTCTTCCAGGAGATACATCCTCGGGCATCCAGGAGTTTCTCTGCTTCAGTCACGCGAGCAGAACTTAGAATCCTCAGACAGCATTCGAAGCCATTGGCTGAAACGGAGTTGCTGCACAGCAGGAGTCGGCGCCTACATCATCAGAACGCTGTCTACCGACGACGTAGTATGGTAAAGAATTTTGCGGCTCCGAAATTGTAGGACCTATAATTTTTATACTGCAGTCATCAGCAGCATGCGAGCTTGCTTTTAAACAAGTCCACCTTGTTTCTTACTCCATGTGTTCCCATTTCAGCCCTCACTGCTAATCATGATGCTGCATTATAGTCGGGGGAGTAATATTTTATTTATATGGACCTCCAGTCATTATCGTTAATCTATTGCATCACAGAGAGTAGGAGCCCCTTGTTCTTGAGCCAACACCTATTCTTATAATAGTTCAGAATAGCCTATCCTTTAGCCTACTGTTTCTATCGACAATCAACTACCTTTGTGTTCTGATTTATAATAAATCTCATTGTAACATTTAATCAACATATCATTTCGTAGATAAATGCAGAATCCCATTGCCTGTCACTTATTATGATAAAATATTGTTTTTTTTTTACTGAGTGGATTACGATTTTTATTAAATTATTGTGGGTGGGCACTCCTTATGTTACCAACTAGCAGGGTCCACAATCAATTCCTTTCGTTACCGTTGTGCATATAATTAACTAGGTCGTAGGTAACGAGGGGGTCGAGTACATGTATAGTTCTCATGTAAAATTCGCCAGAATTAAAAAGGTACAAACCCTTCTCCGTCCCGGCACCTAACAATATCATTTTAATAATAAATCACTCAAGAAGTGTGAATGTAAACAAATAAAGAACAATTCCCTAAATGACTACATAAATGAATCGGAAACAAATCATTATTAACACTACGTTAATGATATCAAAGTACAAGTTTTATTCTTTGTTTTGGGCTCAGGCCGCAGGGGCCATCTGTCAGATTCTAGGTGGACTTCTGCTGCTGTTTCTGTTTGAGGAGTTCAGTGGTCAGAGTTCGAGACTGGCTTGGTGATGCGGTTAGAATTTTGCATTTCCCTCGTGTTGCTATTTTAGTTTTCGTAAAAATTACCGCCATACGTCCCCCGTCTGATTCTATCATTCCTCTGACGCTCGTTATTAAATCTCAGGCCTTGATATTGATTTCTTGTAGCCCTGTTTCTATTTCGTTATGTCTCATTCGGTCCCTCGCGTTCTGTGCGTCTTTGACAAAGTCTAACTCTCGTAGAGCGCTTTTGAATGACTCTGTTGTGTCATTACGTTTGCCATTAAGCTATTCCTGGTACCTGGAAGGCAATTTCATGTAGCGTTGCCACATTAACCCCTTACCACTACATGGCTGTCCAGGTAACGCTTTATGTTAACAAGCGTCTCGGAAAACATTACCGCACTGCGGCCTCCCCAATGCTATGTAAATTTTCCCTAACATAATCTCCTGTTTAATCCTTCCTTGGGTATCCTGTAACCAGCAGGTATTTAGGAATGCCTCTCTGAATTCGCCGCAGATGCGGCAGCTTGCTGCAACACTACGTATGTTCTCTGTTATTGACTCTGGCTCTGAGCACTATGGGACTTACCATCTATGGTCATCAGTCCCCTAGAACTTAGAATTACTTCAACCTAACTAACCTAAGGACATTACACACATCCATGCCCGAGGCAGGATTCGAACCTGCGACCGTAGCGGTCACGCGGTTCCAAACTGAAGCGCCTAGAACCGCACGGCCACACAGGCCGGCTTCTCTGTTATTGAACCTTATAGGTATTCAGAGACAAATTCCACTTTGTATACTAGCGTACATGACTCGGGTAGCGTACTGAGCAACCCATGGCTTGAGATATAATGAATTGTGTTCCCTTTGTAAATCTGAAAATTTTGAATCGAGAGAAAGTGTTTTAAGTTGAAACATTTATAATTTTGCGCCCCTCGACTTTCTCTATATTCTGGCACGCGTGCGCCCAAGATTTCATGACCGACCGATCCCTGAATGCTGTTGAACCCTCGTCTCGTGTTAAGTTTCCGTACGTCTGAGTCACGCGCAATTGTGGCCCGGCTCGATACTTACGTGTACTACGCGCCACTGACTGCGCGCACTAAGCCGAGCGTCGTACTCCGTTAAGCGGGTGCTCCTGCCGTACATCGGCCTGTGCCGGGGATGTGGCTCCAGATTAGACTGCAAACATTTGTCTTCAACATTCCTGATGACCAACGAACTCACGGCGACGTGTTGTTACTTCTGGCTGAATTTCTACACAAGCGACCAGTTCGCATGTTTGTCTCATCTCATCCGACAACTCATTCTGCTAAGTAGTGAGACGCGTTTGCTCATCTTTGATTTCTAACATTTCTTCCTGTATCTTTTCAGCTACGCTCTGTCCCTGTTTTTTTGAGAGCAGAAATAGCCTTCTTGTTTGCGCTTACTTCGACCTTTGTCAGAGCTGCCTGACCTCATGCAGTTAGGGCATTTTTTCGCACATCTCGTGCTACTAATCTGGCTGTCCTATCCTCACGTCTGGACCTACCGCTACTTGTCGTGTGTCATCTGACGTTTCCCTAATGTCTCCAACCTCTGCTTTTGCACCCTTAACTTCATTCCTTACCTGACTTACGTTATCGACAAACTCATCAGCTCTCCTTTGAACTTCCTTAATTTCTTTCATGACGTCGTCCTAATGCTTTTCCTCCTTATCTAATTGCTTCTGAATTTCCATAATTTCGTTACTGAGGATCTCGTGTCTTTGGTTTTCTTTTTGCCGTCTCTTTTTTTCTCATTCCTTCCTCTGTTTTTCCTCCTCCTGTCGTCTTTCCTCTTCCCATTCCTGTCGTCTATTCTCTGCGACTTGCATAACTTGAATTAGCGATTGAAATTGCGTAGTTCCAGTAACGAACAATGGACTAGACGCAACCGTCTCAACTCCTCTATGACGCCTTGATCACGAAATCTGATTGTTACTTTCCCTTATTGTACCTCTTTCCCTATCTACTGAATCCACATGACCGGCCAATTAGACAACTTTTTCACTTTCATTTCCTGAGTGAAATGAAGCCTCATCGTTGGAGTATTCTGTTCTGAACGTCTTCCACCGTTCTATCTTGCTCTGCATCAATGGCTGGCTCGTGTTCCATTTTGGACGACAATAATGAGCAGCCATTTTCACTACACACACGAGATTTGCTTCTCGTAAACTTTCAAATCAAATACTACTTTCGAAAATTTCCGACTCTAATACATCACCTTCAACAACTATACTCCGATCTTCTTTCAAATAATGCACACAGTTATGAGTAAGCCCGAAAAACAAAACCTACTCTAAAATGTCATACACATTCCCATAGACAATTTTGTTCCACAAAAGCTTGCATAACGGTGTTAGCAACGACGCAGCATCAGACAAGAAGTGATGCAGAAATCGCTGACAAGACACACTTAGAAACAAACAAACAAAATCAATGACACAAACAACATATAAACTGAAATGAAATGACTGCAACATACTACAAACAGATAGCGCAAAAACCGAGTCTGAATGTACTCAGTGCAAAATAGTTTCTCCTGTTCCGCAAGATAACGCACTAACTAACTACCTACCTCACAAACTGCCATAATTCGAAATCCTTACCCATGGACGCCAATTGCAAGCCGTCACTTGCTTTAATCAAAAATATGTGTCTGAGAGATGCTAGTTTATTATCTTTGTATAAACAAAGTATTATCTTCTCAATAACCTACAAGTCCGGAGCTATATATGTGAGATTGGCGAATTTACTCATGGCTCTTTTGTTGTCTATGCCTGCAGTCGCGTTCATAACTCAAATCAATAAGTTAATTATTTTAATAAGACTGAACCTTGAATGGCTGGTGTACCCATGTACCACCACGGTAAAATAAAATAGCGATTATTTGAGGAAGTATAAATGAGAACAGTGGCGTATTTAAGTTTACAAAAATAATGACAAGTTTTATTAATCCTTTTATAACGTCAGTGAGCTGACAAAACTTAGACAAAAAATGATAAACACAAATCCGAACAGCGATGGTGCTTGCTTGGCAGAGCATTCATTGGTGTGGAAGCTATACAAATTCCCCGCATGAATTAATCCCGTTTACATCACAATCTGACTTTGTTTACATGAAGTATACTACAAACTGTGGTTCAACAGAGAATAGAGGAGCTTGAAACTCTTTTAACAACCCTACACCGGTGCAGCAATATTTTAACCTTTCGCCTTGATTCCGACGGCAGTAGAAAAAGGCGCGTAGAAAACGGCGCGCTGTGGGCGAGGTGGAGAACGTTGCGGCAGCTGTAACGTTCTGATGCACCCACAAAAATTTTCAAACTGAATGGATTGACGTTCTGTTTATGAGAACGTGGGAAACTTCCGTATCAGAGCCCTGAAATCCCGGCAGATTCCATAGTGAGGTGCACCATTTCGCTGCTCCGGCGAAACCAATTTGACTCACAGACACGACGGTGCATGCTGGAACTGTCAAACATCAGACGGCCGACTCAGGACGAATAAGTTCATCCTCGTGACACACGAAATGTCCGAAATGACACGCAGTTAAACTGTCGGTACAGTTGGAAACAGCCACTGGCTCTTCGACCACCACAAGCTAAAGACGACAAGTCTCACCCACTAGGGAATGACCTGAAGTTCTCCACCAGGGGAGGATCAGAAGACGAAGGAAGCAAAGAATCACAACCACTTTCCACCAAGTCTCCGAACGGGAGCCGAATACGCGGAAACGAAACCGCACCCACATTGCACAGAACAGTCGAACTATACTCATTGAATCTCGCCTCTTGGCTATTCTGTTGGCCTGGAAGTCAATCCAGACACAGCACCGTGGTTTCCATACTGGGGGAGCATGCCTCCGCTTTGCATATCCTGAGAGGAGCCAATCAGTGACTCCAAATCACTCTTGTCTGCAAAAAAGATTTTAGAGTAGGGAGGCGACGTTCTCACAATAAGCATGGTCATGTTTTTGAAGAAAAGAAAGAGACTTCTACCTAGATGGGACCACTGTCCCTTATTTATCGAGAGAGCTAATCTTTCTACGCCAACCATTTCCCATTTCTGGAAGAAGACTGTTAAGCTTCCCAGACAATCTTGCCGATAAAATATATATGTTTTTTACCCCTAAAAGAACTGGGCGACTTCCCGACTACAGCGGAGTTACAATCTTGCCTCCACTAAACACATGCACCAGCCACACTTTCCGCATCGCCCAGCTTCTTACATGAGAAGGTGTTCAGTATTTTGACCTTCCCATCATTTGCACGAAAGCTCAGTTTCTAGCCATCTCTCTTAAATGGCTTCTTCCACCCACTTTCCGTCAACTGGCTGCCTTCGCAGTGTAGTGCTGCCTGGCCCAGGTAAAATGTCTCGCGAAGTGGTGGCGTCTTGTACAATCCACCGGGTGCTGCTTCCCAGAATCATTCGCACAGCCACGTTGCTGCACTCAGCATTTATGGGCCGCCATCCATCTCTCTCTCCATGTTACTGTCACCTCCACGACAGCCCCCTAGGTACAAGTTCTCTACAGGCTACAATTAATGCAGTTACATGAATATTCTGCCCACAATTTCCGCATGTGAAAAGTCATTAACTACATGCAGGAAGTGTATTACTGGGGAACACCAAATTCATGACCTAAAATATGAATATAAATCTGACTGACAATGTTGTTAAATTGTGAGAATCCTATGCTACCTGTCAATGTGTGCCATGTGCATTTTTACGGCTATAGAACATTTAATAATTACGTGTGCGTTTTATACTGAAAATGATTTGTATTCTGACAGATAATACAATTTTATTTATTTTTTGGATGCAGGGCGATCTGCAAAATACCAACATGAATGACAATGTTCATGCATATCTTTTGTACACGTATCAATACTCTACACACCAAAACACCTACTTATTGAGAAAACTCCAACTTATGACCACTTTCCATTGTTATGTACAGTACATGACAATACCCGGTGTGTAACTGTTGTATCAAAATTTCATACATTGTGTAATGTAATTTGCAAGCCTTGCTTGCAAATTTGCAGCAGCCTGCTCTTTCTCCATTGGCAGTTTATATTCTTCTACCATTGCAGCTGCTTTTCCCACAAACTCCAGTGTTCGTTTTTTCGAGTTTAGCCTCTACAGTTTCCAGTTTTCTTTCTTTTATACATAACACATTAAGTGCAGTTAAAGTTCTTTAATAAATCCGTTTGGTACATTAGTTCTCTTTCGAAGCACCTGTGGAATAACATGTTTCTGGGATCCAATGGTAATTTGGTAATACTTGGATTTCATGTTACTGTGGGGAATAATGCACTGGATTGCGAAATATCTGCAGCCTTAATCCTACACATCTTTATAATAGTTATATTACTTTTATTGGGGTTCTTTTTAACAATCTCCACATAGTTTCCATATAAATAATTATAACTGCAGATGTACAGTACATAGTTTATAATATTTTTGCATTGTTGATTGCTCAGAAATTTAACTGTACACCATTCAGCTTTTGTGTCTTCTTATTGCACTAGCAGAACAATAAGAAATACAACACAGGAGCTATTTGATAAGCTACCTGATATTTTGCACGACGTGAAGGTAATTTCACACACAGTACAGCAGAATATATTGTAAATACCGTTTTTAAGTATTTAATACATTTAAGCAACCTTCCACCGTGTCAGTCACTTAGTCACCTGCATTGTTATAAATCGTAACTTCTCATCTGGTAGCACCATGTTCTTCAGAAAAGGAAGACGGATATGTTTCTCAAAAATGTATATCATGGCACATTATAAAAACGATTTGATAGTTACCATTAACTTTGTTCACTCACGGGATTGTTATGTGACATATAAATAGGATTTATATTTTATTCTTCAGTCGGAGCTTGTGAGCATCAAACAGTCTTATCGTTGTACACAATTACATTACTGTTTCATTAGCAGTTTTCTTGCACACTGTAGTTGTGGTTTGATGTTAGGTAGTCACACATACCCATTTTGTTGAAAATTCCAGCAAAATATTACGTTATTTCCAAGTCCGTAAGTTAATAGTTTTGTACAAAAAAATGGCTCTGAGCACTATGGAACTTAACATCTATGGTCATCAGTCCCCCAGAACTTAGAACTACTTAAACCTAACTAACCTAAGGACATCACACAACACCCAGCCATCACGTGGCAGAGAAAATCCCTGACCCCGCCGGGAATCGAACCCGGGAACCCGGGCGTGGGAAGCGAGAACGCTACCGCACGACCACGAGATGCGGGCAGTTTTGTACATAAAGCTGTTGCGATAGTCTAGGTAATTCGTCCATAGAACGTTCATTTAAATGTCTGCCAATTCCTCTTTATATGGCCTAGCTACAGGATTTTTTATTTTCCTTGAAATGATTTCCAGTGTTTCCTTGCCATTTCTTTTTGCAATATGCCTCTTGTAGTCAGGTTATTGCTCCCATGTAAGAGAAGTGGTTGTTGCATCTTGAAACCGTGTCTCCAGAATATTTCATTTGTCCTGTATTAACATGGTGTCACTGACATATGGTGTCACTTCCGCCTTAAATCAAGTGCTTACATTAAAGTCCCACACTTTCTGTTGCATATTCCGATTGCGTCTCCTACATACTGCTTTTTGTAAGTGTATCTACAGGTCAGTTTAATATTACTTAAGTGGGCGTTGTGAAGGACTCTGGTATACAGGCAACGAATTATATAAATGTAACGTTATGGAGTGTTTGTCTGATCACAGAATCGTATGTTTTCTACCGTATATATCCTACTGCAGCCTTGAGTCGTTGCTAGGTTAACAGGCTATACAAGTCACCTGTGACTTGATATGTTACCAGATGATACAGAACAGTGTAGTATAGGTCCATTATTTAAACAATACTACGCTGAAGGGAGTAAAATGGTGTTTCTAACTTTATAGAAGACATTCTACATCAATAAACAACACTACTGTGCAGACTCATCCAAAAAATCTACTTATATTCTACGTCTCTCATGTCAAAAGTAAAATGTAAAGTAATGTGTATTACTATTTGTAACAGAAATAATGTGTTTTATTACGTGAATACTTATAAGATGTAATAAATCTACTAAAAAGATTGCATACACCACAAATGTTAACAACCGATATCATTTGCTGTCTTCAGTTTTGCTCTATATTCCCCATCCTGTGTTCTACTACACCTACCCAATTAAAGTTGAAACATTAAATACGAGCACAACAATGGACATAAACTTAGGAGAAGTTAGTTTTGAATTTCCTGCCATTTTACACTCAGGACAGGATTCTAAACTTAGCACAAGTGGCCGGCCGTAGTGGCCGTGCGGCTCTAGGCGCTGCAGTCTGGAGCCGAGCGACCGCTACGGTCGCAGGTTCGAATCCTGCCTCGGGCATGGATGTGTGTGATGTCCTTAGGTTAGTTAGGTTTAATTTGTTCTAAGTTATAGGCGACTGATGACCTCAGAAGTTAAGTCGCAGAGTGCTCAGAGCCATTTGAACCATTTTTAGCACAAGTGACTTGGCAACCTTGGAGGCTGCGCCAGTGAGACGTGACATCACAGGACAAGTTACCATCTTAGATCTGACAAGTGGCCATCTTGGATTCTTATTTAAGCACCAGTGATCTGGCTACCACTTAGGTTAGCCCGTATGCCCAGGTCTGCCAGCTTGGATTCTGACTTAAAAAAGGATGGCCTCATATACCCAGGTCCTCCAGCTTGAATCGCCATCTTGGATTCTGACATCGAAGACGCTAGCCTTGTGTACCCAACTTCGCCATCTTGAATTCTGATGATACAGAGGCTGTTCTCAGGTCCACCATCTTGTTGTTTACATTAAGGACACTTGGGCTTCGTCCACCGCCTTAGGTTTTTAAATTTTCAGCCGTTTTACATTTAATGCAATTCGGCTATTTTGACCTCCCACTGCTTTTTTAAAAATTTTCAGTCTTTTTACCCATAGGGCAATTGGCCTGTGGCTATTGAGATTGAGCGGGTTGTTTTATTACTGAACGAAAGATAATAAAAATGTGGTTCGTTGCTGGAGTACAGATCTGGGGTTCGAGCCCCAATCCGTCTCAAGAATTTTATCTGCTACTTACAACTTCTTTCACCTCTGGCAGTGTTTTGTATGGGTAACAAACGCAGAGATGCAGCGTGGTTTCCTGTTGGATGATAATTGTTAAGAGTTTACATCCCAAGAACACATATAGCTCTCACATGTTGCCTGATAGTTATAATGTACGTCACTATATAAAGACTACGTAAATAAGTTCAAAATAGCGGATGAATGCAGTAGGTCAATACGGCCACGTCTGGTAAAGCACTGTGATGTTCAAATCATGACTACTTTACCTGTACAGACATTGTAATCCTTAGAGGAGGATTATTAGTTCCAATGGGCAAGAACAGCCAGAAATCGAAAGGAAAATTTTTGAAGAAAACATTCGTAATTCGCATGAAGTGATGTAGGGGAACGAAAAGAAGGCTTCAGTGAATTGAAACTGTGGTATTACTGGATCCTTCAATCTCTTACTTCCTCAAACAAACGATAATAACTGATGTCTTAGAGGTCAGAGAACGTCCTCCTTCCCATGTTACCGAACTTTTGGACATCTGTGCATACTTTTCTAACGTTATGAAGTTTGGGGACCATTGTTACGACAACTGCTTGTTGGTCTATGACCCCAGTCTCTGTGTCAGCAGTCTCAAAGAAGTCACATCAGTTAGTTGCCAGAAGGTTCAGCTTATTTCTAACATGAGTAGGGTTCCTAAGCATCGGTTCTAAGTCACTGTTATTTGAAAGCTCTTATAATAGTTTCACAAGAATTTTTCACGCATCCGGCACTTACGCAATTCCAGTTTCTTCAGTTAAATGTGGATCAGTTAAAATCTTCTGAAACTATTACATGACGGTATACTGATAATTTTTACTTTATGGACTGCCTGACTACAACTGAATGAAACCAAATTTTCATGTCTTTATTTTCTGGAAGGCATCTTCAGAGGTCTGGAATATGTACATATTTTTTGTTATTTAGTTTAAATTTTGGTCAATATACGTATAGGTTATAAACAGTTCTCATGGTTGGTTTCTGCTATCATGTAGTAATATTTCGAACGGTACTTACAGGCTGTGTGGACGATTTTCTACATATTATGCTCCTGTTGCATTTTCGGTGTTGTTCCTCTTCTTATAAATGCAAATTTGCGGTTTTTTTCACATTTCACAGCACTAGTAACTGAAAACTTGTTCTGATACAATATTTTGATTTGTGTTGCCGACTGCCAAATGGTATTGCCAAAGAACGAATGTTATTGCCAACTTTCGAGTGTAATTATTGAAGTATCTGTGATCTGTTTGTGTATGTATGTGTGTGTGTGTGTGTGTGTGTGTGTGTGTGTGTGTGTGTGTCATGAGGCGGTGAGGGGGGGGGGGGTTTATTTGGGTGTGTGTGTGTGTGTCCAGAAGGTGAAGGGGCGAGATTTTTTTGTGGTTGTGTGAGGGATTATTTTTATTTTATCATTTATTTTATTAAGAGTAGTAGGGAGCCTGTGCTGATGTGTGGTAGTTCATTTATCACATGTTTGTTTTCAGCAATGGCTTTCTGAATGTGGAAGTTTTCTTTCATTTCTATAAGATGTTTGTCATGGTTGCTTATTCTCATTATTTTCATTTCTTGTTCCATGTTTGTAGGATGGTGCTTATGGTGTTTTAAATGTTCTGCAAATGTGGAATGCTTTGTTTCATGCTTCCAACTCCTCTTTGTATCGAGTTTTAATATTCCTGCATGTCATGCCTGTGTATACTGCATCAGAGCTTTGACGTTCAAGTTTATATATTCTTGATAGTTGGAATTTGCCCCTCTTGGTAGCTGGTTGGCTTAGGTGTGATTGGAGGGTTAGCACAGTCTTGTATGCTATTTATAATCCCTGTCTCTTTAGGATGTTTGCAACCCTGTGTGTTAATTTATGATTCTTTTCTGTGCAGTATAGTCCTTGTGTGTGTTTGTTGAGTGTGTTTGTAAGTTTGCAGCTTGTGAGTTCTCTTATATTCTGTAAATGTTTTGTTTGTTTTGTATTTGTGTTTGTGTTTTAATTTTTTGATTGAGCCTGTGTACTACATGTGTGTCATACCCATTGTTTCTAGCTATTTGAATGATTGTACTAATTTTTTTCATAGTTTCTCTTGTTGAATGGGATTCTGTTTAATCTATGTAACATACGTCTTAGTGCTGCAAGTTTCTGGTTGTGGGGATGGTTTGACGTGGAATGTATTATTGTGTCTGTGGCTGTTGGTTTTCTAAAGATGTTAGATGTATGTTTTCCGTTTTCTTTTTTTTATTGTAATGTCAAGAAAATTTATTTGATTTTCTTTTTCTTTTTCTTTTTCGAGAGGTAAGTGGTCTAGCGGTTCTGGCGCTGCAGTCCGGAACCGCGGGACTGCTACGGTCGCAGGTTCGAATCCTGCCTCGGGTATGGGTGTGTGTGATGTCCTTAGGTTAGTTAGGTTTAAGTAGTTCTAAGTTCTAGGGGACTTATGACCTAAGATGTTGAGTCCCATAGTGCTCAGAGCCATTTGAACCATTTGAATCGAGAGGTAATTTTTAGTTCTGATGAGCTTTGTTGATATCTGAGTGGAGTTGCTGCCAGAGGTGGCAGACCTATGTACTAATTTTTCAGCGTGGTTAGCCCTAAATACCCTGCGAATTTAATTATGTATTTTTCTTATGTACTGCATACATATAATAAGTAAAGCTGTGTTAGTTGCTGTTCTCCCTGATGCTGCAAATTTATTTTCCAGGAGTGGTTTACAACAAGGAAACAATGACCTGTAATATCGAACTAATGGTCGATGGAATGTAACTGTCGTGCCTGTAGCATTAGTGGGTGCTGCTATTCATGGGTTCATGGGTTTAAACAGACTATGTACTAAGAAAATCGGTCTCACATTCAGCTCCCACAACAGAATCAGTGTAAACCATCTGTCAGCTTCTAGAGAAAATTCTATGTGCTAATGTTAGGAAGTTTTCTAAATGATTGAGTAGCCTGTATCTGATATAGTACGTAGGTACCAGATCGGTGTTCACCTAGTGGGACGCGGGAAACAGCTCAAAAAACCATATGAGTGATGGCTGGTACGCCGGTCCTCGCCATTAACCCGCAGGACGCTTCGCACCACGACCAACTCACCTGCCAGCCGCAGAAGTGGACGCATTAACGAGCACGGTTATCGAGGTGGATTGCAGTATTACATTAAATGTATTCGCAGTTGCGAATATCAGTCACCATCAGCTGTAGAATGGAATAACGGACCGCGATTCGAACCCGGATTTCCGGCTTATAGCCAATGGTCGTCTTACTATTTGGCCATGCGTGCACGACTCAGAGCCAGTCCCAAACTTCCATCTGTTGTCAACCATGCGTCTACTACTTTTATATCCATTATTTATATTCGCGTATACAGGTGAGACATTTTGCTTCACAGTCGCTTGCCTGGTGTCGGCGGATAAATACAATATTGCAGTGCTTGTCTTATTTTGAATGATGATGCAAAGCTCTCAGTTGCGATTACAATTAATGTGTTTCATAACAGATGTAGTCGCCGCAGTGCGTGTTCCATTGGACATGCATGCATATCCAAAGGAACTTTATACTGTAATTTAGAATAACGCAGGCATTGCAAAATCGTATCATAGTGCAGTATTAGTTGAACTAGATATTGTGGCAGCTGTAGTGACAGTAGAACCTGTATTTGCATAGTGGTGCGAGGCTTCTTTCCACAGTAGTATTATAGTACCAGAAATTAAATATCTTGTAAATATGTTGAAAATGTCCTGTCAGAACAAAAAGAATGCGAGTAGGTTGATGTTTATTTAAAAGACTCCGACTGCAAAGTGAATTACCAGCTACCTCATTCTACCTTCCTTAGCATCATTAACATTTTTCCCTAAAGTTGTGGCATGCAAAAACGTTACAGTTTTTTATTTATTTTCTTTTTTTTAACGTGGAACCCACCTCAAACGCCCAGAAGCTTCCGTAACCACAGCTCACACCCAATAGTCCATCGATGCAAGCTGCTCTTATCCATCCACTCCCAGTTTCCCTTTCTCACTCACACTGGGGCCAGTTTATTGTCATTACCTTTTTATATCTCTCGGCCATTGTCTCCTGTTTCATAGCCATTCGTTCTGTCCTACTACTATATTCTCCTCTCACTGTCATTGTCTCCCTCTTACTGCTTGTATCTCATTCCTTCCACCCTACCACTGCTGTCTCTTCTCACTTGACCATCTCTCTCTTCCTCGTTGTCATTATCATATACTGTGTCTCTCATTATCACTTGCTGTCGCCCACTTCCACTTTCTCTTGCTCTCCCTCCCCCACCCCCCCGCCGCCCCTTCCTGGCACAGTCTCCATCACTCTTTATCTAGCACAGTTCTGTCACTGTCAACAACGTTCCACTGCCATTGTGTCATTCTCTTTCTCTCACACTGCCATTGTCTCCATTGCCCTTGCTATAAAACAACCACTGTGTACTATCTTACAGTATTTATGTATTTATCCCTTTCCCCCCCCCCCCCCCCTCTTTGCCACTGGCTTCTTCTCCCTCAGCATGAAAAAGTTTATAAGTTCACAAGTGAAAATTTTTGTGAAATTTTTTGAAGGTGCTAAGGAAGGTAAAATGAGGCAGCTGGACCCCCTTTTTCACTCAGTGTCTGCTAAATAAACAGTGAAATATTCTTATTTTTTGTGCTCCGATACGAGCATTTTTACACTCGTTCCCTTTTCTTCCCTACCGCAGCAGGGCATGTAACTGTAGCACGTCGGGGTTTGCGACACTAGATTTGAAGTGTCAGTGTCAGAAAGGAGCAAACGTCATTATTTTGTCAGGAATGGCGAGAGGGAAAGCGACACTTGGTGGGTGGCAGAATGGGTTCTTTACTTGGCTCAGTTAGTGAGGTGTGAGTGAAACATTAGTGGTTCCACTATCAGTTATTTATTGACACATAAGACCCTTTGAACAAACGGAGTAATATAGTGTTCTAACCCCTTAATTCCTCGTGGCAGTGGTCATAGCGTGAAGATTCCATTAACCGCTGATCTGGCAACAGCTCTTGTTGCAGCAGAGCACCAGGCGGCGTATTCTTACATTCAGTACCGTGCCTGTGACCCTATGCGGCGGCGGCTCGGTCTTCTCCTCGTGAATTCACTCGTTGAGTTATTAACAAGTGACTAGGGTGTGGCGTGTAGTGTTCCGTCTAGGAATCGAACCTGCGACCCCGAGGTTGTGCGTCTTCTGGCGGAGTTCATCAGTCTCTAGGTTCACAGGTAAGTCACAGGCCGCAGTCACTTTGTCTTCATCACCTGGTTAAGTATCACGCGAACTTCTTTCTGGTAACATCTGGGATGGTATCTTCTGCGTTGATATATTGTAGCGGTACCGACATCTTCTTCTGTCGAGCAGCGTAGCCGCTAAGTCGTTCCAGCGAAGTATGATGTCACCTGACTAACTATCAGTTGCCTATGCGGCTGGTCCCGGCAGAGGTTCGAGTTCCCTCTCGGGCATGGGTGTGTGTGTTTGTCCTTAGGATAATTTAGGTTAAGTAGTGTGTAAGCTTAGGGACTGATGACCTTAGTAGTTAAGTCCCATAAGATTTCACACACATCTGAACATTTTTATCAGTTGCCCGCCTGGTTAGCAGTGTTGCCTAATAAACATATTTCTGGGCAGGAAGGGGTGCCGGTCCCCGGTACGAATCTGCCCGGCGGATTTATGTTGAGGTCAGGTGTGACAGCCACTCTGTGGATGGTTTTTAAGGTGGTTTTCCAGTTGCCTCGG
This sequence comes from Schistocerca cancellata, assembly GCF_023864275.1. Lineage (NCBI taxonomy): Eukaryota > Metazoa > Arthropoda > Insecta > Orthoptera > Acrididae > Schistocerca > Schistocerca cancellata. The sequence continues at coordinate 455,110,525 of NC_064629.1, forward strand.
CGAATGCGGGCTGGTTCCCCTTATCCCGCCTCAGTTACATTACATCGGCGATTGCTGCGCAAACACTATCTCCACGTAAGTGTACACCATAATTACGCTGTCACGCAAACACTGGCGGGACACACGTCTGGTGTGAGACGTTCCTGCGGGGGTCCACTGGGGGCCGAACCGCTCAATAGCCCTGGGTTTGGTGTGGGGCAGCATTGGTGTGAGTGGACTGCTGTAGCCTGTTGTGGGGTGGTGAACCACTGAGGGCTATGGCGGGGACTACGCCTCTCCATCGTTTCTAGGTCCTCAGTCCCATACAATACAATACAATACAACCAGCAGTTCATCTATCCAGGCGACGTTTCTTCGTCTCTTCTTTCTCACCTCAAAGGACACTCTCATCCCAGTTTGTCAGAGATATTTGGTTAAAAAATGGTTCACATGGCTCTGAGCACTATGGGACTTAACATCTGTGGTCATCAGTCCCCAAGAACTTAGAACTACTTAAACCTAACTAACCTAAGGACAGCACACATATCCATGCCCGAGGCAGGATTCGAACCTGCGACCGTAGCGGTCACGCGGTTCCAGACTGAAGCCCCTAGAACCGCACGGCCACACCGGCCGGCTCAGAGATATTTATTCGGTGTTTTTGCCAATGTCGCGAAGTTTCTAGTGACTGACTCTTTGGTCATGATATATGTTTCTCACGTTAGGCAGAAACGTGATCAATGTTGACAAACGTGCTGGCTTTCTTCATTTTACCTCTACGCTGGTGTGGTCGGGAATTGCTCTGTCGTCCTCCTCCGCATCGCCAGATATGTCACACACGTGAGTTTAGTATGCTGACAGTTCCTGGAGCATTGACCGCTGATGCGCGAACTGTGCTGGCCGTTGTTCTATTTGGAAGCGTTGGCCATCTGCATGGTCGTTGCTTTGTCGAAGGGCTGACTGCTGCTGCACAATCTCTGCTGGTCATCGGCCTCCTGTTCGACTGTTGCGGCTTCTGAATATTGTGACTAACATGTCAGAGTCTCTAAAATGTTCACTCAACCTATAATAAAACTTTACGTATTTTTCTGCAGGCTCTCTGCTTTGAACAACCATATATAACACACAATTATTATTCACAACCATAAATGACACATAATTACTATACATAATTATTATACACCCTACATTCATTGACCACTGTGGCCTGAAAGAATGTGATCATGGGCCTTTGCATGATTTCCTTTCGGAGGTATTTGGGAGCCACGATTCTCACTCTGAGTCTAGTTGTTCAACACAGGACCTTATCCTTTAGGCAAAACTGTTGTTGCATCATATATCTTTTGCAATCTGCATCTGAAGCCTGAGATTTTTGCCATTCTTCTACATCATGACCTAAGTAACTTCTAATACTGCTACCTTTCAACTGAGACAACCTGTGGTGGATTGTTTCTTCCTTGGTTTATGAATGGCTTCAAAGTCAATTTTGAAGAGGCATAGGGACCAACCTGTCAAACGACTTCATGGCTCTTTTAGCCCAAGTAACAACTTGAGAGCAGCATGGTCCATGATTACATTGAATTTATTCCAATAAAAATAGCACCTGAAAATGTTATAACATTGATGACACTCAGTAACTCCTTTTCTGTTGCTGAGTAATTCTTTTCTGCCAAATTTAATTGTTTGGACGTGTACACTGCTGAATGCTCTTCACCGCTAATGTTTTGACCAAAACGGCTCCGATAGCATGTCCAGATTCATTGCAGCACAGGATGGTCATTGATGAAATCTGGATAATAATTTGAGAGGCCTAGAAGTTGGTGTACTTCCTTGATACATTGCTATGTTGGAAAATCCTCAACTGCAATTATTAGCTGTGGATCGGTTTTGATTCCGTGTTCACTGATAACATGGCCTAAATATTTAACTTCATTTAATGCAAGCTGACACTTTTCTAAATTTAATGTTAATCTAGCATCCGTGAGACGTTGGAAAACTTCCCATAAGCGAATTGCATGCTCCTTGTTGTCTTTTGAAAATATTATTATGTCATCGAGGTATATCATGTATTGTCGAGATTTTAACTCACGTAACAAACCATCTAGCAATCCTTGGAATGGTGTGGGGCATTTTAATCCGAAAGGCATTCTTAAGAATTATCAATGACCTGAATGGGTTGAGAAAGCCGTTTTATGGCTGTCCTCTGTTGCAACTTCTATTTGATGATACATGCTCCTCATGTCTACTGTGGAGAAGTATTTACTATTGCTGAAGTGGTCAATGGTATCTATGATATGCAGTTATGGATACACATCTGAAATTTTTTTACTATTTAAATGCTTGTAAACATAACAGAGTCTATAACGTCTATAAAGTCTATAACGTTTTCCAGATTTTTTTGGCGCAATTACGACATTTGCGCTGTATGTCGTATTCGAATACTCTATTAACCATTCTTTAATTCCTGATCAATGAATTCATCAAGTAACGGTGGTAATTGGTGAGGAGCTCTGTATAGTCTTCTGTAAATTGGGGTGTTATCTCTTGTTGTAATCCTGTGATGTGTGATGTTCGTTGCTGGTAGTGGTCCCTGTGAACTAAACAGATCCAGAAACTCGTCCATCACTGCTTCTATATACCTTTCGTTTGCTTTTATGTGTGATATCTTCTGGCGCAATGCAGTTTTGTAGGCAGCTGGTTTGTTGCTATTGTCTACGTACGACCAATGAAGATCATCTTCCTCTAAGGCACTTATGTTAGCTGTTAACATTCCCTTTCATAGCTCCTTATCTTTTGTCCCAAAATTATCTATATGCATCGGTACCTTCTGTACTCCATCAATTGTTGTGACACAGACTATGCTCCTGCTCACAAAACAATATGCTGCGTCTAATAAATCATTTCTCTCCAACAGTTGCACTATGCATAGGGTGTTTGTGGTAAAGTAGCATTAATGTCCACCCACAATAGCTTTCCTGTACCGAATGGTATTTTATCCTATGAATATACCTTGAAGGATACTGCTTGCAGTTTAGTTGATTCCTCTTTCTGGGGAGAGGGAGGTTGCGACAGAGTGTCCTTGGCAGCTGTGCACCTAATCGAAATAATGTCCCGCTAAGCTCCACTGTCTGCTGACCGTGGTTGATTACGGCGTCATGTTTATTGAGGAAATCTAACCCTAGGATAACATCATATTCGTCGCTTACCCTTCATACGACTTGTACAACCTCCTGGAATCTTACACCAAATGTCAGTGCCGTACTGCCCAAGAACATATGCCACCTCTGCCTATACCACGTAACTTATATCTTCGAGGTTCATATCTCCTGACCTCAGTGCACTGTTTACTTATTGCTCACACGTGAGCCCCAATGTTAAACTAATAGTCTACGTGTTTTACCCCTAATAGTGGCTGATAACCAGCACTCCGCCTTTGCATGCATACTAATAACATAGAATTTTAATGGGAACTCCTGGCTGTGGTTCCGGGGTTTCCGTTCCGATTTAAAGGACCTCTGTTTGCAAATTTCCCTGTACTGCTACACTCACGATATGTATGGCCACCCTTTGACAATTTGTACCTGTGGCTGGCGACAGGTTTTTGCGATGTGTCCCTGAAGATAGCATCTGAAACAACGAACCCCTATGGAAAATACGTTTTTTCTTTCCTTGTGCCGCGTCGTGGCGTCTATTTCCTCTAATGCTTTAGCAATGTTGACTGAATCAGTTAAATTGTTCGGAAATTCTGCTCTAGCTCGACGTGATGTTTCGGGTGGCAGTCCTCACAAAAAAGTATCTTAGACCCAATTCTTCGCTTCTTGTAGAATATACTTATTGACTTCATCACTTGCTGATAACTGGTAAGTGTTACTATTAAATTTTCATATTCTTTCTACAACGCTATCTATTGTTTCGTTGTGTCTTCGGGACATGGTGTTCAGCTGCTCCCTATAAAAACGGAAACTGTTGTGCTTTTTAATCCCTTTGAGCAAATTTTGTCTCAATTCTTCAAAAGTTAATGCATTTTGTATCTCCTCGTGATATAATACGTGCGCCATAGCTTCCCCAAGTAACCGTAGCGTTGTCATTTGCTACGTCTGTTATTCTGACCAGGAACCAACCTTGTCATTGTAATGTTTTCCTGTTTAACAAATGGTTAGTCCCACGACTACACTTCCTATGACCACAAGAACCTAGACTCAGCTATACAACAAGTAACATTAGAAATCTGATTACAGTTCCGATCAAAACAACAAGAACATCTAACACCATCCGAAAAGCTATTTTCTAGTGTCAGATTTCTTTGAAAGAATGAGAGCTTTACATCGTTTATTTTTTACAGCGCGAAAGCATTACTTAAAAAGGTAAAATATATGGGACCAATTTTCGCTCACCAATATACTGAAACACTGTCCGTTGGCTGCACATTGTCATTTGCTGTCTGTGGGTTGTTTGCGGACCGCCGCTGGCGATGGCGTCATGAATTTCTTGTACCATAAATTCCCAACCATGTACACCTCAAAATAGAGCCAGGATTATCCGATATCAAATGTAGTGGGAAGGTAAATTTGTAAGTTTGTGGTAAGATCTTATCTGACCAAACTGCTTAGGTCATCGGTCCCTAAGCCTACTCACTACTTAAACTTAAATTAACTTATGCTATGGACAACACAGGCACCCATGCCCGAAAGAGCCACCGACGGGGGTAGCCGCGTGCACCGTGACAAGACGCCCTAGACCGCGCGGCACCTCGCGCGGCTAGCGGGATGGCGTTTTGTGGCACTAGATATTGAGCGTCAGTGACATACAGGAGCAAAGGTCATTATTTTGTCTGGAATGGCGGCAGGGAAAGCGACACTTTGTGGGCGGTGGAATGGGTCCTTTACTTGGCTCTGTGGGCGAGGTGTAATTGAAGCTTTGGTGATTCCACTGCCAGTCATTTATTGACAGATAAGATCCTTTAAACCAAAAGAGTGACATAGTTTGTTTGAATTCGCTCAGTTCCTCGCGGCAGTGGCGTGATGAAGAGTCGTAGCGTGCAGATTCCAGTGAGCACTGGTACGGTGACAGCTCCTGTTGCAGTGCAGTGCCAGGCGGCGTATTCTTCCATTCAGTGCTGTGCCCGTGACCCTCTGTTGCGGCTGCTCGGTCTTCTCCTTGTGAATTCTCTTGTTGCGGCTACGGCGTGGCGCGGAGTGCTCCATCCCGACCCACAGGTTCAGCGTCTTCTGGCGAAGTTCATCAACCCCTAGGTTCACAGGTGACCCATTTGGTGAGGCCGCAGTCCCTTCGTCCTCACCAGCCACCTGGGTGAGTAACACGCGAACTTCTCTCTGGTAACATCTGGGAAGGCATCTTCCGTGTCGGCCTAATGACGCAGTACCGATATCTTCTCCTGTCGGGCAGCGTAGCAGCTGAGTGATTGCAGCGAAGCATGACGTCCGCTGACTAACTATCAGTTCGTCCGTCCAGACGACGTTCCTTCGTTGCTTCTCTCTCCCCTCAGACGATACTCTCATGCCCGTTTATTGGAGTTATTTATTCGGTGTTTTCGCTAGTGTCGTGAAGTTTCTAGGCAGCGACTGACTCTTCGGTCGTTGATCTATGTTTCTCACGCTGGGCAGAAACGTGACCAATGTCACCATACGTACTGCCTTTCTTTGTTTTACTTCTACCTTGGCATGGCCGGGAATTGCCCTGTCGTTCTCCTTTACATTGCCAGGTACGTACGCACGTGAGTTCAGTACGCTGACAGTTCCTGGAGCATTAACCGCTGATGTGCGAAATGCGCTGGTTGTTGTTCTCCTTGGAAGCCCTGGCCATCGGCGCAGTCGTTGTTCTGTCAAAGTGCTGACTGCTGCTGCGCAAACACTGTACTCCTGCAGCTTCCGAATATTGTGGCTTAACGTGTCAGGGTTTCTAAAATATTCACTGAACCTATAGTAAGTCTTTGCGTATTTTTCTGCAGGATCTCTGCTTTGAACAACCATAAATAACACAGAATCATTACTCACAACCATAAATAACACATAATTATTATACATAATTATTATACACCCTGCATAACTCATATGTAAATAAATATATTAGTAAAATTTAGATCTTTTACTTTTGTAGAACTGAAATAAAGCAAAACTAATTTTACCTCTCAGTCCGGATTTTACTCCCAAAAAAATTTTACATGTGCTTCATTACTACTACATCGGGTTTTCAGATGATAAGGGAGACGCTTTATAGCATATTTCTCCTTGCTATGTCACCTTAGGAACTATGTTTTCACCTGACATCGGAATTTATTTGCGTGTTTTATGTGTACAAGAAGAATAACTTTGAGCCTCAGTATCTCGGAAACTGATAAAGAAATGAAGAAAATTTTCAAAGTTGTTCGAGATCCGGATCTTAGGAATATATCGTAAAAATTAAAGCCATTTGCTGTACATAGCCGTCTCGGAATCCGCGGCTGTGTTTTGGTACCCAAAAACGAATTTTTTTGTTTTTCTCAATAATGAATATATATTTTTGAAAACGGGGAGACAGTTCTACTAGATAAATGCCTATAGAATGTACCGTTAAAATTTGACCAATTTGCTGCGGATATTTATTATTTTGATTTCGCCTCATACTAGATTTTACGAGTAGATGTAAAGTAACTTTGAAATGCTGTATCGTCAAAAAAATGTAGACATCAAGAATTTTGTTTACATTTTTTTGAAGTCGGGATCCTAGGAATATATCGTAAAAATTTCAGCCATTTTCTGTGCACAGCCGTCTTTGAAAACTCGGCTGGGTTTTCGTTCGATGGTGACAGCGAAAATATAGTAATAGGAAAATTTTTTGCGGTTTAGCGAGGAAAAGCCAATGAACTAAGGGCTCCTCTGCAAGTCGCACCAAGCCCACCGCAGACTACATCAAATGCACAAAGAGCCAACGGATTTGCTCCATTTGCCTCAGTAAGCGAAAGTGTGTAATATTTATATTTTGGCCCTTTACTGTCGGATAATAACACTAAGACGACTCTTCTGTTGGGTATCCAAATGGTTCCTAGTCCAAGGACTGTCCAAAGCCCCTGAATTTACCTTATTATCACCAATACAACCGGAGGTATGAGCATCGGAAAAAATCCCGTTTTCATGGGCGGCATTTTGAAGCATATTAGGTACGCATGCTGTTCCATGCATACCGATACAAGTACGATACTATTATTTTTTATCGTTATAGAGATCTGTATCAACATGGGGTGTGCCATTACGTGGTCTGTTTTTATTACTATAATTACTATAGTATTGTAAAAAAAATATTTAAATGCGACCGCACTATGTCCAGTAAATTACTACTCTAAAACGAACACTTACTCGTGGCAGCTTAACGATGTGTCCAACACAAGTCAACGAAATTCTTGAAACTTACCTCAGAACAAATAAAGTAATTGCCTGTACCGTCTGTCTAAAATTTCATATACTGCAATGCAATTAAATAAAATTAGAGCGTTAGTTATATGAAGGAGGCCACACAGCAATCGTATATTTTCGTTTTTTTATGTTTATGGTACGTGAAGTTCAGAATGCAAATACTGGCCACCCAAAGCAGAGCCATGCAACTCTCAAAAACTCTCGAGAAAATCGATTTTGAAATTTTCCAAGCGACTTTAATATCCTAAAGCAATATGGTCATTGTGATTGGTTGTATGTCCCTGTGGTAGAATGCTTGTCTCCTGTGTGACTGACCTGAGTTTAACAAAGTGGCCTGTGCCATGAGTATTTCCGTGAAGCGTAAGAAACATAATAATACAAAAATTAATTTGTAATTTTTTTAAATTTGAAGTATTTGTTAACATTCTGTACAAAAGATCGGCAATCAAAAATTTATATTTGCAATTAAAATTGGATTTTTTCTGCGATAAGTGATTGTAAATAAGAATATGTGTATTATTTAATTAGGTGTATGTTAATTAGCACATATTACATTGATTTTACGTTTAAATGACTTAGATGTTAGAACTGAGGGGAAAAAAAGAGAAGAAAAGAATGACCGAAACGGCAATCTTTGTGTATTTTATACTTGACGAGAGTGCTGGTAAAATATGTATCTCTACTTAAGAATTTGCCACAGCAAGGAATCGACGAAATACGTGACACGAGCATTCTGCCACACAGCCACGGTGTCTATCGAGAAAACTGACCTTACTTTAGGTATTAAATATGGTCTAGAGATTTCAAAGTCGATTTTCTAGAGAATGTTTTACAGTTGCATCGAATTGCTTGTGTTGATTGATATTGGAATTATGAACTTGACATACAGGCAAAAAAGAAAGAATTACAAAAATCCGATTGCCGTGACGTGAGTTTCTAATTTCTGGAACAGTAACTGTGTGGAACAATGATCTGTATTTTCTGGTGCCAGTCACTTTTATTTGTTTTAGACTTAATTTAACATACTGCAACGTGTTTCAAGCCTCTTCTGCTCACCACTAGACTTTTACGAGTGCATATTGTAATGCGTTTCAGGCAGGTTTTGCTCATCATTAGGCGTTTACACATACAGAAAATTTTCTGCACGCGTTAACGCCTGATGCTGAACAAAACATGCTTGAAACCTTTTCCAATGTGTTAAGCTAAAGATAAAACAAATAAAAATAACTCATAGCATAAAATGCAAATAATTATAAAACAAGAGAGATTGTTACTGGTTATGAGTAGAAGGTGGTTCCGTCACTCACTAAGACCATTAACACAACAGAAATACTGAAATTAGAAACGGGAAATTTAAGATGATGAACATCGGTGAGCAATATCAGCAGATACTATTTTCAAACACTCGCTGGGAAAGGAACGGAAACACCAGTAAGTATAGTCACTTCTACCGAGCCCTACAGACGACGGCAGAACGTGACCACGAGTCGAACGTCACGCTTTGATACTCAGTCTACCAGTTTCCGCCGCTAGAAACATTGTTGTGGCGGCAGTTGGTCTTAAAAGGGAACACCGACTAAAGGCGTTCAGTAGAGCATACAGGAGGTCGTGAAGCCCAACGGGACGGCGTTTCCAGGAATTCCTTCGGCTGGGGCATAGCGCACGCACGCATCGCACGTTAGCAAAGGAAGCCGCAGTCAGTATCATCCGGGAAATGAGCGCTCAAACAGTCGACGAAACAGGGTCCAATATTGTTCGTAAGAACGTGGGAACCGACACTGTTACTCATGTTCCCGGAAGCCTCCTCCTCAGCAGTCTCTATTATTGCTAGGTCTTGAAACTGAAACGAAGTATATGTTTGCTTCTTGTACTTGAAAACTGTTCCCGTTTGGTTTCGTCTTTTCTTGCAGTTGAGACATGCCTTTGTAATGCATCCAGGCATCCATAATTTCTCATGTTCTGGAAAAATTCCTATGTTACAGATTCCTAATAATGTTTTACCTTTTGCTAGTACATGTTTATTATGACCATAAAAGAAATAATGAAAAATTATTTCCGTTTATTATTTACCATCTACCTCTCCTCTCATTGAGATTCGGGGAGTTGCATTTTTGGCGTCTAATGTTCAGTTATTTATTGTTTCAGTTAAAACGTCCCAGTTAAGAGTCGTAGTTAATCCCGACTGCGAGAGATAGCTTTGGACATAAAATTTAAACTGCACAATAAGCTCAAGCAGTCCCCGAATTTTTAAAGGTTTATTGAGGGCACTAAACGTCATATGATGCCGACTGCGTGATTATTTGAGACTAGCGTCATCATTCTCGATTAAAAGGAATCGATCGACATTCTGTTGGCACAAAGTCAGCATCCATATTATATTTAGTTTAACTTCCACTTCTTTCATCTATATGTACATCTATGTCATGACTACTCTGCAATCCACACTTAAGTGCCTAGTAGAGGGTTCATCAAACCACTTTCACACGACTTTTCTAACGCTCCACTCTCGAGCAGCACTCGGTAAGAACGAACACAAAACTTTTGGTACGAACTCTGATTTCTCTTATTTTAATACTATTGTCCATTCTATTTGTAGGTGGGTGTAAAAAAATATTTTCGCAAGCGGAGGAGAAATGTGGAGGTTAAAATTTCATGAAAAGATCTCCTCGCAACGAAAAACACCTTTTTTAAAAAAATTATTGCAACTCCAACTTGGGTATCATATGCGAAACACGCTCTCTCCTACTTCGCGATAACACAGCATGAACAGCCATTCTTTGAACTTTTTCGGTGTCCTCCGTCAACTCTATCTGGTAAAATCCGCAGCTCGTGGTCGTGCGGTAGCGTTCTCGCTTCCCACGCCCGGGTTCCCGGGTTCGATTCCTGGCGGGGTCAGGGATTTTCTCTGCCTCGTGATGACTGGATGTTGTGTGATGTCCTTAGGTTAGTTAGGTTTAAGTATTTCTAAGTTCTAGGGGACTGATGACCATAGATGTTAAGTCACATAGTGCTCAGAGCCATTTGAACCATCTGGTAACGACCACACATCACACAGCAGTATTCTAGCAGAGGTCGGACAAGCATAGTGTAGTCACATTAGTAGATCTGTTGTGTTTTCTACGTCTTCTACCAATAAAACTCACTCTCTGATTCGCCTTCCCCACAACGCTATCTGTACGATCGTTTAAACTAATGTTTTTTGTAGTTGTCGCTCCTAGGTATTTATATTAATTGACAGCCTTTAGATTTGTGTGAATAATCGTGTAACCGAAATATAACTGTGACATCATACCTTTCATTATTTGGGGTCAGTTGCCGCTTTTCTCACCATAGGCCGGCCGGGGTGGCCGAGCGGTTCTAGGCGCTACAGTCTGGAACCGCGCGACCGCTATGGTCGCAGGTTCGAATCCTGCCTCGTGCATTGATGTGTGTGCTTTCCTTAGGTTAGTTAGGTTTAAGTAGTTCTAAGTTCTAGGGGACTGATGACCTCAGAAGTTAAGTCCCATAGTGCTCAGAGCCATTTTTCTCACCATACAGTTGTTTTGTCTAAATAATTTTGCAGTTGATTTTGACCTTCTGATGACTTTACTAATAGCATCAGATTGCCTCGTAAATCATTTATATATGAATTAGGTACAGCAGTGGACCCATAACACTTCCTTAGCAAACGCCAGATATCACTCCTATTTTACTACATGTCTTTCCGGCGTACGAATTGTGGCCTTCCTGACAGGAAATCATGAATTCAGTCGCACAACTGAGACGATATTCCATAGGCACCCGATCTGGTTGGAAGCCGTTTGTGGGACAAAGTATCAAAAGCAGTCTAGAAATCTAGAAATATAGAATCAATCTGAGATCCCCTGTCGATAGCACTCATTACTTCATGAAAATAAAGAGCTAGTTGTATTGCACAAGAGAGATATTTTCTGAGTCCGTGCGCACTCTGTGTGAACAGATTGTTTTCTACGATGTAATTCATAATGTTCGAATTCAGTATATGTCCCAAAATCCAACAGCAAATCGACGCCAGAGATATGGGCGTTGGATCGGATCACTCTTATTTCCTTTCTTGAGTACTGGTGTCACATTTGGAGCTTTCGAGTCATTAGGTGCGGATCTTTCGTCGAGCAAGCACTTGTATGTAATTGCTAAGTATCTATTTATTACATTAGCATACGCTGAAAGGAATCTAATTGGTATAAATTCTGGACTGGAGGACTTGCCTTTATTATGTTATTCGAGTTGCTTTTCTATACCGAGGATATCTACGTCTAAGTTTCTCATGTTGGCAGTATTTCTCCATTCGAATTATGCAGCATTTACTTCCTCTCCTTTGGTGAAGAAATTTCACAGAACCGTACTAGTAACTCCACTTTAGCGGCACTGTCATCGGTAAAATTACCATCGCTATCGCACAATGGAGGTACTGATAGTGTCTTGCCACTGGTGCACTTTACATACGACCAGAATATCTTTGGATTTTCTACCAGTTTTTGAGACAGAGTTTCGTTGTAGAAACTATCACAAGCATCTAGCATTCAGGTCCGCCTTAAATTTCGAGCTTCTGTAAGACTTCGTCAATCTTGCAAATTATGAGTTCTTTTAAATTTGGCATGCTTTTTTCGTTGCTTGTGCAGTGGGGTTCAGATTTTTTTCGTGCGCCGTGGGAGATCAGTTCAGCCCTTTATTAAATAATTTGCTACAAATGGTTCAAATGGCTCTGAGCACTATGGGACTTAACTTCTGAGGCCATCAGTCCCCTACAACTTAGAACTACTTAAACCTAACTACCCTAAGGACACATCCATGCCCGAGGCAGGATTCGAACCTGCGACCGTAGCGGTCGCCCGGCTCCAGACTGCAGCGCCTAGAACCGCACGGCCACTCCGACCGGCCTGCGACCGTGGTGGTTGAGTGGTTCCAGACTGAAGCGCCTAGAACCGCTCGGCCACTCCGGCCGGCTATTTGCTGCAAATGTCTCAGTTGCTGTCGATACTATTTCTCAGGATTAAAGCAAAATCTGGTCTGTGCTCACACAGTTAGTTTCAAAGATGTCAAGAATGTCTCTTAGGAAGGCGTCAGAGGAAATTTTATTAGCTTTCTTGAACAGATATATTTTGCGTCTATTTTTGATGGGGTCGTATGTTACGGTACTCAGTCCCGCTACAACGACCTTGTGGTCACTAATCCCTGTATTCTTCATGATGAGCCTTATTTGTTCAGGTTTGTTTGTTATTAAAAATTCAAGTATGTTTTCGCAATCATTTACACGTCGACGGGGCATCTGCACTAACTCCTTAAAATAATTCTCTGAGAAAGGATTTAGTACAATTTCGGACGATTTTTTATTCCTACTACCAGCTGTGAACATGTATTTTTCCCATCATATCGAGCACAAATTGAAGCTACCACCGGCCACAACTGTACGAGAGTTAGTTAGTTGGTTTCATATTCCATGCATTAATTGAATGTAAATCGCATTTATATGGAACAAGTAATTTTACATTCACATAGCAAATTAATTTGTAAATTTTGTAAATATGGCTACATACTGAATATTTATAAGTTTTTTTTAATATGCAGATGCGACTAATCCGTACCACCACCTTTTACACATTACAATTATAGAAATTATTCTACGGAATAGAAGGAGTTCTCAAGGGGAAACTTTTTCAGTTTGTTTTCAAACTTTATTTTGCTGTCTCTCAGACATTTTGTATCACTGAGTTACTTTTTTGAGATAATACTCAAGCATTCCAGCCACTGTATAATCTCTTCCATACTAACACGGACAAACTATCTACTTCAGTTTCGCTAAAAGATAAACTATTTCTAACAGCAACAAACACACCACCAACATCCGTATTTAATCTATTCTTTCTGAAGACCGTTACATGCTTTGTAAAAGTTTCAGCGGAACTTTTCTCTGGCCTTAGCCAGCTTTAAGTGTGTACAACGATTTGAGAGTCAGTGCTTCCTATTGGCTCTTGGAGCTCATGGGTTCTGTAAATCTCAAATTCCTATCATTATAAGTGTGCATGATAACGCTTTGGCTTAGCGGAAAAGCTAGCCCAACTCAATTTTCTTTCATATTTTCCATCTTACGAAACATATTCTGCCATGACGACGTATCACAGTGTCCCAGAACACAGTTCATTTTATGTTCAGCAAAACGGACCTTACAGTTATTTTTGTGTCCATCGTATACTTGGCCTCAGCTGTCCGGAATTTTATAGTCGCCAGGTGTTGCTAATCGATGTGGTTCATCTTTGGCTGTTCTCAGTTATACTTGTATAAAAACTTCCTGGCAGGTTAAAACTATGTGCCGGACCAAGACTCGGTCCAGCACATATCCAGCACACAGTTTTAATCTGGCAGGCAGTTTCATATCAGTGCACGCTCCACTGCAGAGCGAAAATCTCATTCTGGAAATATTCTTTTATACTCTTGGTGGGTCTAAATATTGTTTCAACCCCGCGGTTGGCAGAAACTTTGACGACACGATCCATAACGTTGTTAGTAAAAATGAGGAAGACTTTTCAAATTGGCGGCCATTATTCTTCATCATTCCTGCCTTTGTCTTCTTGGAACTGGTGCTCCACCCACCTCCATGCAGGAGTAAACATTTTTCTTGGCAGTCAAAAATAAATGATCCAGATCATTTGTAAATACAGTGCCCAACAAATTTTACTAGCTATGTCCATGAAGGTATTAATGACACCTCTTTCGTTCTTTTGGATGATGGTTGGATTCCTTATAGAAGTATTTGACAGTGTGTGTAACTTTCCTGTACACCTTATTGCCCGTTGGATTATTGATACACCCAGAAAATTAAAGTATTCGTTTCTCTTTTTCTTCATTGTAAATTAATTTTCGGGTTGATGCTATTGAGAAAACATCGAACTCCTGTTCATCAGGGTTCCACATCCAAAAATTCTATTTATGGCGGAGAAAGATAACACTGAGTAGCAATATTTTTTGAATGTAGAGAACACGGTCTTTATTCGATTGCAGAAGCGGACACTGGAAATTGGTGAAAATATAAAAGTAACATATATTCAGTAGTCAACTCGTGGGTTTCACCAGGGACAAGCAATCTGCACAAACATTGCACTGCATTCTGTCACTAACAATAAGTGAATAACGTAAGTACACTGCGCAACACAATCAAAGGGTTTTCGAAATCCTGTAAATCTCTCCCATTGTGCCACATAAGTTTCAAATTTGGCTCGAAGGTGCCCATAACAATCCTCTGAAACGGTGAAAAATCGTGCAGCCCTGAGATGCCAACTCCGGGCTAGGCGACACCTCATAGGGCAATGTGTCGACACGTGCGAAAAGAAAAAAAGACCTGAACTTAGAAGTTTATGTGAGATGTAATGTGGATTAATGATACCACATTGGCACCAAATTTCACCACAATTTCGGTCAACGCCACCGTGGACGTGTCACACAGTGGGAATGTCGTCACAATCACTCTTACCAACATTTCACACCTTCTCCTGACGCCTCTGCGATAGAGGTCAGAACCTAGTCGTCCAGTGTTGGAATCACGCGGTTTTCTTGTGGATGGGGGTGGAAAAGATTTCAGACACACGACCGCTCAGAATCGACATGGAGAGTCCTCAGGGGATGGCTCGAGGTGCGTCAATGAAACCACCCCATTCGTTCGGGCATTGATTCCCACACGTTTCGTGGTCGAAGTTGATAGTTCGCAGAGCGATAAGCAACAGACCAACGTTCTTGATATCCTTGGACACTGCTGACACCCCTCGGACGAGTGAATATCCCTCTCTAAGGTCGTCTCTGAGGTCATCAGTCCCCTAGACTTAGAACTACTTAAACCTAACTAACCTAAGGACTTCACACACATCCATGCCCGAGGCAGGATTCGAACCTGCAACCGTAGCAGCCGCGTGGTACCGGACTGAAGCGCCCAGAACCGCTCGGCCACAGCGGCCCACTTTCCCATTCGAAGATCACACTAAATCCTGGCCTACAAGTCGGTGTTTATATAACCACATCAGAGTCGAGTTGGATTGCATTTACACTGCAGCAATGTCCTTAAACGGAAACTTTTTGATTACCCGTAATACAATAGTCTGCTGAATAGATCATAAATAATTTATTTTATAAACTGATCTGTAAACAGCGACCTACGTGTGTAAGCTCGAGCAGTTAGGATGTGAAAATGCAGAAGCTAGTGAGCTTGGTCAGCTTACTGAGATGGTAGACGTCACAGGCAGACGCCACCGCCTAGCCCGCCCATAGCTCCTCTCCTCCCCACAACCCGGCAGCTCGTTTGCCCACCACGCCCTTCATACAGTGATGAACAGCGTGAAGTGTCGTTCGTGTACACCATATGTCTGCTATTTGCTTCCTTGTCACAAAGTGTTATGCCACACGTATACTATGAAATTGAAAGACATCCATTTTTCACGAGTCTGAGAGTTAAGTTCGGTGTGTTACGAATACGTTTAGAGGCTGCTTACCTCATAGCCAACATTAATATGGCGAATCAAAGACTGAATGTGAGTGTAGGACACATTTGGCGAATGTGTCTGGCACTGTCAGCTGATCATTAAACCCGAACAGATTTATAAAACTCTGCGAGCCTATTCACAAGATTACAAATCAAGTGCACTTTCAGGATGTGGCGTTTGTGTTCGTTCACTATTTCGTTCTTTGCGTAACACAGGACTGGTGTGAGTAACTTTCATGTTTCAAGAACTAAGTTGGCGATATATCAGAATAATGTGGAACGAGTCAATTGATACACAAAAATGGTACATCATCTTAGCGAAAAAGTAGCTAGGCTACATGACAGCCTTTTTCGGAACTGGTTTTAAATTACATGTGTTTAATACTCACAAACTTTGAAACCTATTAAATGAAGTACACCCATGCTTTCCGCCTCACACACTCACTCGATTACTCACACACACATTGACTCATTCATAGTCACTAACTCACTCACTCACTCAATCACAAACTCCGGGTTGTTATAATTAAAGTGCAGCTTCAGAGGCCGAGTGTGGGCTGTAACTATCGTATGGCAGACAAACTTGGTAGATGTTCTAATGCGCTAATGCGAAACAGAGTTACACTGGAGGAAAAAAAAATTAGTTCCAGTTTTAGCCACCAGGTGCGTATCTGACATTGTACACTGTTGTGTTGCGGTATGGCGGTCGACGAGATACTGTATCCGTAAAACGGCGTGATCAATGGTTGCTCACAGCAGTTCCAGTGGAATCTGAGCAACGCGTTCTGTATACTGGCCCTCAGATCAGATAGAAACAGAACGTGTCCGTGGCAAAGGTGTTCTTTTAGATATTCCCAGAGCCAAAAGTCACGAGGATTCAGATACGATGAACTTGCAAGCCAGGCATCTGGAAAAACTCCGGATATAACACGTTCGTGGACGTTTGCATTACGCAGACCTTTCACTGGTCGAGCATGCAAACAGTGGTTTCCACACAGCTGCGCCCTTCCATAGAAGGAATCACAGGGTGTACAATGAGGTCTCGATAACGTGCAGAAGTTACGGTACAGCTAATAGGTTCATTATGTGTATCCACTTCAAAGAAGAACGGACCAATAATAATAGTGCTTGGGAGTCTACACCACGCACTCAAATATAGCGAGTGAAGTGGATTTTCATGCACAACACGTTGTTTAACACTACCTCGGATTCAGCAGTTATTTGTATTCACTGCACCCTGTACTGTAAAATGTGCTTCTACACTCCATAGAATATTGCCCAGGAACATCTTCGATCCGTGCCAGAAACCAAAAAACAAATTCATAAATTGCTGCGGATCGCGAGGATTCAGTTGCTGCACCGTCTGGATCTTGCACCGATATCAGTGTGAAATCGACCGCAAAATTATCCGTACTGTTGACCATGGTATGGACACTGCCCTAGCACTACCCGGGGCACGTGCCGCATGGTCAGTTACAGCAACAGCAGCCTCGTCAACAGCTTCCATCGGTATAGGATGCCTTCCTCTTCCAGGTGTTACCCATTTTTCCGAATATCATTATCATGTTCTTTAAACCATTTAATGACATCGGCCTTCTCCCCAGATCTTTCGGTCAATGCAACACTACAATTGCTCCCCTTCACATAAAAAAATTGCACTAAGAAAGCACAGTCTCCCTTCTCTATAGCCATACTCTTCCAGTAGTCGAAGAGGAATATGGCAACAATAGAGAGAGAGACGAGCAGAGGAAAGCACGATTCTGTTAGACATCAGGAAAACGGATGGGGATGGCTTAGTTGCCTACAGTGCCACATCTCCAATGAAATCGACTTTGTTGCGCAGCTACTAACTGAACTCTAGCAACGAGCACAACACATTTATATCCCTAAAGAAAAGATAAACAGTCAGGCTACAGTCCCTCTGAGCTGAGAAGATTCCTTGCTGAGGCGACGGGTAAGATCAAGAAGATGAGCTTATCTACGTGCTTTACGGCAACCAGAGTTCACTGCATGGCTCCATGATTATAGGTTAATGAAGATGCGCTACGAAACATTGCTTCAGGAGACTAAAGGAATACGCTGGTAGAAGTTCATATGGAGGCAACTGTACTGTAAGACGTAGGGAAGACAGCAAAAGTTACTGACTGAAATGTTACGGGATTTGTTGTTTGTTCGCAATTCGTGAATAAGATATCTCGAAGACCGCTGGATGGAGAGAGCCAGCAGAATATCTACTAAGCGCTCTACTTCCTGATGACAACACAAAGACAGGTACATAAAAAACTTAGAAGTGAACTACATAAAACTTAGAAGTGAACTAGATAATGAGTACGACAATCAGATGTTGGTGATAACTTTCACTCAAGAAGAAGCTGCTATTGCAATTTCCAAACTCAAACCTGGAAAGGAACGTGGTCCAGATAACGTCCACCCTGAAGGTGTGCGGATGGTAGGGCTTCTGACAGCAGTACTAAGCGAGGCGTTGAGAATAGATATAATCCCGGTGATTTGGAAAACAGCTAGAGCAATAGTGATTGAAAGGGGACAACTGACAACTACAGACCTATTTGCGGATTAAACGTCTTGACCAAGTTCAGGAGTGTCTGCTCTGTGACCGGCAGCAGGAGCTCAATGAGCTCTTGGTTCTAAACTGATGTCAATATGGATTCAGGAAAGGTAAGTTTATAGATGATGTGGTTAATGGAGCTCTTCAGACCAGGAGTCGAACCTATGACCGTAGCGTTCGCGCGGTTCCAGACTGAAGCGCCTAGAAGCGCTCGGTCACTGCGGCCGGCTCCTGCAGGTCTCAGTGTCTCTTACTATCTGCATAAGAGCTTCGTAGTTTACTATGGTCCAGTAGCTTTCAGAGCAGAGCAACGTATTCAAAAGATTACCAAGGGTTGTCCTCAAGGGTCCATAAGTGGTATCTGGGGCCTTGGTACTGAACCGCTACCACACCTGTTAGACGGGGCAGATGCTATTGAAGGTGTTGTTGCACACGAAGATGTAATCCTAGTAGTTGTGTCTGCAGACTCCAAAGCGAAACTTGAGGAAAAGAGGAATGATGCGTTTTGCTCAGATATAGCATGTGTGCAAGGGCAACAAACGGACTATAGCTGTTCGTAAAACCAAATACATCCTTCTGAATGGAAGACGTTCTCTTGCCAGAATTCCTTCTTTGAGGTTTGACAGCATCCCTGCAAAACGCAGCGCTATTTGTAGTTATCCAGGCATTCTTCTAGACGAGAAAAGAAACTTCCTGGATCATGGAAAATGTGTTAATCAGCAAGCGGCTAGAATAATGCATGAGATTGTCCGTACTGGCACTGCTGACATAAGTTACCGTAGTACGTGGTGCACGAGCGTCTGGAGGCATTGTATTCCACTACGTAGCTGTAAAACAATACTGTGACTAATTCAGCTGAGCGTTCTTCTGAGACTCAGCTGTGTCTTCCGCACTAGACCTGTCGAGGGATTACTGATTGTTCTCGCGATATGTTCGATGGATATCATGGTACATTACGGGGCAGTGCTGTATTGTTTGGGACGTGAATAATATGATCATTTCTACGAGGTCACAGGAATTCGTATTACTGACAAACGACATGGAAGACAAATGAATGATAGTCTGACTGGTACACTATAAGCACTGCAACACGGGTTTACAGCATATTCGCAAGCATCAGGAACATGTTCAAACTGCGAGACTTTGTCCCTAATCGAGGTATTGTGGACCCGTTATTAGGTCATGGTCTATATCCCAAACATTTGCATCGATTGGGATGTAGTAACACACCAATCTGTGAATGTGGAGACGAAGGTCCCGCTTATCATATCTTTTCAGGTGCCCCCTTTTTCAGGTAGAGTGAGCCTGCAGACAATTTACTGCGATCTGCAAACAGTTCGATAAGGTCAAATGGATGCTCTGAACATCAAAATAACGTCAACATATCACAAGAGGCGTTCCCTTCATTGTAGATAATGACAGGCATACACGAATTTAATTAAGAGAAATTTTAAACAGATATATAAACATAAACAAGGAATATTAAAAAAAAGGAAAGACAGAAAGAAAGAAATATATGGCCGCCCCCACGGCTATGAATAGTCTCGAGGATAACCGAGACACGCACGTACCAGTGCGGGTGATATCGTCCACAGCCATGGAAACACAATCCGTTAAGAACGAAGAATGTTATCGCATATCTCTGTTCTCAGTCGACACCGTGTCTTTCCGCTTACGGGGCATGTTGGAATCCTCGGCCAGTTGGATAATCTACATCAGGGGTGGCCAAGAATTCCGCTCACGAGCCGTACCTGGGCACGAGTGCAACGAGTGCAATAGCACTCGTCTTCCTGCGCATTTCCTCCACCGCCACGGCTCGTTGTCTGAGTGCGAAGAGGGGGAGACGGAGAAACTGCAAACGCACCGCATTTAAACGGTAGCTGAGTGACACTTCATACGTTTTGGTTTTATACTTCCCATTTCTCAACAACAGAGATCACAAACAAAGCAATTTTTCAGTATTATTTAATTATTTTGGCGCGCTGAAGACATAATTTTTATCTGATAAGAACTGTCGACATAAGGGCAGACGCTGACAAATTCACAGATTTTCACACTCGAGGTGCGACGTAATCCTGATTTATTCAGTTTCATACTCTAAAAATGGTCTTTCTCACAAATATGCCGAGAGAAATATTGTAGCACTTTTGCAACTTCACTATGGAGACGTGTAAACCACCTGGGGGAAGCGATGTCAACGTTCTGAACAGTTTTAACATAAAAACTTTTGTCATTAAAACGGAAATTATCTTGAAGATCAGTCAGTCACATCTGCATATGCTCAGACGCGCTTTCAACTAAAACGGCAAACAGTCTCGTAAATAGCTCGTAATCGGATGTAAGATCGACTGTGTCCTCAAAATATTTCGTAAACTACATTTGTAATTCTTTCAAGGCCACAATGAATTTTTTTAAACCTTGGGTTTTCTGTAACGGCAATGTGTTTAAGTAACTGTACTCTGTTTGTCAGAACGTGCCCCTTTTATCACGTGAATGCATTCTCATCAAATCAGAAGGAAGTTGTTCCTCACCTTGCAACGTCTTACTGTGGGCGGGATGCAGCTAAGTCCACTTAAATTGCGGAGTTTGTAATGCATTCTAGATGTATTAATTTTCGTTCCTGCAGTCCTTCTCCCTTCGTAAATACAGGAATTGCGAATTGTAAATCGAAAAAATCGTTCCAGGATTGCCCCTTCATTTAACCAACTACTTTGCAGTAATATATAAACCCTCCATATTTTTCGTTCACTTCTATCGAAAACAGCTGCAACTGACAGTGGAATAATGCGTGCGACATCAGAAAGTTTACTGTTGATACCACCAATAACTTCACGTGCTGCATGTCTGCAAATTTAGCAGAAAGTGCTTCTTGATGCACTGAACAATGAATCCCATCTGTCGATCGTTGTAGTTCTTTGCTCTTCCACTGTCAACTAAATCTTTAAACTCTGTCAGCATGGCACGGTAAAATTGTTTCCTGCCAAATCTGCAGTACTCGTCCCTTTTGCGACTGCCTCTTTTTGTGCAAACATCCACTGGAGCTTTAAACATTCTTCATACCACGAACAAATAGCGAAGGGTAAACAGTGCTGAAACCACGATTCTGCCGAACTGCAGAGAGTTGTGCAGACTGAAAAATGTCACACCGCAATGCTAAATGAAATGCTTCGCTTTGTCGAATACTTCCCGAAAGGAACGAGCAAAGGCGATGCAGGCGATGCCTTGGCCCACCCATGGCACGCACACTTGGCCAGAACGAAGTTTGGAACGCTGTGGCCGTCCCTGATCTGCACTAATGCACTTCGTTTCCCTTTCATTCTGTTGAAACCTTGTGGAAATTTTTATTGTCATTGAAGGCACAAAATAATGTTACTCTCTTCCATTATCGCTGCCTTTGAATTCTCGCAAGTGATATGACTGAACATACCCAGAATTTTGTTATAAGTTTTTTCAGTTCGTACTAGAATTATTCACTAAGGCATAATTAATTCTGTACTAACGACTCTCCTTTAAAATGATAAAAAGGATCTCTCTAGAAAAATAACTCTTACAATTCAGTGCAGAATAATGTCTTTATGAGATACGCTGCGTGTTAAGTAACGAAAAATCTAAGCTAAAAGGACGCCCCTGAAGACCAAAAGGAAAAAAATGCAGGATGCTTAATTTTGTTACTTCGTTAAGTACGCTTCTCACACCATATCATTCTTACTTACAACCGAATTACCTCCAGACTCCGCAGCGCTGAAGACGGCGGTGTACACTTCACTTCTTCACATCATGCCTTGAATAATTTCCAATAACAAGCTGTTATTCTCGTCAATTGTTCTTAGTACTTTTCCCGTCACTGCCCTAAAGGTTAGAAGTTCTATGCGCTTCATTAGCAATAGATACGTCTCAGTACCAAACACATGCCCGAGGGAGGACTCGAAACTCCGCCGGGATCAGCCGCACAGTCTATGACTGCAGCGCCTTAACCGCTCGGCTAATACCGCGCGGCAGAGAAAGCTTTTGACAATGTAGATTGGAATACGCTCTTTCATATTCTTAAGGTGGCAGGGGTAAAATACAGGGAGCGAAAGGCTATTTACAATTTGTACAGAAACCAGATGGCAGTTATAAGAGTCGAGGGGCATGAAAGGGAAGCAGTGGTCGGGAAGGGAGTGAGACTGGGTTGTAGCCTATCCCCGATGTTATTCAATCTGTATATTGCGCAAGCAGTAAAGAAAACAAAAGAAAATTTCGGAGTAGGAATTAAAATCCATGGAGAAGGAATAAAAACTTTGACGTGCGTCGATGATATTGTAATTCTGTCAGAGACAGCAAAGGACCTGGAAGAGCAGCTGAACGGAATGGACAGTGTCTTGAAAGGAGGATATAAGATGAACATCAACAAACGCAAAACGAGGATAATGCAATGTAGTCGAATTAAATCGGGTGATGCTGTGGGCATTAGATTAGGAAATGAGACGCTAAAAGTAGTAAATGAGTTTTGCTATTTGGGGAGCAAAATAATTCACGATGGTCTAAGTAGAGAGGATATAAAATGTAGACTGGCAATGGCAAGGAAAGCGTTTCTTAAGAAGAGAAATTTGTTAACATCGAGTATAGATGTGTCAGGAAGTCGTTTCTGAAAGTATTTGTATGGAGTGTAGCCATGTATGGAAGTGAAACGTGGACGATAAATAGTTTAGACAAGAAGAGAATAGAAGCTTTAGAAATGTGGCGCTTCAGAAGAATGCTGAAGATTGGATGGGTAGATCACATAACCAGTGAGGAGGTACTGAACGGAATTGAGGAGAAGAGAAATTTGTGGCAAAACTTGACTAGAAGAAGGGATCGGTTGGTAGGACATATTCTGAGGCATCAAGGGATCACCAATTTAGTACTGGATGGCAGCGTGGAGGGTAAAAATCGTAGAAGGAGACCAAGAGATGAATACACTAAGCAGATTCAGAAGGATGTAGGTTGCAGTAGGTACTGGGAGATGAAGAAGCTTGCACAGGATAGAGTAGCATGGAGAGCTGCATCAAACCAGTCTCTGGACTGAAGACCACAATAACAACATAGTGGTTTTATTGCTTCAGATATCCTACATAGCTTCCCCCCAATTTGAGTATCACACAGAACATTCATACTAGCATATGGAGCTGTTAGAAAGTCCTCTGTAGGGTGTCCAAGTCTCGTCACCTGTGATGATTTTTTTACAGAAAGTGGTTATCCGCGTTTTGCATTTCAATCAACTTGCGGCAGCCGTCCATGCGTCGTTGTTTTGGTTCTGGAGTGAAGATGAGCAGGAAAAACTTCCCAGACAAGTTTCTCTTCTTCAAAACATATTGGAGACTGTCCCGAATAATCTATATAGAGATGTTGTTCCACTGTGAATTGTGGCATAAATATGGGACACACTACGGATGGACGTCAGTACCTAACGTCTAGGACCTTGTTGGATGGGTAGTGTATAGTTAGGAATATATCGTTCTGCCTTGAGGGATAACAATATTTTTGTTTAACATCCAGAAATGTATTGGTGAGGTTTTGCCATTTCAGAGTATTCATTTGTTTGCTGTAAGATAGCATGTAAAGTAAAATTACAAGAAAATATATACAGTAGCAAGAATATGGTAATTTACAATCATAACATTACGATGAACAAAAAATACTGATGTTTGTGTGGTTGTCTGACACTTGCAGTACAGATGATAGTTTTCTTCAGTTTACGGTTTACAATTCATCTGAGGTTCTCAATATTTTATTACCGAAGTTTTCTGCGTACAGTGAAATTATTACATTTTTATTTCCATTTGATTTATTTTATTTCAATACATCTCTTTTGAATGTGTTGCCATATCTGTGATCTGCTTTGTTGTTGTAATTGAATGTGTCATTTGTTTGTTATTGTAGATGTTTCTTGTTCAGATCCGTGTGTGTGGGTGTGTGTGTGTGTGTGTGTACAGTGCAATTATGCTGTGTATGCCTCTCTGTTTGTGTGTTAATGCTCATCTGTTTGTTGTTGTGTGTCACTTTAATTTAATTTTTAAGCAACTGAGTACCCAGTATTATGTAGTTATACTAATACATACACTATGTGATCAAAAGTATTCGGACTCCTGGCAGAAAATGACTTACACGTTCGTGGCGCTCTCCATCGGTAATGCTGGAATTCAATATGGTGTTGGCCTACCCTTAGTCTTGATTACAGCTTCCAGTCTCGCAGGCGTACGTTTAATCAGGTGCTGGAAGGTTTCTTGGGGTATGGCAGCCCATTCTACACGGAGTGCTGCCCTAAGGAGAGGTATAGGTGTCGGTCGGTGACACCTGGCACGGAGTCGGCGTTCCAAAACACCCAAAATGTGTTCTATAGGATTCAGGTCAGGACTCTGTGCAGGTCAGTCCATTACAGGGATGTCATTGTCGTGTAACCACTCCGCCATAGGCCGTGCGTTATGAACAGGCGCTCGATAGTGTTGAAAGGTGCAATAGCCGTCCCCGAATTGTTCTTCAACAATGGGCAGCAAGAAGGTGCTTAAACATCAATGTAGGCTTGTGCTGTGATAGTGACACGCAAAACAACAAAAAGTGCAAGCCTCCTCCATGAAAAACATGACCTGACCATAACTTCACCACCTCCGAATTTTACTGCTGGCACTACACACGTTGACAGATGACGTTCACCGGGCATTCGACATACCCACACCCTGCCTTCGGATCGCCACATTGTCTACCGTGATTCGTCACTCTACACAACATTTTTCCACTGTTGAATCGGCCAATGTTATGCTCCTAAGACCAAACGAGGCGTCGTTTGGCATTTACCGGCGTGGTGTGCGGCTTACGAGCAGCAACTTGACCATGAAATACAAGTTTTCTCATCTCTCGCCTAACTGTCATAGTACTTGCAGAGGATCCTGATGTAGTTGGGAATTACTGTGTGATGGTCTGGATAGATGTCTGCCTATTACGCATTACGACGCTCTTCGAGTGTCGGCGGTCTCTGTCAGTCAACAGACGAGGTCGGCCTGTACGCTTTTGTGCTGTACGTGTCCCTTCACGTTTCCACTTCACTGTCACATTGGAAACAGTAGACCTAGGGATGTTTACGAGTGTGGAAACGTCACAATCAGACATATGACACATGTTCCCAATCACCTGACCACGTTCAAAATCCATGAGTTCCGCAGAGTGTTCCATTCTGCTTTCTCACGATGTCTAATGACTACTGAGGTCGCTGATATGGAATACCTGGCAGTAGGTGGCAGCACAATGCACCTAATATGAAAAACGTATGTTTTTGCGGGTGGACGGGCACTTTTGATCACATAGTGTATATTAGCTCTTTTCCTCCTTCCTCTCTCTTTGTCTATCTCCTCCTCCCTCTCTTTCTCCACATCCTCCACACTCATTGTCTATTTCCTGCGGTACCTCTCTCTGTCTGTCTGCTACTCTCCCTTCTCTCCATCCATCTGTTCCTCTTAACGCACTCTGTTCATCTGCTCCTGCCTCCTCGACCATTTGATCTTTCCCTCTCTGTCTATCTCCTTCACACACCCCTCGGGATCCATCTTATCCCGTCACTCTATCTCCTCCTCACTTTCCTCCTCCTCTCTCTGTCCATCGCATCCATTTCCTTCTTCTGTCATTTCCTCCTTCCCACTCTCGCTGTCCAACGTCTACTCCCTTTCTCTGTTTATTTCTTCCTCCCCATCTACCTGCCCATCTCCTCCTCCACCCTCCCTCAGCCCATCTTCTTCTCCCTACCTCCCTCTCTCTATATCGTCCTCTTTCCTTCGTCGGTCGATCTCCTCCTCCCACACTCTGTCTCTCCACCTCCTCCTCTTCCGTTTCTGTCTCCATGTCCCCTGCCCCTCACTGTGTCCCTTTTCTCTCATATATGTGTCGAAGTTCTCCTTCACACTTTGTGTCTGTCCGTTTCTTCTTCCCCCTTTCTGTTTTCACAGTCCTTCTCTCCAGATATGTGTACCACGTTTGTTTAAATCGATCCAGGGTTATAGGAGATTATTTTTAGCCGAGACTTTTCCAGGGTACGCACATGTCACACATATTTCACAAATATTTGTACAATTATTTCAACTATATGTATAGCGAATTTCGAGCCGCAGTTTAGATTTCACGCAGGTGAATCTCTATGACGTCATATCTCCTGTACTATGATACTGGAGGTACATTCAGCGGTAGAGGTGAATACTGTCTGTGAAATGTTCGTGAATACAGTTAGTAGTACAGGAGCAAGAAATTAAAACGTCAAGCAAGAATCGGCAGTTCTTCATGTATCTCAGTGTCTATGCTTTAACATATCCTCAACTATGATATATCCTGAACAATGGCATAGTTTTGTAAATACATTCATCAGAATATATGGTTACTGTCTGCTAAATCTGTTGTGAATACAGTCAGTAGAAAAGAACTAATAAATTAAAAGGTCATGCCTACTGCAGTAGTTTTACTGCAAGAACAGCGAAAAAGAAGTAAGCTATAAACTTCGTTCCTATCGTCATTATGTGGCGTTTGTCACCGTGAAAAAGTTCCATAATGACTTCAAGTTATGTGTAAATCTTGTTTCAAGTCAGCGACTGTTCTCATTCTCAAATACTGGATGAATAAAGTCTGTGAATTCGCGCATTGTTAGCTACACTACTTTTTCACCCTTATCCCCGCTCCTTTTAGAGACAGGTGGTTCTCAGGCACACAGCGATTCTGTCTAGACAGCGAGTGATACGTGTAACAAGCTTGGTTGAAGTAGATCCATTGGTGGTTCAGTGTGTCTGTCAAGTATGCTTTGTACCCATTTTCATCCTCTATTTGTTTGCTTGTCTGTAGCTCTCTATTGTAACTGTCCGTGTTAAATAGAATTTAAGGTACCCGATGTAGTGTGTATCGGAAATGGGATTGTTCATGTTTTGGCTCAAATGGCTCTGAGCACTATGGGACTCAACTGCTGTGGTCATCAGTCCCCTAGAACTTAGAACTACTTAAACCTACCTAACCTAAGGACATCACACACACCCATGCCCGAGGCAGGATTTGAATCTGCGACCGTAGCAGCAGCGCGGCTCCAGACTGGAGCGCCTAGAACCGCACGGCCACCGCGGCCGGCTGTTCATGTTTTATGGGGTAGTTTTGAGTTTCTGTGTAATACTGTGCTGTTGGTGATGTGTTTCCTGTATATGCATGAACTAATAGTAGTTCTTGTGTCTATGTATCAGCATCAGTTTTGACGGTTGTGTCTGTGCATCAATAGTAGTTTTCCACATACAGGAAACCGCCACCACTAGCACAGCCATACACAGAAACTCACACCATCCTATAAGTCCTAGACCAAACGGTTTCCAGTACTGCTACACAGGTTGTATAAAATAGCGGTTAATGAAAACAACTACAAAAAAGAAATATAGAACATAAAAAATGTAACTGTTGGAAATGGATACAGACATACATGACAGACGAACTGAACCACACAATAAAACAAAAATGAAAGAGACACGAAACCCTCAATAACAGATCAACACCAATATAAGAACACGGACACATAGACCATAAACACAGGGAACACAGATAAAACAACACACCTGAGCAAGAAGCATCCACAACTGCAAACAAAAGGCATAAATTCACCTACAACGACAAAGCAGCTCACAGACTTGGCAGCACATTCCAAAAAGAAGGATTGAAAATGGATTACAGATCAGACAATTACTTATAAAAAGAAGATGAAGACAACTAACACTAACACAAACACAATACATCGACAGTCCGTTAAGTCACATCTTAAGACTACAACTCAATTTATTGCAGACCGACAGGTAGAAATTACAGCACTAGATACACTGAATGCACAAGGAAATTTAAAAGCAACAGTATTCAGTATTGCAGAGTGTCTTACGGATATGAATCACAGGCGAACACCAATAAACACTGACCTGAAAATTCTTAACTGCAGCAACAGCTAATCATAGACACTTATAGTAGAAGAAAATAAACGTATACAAAACAGAACAGTAAAAAGAACAAATAATAACATAACACCAAGTACACTTCAATGGAAGCTTATTTTCTGCTCTAAAGGAACTGTCGGAGGAGCCAAGCTGTAAGGCACACACACACACACACACACACACACACACACACACACACACACACACATGTAAATATATACGAATTTCATGCACACTTACCTCCCCCACTCCCCTTTATTACTCATCAATGTACAAAGCTCATTCATAAATTTTTAGCGTTTTAACTTGACGAACTATAGTTGTAGAATAACACAACTAACAAACCAGTGTCAACACCAGACTAGTATTAATGATGCTATTACACTCTAACATAAACGTAGTGCAGAAATAAGAAAGCAAAAATTTCATTTTAAGTCTAACTTTTCGGTTAAAGGTTGTAAGATAATATTGAGGAATCCTGATTAATTGCAAATGACAAACTGGAGCTAAATATCAGTTCCACTGGAAATGTCAAACAGCCCCAGAAAACATCAATGTCTTCTGTCAATAATAATGTTCAGAATATAAATTACCATATTGTCTCAACTGTCCACATTATCATGCCAAATCTCTCTACGTCTTATCTAAGCGCAAACAATGAACCAATGGGTTCATGGGCGGAGGCCAACCACCTCGTACCATTCTGCCAATCTTAAGTAAAACCCTGAATTATTAGGGACACAAGGTGAAGAGGGTATGAACTGGTAGTCGCTGACTTCGTCATTTCGTACTTGGCTGTTAGTGCAGTAACGCTTTACGTGCGCAGCAAGTCAGGCCGTTTCACTACCTCATAGGTGGTCCTTGTGACACAGGTCATTCTGCGGATCGTTTCAGAAGCATGGCAGGAAGGAAGTCATAGGGCACGTTTTATGGCGCAGTTTCGTCCTGTCTGCAGCATCCGTAGGTTCCATGCTGCTGTGTTACCCCATACAACAGTATCCTATTCCAGTAAAGTAGAACTCGTGTTATCCGGAAGACTCGGCGCTGAATCCGATCAGCACAATCAAATATCCGGACATTGTATAAATTATGAAAATAGGTCAATTCTTTAAAGGAAATCAAAATTTGGGCAGAGACACTATCGCAATATTAATTTAAAGACTACAGAACAATGTCTAAATTTTGTACAATGCAGGACTTACATACAGTGTCAGTTCTTGAACATATTAGTCAAAGGTAGTTGTTTCATTAACGTCAATCATTATCGTGCAGTCAAGTCTCGCGTCCGCTTGACGGTGATCAGCTGTACACTGATGAGCCAACACATTATGAGCGCCTGCTTAGTAGCTTGTTCGTTCGTCTTTGGAACGAAATACACTATCTGATGAAAAGTAAACGGACACCTATTAGAGGACATCAATATGGGGTGCGTTGATTCTTCGCCCTTATGAAAACTTGAAATCTGCTGGGGACACTTTCAATTAGGTGTGTGAATGTCTGTGGAGGAGTGGCAGCGCATTCTTTATCAAGAGCCGAAACCAGAGAAGGTAGTGGTGATGAATGCAGAGGTCTGGAGCGAAGTCGGAATTCCCACTCACTCCAAAGGCGGTTCGTTGGGTTGAGAAGGGGACTCTGGACAGGTCAGTCCATTTCAGGAATATTATTGTCCTCAAGATGCCGCTTTATAACAGGATACACTCACTTGCTGATGCAAAGAGTCACCGTCTCTGAACTGTCTCTCCACTGCACTTGGTGGACAGTGCTGTAAAATGTGTTCACATTCTTGCTCATTAACGTTTACTTAGGTTCATTAAGGGGCTTTGTCGTAATCGGAGAAAGCACCTGTATACCATGACATCACTTCCGGCATACTTCATTGCTGGCACGACACTTGATGATAGGTAATAATCTCCAGGCATCTGGTAAACCCAAATTCTTCCATCGGCTTGTCACAGGATATAGCGTGATTCAGGAGTCCAAATCATTCTACTGTCCAGTGCCGTTGCTGTTTACGTCACGTCAAGCCACGCTTAGTATTGACTGCAGACATGTGTAGTTTACAAGGAACTGCTCTATCGTTGTACGCAACTCTTCATAATATCCTACACACAGCCATTGTGCGGGCAGGACCTTGGAATTAACTAGTGATTCCTTCTGCTGATTTCATGCGATTTTTTACAACCATCCTCCGCTGTGCTCAACGGTCCCTGTCCATCAGTACATGAGGCCTGCCTGGTCTTGGTTTAGCTGTGGTTGTTCCCGTGCGTTTGCACTTCATATTCATATCAGCATCAGTCGAGTTGGGCAGCTTTAACTGGACTGAAATGTTCCTGATGGATCTGTTACTCAGATGAGATCCAATGACTAGTCCATGTACGAAGTCACTGAGCTCTTCCGACTAATACGCTCTGCTGTTACTGTTTCTTTACTGCAAACACAGTACATCTCACGTCGTTTAATGCTGGTGGGACCACATGTCGTGACACCAGGTGGTCAGTTCCGCGTTACACAGGAGTGTACTGATACTTTTGATCAGATAGAGTATGTCAGTGATTCTGCGTATCTGGGATGCGGCAGTTTTTTGGTAGGTTTGTGGAGGTATATGGCATTAGATAGCTACGCACGGTTCACGTAATTCTTATAAATAACGGGCCGCTGATTCGCGTACCCGGTGATGTCGCCCTATAGCGACCCATATGGGTTCCATAGGATTTACATCAGGTGAATTTGGTTGCCGATACATCAACGTGAGTTCTCAATAATGCTCCCCAAACCACTATAGCATGGTTGTGGGTCCGAAACACGGAGAATTATACTGCTGAAAGATGACATCGACGTCGGGGGAGACATTAAGCATGAAGGGATACAGGTGATTAGCAGCAGTCAGCGTGTCTTCGATTACTACCACAGGTTCCACGCTAGCGCAGAGAATGTCTACCATTGCATAATATTGCTCCCACCAGCTTGCGTCCGTGGCGCGCTGCAGGTTTCGAGCGGCCGTTCAGCGGGATGACGGCGTTTGTGGAGACGACCAGCGACCTAGTGTAGCAAAAATGTAATTCGCCCAAAGAATCGACACATTTCCATTGATCAAAAGGCGAATTCCGATGGTTCCGGGCCCACTGCAATCGTAATTGACTATGTCGTTGGGTCAATATGTGCACACGTGGGGGTGGTCTGCTGCAGAGCTCCATGTTCCAAAATATATGACGAACGTTATGCTCCGAAACACTTTTGCTCTTTCGGCAGAGATGCCAGAGATCATCATCTGCCCTACTTTACAGAGCAGACAAGCCTCCCAGCCCCAAGATCCGTGAAGAGTCACGGATGTCCAACCATTTAGCGCTAAGTGGTGGTTTCACTGTCATACCTCTTTCCGTAGATGCTCACGACAGTAGCACGTGCACATTCGACGAAATTTGCCGTTTTCGAGATACTCTTTCACAGTCTATGCGTAATAATAATCTGCTTTTGTCAAAATTGTTTGTCTTAATGGATTTCCCCATTTGCAGCCCATATCTTTGCTAGGGTGATACCCCGTCCGGGACTGCTCGGCTTACGTACTTTTATTACTTCGTCACGTGCCCACAACGCCAGCAGGTGGCATCCAACGTTGCGGTGGGTAGTGGTCATCATGTTTTAGATTTTCAATGTATATGGTCACACACAGGTTGCGCTACATCCATGTTAGTGAAGTTTCAGGACAGGCAAAAGCCTCACCAGCTGATAGTCCCGCTTCTGGTTCAGTGTCAATGTTATACCCCACGCCATTCATTTCATCTCTCACACTTTGAATGCTTTCATCATCACTGAGAATTTGGAATCCTGGATCTAAGGAATCGCAAGCAAGCCACTCACCTATATCCTTTGCACTGCAACCGGAACATTCAGGAATTTTCGGAGGGCTATTTCTTATATCCTCAAGTGATACTTCGTCCACTGCCACTTCTCTTGTTTTCTCTTCCGTTTTACTATTCTTTCTTTCATCTTCGCCTTTCTGAGCCTAATCCTTCGTTGGAATGTTTTTCAGTTTACTCCAAGCTCTGTTTAATGTTGCTGTCTTCACCAAATTCCATGCTTCCGACAACGAGTGAGAGGAGCCTTTAAAATTCCATTATTGGTGATGAGCCGCAATTCCTTCTTCATTCTGATCTTCTATCAAAAGCTTCTTCACCATTTATCTTCTGTAATGTGGCTTCATACTTTCGATAGCCGATTGGTCCATTGGCTTCAACAAACTCGCTACAGTTAGTGGCTGGAAGAGTGTCTTGAAACGTCCGAAGGCTTTTTTTGTGGGATACATTGTCCAGAATTAAAGTTACCTTGTGCTTTCTTTCCATATGACCTTTTGGTATTTTTTTTACTTCAGGTATGAGAACTGAATCATAACTTTCGCAAAACAAAGTAACATTCATCCAGTTCTTCGACTGATTCTTGTAAAAGACGGAAAGTTTTCTAACATTTTATGAAAGCCTGTGGGTTTTTCGATATTTCCTATCAACAGAAGGGGTATTTTGTGCTTTTCTGTGAAGTAAGCACTGTTCAGCACGGTAACATGATCCTTATTAACCTTATGGCCAGGAGCACTAGTTTCCCCCTTTAGAAGCTGTAGTTGTTACAGGAAAAGCCTACCAAATAAGGCGTGTTTCATCTGCATTGCATAAAAATTAAGGACCGTAAGGTTCTGCTACAATTTTGAATTTATCAACAAAATTTTCTGCTGCTTTCGCGTCTGCTGATAACCCTTCACCACTTGAATCCATCTCACGAATACCGTACCTTGCTTTGAAACTCCGCAGTCTGCCACTGTTAGCTTTAAATGAAGACAAACTGTCGAATTTCTCGGCCAAAAAGTTTGCTTTTTCGCAAACAGTTAGCTCTGAGAGAGGATTTCCCTGTGCTTGCTACTGCAAAAAACATTGGAACACGGCCTCTTCAAGCTCTTCGTAATCTGCTGTTTTAAACGCTTTTCTCTTCATTGTTCCTCCAATCTCAACGACAGACATAAAGTTTAAATCTGAGTATTTGTATTTTATGTCTCAAATTGTTGATGTTCCCACGCTAAACATGTCAGCTAACTGCTTACCACTCTAGTCTCTGTCTAATCCATCGAGGACCTTTATTTAGTTTGCCAACGGTAAGACGACGCGTTTTCTTTTAGAAGGCAAATACCGCACAGTAAATTAAAACACAAGCACAGAACAAAAGACACGGAAGATGGAACTTACAGCAACAAAAGTCAGACACACATTGATGCTGGCCGACTGAATGACGGGCACCACAAACACAACAATGCGCGTACTGCGTGTACAATAATGCCCGTAGTGTATTCATTGTTCACGGGAACATTTTGCCTTTTAATACGTTTTCTGTGGATTTATTTTAGAACGATAAAGAAACGTACAGTGTACTGTAGACTGCAATAACTATCCTACAGAATTAGCAACTTTAGTCTTACAGTACAAATTTCTTTGTCCTCAAAGTGATCCGGATAAATGGTGATCTGGATGTTTGGAGTTCGGATAATTGGAGCTCTACTGTAGTGTTATCGCCATAGCTGCGTGTACGGTGAGACTGAGGACACAGGGAAGAGAAGATATAGGGTTTAGTAGGGGCTATAGTTCCCTCAGTTTTCCAAATGGCATTTCTCTGACATAGAAACCGAGTTGGTGCCGTGTCAGTCTCCTTACCAATGTGACTTCAAGACATACGGAAGTAGGAGACCACTCAGTGGGTTCAGATTGCACAATTACTTTTCTAAACTCTGTGACAGCACTTTGCTAGTCACTACGATACTCAAGTGTTTGGGAACGTTATGAGAATCGCCATTTCCTGGCCCATTTGGCGACGGTGTTGATTGAATGTTGCAGTCATTGGCACAACATGTCGGTGTTCATGCTGCAAGCAAACACAGCAGTTGAAACGGATTCGTATTCACTGTTTTGTGATTATTACGTTCTTTGATGCAACCTGCATATTTGTCACTCTGATTTTCGCAGACCACTAGTTTCTGGAAGAGAGATGGGCGAGTTATTCTTTTATTTATTGGTACACATCCCTTCCAGCCCTTGTGTTCTCTTTCTGCGCTATGACTGAATGAAAATGATTCTATCGTAAGTTTGAATGTTTATCCTATGTGGGTTACCACAGAACCAAGAGCAGAGTAGTTCCATTGCCAAGCTGACTTCAGGAGAAAGTTTAGTAAAGATCAAGGACTATATAGGAGTCAGAGATATATATCAGGTTGGAACTTCGTCTTGTGATAGCTGACCAGGCCCAGTGGGTCCTTTTCCCCCACAATTCTTCTGAAAGTGGAGCCCTTTCTCATTGCCCTCCATGATCCTCACTCTGGCTTCGGTGTGGTAAGTTGACAAACTTGTTGTGTAGAGCTGTTTTGTGTCAATGGTTGATACAACTACAGGAATGCGTTGTTTAGTCGTAGAATCATCTTATACTTTTCTTTTCAGCATTGTTTATTTTAAAAAAGATAGTCGAGATTCTGTAATTTTTGTCTTTCTATTAAAATTCAGCTGTGGGATTGTAGTTTGATGGTCATCTCTTTCTGTGAGTCTAACCGTCGGTATGTGCCAAAATAATCTGTGCCATTAGTACCATGGTTTTTACCTGGCTCTTGGCTAGCTCACGTATATATTAATTTGAAATTTATCCTGATTTATTGAGTGCCTGATCTTTGTCACCAGTATGAAGACCTTTTTCCATCACTTGCCCCTCCCTACACGTTCATGATTTGATGGATAGTGAGCCATGATTTATTGAATTTTTGTAGTACATTGAAACCCACGTAGAACGAATACCTTCATCCTGTAAGAATTTGTAACTGGTGACTATTTTTCCAGGTATTTCGGATTTTCGATGAAGATAGTGTATCTGTGATATGTACTTCACCCTGCACCCATCGTGTCTACTCCTTGGTTTGGATCACTAGTAAAGATTATGGAAAAGCTTGTATGAGAGTTTTGACATATGTAAATGATTATTTTTCAGTGATTATTGAACAATTCATTGTTCGCTACCAACACTCGTCATGCCTCCTGTCCATGGTTACACAGAAGCTAATGATATTCAGAACTCTGCATTGCGCAGAACGTTTAGATTTGAGTTAGCATTTTTTAAAATTAATGAAGACTTTTGTCAACATGCATGTATCCCTGGTAATAGGAAGGAATCAATGAATAGAAAATGTAGACAGAAGCGACAGGTACCTCAGGTTAACCTAAGAGTAGGAGCCAAGATGTCAGTCAGATCACATCGATTATCGAGGAAATGCCGATTTGTATGTAATACATTATTCAAACTTCAAGTTGGTCCTTTCCACGCACGAAGGGAAATACTTTGAAATACTTTAGAAATCGAGACGAAATGACCAGCTAGTCTCATGGGTTACGTTACGTTAAAAATGTGGGAACTTTAAGGAATGTGGGGTCACGTTGATATATACAAGGTAGTACTGACGTGTTAGTGCGCCTCTGTGATGTCTGATGTGTAACGCTTTGTTGTTTTTCGTACAGTGTTTGGCTGCCCAAGGAGGCTTGCTCGTGTTAAGAGGGTGTTGGAGAATTTTCGAGTGTGGAGAACGTGTTCTATTCAGATAACTTGCGTGAAACGAGTAAAGAGGTCCTGAGAGAAGATTGACCTTTGGGATTCTGTATTTGAGAAAAGCGGAGCGTTTCGCTGCCACTTCTGAGACAGGCCACCAATGGAGAGGCAAAACGAGATTAGGATTGACCATGGGACAGTTAACAAGCAAAATGAGGATGAAGAGACGTGCGTCACAAGTAACTAGACGAAAGGTAGTGTAAATCATAATTTATTATTGGTCAACGTGTGTTCTGGAAGGGAGAACGCCAGAAAGTGTACAGACCTAAGACGCTTGTAAAGTAAGGACAGCTTTGAATAATTTAAATCAGATATTATGAACTAATATTGTGTATTTACGTAAACATAATTAAATCCTTTTCTACCAAACCTACAGAAAGATGTGTGTAAGTGATGAGGAAAGATTCTCGTTGTTTAACCCTCCAGTCGAAGGTGAAAGTGGTAGGGGGGCAGAGAAATTTTGAAGCTGAGAGATATGCTGTCGATTACTTTCACCTACAAGAGGTGAACGAGCTGTCTATGGTTTCAGGTTGTCGGGAATTCTCCAGAGCTGAGTACTTGATAGAAGATTACTGCCAGATGGTCAGTTGCTGCAGTTGGTGAATGTGATAGTCGGAGGTTAGTAAGTAAGTCTGGGACTCCTGCTCATTTTATGTTCTTACTTTCTTCCAACGTTATTTTTTCTATGATGTCGTCTTCTGTTCGTGCACCGAAGAATCTTGGTAGTAGCTCAGCGATGAGTCCGACGAATTATTTTGTGGATGATGGGTGTAAAATTACTGGCAAAGACATTATTCAAGCTTCCGCATTTGCGTCAGGTTCCCATAGGATGTCGTTATCCAACAGATACGGTGGCACTATGCGTGACTTTTCAGTGAACAGAAGTGTTGCTTTCCATGCCGTCCCATCTTCAAATGACAGGTTGCCAAGTTTGTCTGTGCATGTTTGAAATCTTTGTCATTCCACTGCAGCTACAATTTCTTTTTCATCCTACAAAACAATCGCTTGGTGCCCGGATAGTGGATGATTTCAAATTCTGTGAAGACATGATTGTTTCCTTTCATGGTGTCCAGCAAGTGAGGAGCTAAACGTGGCCCACGCCTTCTGCTTTGCGTGTTTCTTGAGTTAGGTACTGAAGAGCTGTATCTGCTCCGGCTACATGAGGATCGGAAGCGTGATGGACGAAGTCGTTCACTCTTGTTTGGAAAGTTACTCACGATATGCCGTGGATATCATGTCTTTATCTGCTGCTGGCATGGTGTTCACCTCGAAGTCGAATTTTACTGACACTACGAGGGCTGTTCTTTTTTCAACCTCTGATCGGCTGCGAAATAGAAACCAGAGCGAAAATAAAAAATTTGTTATTTTCAACATTTAGCTACACTTCCAGCTATTCTCTACACAGTTACCGCTCCGACTTAGACAGTTATCGCAACGTGGTTCCAACTTTCCGACAACCCTATCACAGAAGTCAGTCGCGTGTGATTTCCGCCAAATCCCTATGTTGGTATGCACCTTGTTGCTAAAACACTGTCGTCACAGCCAGTGGTTCTTGTGAACGAAGACCTAGAAATCAGAGAAAGTCATGTCCCCCTCGAAATCGATGCAGGAGTGTCTTCGTTGCACTTGCAGTGCGCGGCCGAGAATAGCCTTGCAGACGACAACGCATTAAAGTTATGTTACTTGATCAGAATAAAATGAGGAGCAATTGCTCAGTAGCACATCAGAATTCACACCATTGTCTAGATATCTCCACATGTTCATTGGTCGCTCAGAACTGAAACGTGTAATACTTTGTGATAAACAGGCATAGTACAGGCACTGGGTGACATATCTGCACAAAGCTTCACAGGATTGTGATTGTAGTTTTAATTCCGCGCCCGATCGGATGTTGGAGAAATTATCCCTGTTCTAATAACATTGAAGAAATTAGCCCATTTATAACACTCAAAAGAATCCGAACGGCCGGCCGCGGTGGCCGAGCAGTTCTAGGCGCTTCAGTCCGGAACCGCGCAACTGCTACGGTTGCAGGTTCGAATTTTACCTCGGGCATGGATGTGTGTGATGTCCTTAGGTTAGTTAGGTTTAAGTAGTTCTAACTTCCAGGGGGCTGATGACCTCCGATGTTAAGTCCCATACCGCTCAGAGCCATTTGAACCATTTTATCCGAACGACCTGATTTGTGTTCTGTCTGATATGCATGCTGCTCACTTACCGTAACTTACTTGCAGGTTCTTAATATACTCTCTGCTGCAGCTATCGACTACAAAAAACTGTCACCACGAGAGAACACTGCTCAGTATAGCATTCAGTCCACACGTAAATTTATAGGAGAAATATCAGGAAACAAGAAATTAGGGATGAGGCAGACCTTATCGCATGTAAATTCAAGTGTTTTGTAGAATAGGTGGTGGTAAAGCTCCACGTGGGGTAAAAACCAGTGCCGACTTTTTGAACTGACTGTTATCGATTCAGGGGTCGACCACCAGGTGGC
The DNA here is from genome assembly GCF_023864275.1 of Schistocerca cancellata. Classification (NCBI taxonomy): domain Eukaryota; kingdom Metazoa; phylum Arthropoda; class Insecta; order Orthoptera; family Acrididae; genus Schistocerca; species Schistocerca cancellata. Next base: position 455,149,025 of record NC_064629.1, read on the forward strand.
AGATTTGTCTTATTGTAACTTATTATGTCATGAAAGTTCATGCAGTCGGGTCGCTCCAGAGGTCAGAGGTTAGAAAATTGGGTAAGATGATTTTTTTAATACTTACGTGTAACTTTTCTGATACTTTACTGAACATAGCATAAAGTATTAACTGAAAGCCAGTTGGTCCTGAAAATCAACGTTGGCGAAATGGGGCAAATCCCCACAGGTGTTTTGGTATAAATCCCCTTAACTCCAACAATGTGACGGCAACTCTTTAATGATAGCCTCGCAATAGATAACTTTCAACATACACGGCGTGAGATTATTTCAGCTGAAGGTATAATTGAGCTGTCTAAAATAAAGATATAGTGGAAGCTTCCTGTATAAGCATGTGCTTCTGAAGCCGAAATCCAATAAAGAAGGAATGGAAGCAGTATGCATGGGAAAAAAAGCCTACTACTGGGAAGGAAAGGCGAGCCAAAGAAAGAAGAGAGGCTGCTATAGAAACAAAACAACGTAAGCTATACTTAATTATATCAATGTCAAAAAAAGGAAGAAAACCGATCAGATAACCAGTTGATTATTATCCAGAATCAGATTCAGATTTCTCACATCACAGTACCCCAGACATAGAAGTGGTCTTACTATTTCGCGAAGAAGTATCCGAAGAAGAAGAAGAACAAGAACAAGATCCTGGGACTTCAAGGAAGAATGAGAGGACTTAAGAAACTACACTATTTACTAGGTGCCTACATATCTCAGCCTCAGTAATTGAACTTTTCAAGGCTGATTTACTAATTCTCCTTTAGTGAAGAAGAAAGTATTATGTTTTACAAGCATTTTAAGCATTATCTTCAAATTTACGATATCTTTCAGTTCAATATTGTGTTAGGTAACTTGGCTACAATACAACATTGTTACAAATTGTTCTTTTAAGAGTTCTGGTTATGCAGTCATCCGTTTCTATTCATGTTTATCTGAAATGGGGCAAAGATGCGCAGGAAGGGGCTTCACCCCATTCTGTGGGATAAAACGCTGTAATTCTTATTTTAGCTAAATTTTAAGTTTCGCTGTAATTAATAATCAGATAGAGCTGGTATTTGGAAGGGTTGTATGTAACAATCCCGCCTATGACTTCAATCAGAAATCGCGTGTAAATGTATCGCTCATTGACCACAGTATTAGAAAAATTTAATTTTGGGGGGCTTTACCCCCACCTACCCTAACAAGTAAATATTAAAATATGTTATCACTCTCGTTAGTGTCTAAGACAACAATATGCCACATAAATCAGTCAGTCTTCCTTGGCCAAAATTAATTTTTTTGTTGATAAGAGCTTTTGCACGAATATGTGAACCCACGAAGTTCTACGGTAATTTGAAGCATCAGTACTATCTAAAGGCTTTTCATCGTAAGTTAACGGTGGTTCTCTTGTCGAGTGGTTCTGAATGTAAGGTTAATGAAGTAACTAGTTAGAAAAATCGCACTTAACAGCGTCAAACGCTCAGGGGAAACATCAGTATCAGCAGCGTATCACCTGTTCTTTCACTGTACTTGTAATAACATGTGGATATACGTGTATTTCGAAAGTCATCTATCGCCCTTGTTATCTGGCACAAAGTGACATTAAATATCTCAGGTATTCACGTGCAGATAGTTAGCAAATTGCTTAAATGACATGAAGAACTGTTGTATTGGACATGAAATTGGGTTTGTGGGTATCTGTGTCTCATGAGAGCTCAATGGCGAGGTTATCAGCACACATACGAAAATTACGAGAAAAGAATGTAATGAAAATGTCTAAAATGTTATAAAATAGGGAAGATACGTCTTACATATTTATAATCACTCTTTGCCAACTTCGCCCATGGTCGCCTTCACAATCACACTGTCTCACACCAGACCAGCTGATATTCTTAAACTGTCAATTAAAACACAAGCGATACTAAAGGAAAGCTAAAGTAACTACGTAGAACTATGTGGCTAGCTGATAACGTACAAAAAACGTGGACGAGTCAGCCACGACGATAATAAGTTAAAAACTTTTCACTGAAATTTTAAAGAACAAGTCGGCTGTATCACATAACATTAAAAAGTTGTACCGCATTCGTGTCATTGTCAGTTAAAATTGATGGAAAATCTCTAGGTAAATTAGATGCTGCGCTCTTGTTTGAATATAAAACATCACACAAAATGTGGCACACTGTGATCCGTACGGCCACAAGCACCACACGTTGGATGGTCTTCCCACCGAAGCAGAAATAATCCGTCATACGATTGTGTAATATGCAAAGACAATTGAGAAGGACCTCATTCCATCTCTGTAGCATGGAAGAGGGTACGCCATGGCCGTGTTGTGGCCTTTACTGGACCCAACTTATTGCCTGTCACCTCCAGCCACTCTTCTTCCCATCTACGCATAACACTGTGCCTTACCCCAACACTGACGCTACAGTATGTGGGGTAAACTATCTCAGTAGCGTGGCATGCCTACTTGGCTGCAACATCTGCGATTTCGTTTCCCTTAATACACATGTGCCGCGGTACCTAGCAGAAAGACACCTTCTTCCTCAGCTTTTGCAGGTGAAGAAGGACCCCCTGTGTATCCTGGTCTACTTTATTTACTGAGTACAAGTGTTGCAGTGAGTGAAGGATATTCGGCGCGTCGAAACAGACGAGGAATGCAGCAGTAGCAGCACATCTCATTTTCTCCATTTCCCGAAAAATAAAGTATAATGCAACACCGAACACAGGAAGTCTTGAGGTAAATGAGTTCACGATCAGAGAAAATAACAGAGGTAAAAAAGAAGTTTCCATGTTTACACAATTGGGGAGCTCATTTAAACTTTCGCAAAATAATGCTCTGAAAACAGAGGCAGGAGTGCCACCTCTCTCGTATCGCACTAAATCTAAAATTTTTCTGAGCCTCTGTGGTAACCAGGGTGACTGTCGCTTTCATCCATGGATTTTGCTTTGTAATTGCCCCACACCAAGTGAATCCAGCTCAAGCTTCACGTGGATGCCAGACGGCCATGTTGCTCGTTAACGATTTGAGAAAAGGTGCTCCATAGCTGGACGAGCATGACTACTATGCCGGCGAACTAGGAACAGCGAGGATCTTAAATGCCTCATATACCACGAAGAGTTGCCCCCATACGCTAAGTGGCGGTTCCCCAGCCTTAGCACAGAGACTGTGTATCATACTGTTCCTTTAAGCACCCGTGGCCAGCCCCATCCTCTCATGGTGGATAGCGTCAATAATTTTCAAGTAAGAAATGTCGCTGATTCTTTGACTGTGCATCCATAGTCTAGCCATATAATACTGAAGCAGACGCGCCGTGTCAGCTTCCCAAGACCTGTGGCTAAGGCAGTTTAAAATATTCCCTGCTTCCTGGGTCTTGCCTTTAAGTCCTTTAGGCGTGGTAACTACGACAGTATTAAAAAAAGTGAGAACCCAAAACTTCAGCGAGTCCTTAAAATGAAGATTGGGTTCCCTTATATGCAAGTCACATAAATTAGAAGTACGACGAGAATGATTAAATTTAACCCTCACACACTTCTCTACAGAAAACTTAAAACTAGTCTTTGTAGCCCAATCCTCGGACTATATTACTGTATGGTGTAACTGACAAGTCGCAGTTAAAGTGTTGAGGAAGCACAAAAGGATGTAAAACTGTCAACCCTCCCGCCGGAGGTTCGAGTCCTCCCTCGGGCATGGGTGTGTCTGTTGTTCTGAATATAAGTTAGCTTGGTCCCTTAGAAATTCACACACATTTGAAAACTGTCAACAAATAAGGAACATTGCACAGGACTCCTTACCGTAGACGTTACACTGTTAATGGCTATGGCAAAAGGGAACACCATTCTCCTGCTCTAAACTGTATGACAGCAAGCTACCAACTCTCAAACTGAAAAAATTTTAGATGAGAAGACGTAATGGATTCGAACCCAACACCTATAGGCTGATCTTTCGCGCCTAACCAAGACGTGAACGCAGCACCAGTCGTCATTACTGACTAGGTATGTAGAAATGCTAAATAGCTACTTTATGTCATTATCAGTTTGAAAATCTGAACCCGAAATTTCCTGAAGAAATATTTTCTATTGAATTAGGACTCCTGTATAAAATCTGTTGTCCCTGTTAACTAGCTACGGAAGATGTTGAATACGCTATGAAATCATCAGGGGTTATCAGCCGAGTGGCGTCGTCTTCTATTCGCAACGTTTCAATGGATTCTGTATCCATCATCATCAGGCGAAGTGTCGGGATGCTGTCTATCGCGCGCCTATGTAGCCGCTGGACCGCTGTCATATTCCAGCCGCCTGAAGATTATGGATACGCAATCCATTGAAACACTGCGACTAGAAGACGACGTCACTCGGCTGATAACCCGTGAAGATTTCATAGCTGAAATAAGCTGAACTTAAATTAACATGATGTAATGATTTATGGTGGACGGATATTCGGAACCCAGCACCAAATCGGTTTGTTAAATAAGTTCAGTCACACTTTACATATCGTATTTTTTCATTAGTAGCGAGAATTTTCAATCTGAAATGACGAGACGAAAATTCTTTGCACTACCAAGATTCGAATCCAACACTTATCACCGTTGTTTTGTATCCACGAATAGAAGGTAAATATCGGTTTCTTTCGCCAACAGCAATATATACGCATGTATGAACAAAAATTAGCAGGAGGAAAAGTTCTATGCTGACTAGGAGTCGAACCATGCATATATCTCCGACGTTCTGCACACACAAATAGGCGCTAACTGTCGAATAATTTTTCACCAGTAGCTAGGAACGATATGTTCGAACTTGAAACGATGTGGTGGAAAGTTCCAATTCTGGATGGGAGTCTAAACCGGAATCTATCATTATTATTTGCAATCCGTGAAGACACGACAAAAATCAGAATTGTTTTCGACCAGTAGTTAGGTGTGTGTATGCCAGAGCTGGAAATAAACTAATGACAATTTTTGTCCCCGAGTACAATTTAAACTCAGACACATGCCTTACGTGGAGACCTTGAGGAATCAGTTATCTAGGGAAACAACAAAATGGTTTAACTGTTTTGTCCAGAAGGGGTCACATTACATTGAAGGGAGATACGAGTTCGAATTCCAATTCAGCACCAATATTTTCAACATTTCAAGTCAAATAAAATAAGAAATAACTCCCCTGTGATTTTATATTACGATTGAATCATTAAATTAAGTAACATTTCTAGTCTAAGAAAGCTTACTGGTGACAGAGCTGCTACTTGCCACAACGTCTACCTCTGTCATAGCCTAGCTTAAAACGATCTGCTCCAGTCGGTAGCTAAGAGACACCATGTTTATCGTGGATAACTCAATATTTTACCACTAAACCACAGTACCAGCATTTGTAACTCTTCAAGAATCAGTACAAACTCACCTCGAATATTTTCCTACATCAAACGAATAATAATGTCCGCAGAAATCGGTCGCCCGACCAAAACGGAAAAGAACTGAGAATATTTCGTTTAATTGAACTCAAAATCGGCATTTAAATATTCCTTAGAAGACTGCAACCTTACGTTTAGGACAAGAATTAAACAAGCAAGGCCATCAAATTAACAAAGAAATTCGAAGAGAAATGAAGTTACTCGTTTCAACTTATTAAATTTACTCTAAGCCTGAGAAACTGATTAAGTCAAATTAACTAATTAATATTACACGGCGAACATTCACAGCCCTAAAGATACTGTCCGGCTTCAAAATTTGTATGAGCATTGTCTTATTGAAACTTCAACTCAGAACTCAGTGCTTACAAGATACTTTTCACTTAATAAACTGCATATGAAAATGGTTTAGGAAAATGGACGTTAGGTGCTTTTAAAGGATTCTAACAGAAGTTACTGTAAAATAATCACTTTAATGTTTCAAAAGCATCACCACATTCTCTCTAACATGGCCATCACTCCTGTAACAATTCTAAATATAAATTTTAATTTCAAAATGTTTGTCTTAAGACGTACTGCAGTCGAAATTATTGCACAGATTATGTTTCACAGCATCTACACTTCTCTTGTTTCGATGGTCAGCCAAAGCATGTCATATTGTCTACCATTTTGAACAATGTATGATTTGCCTATGGTGTAACCCACTGCAACAGAGCTTTGCGTGGAAATACTTTACATCCAGAACTACAATTTACATGAAATGACTTACAGCTGTAAAAGTAAAAACTCTCACTTTCCTCCGTAAAATTCAGCATATTTCTCCACAAATCTCAGCGTTACATAAATCACTTTTTACGTGAACTGCACTCGGACATGACCTTGGAGCGACTGGGTGCTGCCTACCCGTGGACTCCTCGACTTAGCTACAGGAAAAGGAGGCAAGGGAAAAGGCGTAGTAGTTCCCCTTCTTCGATGGTTGCAGACTTCACGTGACTAAAATATTCTTCTCGCAGGAGGAGAACAACATTTACAATTTTTGTGAATGAAAGTAATTATAAATAAGAAAAAGTTAGAATGCAATAAGCCGTTGAATACAAGAATACCTACACAGTAACATAACGTCATTGGTTTCAGAGAATTGATGTATCGTTAATAATCGCAGCAACACATTCTAGAAAAGTAAATGTAACGCTGTTCCATTATAAGCAAACTAGTATCAGACAAATAGATTAATAACGAAGGATACATCAAACTGGATGAAAATTCTGCCTGCCTGCCTCCCTGGATGTGAACTGTAGCCTCTTCAATATATTCATTTCCTTGTTTGGTCGCATCATCCATTTACCAGCTGCCTCAGATATCCGATTAATACTTTCGACTTGATTTTGAAATCAGTGAAACATAATCTCATAACAGCCTTCTGCACCAACTGGCAACATTGTAGGATGCTGTTGTTTCTGCAGGAAGTACAGGTTTTGTCTTGAGCTGTTGCTCTTGTTGTTCAGTATCTATTCATCAGTATCTATTCATGATCAAGTGGCATAGGTCACGTACTATAAAACGAAGAGCTGAGGTATCCACCATACTCGTTCAGTAAATTTTTAAATCACATTTCGTGTGTCTGCTTAATGTATGAGTCTGTTGATATCTCAAAGATAATTCACTTCTATTTCTAATCCGCCACTAGTATCAAAACAGTAGAAAAACATTTCTGTGAAAGAACTCGTGAGTATCTGCCAAAATTAAAGTACTTTCTGCTTTAGAATTTACAGGCATACAGTGCAAGCGAGCTGCGTTCGCTTTGGTAAGTATAAAATTAGTTTATTGTTTCTTCGTTATACCAAGTTAACGAAGGGGTTAGAACTTGTTAGCTTCGTTTGACGGGTTCTTTTTCTCTTTACATTCTCAAAATCTCTTTATGAAATCGCTGTGATGTATCTTGCGTTCCTGTGTCCACTGTTTCCCAGTAATATCTTAACTTTCTCCGAGAGTGCATGATTTGCTACTAGTATTCCAGATGCTTTGCGTTCTCTGATAGTGTTTTCTGTGGGATTCATTTCTAGTAAGTCCATCTCAACTTCTGTTAATAAAGGGACTTTTACCTTTTTAAAATTTGTTTTATTAAGTAGTTTTATTTTTGTTAATCTGAAGTTATCCATAGAAGTTCAAGCGCCTTCTGCATATTGCTTGTTATTTAATAATGTGGTTGGTTCTCAGAGCGAAATGTCTTTGACAGATCGAGTGAACACCGTGCATAACAGCAATGTTGTGACCATTGTTTTTCAGCATGTGACGTGAGTAATATTGAAGTATGTAACCGCCCATTGGAGGTACCATTTTTCTATAAACAGTAAGTTATTGCATACATTAATAGCGATTTTGTTTGACACGTTGGTACTCAGTTTGCTACAAGTGTACTTAACAATTATCATTTTTATTTGAGGTTCTAGATTTGTTCTTATGGTGACTGGTTGAATGTTGCATTCATGTGGGTTATGAGCAGCGTTGTTTAACTGTTAAACAGAGTGTAAAACAGAATTGGTGACATTTGGTGGTCTTTGGATCTAATAAATAGGTGAAGAAAGTGGGCGTCTGCATGGTACTGTTTGTAATTTACGTCTTTTCCCAGTGGTCCCGGCAGAGATTAACACACTCTGCGACACTAGTAACGGTATTACATGAATATCTGGTTCTGATATCTGAAAACTACGAAGAATTAAGTTGTCACAACCGCATATATCACAAACGAATGGTATGTGCAAATATTGTTCTCCCAACGATAAACCAATTTGTTCATACCGTTACTGTATGTAGAATATTTGACTTCGTTGGGAAAGGCACAATCTCACTTGTGCATGCACTACTTGACCACTATCAAAGTGAAATCTTTGAAGATGTTCCTAAGTTAATGAAACAGATGAAAATTGAATGAGGCCAAGTCAAGACTGTATGAAGGATGATCGATGACAGTGAACCCAATGCATCAGATTGTTGCACATTTTGCAGCACTTGTGAGTAGACTGGCATTGTCATGCGGAAGGAGAGGATGCTCCATGTGTGGACAAACTCTTGAAATTCGAAACTCGATTACAGCACGTTCTTTCTCACGCACCGACTTAGTCACACTACACACCGTCACAACATCATGTTACACGTTATTATTCGGAACATTCTAGCAGCAGAGAGCTGCAAATATATACACATGAAGAATAAAGATGCAGAATGTTAACAATGTTTGTTTTATTTATAAAGCCTTAAGAGTTTTCAAATAAAAAACCGGAAGGTATTATTTTTCGAACGCCCTCGTATGTTGAATAACATGCTTGCTGTAGCTAGGGACCAGAAGGTGGTAAACTATACCACTGAAACTGGTCGTAAAATAAAAAAAAAGTAATTCACTGAACTGAAAGTATCACATATATTTGAATATTTAAATTCTCGCTTTTTTTTAGATCTAAATCTATTCCTTGTTTATCAATACACATGTATATGCCTTCTCGAAATTAATTTTTGGACCCAATCTTAGGTAATCTTTCTGCAAAAGGTAGTGAATTCATTCCGTCCAGTACAACTAACTTACCAATTCCTTAAAATTTTTGTATCATAAGTACATACTGCAACCTTTCTTTAAGCCTTACGTACTTTTAAAGCTTTGAGTTATTCTTTTTCCTATCTTTAGGTTTGATTTCGTCTCTTTTTATAATCTCACAACTATATTAATTCATTCATTCCATAGTTTTAGTCTCTTCATGGCCCAAATCCACGTAGGTCATGTGCCTTTTCCTGTTACAAGCTCTGTTATTTCTACTGCTAATCTAAGACAGAGAATGTTATCCAGACATGACCTACCAGCCCTAAAGTCACGTTATTCCTCTGAGGTGTCTGTCATGTCCTCTTCAATATGTTCATTATAGATGTTAGAAAAAAGTTTTTCTATGGAAGCTATTACACTAATTTGAGTGTAATTTGAATAACATTTTCTTGATCCCATTTTTATGGATGATACTAACAAAGAATATGTTCCACTCTTGAAGTGTAGACTGCGTTAAAAATTACACATAAGTAATATGTTATCCTTCCACCTCCATATTTCAATATTACCATTTTAAAATTTCCTAGACTGGAAGCATAATTACATTTCCCCTCTTTAGAGCTCTCTTCACATCTCCCTCTTGTTATTTCCTCCTCTGTCTCCTCGCATTCCAGAACCGTCTCCTTTGTCATACACACTGACCTGTCAAAAGTTATGGGATACCTGCTAATATCGTGTCACACCTCCTTTTGTTTGGCATAGTGGTGCGTCTTGACGTGGCATGGACTCAACAAGTCGTTTGAAGTTCACTGCAGAAATGTTGAGTCACGTTGCCACTATAGCCGTCCATAGTTGCAATAGTGTTGTCGATGCGCCGGCCGAGGTGGCCGAGCGGTTCTAGGCGCTACAGTCTGTAACCGCGCGACAGCTACGGTCGTAGGTTCGAATCCTGCCTCGGGCATGGATGTGTGTGCTGTCCTTAGGTTAGTTAGGTTTAAGTAGTTCTAAGTTCTAGGGGACTGATGACCTTAGAAGTTAAGTCCCATAGTGCTCAGAGCCATTTGAACCATTTTTTTGCTGTCGATGCAGGATTTTGTGCACGCACTGACCCCTCGATTATGTCTAGTGAATGTTCGACGGGATTGACGTCGGGCGAACAGGTTACCCAAATCAGTCGCTCGAACTGTGCAGAATGTTCTTCAAACCAATCGCAAACAATCGTGGCCCGGTGACATGGCGCATTGTCTTCCATAAAAATTCCTTCGCTGTTAGGGAATATGAAGTCGATGAATGGCTGCAAATGGTCTTCAAGTAACCGAACATAACCATTTCCAGTCAATGATCGGTTCATTTGGACCAGAGAATCGCATCCATTCCATGTAAACACAGATCACACCATTATGGAGCCACTACCCAATTAGAATCCATGGCTTCGTGGGGTCTGCGTCGCATTCAAACCCTCCTTCAGCTCGTACCATCTGAAATCGGAACTCATCTGAACAGGCCAAGGTTTTCCAGTCTTTTACGGTCCAACCGATATGGTCAAGAGGACAGTAGAGGCGTTGCCGTTGATGTCGTACTGTTAGCAGAGGCATCTATGTCGCTCGTCTGCTTCCATAGCCCATTAATGTCATATTTCGCCGCACTGTCCTAATGGATACGTTCGTCGAATATCCCACGTTGATTTCTGCAGTTATTTTCCGCAGCGTTGCTTGCCTGTTAGCACTGACAACTCTACACAAACGATGGTGAGAGATAACCTCTGAAATTTTGCATTTGCGGCATTCTCTTGACTCTGTGGATCAAGGAATATTGAACTCCCTAACAATTTCCGAACTAGGAAGTCCCACGCGTCGACCTCCAAACACCATACCGTGACCAAAGTCTGTTAATTCCCGTCGTGCCACCATAAACAAATCGGAAACCTTTTCACATGAATCACCTGGGTACAAATGGCAGCTACGGTAATGCAGTGCCCATTTATACCTAGTGTAAGCCATACTGACACCATCCGCATACGGGAATATTGCTATCCAACGGCTTTTGTCACATTAATATATTACTGTCTGTATATTCATAACAGTCAAGTGTAATGTGTTAGCCACAGATCTGGTGATATAACCTGTACCGTACCCCTGTCTCTTGCACTAGTTCTCATATTTATTTTATCTTCTAACACTCACTGGACATTTTTGCTGCCAATGGTATAATCAGTTCGTATAGACATGTCCTACCAGTGGTGCTCTTTCTCCTTTTCAATCATCACTTTGACGCTGTTTCTTGAAACAGCATAGACTATTCTTTTCTAGATGGAGCAATGTTGTCTGACAATCTTTTGAGGTAGGTTTTTTTCCTTCATCACAATCCAATGTTCCAAACCCTCGCTGAATTTTTCCACATATTTCTTCCTTCTTGACTCGATCCATAAATTTTCTGTGGTCCTTTGAGAAACAATGCCTTTCAGGTGATTATTTAACTAATCCGTTGTACCCATTGTATCGAGAATAGGTCGTTCTCCAGCCTATTTTGGTATAACACATTAATACTCCAATTTCTTACCGAGTCTGTTATAGACCGTCCAGACAAATTAATGTGACCACCTGTCGTGAGCCTGAAAAACCAAATTTTGGAGCACAGGCCGCTGCGAGACGTGCACGAAGAGTCACTGAGGTTCTGGAATTTAGTCACCGGTTTTGAAGCCACGTCGACTCCAGTGTCGTGGGCAGATGCGCTAGGTTTCTCGTTTGAGGATTCATGGTACGAACAGTTCGATCGAGGTGGTCCCAAAGATTCTCGATTGCGTTTAAATCTGGAGAGTTTGAAGGACAGGGGAGCACGGTAAAATTATTCTGGTGCTATTAGAACCATGCACGCACACAGAGAGCTGTGTGACACGTGGCATTGTCCAGATGGTAGATATCATCTAGCCAAGGAAAAATGAACTTCATACAGGGGTGAACATTGTCTCCAAGGATAGATGCATACTTTTGTTGATCCAATGGTCCTTCCAGAATGACAAGGTCACCCAGGGGATGCCACGAAAGCGTTCACCAGACTATCACGCTCCCTCCTCCGGCTGGACCCGTCCGATGATTGCTGCAGTGTGTTTACTTTCAGATGTTTCACGCCATCTGTCACATGAAAAGGCCGTCTTTCGCCACTCAGTGAACGTTCAGCTAAGGTACTGGTGCGCAGATTCCAGGCTTCGTCGCCGATGAACAGCAGACAGCAACAGTAAGTCAACCAGGTGCCAGCTGTGGAGAACCAGCAACGCAGCAACTTTCGGTGAGCGGTCGTTGAGAAGACACCGTTGGCAGCTCCTTGGTTCATATGGGCGTCCAATTGCTCAACAATTGGACATCTGTTTTCTTGTACATATCTGGGCAGCCGTCGTTCACCCCTGTCATCTATTGTAGATGGTCCATCACTGAAGTGGACACGGGATTACGGCTAGTCATAACCTTGTACAAGTGCGGAATACTAACAGCTGTACTTTTTAGGAAATATCTTAACTACGCGGCCAGTTTCTACACAAAATTAGTGTCATATTCAGACCTCTATGAAAACGGAATGGTGATATTCAACCCTTGATGCATTCGGACAGGTACCATGTACATATATTCAGTGGTCTCATGGATTTCTGTTTACGCGGCATGTGATCTCCAGCTATCCAGCTTTGGCAGTTGTTCTTAGATGTCTGGAGGGCGCACATAATGTAAATAGAAATACATGAGACCTGTGAATATACGTGGTACCTGTCCTATTGCACCGAGGGTTGGATATCACCATTCATCATAACTAGACATGATTGTCTTAATGGGACTTCCGCGATCGTTCTTTAAATAAAGATATGGCATTTCAGTCTTTGATCACTACTTTTTATTTTCAATGACCGGTTTCAGGCTAGCTGCCCATCTTCAGATCTGTTAGACAAAGTTAAAAATATAATTAATATGAGAGATACATTTACTGATAGAAATATCGTAGTTTACAAAAAGAAGAAGTTTTGGAGTGTATTAAATGCCAACATATCATATATTGCAGTTACAGAGTAACTTGTCAGAACAGAACTATCGGTTCACTGTCATAACTAAAGTAAATTTTAATCTGTTAAAAGCTTATATCGCAGTTTTGGAGAAACCTGATTGGAAACAGTAAAAAGTGCCCCCTACCTATAAGGATTGTGCATATGTTACTTTTACAGCGTACGTATTAATGGCTAATATACTTTTTAAAAAAATTTGAGTGGCCATGAATCGAAATAATTTACACTAATGTAAATTCTTTTAATAAAGAAACTTAAAAATATAATTAAAATGTAGATATTCTTCCGAAAATGCGCGTTTCCTCTTCTTTGTATTGATTGGTCGTGCAGAGGGTTTCCCTACGTCAGAATATATACAACGCCACGCCAAGTCCTCTTCCGCCGCGCCCAATTCACCTCGCCGCCAGTACGCTGAGGGCCGTTCCGCTGCAGATTGTTCTTATTGGAGCGTGCTGTTGCATTCAAGAGTAAGCCTAAAACAGCTCTTTAAAAATCTCGTAATAACTATCGGCATAAAATAACTTTGCTCATTAAGTAGTAGATCTGGGTTTTTGCTTTGATTAGCGTATGTTTCAATCTCTTCGAGCACGTTAAGATAGACTTTTTGGAGCTTTATGTAGCACCTCCATTTGCTCATTTATATTACTTACTTCATGTTTACTATATTTTACATGCACTCCAATTGCTGTCCGATTGCTATGACTGCAATGTTCGCTGTATCGAATTTCAAAATTCTGCCCTGTCTGTCCTATATAATAACTGTCACATTCAGCACATTTGATCTTATATACTCCGGAACTGTTGTATTTCATTTGTTTTGTCGTTGCTGGTTTTTGTTTTAGTCTATGTGCCATTTGCCCTTCATTCCGGAATGCCACAGCGATGTTTTTTCGAAAGCATTTAGCAATTCTTTCCGACTCACGCCCTTTGTATGTCATGATGACAAACTTCTTCTCAACTTTAATTTTCCTAGAATCATTATTGATACCCGCGGATTTGTTTTTGATCTTGTTAAACAAACGTGTAACATCTTGTGTCCTGTATCCATTAGCTGCAGCTACTTGCTTAATAATACCCAGTTCTTTGCGCAACTCATCTTCCTTTAGTGGCAATTCGATACAGGGAATATTGCAGTCATAGCAATCGGACAGCATTTGGAGCGCATGTAAAAGATAGTAAACATGAAGTGAGTAATATAAATGAACAAATGGAGGTGCCACATAAAGCACCAAAAAGTCTCTATCTTAACGTGCTCGAAGAGATTGAAATATACGCTAATCAAAGAAAAATCCCAGATCTACTACATAATGGGCAAAGTTATTTTATGCCGATAGTTATTACGAGATTTTTAAAGAGCTGTTTTAGGCTTACTCTTGAATGCAACAGCACGCTCCAGTAAGAACAAGCTGCAGCGGAACGGCCCTCAGCGTACTGGCGGCGAGGTGAACTGGGCGCGGCGGAAGAGGACTTGGCGTGGCGTTGTATATATTCGGACGTAGGGAAACCCTCTCCACCACCAATCAATACAAAGAAGAGGAAACGTGCATTTACGGAAGAATATCTACTTCTTAATTATATTTTTAAGTTTCTTTATAAAAATTTTTACATTAGTGTAAATTATTTCGATTCATGGGCCACTCAAAAAAAAGTTTATTAAAAAGTGTATTCGCCATTAATATGTGCGCTGAAAAAATAACATATGCACAATTCTTATAGGTAGGGGGCACTTTTTACTGTTTCCAATCAGGTTTCTTCAAAACTGCGATATAAGCCTTTAACAGATTAAACTTTACTTCAGTTATGGCAGTGAACCGATAGTTCTGTTCTGACAAGTTACCGAGTAACTGCAATATATGGTGTGTTGCCATTTAATACATTCCAAAACTTCTTCCTTCTGTAAACTACGATATTTCGATCAGTAAATGTATCTCTCATGTTAATTATATTTTTAACTTTGTCTAACAGATCTGCAGCTAGCCTGAAACCGGTCACTGAAAATAAAAAGTAGCGATCAAAGACTGAAATGCCATATGTTTATTTTTATCTCAATTCAGTTTGCATAGGGGCCTGAAGATGACACTAATGTACTGTCGAAACTGGTCACGTAATTAATATATTTTATAAACTGTACGGCTATTGGTATTCCTTATTTTTATGAATATTTGTCATTGATGGCCTGTGGCGCGCCATTTTATCATGCATGGTATCTTTTAGCCACAGCAGCAGGCAAACAGTTTACAAACTTAGCCGTTTCGGAAATGCTTCCATCCTTGTCCGGGAGCCATTGACCATGCCCTTTTGGACATCAGATAAATTTGTCTGTTTACGCATTACTAAAAAAAAAATGGTTCAAATGGCTCTGAGCACTACGGGACTTAACATCTGAGGTCATCAGTCCCCTAGAACTTAGAACTACTTAAACCCAACTAACCTAAGGACATCACACACATCCATTCCCGAGGCAGGATTCGAACCTGCGACCGTAGCGGTTCCAGACTGTAGCGCCTAGAATCGCTCGGCCACTTCGGCCGGCTACGCATTACAGCATCGATTAAAAAAATTGCTCTGAGCACTATGGGACTGAACATCTAAAGTCATCAGTCCCCTAGAACTTAGAACTACTTAAGCCTAACTAACCTAAGGACATCACACAAATCCATGCCCGAGGCAGGATTCGAACCTGCGATCGTAGCGGTCGCGCGGTTCCAGACTGAAGCGCCTAGAACCACTCGGGCACAGCTGCCGGCACAGCATCGAGTACACTGTTTTCCACGTCCCCCCGGCACTCTTTAGATAACCTCCAACACTAGTACTGCCATCTACCATGTGTGTGTGGTTATTGCACGTTGTCGTCGAAGAAAAGAATGGTCACGTTAATGTCACTGAGCCGTGTAAATGTGCGTTCCTGCAGTACTGTTCGATTTCTATGTTTTTTTTTTATTTATAGCAGATCTCATTACTTTGAAGGAATAAATGATTTTCTTTATTACCATAGGGTTGTGCCTTGCACATTCAGGTTTTCTAAATATTCTTACATTTCCCACCATGAACTTTCTGTTTCTGAGAGCGACCATCACGCTAGTGATAGCTCTAATACCTCGCGCTGCGTCTTCGCAAGTGTACATGAGTGTTTTCTTGTGTTGAAGTAAGGTATCTGGAATTACATTTTCATATTACCAACATATTTGTATTCGTTTGTCGCCATTGTTGTTTATTGCTTTATGATACCCTACGTCATCTATGTCTTTGCAGATAACACTACTATTTAAATCTTTAAATAATATTATTGTGGCTAAGTATTTTCCCAGTCGAGTCTGTTAAAAAGGTTCCATTCTCGTAGTAAAGTTCATTGCCATTTAATGCATACATCAATACTATAGTAGTAGGCTGTCCATAGATCATTAGGACCCACTTTAAAAATCGGTTGCTTGTAAATTCTACCCATAAAACTTGCTTGGCCTATGTCTGTTTAATCAATACTGAGACCCACATTTTGCTCTAAGATGTTGTGATACGCCATTCCAAAAATCGATACAGCTGGAAAGGGATTCCGCGTTATGCAAGACACCATATTGTAGCTTTGTTTTAACCCCGACATATTTCAGCACTTTTTGTACTATCTTCAGTAGGTTTATGTGTTTATTGTCTGTCTTTCTTCTTCTCTGTGCTTGGAGATGAAATCCTGCAAAATGCATGTGTAACGACAACAACAAAACAAACAAGGGAAGAAACACCACATCATCAAACACAATGATCAGCTGTAGACTGTGTAGTAGATTTAAAGCTACAAGCATAAACACCAATATCTTCATGTGAGAAACAAAATAAACAAATAAATCCTCTGAAAATAGCAGGAAAAGTGCTAAAACACTCCTGGGTGAACACAATACCACAGAACGGTGTCATGCATAAAGAGGAATTTCTCTCCAATTTTTCTTAACCAGTACTGAAATAAGAACTGCAACATTCAGAAGATGATTATGGAAACTATTATTCAGTGTTTCTTCCCCTGTTCCCTTTCTCTTCGTTTCTCTGGGCACAACAACGTCCAAATCCACACTTTTAGTCTCATTTAGCACTTCAATTTGCTATGCTCGTAAATCTGGGATATTTATAGCAAAAGTCCGTTTCTGTAACCGTTGTCGTACGCATTCAATAAAAAAAGAAAACAATGTATAACCACCTTTGTGGATAGGAATGTGACGGTATACATG
The DNA here is from genome assembly GCF_023864275.1 of Schistocerca cancellata. Lineage (NCBI taxonomy): Eukaryota > Metazoa > Arthropoda > Insecta > Orthoptera > Acrididae > Schistocerca > Schistocerca cancellata. The sequence continues at coordinate 455,166,226 of NC_064629.1, forward strand.
GGCACATTGTGCTCGAATGCGAGGAAACTACCCAGATGCTGCTGATTCTTTATAACCAATTCACGTAAACCACTGCCCAGTGAACGACAGTTATCAGGTGGTTGCAAAATATTTTGGAGCGCTATACCGTATCGAATTGTCACAGAACATCGGGAGTCCAAATATTCATGCGAAATCCCTTATTCACAAAAAATTAATTTTTACCAAGGATTACTGAATGATTTATGTGACACAATTACGAATATTAGTTTCCCTGAACTTAATGGGAGTGGTAACATTTTTGAAATAGCACTTACTGCAATAAATTTGAGTTTACAGTCTAACCGTCTGTCTCGTCTCTAATAACGTCTTTTCTGGTATTTGCAGTATCATGGTATTAATTTACATGTTGACTGACTGCCGTACAGAACAGCTTTATTTAGTGGTCTCTTGTGGTAACCATTTCTTCCAGTCAAAAGACTGCACTGAAAATTGATTAGAGGATCTGCAAGAAAGATACATCATTTGGGCCGAATGTAAATACTGTGGAACGCAATTGAGATCGTTGGGATACTTTTTAGGGTGATAGGACATGGCCCAAAAAGAGAAAGTTTCTGACACTCGCCATGATGTCATATGGTAGTGACCTTAGCTAAGTTATCTGGCCTTCCTTCGGGGTTGGAATAGCATCTGGGATCATTTGAGCAGATATTAATGGCGTCGTTTGCTTCGTCCACTTACAGAAGCCTTCAATCTCAAGTGGTGCTCTCTATCTTCCTTCATTTCAGTAGTTCTGTGTTATCTGAGATGGACGATGTGTAGCACATCCCTGTTATCCACAGCACTGATTTCTTGCGTTCCTTTCGGTTCTGGCGAGTACACGCATTTACGACTCGCAGCCGTTTCTATTAGCAACATGATCTCCATCACAGATATAAGAGTTCAGTTTATCTTTGGTAATGCATTCGCTGATGTTGTGGTTGGCGACACTTTTCACACATTTTGCGGGCATACCGAAACGTAGTGACACATCGCCGTGCCTTTGACATTTATAACACCACATTGGTTCTCCATTGGATTTGTTTCTTAATGATGAAAACTACTCCCCACATCTTCTCGATGTCGGGGAGTATTTTGTTCTTGATGGTGTCTGTCGCAACGACGATGTAGGACAGTGGCATGATTTTTCTTATCTTTGGCTGTCTCATTTGCACAACGGTGTTCCTCGAGAGTCTCTTTCAGGTAATTAGGATAGACGTTCATCGGAAGCTTCTTAATCAACAACTTCTAAAGACCGCTTGTTATGGTGAACGCAGAATTAGTATCCAGGTTGCATTCTTTATTTTAAATTGGGTTTAATATTACAATGTTTCGCAGTCCAGACCGTGATCCTGTAGCTGTTATGTGCAGCTAGGCGAACTTCGAGGAGTGATTGTGTGCCGAGGATGGCAGCCACATTTTCGAATAGGTCAACGTATTTCCGTGGATAGTGCACTGCGGCCGGCGGGGATTTAGGCCCCCGCAGAGGATTAATCAGTTAACGAAGTCGTTCTTCTTTCCGTTGTTGTGGTAAGGATGCAACTGTAGCATTGCTTCGTTGGTTTTTTGCCGCTAGCCCAGATGTGGCGTCTTCGTCTTGGCTCTTGTCTTCTCTTTCGGAGTCAGCGTCTGAGAGGGCGTCGAAGGAGTTTTTTGTGGACATCTCCGCACCTGGAAAGTATTTCGGCGGCCGTCCGCCACGCCGAACAACTTCATAACCGTCTTAGTCTTTTAGCGGTAGCTTCTGTTTCTCGTTATGGCCTCTTTTTACTGTTGGGGTAAGAGCTGACGACATGCGGCTCCCTACGATTCATGACCTCAGTTCCTATAGCGCCTGAGGCTGACATTGCTACTTCTTCTGGAACGGGTGTCACCGTAGCTGCTGTAGCAGTGTGTTTAGCTGGAAGCATTGCGTCTTCTGTTGGAGTAACTGAATTCTGCCCTGGCTAGTTCTGGTTGATGCCGTGATGCTAATTGGTTATGCTTGTTTTCCATTTCACCGTAGTCTCTCTTGTTGTCCGTGATGTAGTTCAGGCCCATCATAATGGGTCGACCTGCTACGAACTTTGACATACTGAACGAGAATGTTGCGTGGGTGAATGTCTGTTCGTCTCTGTTTCGCTTATACAGGATAGTCAGAAACAGTTTGAAAAGCTTGTAACGGTGTTGCAGGGTAGGTTTTGAGAAATAAGTGTTAAGAAAAAACTCGATACGTTGCGCCATTTATGAGATTATCAGCATTGAATTTAGCCAATCAGGCCGTTGCACACCCAGATTTAACCGACCCGCCAAATGCAATTATTGTCAATTGTTCTCATAGCGTATATGACAGCGCGCGAGACTGCCCACCCTTCGGTTCGGGTAAAATGCTTACTACCGCCCACGTATAAATTTTGCATTGCTCTCTTATCTCTCTTTAGGAAACCAAACGAAGAACACGTATGTCGACACCGTCTTCTACGGGCCGCTTTTACTTGCGCGTGCAACGACCTGATTGGCTAAATTCAGTACCGATTAACTCGGAAACGGCGTAACGTATCGATTTTTTTCTTAACAATTATTTTTCAGCACAACCTACCCTGCAACACCGCTGCACGTTTTCCAGGCTGTCTCTGACCACTCTGTATATCTTCCTTAATTCGTCAGGTGCCCGCAACGCCACTAGGGGGCGTTCAATCTCACGCTGGGCAAGGTCATACAGTTTTGGTATATCTCTTCTGAGAGGATACTGACAAAGTCGTTATTAGCACCCTGTCACAATTAGAATCTCAACATTTAGATACCTGGTGTCGGAGCATCGTAAAATGCATGACATCAAGTCTCGTGCTATTAGGAATGATTTGGGGAGTTGTGAAACGAGGACAGAATGCTTCTTTACTCACGGCTTCGTGGATTAGGGCATCCAGAGCCATACAGAACGACCAAGTAGTGTTACACGGTACCACACTAAGTGCATTGGTCACTTTTTAAGTAGCTGCTTTGTGATGGACAGGAATCTACGGGTATGTGTCACACGTAGATGAGCATTCCATATTTTCTTTTGCCTACAGACACGAAATATGTTCGATGGCGGCTGTGTTACCTTGTCCGAGGGACGTCAGTATGCCACCTTTCTATTACTAAAACCACAGTTCCTCTTTATATGTCCCGTGCTCGTTCATGTCCCACTGTAGTATGGAAGCCCTTTGATAGTGAGGTACTTCTTAAGTTCTTTTTCTCCTTCGATGGTGATAGCGGATTAGAATTCGGAGATTCAGTATCGAGATCATTAGTGCCGAAACAAGTATGTAAAGCGGCAATACAGTTAAAACACTAAAAATTCCTTTTACATCGTCAATATAGTATGAAAATGCTCCACTTAGATTTGCATGACATCTGCAAGCACTATTTCGCGACCGCACCTTATTGTAATTGTTAAAATCTTGCAGTTTGGGGAAAATCCTTTTCAGGAGCAAAAATGGAACGGACTTTGTGGAATGATAGTGATCATAGGAAGAATATTGATCATAGAAAATATGGGAGGTATCTGCAGCGCTGATTATTTCATTAGCATTTCGAGAATGATGACACAGTTTCAACCAGTAATCATTGTTTAGCTCAGGCCGGATGGGATTAATGTATTAAGTAATATTTCAGACTACAATTAGAGAGTGGAAGCGAAACCACATTTTATCATATTTCCGACGTCACGCTGTAACATGAATTGAACGTAGAAAATGGAACTGCATTTTGTGACAAGAATCTTAGATATTGTTCAATAACTGATGCAGAACCTGTCCCTGTAGCCCAAGTCATTCATGTGGTGTTCCTTTAAGTTTCATCTTGGGTCCGTTGCTTTCTCTTGTGTACATTAATGACCTCTTGTCTGTTACATTGCCAGATGCAACGTTTGTTTTGTTTGCAGATGATACAAACATTGCAATAAGTAGGAAGTTATGTACAGATTTAGAAATAGCTACTAATCAAAATTTTACTGTCATTAATAAACGGTGTAAAGCTAATAAATGTCATTAAAGTTTGAAAAGACACACTATATGCAATTCAGAACTTGTAAGAGATTTCCTTCCAACGTTCCAGCACGGGTATAGCATATGAAGACATGCAAATCGAAGAGGTTGACAGTGTTAAATTTCTGGGATTACAACTTGATAATAAAATCAGTTTGGAAGGGCATACCACAGAATTGCTGAAGCGCCTAAGCAAGTATCTATTAGTAGTGAGAATGATGTCAGGTGTATTAGATATAAACATAAAAATCTTGCATACTTTGCTTACTTTCATTCTATTATGACATACGGGATCGTTTTGTGGGGTAACTCATCAAACCGAACAAAAGCTTTTAGCTAGCAAAAAATAAGAACCATTTGTAGTGCAAATTCAAGAACATCATGTAGAAACCTGTTCAAGGAACTTAGTATTCTAACCACTGTTTCTCTGTATATTTATTTCTTAATGAAATTTGTTGCTGGTTATGTATCTCTTATTTCCAACCAATAGGTAACACATAGTATCAACACTAGGAGTAAGAAAAATCTACATAAAGACATAAAATCACTTATCTTGGTCCAAAAAGGGGTCCACTACTCGGGAACACACATGTTCAATAAATTACCAGCAACCGTTTGAAACTTCCTTTCAGATAAAGCATGATTTAAACAGAGTTTGAAAGACTTTTTGATATGGATGCATATCGTAACAGGGACTGTTACACCAACTTTACTAAAAATGTCTGTTAGATTTCAGTTTTGACAGCACTTGATAACAACAGTCAAGATAAGGTACTGTGTGTGAGACAAATTTATTAAAAGTGCATAACAATGTTTCATTCTGACAGTGTATTAATTCTGTAAATATTAGCGGTTCCAGTTAACTGTAATGTATTCTCCTATTTCGACAATCTCCTGACAAATAATCTGGATAGTAAGTATTGTATTCAAATGTTTTATGTTTTCTATGTTATTCTTTGCGACATGTCCCACACCCACGACCATCATCTCATTTTTGTGTCTGTGGAACGAAAGCTGAATCTAATCTAATCTAATCTACTCTAACGTTTTCGTAAACATTATTTCCGAAAGTTGGAGATGTACGATTGAATATATTTTAATAGCATCTTCACGAGAAGCAATTTCTCGTTCGTTGTCAGTCGAATATGAAAAAGTTTGAAGGTGCTTGCCTTGCCTATAGAAATAAAAGTCGCAGAACATTTGTTGTAATAACAAAAATTAGTAAAGACGAGATAACATTGGAAATCCAATAAACTTTCATGTAAATACAGGACTTTTCATCGTATTATGTTTCAAATGTAATATGTAATGAATATTCTAACTTGTTTTGCAAAAAAACATAAATTTTTTAAAAAGGTGCGTGCACCTCTCTTCAAAACTAGCCACCCTTACAGATATAGCGATTTTCTCGAAATCATCTAAGTAGTACGCCTTACTACTTGGTCATTATGTTGTCTTAATGAACTAATAAATGGTAATTAAATTTGAAGTGAATCCGCGATCCGAACGTCGTGGCCTCCCTTGTTAGTATCATATTGTATGGTCTTATCCTGTAAGTCGTTGACGCACAGTTATTTTAGCTGAGATGTTTTCTCTTGGTGAACCAGTGTTCATAAAAAAAGCACGCATTATATTGCAAATGTTAGTCAGGTAAGGTCTGTGACTATTTCTGCACCTAGCACATGGTCAGGCAATTAGTAGTAGAAAAGAAGTAACAGATTGCTTTCATTCGGCGATTTCGGTCTAGAGTTGAATTATTTTTAACATTTACCACTAGTTATGTTGCAGAGAGTTTTAACAACGAAAACAGTCAGTTGAGACTCACAACGTGGTACCTGCATATAGGTATTTCCAGCGAACATTAGTCTTCCTTGTGCTGTATAGTCCAAGATATACTGTTAATGGTTAATGTAGTCCGACGTTTATTTTGTTTCTGGTGGCTAAAAAAAAAATCTTGTATTCACACGTGTTCAGTTTTCTCCTTTTTGCTTAGTGATTTCAACTATTTTTTCAGTGGGTTCGAAGCATGTAATGAGTTTTTAAAGATTGGGAAATGTAGTGGTTCAAGACGAAAAGAAATTGCAATGGTCGATAATTTAAGTATATCCTGTCATGCTTGTTGTTAACATCACTTATGTTTCATATATTCATTGGTTTTCCAACTATAGACTAAGATCACATTATTTCTGAAGAGGTTTGGAAAAAAATTTTTTTGGTTAGGGGCTTGACGAGGTAGACCTTCCTGTCATGCTTGTTGTTAACATCACTTATGTTTCATATATTCATTGGTTTTCCAACTATAGACTAAGATCACATTATTTCTGAAGAGGTTTGGAAAAAAAATTTTTTGGTTAGGGGCTTGACGAGGTAGACCTTCTTTCTCTCCCAGTCTAATCGCCTATAACATTATCAACATTTCTTGTAGTAGTGCCATGATGTACTTCTTTCTGTAAATCGAATACAATTTCCTGTGAGCAGTTATTTGAGGCTGTCATTTGAAACTAAGTTTGAGTGTGATCAGACTACATTCGAGACAGTCCTAAGCTAAGGTACTGCAGATACTCTTATCGGATCTGTGAGCTCTAATTGTATATTATTGTATATTCACGAATGATCCGCATCTCCTTCTAAACCACCGAATCAGTTTCACCCAAACTTGGTACACATAACACTTACTGTCTGGAAAGAACTACTGTGGTGATAAAAACCACCTTCCTCTCAAAGTGGTGGCGGTGGAGGTGAAAGGAAAGATTAGCTCATGACGCGTAAATAGCCAGATTTTATTCAAATGGTTCAAATGGCTCTGAGCACTATGGGACTTAACTTCTGAGGTCATCAGTCCCCTAGAACTTAGAACTACTTAAACCTAACTAACCTAAGGACATCACACACATTCATGCCCGCGGCAGGATTCGAACCTGCGACCGTAGCGGTCGCGCGGTTCCAGACTGTTGCGCCTAGAACTGCTCGGACACTTCGGCCGGCCAGATTTTATTCATCCAGTAGTTGAGAATGAGAGCACTTAGAAACTTTCAACAAACCTTACACATAATTTCAAACCTTTACGAGACCTACCCCTCACGAAGTGATGAATGGAGAAAGTTTGTCTCTTACCACATTTTTGCTGTTCATGAAGTGTAAGTTCCGTTTCAGGCATCACCTTTTAATTTATCACTGATTTACTAATAACTCTACTCGTAAATTAGTTCACAGACAGTGTCCTCAAGCAAGACTGGATGTACCTGATAAATTATATCATTATGGTACACATAGTTCAGGAGATATGAAGTCATAAACATTCAGCTGCGTGAAAACGGAAGTCCAACGCGAAAATCGCTAGACGTACAGGTGAAACATGTATGAAATATGTTACATATATGTATGTGATACATGTGCGACATGCACGTATGTGGGAGGAGGCAGAGTAAAAATCTCGTTCTAAACCCCTTGATCGATTTCAAGCAAACGTGGTACACGCATTACTTACTATCTGGACAGAAATAGTGTGGGGGTAAGAACCAGCAGCGTCCTGTTGGGGTCGGTGCGATAACGTGGGGAAAGATGGGCGGGTGGATTGATGAAAATCCCAAGTGGGGAAAGGAGGAGGTGGACACAGACATGGGGAAGAAGAAGATGGACCGAGAGAGGGGAGAGGGAAATGGACAGAGAAAGGGAACAGAAAGAGATGGACGGAGAGGGGTTGGAGGTAGAAATGGATGGAGAAAGAAAACAAGAGGAAAGGACTGAGAGGGGGAGGAGAATATGGACTAGACGAGGCGGAGGAGGAGATGAACAGAGAGAGGGGGAGAAGGCCATGGGCAAAGTGTTGCCGGCCGAAGTGGCCGAGCGGTTCTAGGCGCTACAGTATGGAACAGCCGGCCGAAGTGGCCGTGCGGTTAAAGGCGCTGCAGTCTGGAACCGCAAGACCGCTACGGTCGCAGGTTCGAATCCTGCCTCGGGCATGGGTGTTTATGATGTACTTAGGTTAGTTAGGTTTAACTAGTTCTAAGTTCTAGGGGACTAATGACCTCAGAAGTTGAGTCCCATAGTGCTCAGAACCATTTGAACCATTTAGTATGGAACAGCGAGACTGCTATGGTCGCAGGTTCGAATCCTGTGCCTCGGGCATGGATGCGTATGATGTCCTTAGATTAGTTAGGTTTAAGGAGTTCTAAGTTCTAGGGGACTGATGACCACAGCAGTTAAGTCCCATAGTGCTCAGAGCCATTTGAACCATTTTGATATAGTGTTGGGGAGGAGGAGACTGATTTTGAGGGAGTGTACAGAAACCAGACTGCAATTACAGGAGCTTAAGGCCATGAAAGCAAAGCAGTGGTAGAAAAGGGAGTGACTCAGAGTTTTAATCTAACGCGATGTTATTCAGTCTGTATATTGAGCAAACAGTAAAGGAAATTATTTTTATGTTCGACAGATAGTTTTGTCTTTGACAAGGATTATCTCTGCTGATCATGTGTGAACTTCCACCATCCCCCCTTTTAAGCCACTCTGCAACGTTCTGTCAGTAAGTTGGCAGGTCTCAGAGGAACCAGCTTCTCTGAAGACATACATAGCAGCTTTGCGCGAACGATAAGGAAGGAAAAGTTTCTGATCCACGGCAATACAGCCAGGAAAATTCACTACCACCTAAGACAAATGGTCGTGAAAGTTTTAACTTTAGTTTTTTAATATCTAACATGGCCTTATTGAGAAAAAATCGTAATGTTTGGAGTATTATCTGTTACATGTGTATATATAATGCAGGGTGTATGTTTGTACGTGTGACTGCAATCTCCTCCAAAACCCATGGGTCAGTTTCAATTAAATTTTGCACAGAGGGGGAGAAAGATATTGACAGAGAGAGGATGTGGAGGAATTGCGCAGAGAGAATGGGGAGGAGAAGATGAAGAGAGACAGATTTTGGAGAGGAGGAGATGAAGAGACACAGATTGTGTGAAGGAGGAGGAGACAGACAAAAGGTGTGGAAGGATGTGGTGCACAGACAGGGGAGGGAAAGGTGGACACAGAAACTGCGAGGATAGAGTGTGTTCAATATATGTGTCGAATGAATACATGGTTGAAGCTGTGGGGAAAGTGCTAATTATTATCATTATTATTATTGTTATTATAGATTTTACTATGAACGAGTTATCGATGAACTAAAGCCAACACTCAACACAATATTGTGGAGTTTGTAAAGATGTACAAGTATATGAAGTATAATTTTTTGTTCATCTGTTCAGCTTAATACTGTACTGTCAACTTTAATACTGTTCTGTGCTGGTTGTCTCTCCTAAGAGTCAACAGGAGCATTTTTCTGATGTTTCAGCAGATATTTGCCGTTCAGTTCTTTCATCGTGTAGTTTGAGTCATTGTGTAGTTGGAGTATGCCCATCACGTCTTTCATCCGATGCTCATTGTCGATGGAAAGCGTCGACATTTTTCCCATTACAAAGAAACTTCTTTTTTAACGGAATTTACTGTGTCCATTCGATAGAGAGTCACAGATTAGTCTAGTGAAATGTTTTTTATCCATACATCTTTTAGGGACAGTAAAACACAATGAATAATCATTACTCCAGGAGCAACCGAGCAGCACTGCTGCGTCGCAGTTGCAGTTAGCTTGAGTCAGAACGGAGCTGTCGCTGATGGAGTCTGGTTATTCTTTGTGTTTTGCTGTACCTGTTATTAGATCTGATAAAAAAAAAAACATCACTATAGATTAATTTGGTACCGCTCTATCCAATGGTTACGTAAAATTCCGCAAAATTTATTTACTTTTTGTTGACTCCAACTTCTCATTGGAAAATGAAGACTGTAAATGTCTGCCAAAAAACCAGTGAAAAAGAAACTGTTTTTTAAACGAAATTTACTGTGTCCATAGGAGGAACACACTGTGTCTTAGGAGCGACGCACTGGACATGTTCAGGAACAAAGGTAAATGACGAAACTATACGGACACCCCCCTTACTGGCTCACTATAAACACTAACGGTCTCGACCTTCAGTTATCAAATACTAAGAAGAGGCTTCAACATCCGTAGAAGGTACGGCGGATAGGAGGTGACTATCTCGTAAGTTTCCATGCGGAAAACTAGGCCCCTTTGTGTTATTGTGTTTGCTGTAGGCAGAGGAGACTTTTCTTGGGAACTGATAATGCTCTAAGAATGACATAAGGTAGAAATTATCTGTGTCCCATATGTTAAAATATCGTAAGTGAAGCTGATATTCCCCTTTTATCTAAAGGTCTTTAGACTTGGTGTTTTAAACATACTCACGGTTTTATCAATAATGAAAGAAGTATTTTATGTTAAAAGACACTTAGGCTGTACAGAAATAAAATCTCGAATCTTTTAAATAGTAATCTGAGATTTAGCCAGGCAAGCTATTCACCTACACAGACTTCAATTTCCATAGGTTCAGTTTTCGTAGAAGTTCAGAGGAAGTACGATTTTGCGAATAACTCATGGCTCCGTGCATACCGATAAATAAAAATTGTCTCTTACTGAACTATTACCGCTGGTAGAAATATAATGATTTTTAATCTTACTTGCAATGCATTTCTCCCTTTTCTTTTATTTCTGTGTACAATAACTACACCAAAACGTTATAAATTGAGTCGGTTTGATCACACTTCTTTCTTCACATGACTCACCTAGTGACTCTCAGAAATATAATTATTCAGCATTTTCAAAATAAGCCAACTGGCTATCATTTATTCAAAATATTATTGTTTACATCATTAATACAACTCTTATGTTAAACTGGACGGATGACAATGGACAACAAATGTAAGATAAACATCATTACACTCTCTGCTATATAATAATGTTAGATATATGTTGTCGGGCAGCATTCAAACATATCTTCAAATATGTTAAGCACTCTAAAACATATTTGTAGGTACTTTATTTGAACAATCTGTTATCGGCTTTGAGAAACTCGCTGAGAGATCTTCTGCCACAGTCATCTTGTCCTGTGTAAGCGTCATCTTCCAGAAGCGGTTCACACACCTCTCTGTCTCTCCCTGTTACGGCCTGTTAAACACACAAAAAAAAATTATTACTGAAACAAAAATGCATTAATGTAGAAACAGAGTACTGAATTAAAACAACGTATTAGCTACAGAGAACAGAAAAAGATATACTTGGAAATATAAGGAATGAAGTCAAACTAGAAAATCTGAGATAATGTACAAAAAGATGTTTATGTCCATGAAACATGTGGACAAAAGTATACGAACTTAGTCCACGCAAATCTACATAAAGGGCATTTGAGCAACACTGACATAAAGTAATTCGAAACAAAATAATTTCAGCTCATAAATTCAGCGTTCAGTAGGCAGAAGGCTTATTAAAGTTTAATTCCAGTTGAGAACAATGTTAATTGATGAAGTAATGCTGGCTCAGAATTGTCAAAACTGGCAAAACGAGACGGAACTTTGTGATTTTTGTATGGGCCCTCTTCTCCATTAAAGTGATCAATGTCGATTCGTGAAGCTGATCAGGGGGTAATGCTATCGTTTATCAATGTATGGACGTCAAACAAAGGAACAGTGTTGGACAGGAAGTCCATTACAATTCTTAGTTAGTTTGTACTGAAATACGAGCTACATAAATCGATTTTATTTGATGGTGGTGAATGAACGCTGACCTAACTTGGCCTTTGCAGGTGGGTGTTATGGATATTGATTTAAAAGTATGTGAAGTAATATTCGTGCTTAAGATGTACGATGTTGTGTTCAAAGTTTCGTACCACTGTTCAGGATCATTAGTGCCACCGTAATATCAGATTCCCCATGCACTCTTAAAATTAGGATTAAACATTATCCAAGAGTATTTTGAGTTTTTGAGTGTAGTAGACCATCAGCAAGCAGGACACATAATTTGGTTAGTTGTTGCACATTAACACATACGCAGTAAGTATGGCGGATAATTTCTTACGCTGTTATAACGGGCGTTGCGGTAGATTAAGCCCACCATCTCGCGAACCCTCTTGACACCACGCCTCATGGCACAACGAGTAGAATGGGCTCGGTCTAGCAGGCGCCTCACACCCTGATTGAAGGCAACGCGAGGTCCGGTGATAGCTTCTCCCTTCTCTGAATTGACGACAGCAGCTGACACGGAATCTTTGACATCAGGTGAAACACCTCCATCACCAGGTGAGGGAAATATATTATTTCCAGCAGGTGTAATGGTTTCGTCAGCCTGGTCTTTTTCGGCGGCTTCCTTCGTGGTTGACACATCCTCTTGGCAAGAAGCTAAAGCCATTGCTTCGTAATGTTCTTGTGGCCAGCCACTGTTGGCAGCAAATAAATGTGAGTTGTTGTTATTAGTTTGATGTATCTTATCACTGTTGTCACTGACCGAAGAGTCGTGGAAGGGGTTTGTAGGGTGACAAGCGTGAGGACTGAAGGAGATGGCAGGTCTCAAGCCGCTGAAAGCAGGCGCGTCATAACTGAGGCTGCCGATTGGAGCAATTTCAGCCTCGCTTCCCATGGCCAGCTGGTGGTCCCCTTCTGCTTCCCAGGCGCTCAGTTGTTGGCTCAACTCATCTTCAGCCATTTCTGCTTGCTGCATGATCAATTATCCCCAAAGAATTCAGTGAGCAGCACTGCTCTTCTCTGAAACAAAGAAGAAAACTGGAATGTAATGCTAGAATGTTGCAAAAATTTCTTTCACAGTTTTACACCATCTTTATAGAAAATCTTTTGGGTTAAAAATGAATATAACTGGAACAGAATTTATTAACTTTGGGCAGCGATGTATACTGGTGGTAAAGAAGCACCTTCAAGGGCAAAACTGATTTTGATCTGTCTACAGTATTTGTTTGCTGAAGAGCATTAAATAATCTGGTAACGTTGCCAGGAATTCCTAAATCACCTTGAGTAATAATCGTTAGTAGAGTGCGCTTTCAGCCCTTGGGCTTTGAAGGATGGTGCATACTCAAAAATGTTCAAACTTATCGCGTAATTTTACGCAACCAGTGGTCATACGGTGGCGACATACTCGTACTTTATTCAACCAGTTGGAAGATTCTTAGAGAAGTTTTATAGTGGGTCTTCGAGAGCACTCACTAATTGAGAAAGACGAGTCAGTACTGCTGTGGCCAGAAGAAAACGTGTATCTCAGTACAGCCGTTTCTAGACACGTTAAGCCCAGCCACTGAATAATTGGTTTTTAAATCTCATCCTTATTATTACTCGTTTGTCAGTCTCTAATATTTAGTAGATAGGAAACCAATAATCATCTAAATTGCTCAAATACGATCATTAGCACACGATGCAATATGGCGAAAACCATAGAATGTAAAACGAATGTATGTACCTTATTAACGACCGCGACTAGCGATGATTACCACACGGGCCACTTCCTTGACGCGGTGCGTCTTACAGTTCGATCGAGTTAATCTCCTCTTCTGTTACCCATTATTTCGTTCATCACGTGTTCGTTCGACGATCGAATCAGAATAACAGATAACGGATTTATCTACAGCAGCCTTATGCCCAAACAGCAGCAGAGTGTCAACCACAGCCCACCTATTCGCGAGATAATGAAGGCGAGGGAAGAAAGAAAAGGGTGGAACGAGTCACATCTGCTCAACTTGTTTTCAAATCATTTTTGAGAACACATGTTATTGAATGTGACATATAGCTAAACAATATGAGTATGTAATACGTCAACCTCTTGTACATATACTTTTAATATTACTGTGACAATATTGTCGTATTGATATCCTGCAGCTACATCTACACTGCAGAGACAAAATGAATAAACCTAAGCTACAAACGAATTATAATAAAATGAAGTTAATGATTTTCGATTTACAATATAATCATGTCAATCGTGTTGAAGAACAGCGCCTCTCCAGCAAATGTAATCACTTGAGAAGTGCCAGCTTTAAAATCTAAATAAAAAAACACAAAAGCGGCATTAATAATTAAATGGCGTTACGTTACTTCTTTAAGGAGTAACAACGCTGTAGGACTATCAAAAGATAATTTTTTTCTGGCTGAACTTTCTAAAATATGAAGAAAGAAGTCCTATCCTGGAAAAAAAACTAGGTTGTTCTATGCAACTCCGAGCTGCTCCTCTAGCGCCTCGGATGACCCGAAACGGCCTACCTGCGCCAACTCGATAACCCCGAGGTGGCTAGATATACGTAGAAGCATTTCAAAACAATAATACGTTTGCTTTGTGACAGAAAGCGTAAGTACGTATACGAAAAAGACAATTCTTTCGCATCGAATCTTGAATTTTACATGCACCGTTGACTTTTGATAGTTTATTTGTGATCTTATAATGCACAGTATTGTCTTTAAAGTAAGGATGAGTGGTAATAAAGTGTACTCGGGCAAAAAACGTACGAAAATATCGTATCCAAAGCGGCGTCGAAGCAGTATGTCATCAAAGCGTCCAAAGAGTAGACATGAGGCTGAGAGCAGTTCGGAAGGAGTCAAGGCCTCTGCTAAGAAACTGAAAGACAGTAACCCGGATTTTGATGTGAATTATGAACTGAGCTATACGATTATAAATTTTCCTGCCGTCTGCTCTGTTATTTTACTACACGTGAAATGTACAACGTGTAATGCAGACATCACGTTGTAAGAACGAAGTCGTCGAGCCTAACTGCCCGGAAATTATGATACCAGTAAGTTTATACGGAACGTACGTGTAATCAACCGTCGAATCGTCCTAGCAATTCGTCTGCTCCGAGAATGGATAAACGGAATTGTACACATTTATGCGTTCATGGTATTGCCACGACCGATATTTCAATCGCGAACTAGTGGATGTGATTTCGACCGCAACGGTAGCAGTACGACAGACCGGTCTTGGAATAGCAGACTAATAGAGTTATTTAACAGTAGAATTTTTTCATTTGTTTATGTCCATAACACATCTCCAAACACCAACGCGTTTTTCTCGGAATGATTTTTCAAAACCGGATGCAGCAGAACTGCAATAATTTTCAGTCTTTTTATTTGAAAATTTAACCACAACTTTGAAATAACAAGTGAACCACATAGGGAATTTTCGATTATTTAATGTAAGCAATATTTATTAACAAATGACTTCCGTTTATAGCTGAAAATTGAACGACATTATCGGAACACTTGCCAATCAATATTTATAAAATCCCCTTCGTGCTTCACTAGCAACTCTCATGTAGATTACACGCATTTTTTTCTTTTTTCTGGATTCAAATAGGGACCAATTACAGAGAGTGCTGCAGACCAAATCAAATTCAACATATCTCGGGAGAATTGTTGCAATGCCACCACTTCGTAATATCTTCCGACTTTTTTCTAATATAATTAAACATATGTTCAATAACTACCCCAAGTATCTATCTCTATCACCTTACCTTCTGCGCCAAAAGAATGGTCAAGAAATCATTTTTCTTAGGCCGATAAAGTGGTGTCACCCTTTAACGACACACGCATTTGTTTCATTCGTGTACACCGCATTTGTGAATCGTAACAGAAAAGTGTTCAAAGCAAAGAGATCTCTAGCATCAGCTACAGGATGGAAACCGTGCACTTTGACGCAGTGAACAAAGCATGTTATCAATGTCAAAACAGTATTTCAGAAACATCTTAATCCGCAGTACAGTTCATGCGTTCTTGCATTACGCAGCTGCGGTGGGGTGGAACAAGTGACAATCAATCGGTGAGCGTGAACTTCGAAAGACATACAGTGAGTTCATAACTGAACACTATTAGAATGACGCGGGATCGATTACTGAGGCTGTTATCTTGCAAGTGTACTTTTTCCCCTTAAAATATGAGGACAACTTGTTCACATTTCCTTGTGAGTACTGCCTTGCACAGCGAATCTCCAAATAACTGAGAGGTGACTGCTACGTTAAAAGACTTGTGAATGTAATTTTTGTATGCTTTAACTAAAATTATTTATCTTCCGTTATTTTGAAAAACAAAAAATTGGCCATAGTTTTGTTCAGTTTAAAATTTAGCTGGAAGTTTCACTTTATTGTGAGTGTTTTTTGTCATCCGTGCGTAGTGGTCATAGAAATGTGGCGAACAACTGTTCTAGGCAATCACGTAAAACAGACATACGAAAAGAAATAGCTGTTGTGAAGACATTAATGGTAGTCTTCACAGCCTACACAGCAAAGATAGTGGCAACTGTGATGCTAGAAACACCCATGCAAAAGCGGTGAGAAGCGGTTGCTGGTGTGATTATGTGCAGACACACTGCTAGCTCAATTTCCATTCAGAACTCATCATCGAACCCGTCTCTAAACATATTGCCTCTCTCACTCTGGCACGACGATTCACGTAAACTTCACAAAGATACCTTTACTTGAGAAGAAAGCAATAAATATGAGTTGAAAAGCTTCTTTCAGCGTTATAAATAAAAGAAGAACAAATGCGAATAAGACTCTGCTCTGAGGATTCCGTACAAACTTCATTACTTACGAGTGTATAGATCGTTCATGTATATGTTTTGATCGATGACATTAGGTATATTAAACTATGTGAAATACACTACTGGCCATTAAAATTGCTACACCAAGAAGAAATGCAGATGATAAACGGGTATTCATTGGACAAATATATTATACTAGAACTGACATGTGATTACATTTTTACGCAATTTGGGTGCATTGATCGTGAGAAATCAGAACCCAGAACAACCACCTCTGGCCGTAATAACAGCCTTGATACGCCAGGGCATTCAGTCTAACAGAGATTGGATGGCGTGTACAGGTACAGCTGCCCATGCAGCTTCAACACGATACCACAGTTCATCGAGCGTAGTGACTGGCGTATTGTGACCAGGCAGTTGCTCGCCATCATTGACCAGACGTTTTCAGTTGGTGAGACATCTGGAGAATGTGCTGGCCGGGGTAGCAGTCGAACATTTTCTGTATCCAGAAAGGCCCGTACAGGACCTGCAACATGCGGTCGTGCATTATCGTGCTGGAATGTTGGGTTTCGCAGGGATCGAATGAAGGGTAGAGCCACGGTTTGTAACACATCTGAAATGTAACGTCCACTGTTCGATGCGAACAATAGGTGACCGAAACGTGTAACCAATGGCACCCCATACCATCACGCCGGGTGATACGCCAGTATGGCTTCCAATGTGCGTTCATCGCGATGTCGCCAAACACGGATGCGACCATCATGATGCCGTAAACAGAACCTGGATTCATCCGAAAAAATGGCGTTTTGCCATTCCTGCAACCAGGTTCGTCGTTGAGCACACCATCGCAAGCACTCCTGTCTGTGATGCAGCGTCAAGGGTAAGCGCAGCCATGGTCTCCGAGCTGATAGTCCATGCTGCTGCAAACGTCGTAGAACTGTTCGTGAAGATGGTTGTTGTCTTGCAAACGTCCCCATCTGTTGACTCAGGGATCGAGACGTGGCTGCACGATCCGTTACAGCCATGCGGATAAGATGCCTGTCATTTCGACTGCTAGTAATACGAGACCGTTGGGATCCAGCACGGCGTTCCGTATTACCCTCCTGAACCCACCGATTCCATATTCTGCTAACAGTCATTGGATCTCGACCAACGCGAGTAGTAATGTTGCGATACGATAAACCACAATCGCGATAGGCTGCAATCCGACCTTTATCAAAGTCGGAAACGTGATGGTACGCATTTCTCCTCGTTACACGAGGCATCACAACAACGTTTCACCAGGCAACGCCGGTCACCTGCTGGTTGTGTATGAGAAATCGGTTGGAAACTTCCCTCATGTCAGCACATTGTAGGTGTCGCCACCGGCGCCAACCTTGTGTGAATGCTCTGAAAAGTTAATCATTTGCATATCACAGCATCTTCATCCTGTCGGTTAAATTTCTCGTCTGTAGCATGTCATCCTCGTGGTGTAGCAATTTTAATGGCCAGCAGTGTAAATGGCCATATCTTTTGATTGCTTTGCGACTGTAGGTCTTAGAATTTGACATTAACTTCAACTTCGTATCTGTATACATTCCTGAGAAAAAGGGGTTTTAACAGGTGGACAGACAGACAGACGGGCAACAAATGGCAAACTTTTTTTATGTGATATAATTACAAATTAACAATTTCTGGACTTTTTCCTTTATTTCTACATTGGAACCTTGCTTTATGGCAAACTGCACAATTTTATATCAACAGGAAGTACCTTATAGGTTTTGATGAGTGTATTTGCGACTATCAGAGAGTGTGACATAAATATCTGTATCTTCTAATTACATTGTCTTAGAAGCTTCAAGTTTTCACACAGCCAAGGTAGAAACCGACAGAAATTTTAACTTAATACTCCTATCCGCCTCTGAGAAGAATCTGCCGTAACATACAGACGAATAGACGGACGACAGAGTGACCCATTAAGGGTTCCGTTTTCACCGACTGAGACGCGGAATCCTAGAAATTCAGATACTTTGTCACAGAACCCTACTCGTAGGACGAAAAGGAGTGAAAATGATAAAACAAGTGCCTAATGTTTGTAACGCCGGGTCGTGAAAGCCAGTTACCAAGAGATGACGACAAGCAAAAGTATAGACGAATTTGCTGTCTACCCCATTTACCAGGCGTAACCATTCGAATACTTGTTGCATTTATTCTCTATTTTGGCATAGATTTATTTCGATGACAGTGGCAGAGGAACATTACACTGCCACCCCTGCCATTTCTCTACTTGAACGTTCCAGAAAGTATACAGCATATTAATCCCTTAGTTAGTATGTAGCTCTCAAAGCGAGCAAAGATATACGAGGTTTTCACGACATCGCGAAATGTTACCAACAAATATCATAAACTGTAGACTTTCATCCATTTAGTCTGTGGCGCCATCGGGTAAGAGTAGTAAGCAGCACGCTTTTTAACGTGATACAGTAGACAAGCAACAATTATGATAACACGAATGTAACGAGTTCAAAAAATGGCTCTGAGCACTATAGGACTTAACTTCTAAGGTCATCAGTCACCTAGAACTTAGAACTAATTAAACCTAACTAACCTAAGAACATCACACACATCCATTTCCGAGGCAGGATTCGAACCTGCGACCGTAGCGGTCGCGCGGTTCCAGACTGTAACGCCTAGAACCGCTCGGCCACCCCGGCCGGCAGTGTAACGAGTGACATTCTTTCTATGATGAGATGTTTGCGAAGATTGCAACGTCGGGAAGGACACGACTATAAAGAATTATACGCAACAGATTACCCGCATGGCGATACATTAATTAATTGGAATGCTGAACGGTACACAACCTCTAAATTTTAAGATCCAACATAGCTTTATTTCCCATATGATGCAGTCAGTTACTGGCAGTAAGCAGGTTCAAGTGCATGTAGGTGGCAGCAGTTATGCGGAGATGAAGAGGATTGTGCAGTAAAGATCAACGTGGAGAGCTAGTTGAAACCAGTCTTCTGACTGAAGGCCATAACAAAAACAAAGGTTGGGCATTTTTCTACTGCAAAATGAGGTGTGCAGTAGCTCGAATGAGAGTAATACCTCGTTGCCTGAAACCTCCTTGATTTACTGGTCGCTGTTCAGAAACCACTCAGTCGATGACGCTTAGAGTACATGGTGCAGCCAGTGGAAACAAAACCCGTCAAATTTAGCGACCAACAACGAAGTTTGCCTGACTCCGATTACCACATCAGGGTCTAAGGGGTATGAAGCTCTTGGTGTAAGACAGGCTGAAACAGTAGTCAGATGCGTATATTACATTTTGTTACTCATCGCTCCAGAGATGGCTTTCACAGGCCCATTTTGTTTTAGAGACGTTTGTGATTTCTGGACAATGCACATATCGCGGTATAAGAGACCCATTTCTCGAAGATTGATAAATCGTGACTTGATATTACCCACTTTATGTCGACAAGACATATCGACAAGGCATACTACCTCTTACTTCCATATTTGCGCTCAGTCTGAGGGCTCACCACTAAGTGAGCTTAGTATAAGACTGACCTTTCCAGTCACACGAATGGAGGTGCCGTTCTGCACATCCTCTTGGCCAATCCGTTTCGGTTCAGAAAGTTTCACGAACATCTGTGCATAAGGGGGCATTGAATCACTGGGAAACTGTTCCATCTCTGTTCCTGTTTCAGGTTTGGTCACGTGCTACGAACACTTTGTTCTCGATTTTCTTTGTGTTGTTTATATCCTGATGCGAAGACTGATCGTCTTTGAGATCAAAACATTATTCGTTGCTACCATTAAACTGCTATTATGGTAGCCACAAGTAACAGCTGTGGGCTGTTAATGACCTGCAACTCGGCTTGCTGACTTTACGTTCCGTTACCGAGAACCGCAGCATAAAATTTGCCATACAACTCCAACACACTATTCCTCGAATAAGCTTTTGATCTGCACTTGGCTCCATAACTACATTTCCTGCAGTTACTTTCCCTGATCGCTGTTACGACTGCTTTCGTTACTGCTACCTGAAAAAATACTACTGTGGTTAAATTACTAAAATAGTTGGATACGTTGGGTGTTGTTCAGGTTCAAGTTTGAGTGAGCTATAATTACGATTTTTCTCCAGGGTGATTTACAGAAAGAGAGTTGGTGAATGGGAACTTCTGAGAATGTCTGAAACAAAGGTACCGAACAACGTAGCACAGTGCTTGCGAAACGTACCTTTTATCAAAGAGTTCTCCAGCCGACAATCCTACTTTAATGTTTCCGAGGTTCTATGAATCACTTAATGAGAGCGCTCTCAATGGGACGTTAATACGTACTCCTCCAACAAATAAGGATGTGAAACAATCTTTGTTCACATATTGGCTATGTCGACTAGCGGAAGAAGACCTGATGTTTGAATGTCACCGTCAGAGAGTTTCTGGTGGAAGCAGAGAACAGATTCTGTGCCAGAAGTTAAAATGGTGATGATATATAACTGACAATTGTATAACTGGCTTATTTTCTTCTGATTCGAATAACTGTAAGAAATCAACAGTCACTGCACACTCGAAACGTTTGTATGAGCGGCTTGTCTGATGTAGTCGTAATTGCGTTTATAAAAACATTTCATTCGTTGTTGGGGATCTGTGTCTACTGATGCGGAGGTCCAGCATTCGATTCTTGGCGAGACCTCAGATTTGTTAGGGACAGAAAGGTCTATAATGGGGTAAGCTCATCCTTATAACACTTAATGATAAATTGCTTAAATTAGTAAAGAGGTTAAAAAATCAGAAGTGAGAAATCTTCACACGTACAGCAGAGGTAGGAGACGAGTCAGTGGTACATACTGTATATACTCTAAATACCACTGACTGCAAAATAACAGCACATTAAACATGAAACAACATTTTGTGAACTCTTTAGAATTTATAATAACGAACACTTTGACTTAAATGTGAGACAAAAAACAATCTTTTCACCTACATTGTTGGTTGGTTGGTATGGAGGGAGGGACCAAACAGCGAACATGTCATCTTATCTGCACACAACAGATCCACGCGTTTCTTCCGTAGCTACTCACATAAAATCTTTGTTCTCGCAATCTTATGAGGAATAGTTTGTTAAATTTTGCTTCCTCCAGTTACAGAGAAGTTTTTGGTTACATGCTCGTATGCCAGATCGACCACACTGGACCTCTGCACAAATAAAAAGTGTAAAAATCTAATGTTTTATTTTATTATCTGGTTGCTGAGTAGCGCTAGGCGAACAGTAGCCATGTTCGCTAATGTGCGCCGGAGCAAAAAATACAGTATTTGTCTATGAAATGGCGTACGCGCTTTAAAAAATACGAAACCTGTTTACACGTATTCGAGGTGAAACAGTGAGACCGGACTTGGCGCCAACTGAGAATAGATAAGCGTTCAGAGATGCATGTAGCTTAAGTGACATTGGAGGGTCGGCGAATACGTTCACGCAGCAAATTAAATTATTGCACTTCCCGTTTTAGTACATCGCAGCAGCACAGATAACAAATGAGACGACACAATAAGATGACCTAAATATATCAGAACCCACCAAAGTACATCTGAAATAGTTGACCTTCAAATGAAGTGGCAACTGGAAAAACTGTAGGTAAACCAACAGCGGAAAACAATCATCGCTAGTGTTACAGACCAAAAAATCTACTGTAGAAAAATATCCATTTTCCACTATAGACTTTTATTTATATATTAGAAGTTTTTTAATAATTTGAAACAAATGTGAATTGAAATGTGTAAAGAATCTAGTGCGGTAAAGCATATGCACTTACAGACTGAAGAAAAATTAAAATGACAGTACGTTCTTCACTCAGACTCTTCCCCAGCTCTCGAGGTATAGATCACAGGTTAAAGGAGGTAAATAGACTAGAATACTAAAATTTTTTGCTAAAAACAATTAAATACACCTCTGAACATGTACAGCTTTTTCGCTCATTTATTTCTATGTTCCACCTTTCTGTTACCGCTACTAATTCTTTAAATTTAGTCTAAATGTTGAGGAAACTATGCAAGATCTCCGAATATTATCCAGTGATAGCTTTATAATCAGTTTACTTGGAACAGTTTCAAAGCTCAAGAACAGAACTATGTGTTATCTACTACCACTGAACGTAATTAAACAAAGTAAATACTGTTATGAGGCTGTACATTGCAACAGTCTAACCTTATGGGCAACTACAGAATGTGTACTAGATCAAGTGGTCCGGTCTAGCTCTAAACAATTCTACTGTCCAACCGCTGTGATGTCAGTGTTACGTTTGACAACTCTACAAGGACTTGTAGGTTGGTGTTCTAACTACATCACTCTAAACAGTGCACCAATTAAATACGCTTGTGCGAATGTTCATAAAGTATACACGAAAAACGTCGCACCTGTTTTATGCCTCCAGGTATGATACAACACTGCCAAAGTACATTAAGCAATGGACGTGATGAGAAAACCGGCAGTACTTACTGTGCAGGGAAGCTCGCGGACGCTGTCTGAAGAAGAAGCTGAGTGTTGTCCAGCCGGCGACTGATTGCGTGTGTGAGCGCGCTGCAGCTCCTTATCAAACTTGCGTTCCCCCACCCTGACACCTACCGCCACCCCAGGCAACGCGAGTCGCTCCTGCCCTCTGTGCGACAAATTCCTATTCCTCGAAACCAGATGCTGACGTCATGTCTGCGCTCTGGGTGACATTAGAAGGGAGCGTCGTGGTGGGGAATAGGAAGTGCACTCGGTCGACACTTGGCAGGAAGTGAGTACACATTCCGCCCTTGTCATCGCATTATTGCCTTTCGTGACTATGTGAATCACTCTACGAGAATATCTGAGCAGCTTTGTTCCCAATTTCAGAAACGATTCGTTGTTCACGGAACGAAGTCAGTTCAGTTATAGGCCCAGGCACTATATTACAGAGTTTTAATGTATTCTCTCGCCATACTAGGCAGATTCTAGAAACAGTTATGTGGAATGACCACAAACCGTTCCCTGAAGTCTACAACAAAGCGATTTAAAAATGTGATCTAGTTTTCGGGGTGCTAGGTATCCATAGATGAATTAATTTGAAAATGAAATTGCATTATCTAAACTTTCCTCACGTAGCTGGAGCAGGTGCTCTGTCAATAGCCATCACTAATGTAAAGGGACGTTAACGATGGAAGCACTCATCTAGGAATGGGTTGATCACAGTTTAATATGCAGAATTCTTTACCATACAAATAACTTATAATAACTTCATAAACGTTTCTGTGCTACGTAGGCGCTTTCTCCAGAAATTATACAGTGTGCGATAAAAAAGCAGTAAACAGACAAAGGATAAAGCAGCTGTATGGGAACTGAGTGGGAAGAGTGTCATAAATATCGTCTAACCCAACTGTTTCGTTATTAACAGCCCCAACCCCTGTGATAACAGATGACTGGAAACTCCGTACGGTATGTGTGAAAAGAAGTTATACTATTTTAGTTGTAACGAATAGTGTCCCCTCCAACGCTTTTACAGGAGAATTGTTCAGCCAAGTCTCAGTAAAATGAAAGTGGGAATTTCAGAAAGCCGCCGGTTTGACCGAGTGGTTCTAGGCACTTCAGTCTGTATCGGCGCCATCACTACGGTTGCAGGTTCGAATCCTGCCTAGGGCATAGATGTGTGTGATGTCCTTAGGTTAGTTAGGTTTAAAAAGTTTAAGTTCTATTGGACTGATGACCTCAGATGTTAAGTCCCTTAGCGCTCAGAGCCTTTTGAACCATTTGAATTTCAGAAAAAGGGTCATTAATTCCTCGCACTGTTGTTTCTAATATTTTCTAACACACGAAAGTAGGGGCGTTTATTATACTACTGAAGGAGTTTCAGGTTTGGTAAACACAGCAAACGAAAGAAAATGCCTCTTTCTCTATTTTATGTGATGTAGATTTGATTTGAAGGTCAACGAAGAGATGCCACAACAGTTTCGTTGAAAACAATGGATAGCACCGATACATTCGAGTTCAGTTTTTGAAAAAGAGATAGAGTCTACTCTTATACCCTGCCGGCCGGTGTGGCCGTGCGCTTCTAGGCGCTACAGCCTGGAACCGCGTGACCGCTACGGTCGCAGGTTCGAATCCTGCCTCGGGCATGGATGTGTGTGATGTCCTTAGGTTAGTTAGGTTTAAGTAGTTCTAAGTTCTAGGGGACTGATGACCTCAGAAGTTAAGTCCCATAATGCTCAGAGCCATTTCAACTCTTATACCCTAACGCTATAAGGACTGAGGAGTTCTGATGGACAATGTTGTACTGCTATTCAAAACTACAGCAAACCACTTCCCATTGTTTCTTATTATTAATAGTCAAGTCATCGGCTTTATATGACTCAAAGTAAGGCTGAAAAAAATGTTTACAACATCAACGCAATAGCTGAAAAGCTATGCTTCCAAAAATATCTCTCTCTGTCCCTCCAACTGTTGAAAACGCTATTTCTGAGGAACGGGTAAACTATCTAGTTGAAACTTATGTCACACATTAAGGCCTATGGTCCCTCAGCGGTATAACAAAGGTTATCTTCTGGACAAAAATCCGGAAATTGTTAACTCGTAATTAAATCAGACGAAAAAAAGTCATTTGTTATCAGACCGTCAGTCTATTCGTTCAGCGGTTAAGACATTCTTTTCTCAGGAACGAGTGATGTATCAAATTGAAATTTATGTCACGTACTGAGGTGAATAGTCGCCCCGCGACGAATTAATGAACGTTACCTTCCACGTCAATGCAATAAAACGACACGGCCATTTGTGTCACATATTTTGATACTTGGAAATTCAGTCATGAAAACCTGCAGGACACTTCCCGTTGACCTAGAATCATGAAATTTGCCAAGAAGAAACGTTTCACACCACAACCAGACGAAAAAATCCGAATCTTTTTAATTTGTTATTACATCAGCGCAATAAACCTTTTGGCACTTTTTTATTATTTAACAGACTGTCTACCTGTCTGTCGATCTGTTAAGACCCCTTTCCCTCAGGAGTATGGGGACGTATCAAGTTGAAATTTATGTCACGTACTGAGGCCCGTAGTTCTCTGATGGTGTAAAAATGTCACTGCAATCTAAAGAGGCCCTTTTTATTTATTTATTTACACATCAAGTTCCGTAGAATCAAACTCAGGAACAAATCTTTCAGGTCATGGAGCATGTCAGTACATGAAATTACAACATAAAAGTAATAACAGATAAAAATAAAATGTTTGTGAACCGAAAAGGGTCAATCCATAAATTTAAGTAAACGCAATCAACAATACAACAAGAATCAGCTTAATTTTTCAAGGAACTCCTCGACAGAATAGAAGGAGTGACCCATGAGGAAACTCTTCTGTTTCGATTTGAAAGAGCGTTGATTATTGCTAAGATTTTGGAATTCGAGTGGTAGCTTATTGAAAATGGATGCAGCAGTATACTACACATATTTCTGCTCAAGAGTCAAGGAAGGCCGATCCAAATGCAGGTTTGATTTCTGCCGAGTATTAAGTGAGAGAAAATTGCTTATTCTTGGGAAAGAGCTAAAATTGTTAACAAGAAATGACACAAGGAATGTATGTATTGAGAGGCCAATGTCAGAATACCCAGACTCGTGAACTGGGGTCGACAAGAGATTCGTGAACTTATCCCACTTATTGCCCGAACCGCCCGTTTCTGAGCCAAGAATATCCTTTTAGAATGGGAAGAGTTACCCCAAAATATAATACCATACGACATAAATGAATGAAAATTTCCGTGTCTAACAATCACTCACTTCAGATACCTTTCGAATAGAAAAAATGGCAGAGTTAAGTCTTTGAACCAGATCCTGAACGTCGGCTTTCCACGACACCTAGAAATTTGAAGTGTTCATTTTTACTAATCATATGCTCATTCTGTGAAGTTAAAACATCAGATTTTTTTGAATTGTGTGTTATTAACTGTAAAAACTGAGTCTCACTGTGATTTAGCGTTAGTCTATTTTCTACAAGCCATGAACTAAGGTTATGAACTGCACTATTTGAACCTGAGCCAATGTTGCACACAACATTCTTTACTATCAAGCTAGTGTCATCAGCAAACTGAAATATTTTAGGGTTCCCGTAATACCAGAGGGGACATCATTTATATAAATAAGGAACAGGAGTGGCCCCAAAACTGATCACCAGGGCACCCCTGCTTGACCGTACCCCACTCAGACCCCACATCACGGCCATTCTCAGCATTGTGAATAATGACCTTTGGCTGTCTGTTGTTAAAGTAAGAGGAGAACCAACTGTGAGCTACTCCCCGTATTCTGTAATCATCCAAATTCTGGAGCCTCACGGAGAAAATGGAATATAGCACTGTCAGTTGTTAAACGAATTCTAAAGTCTACATTTGACAGCAAATCGTGCCATATAAAATGGTCAATTATCGTTACATACACAGCCTTTTCAATAACGTTAGCAAACACTGATGGCATAGAAATAGGTCTAAAATAATCTACATTGTCCCTTTCTTCCTTTTTATGAAGCGGCTTTACTACTGAGTACTTTAATCGTTCTGGAAAGTGACGATTCCTGAAAGAAAAATTACAAATATGGCTATATACAGTGAAGCTAGTATAGAGAAAATAACGTGAGAGGAAGAGTTGCCATATATGTCAAAAGTTATCACTGTGTAGAAAGCTTAGATACAAAAAAGTTTTGTCTAGAGCAACGTATAGAAGCATGTGCCTGTAAACTTAAACTGAAGGAGGGCTCTTTTATAATTCTAACAGTGTATAGGTCCCCTTCAGGAAACTTTCATTTATTCCTGGAAAACTTGGTTTTCATATTGTGCCATCTGTCAGGTAGGGGAAAGCAAATTATTATTTGTGGGGGGACTTCAATGTTGATTCACTGAAAGAGTATAGTAGGAAGAATGACCTGAAAGTCTTGCTTGGTTCAGAGTTAGGCGACCTCTAAACAACATCAATTAGAAGTTCAGTTTCACTAAATTCAACTGCCCCTGCACAACATTCAAATATCTGTTCAGTGCACTGCCGTGACATGTCTATGGCCTCAAACGGCATACTGTTCTTTACCTACATAGCCACTCCCCCACCACGCAAGGAACTCCTTGAAAAACAGCCAGCTAATCTGTAGCCTGGTAAATGAGGCCTCTGAATTGTCAAGTTATTTAAGTGGTGCTCCGATATACCAATAATTTCACAGTCAACATCTATAAGCAGTTCACTAACTTTGTTTCTAATACTTCTGAAAGTGAACCCTTAGTTAGAGCGACTTACTTTAAGAAGGTATACCCTTCAGCTGACTTCAATCTAAAAATGGTGCAGCCCGAACACCAACTATTACAGGAATTTTTCCATGAGTGATTCCACCACCATCCACTACACTGTCACTTATAAGGTTGGCCAGTCTCCCCTTCCCACACCTATTGAGGAGCAGGTCATGCCTAGTGAAACCCGATCTACTGATAGACCCAAATGGTACCACTAAAATGTGACCCACGCCCTCTGCCATCAGCCTATTACACATTACGACCCTCTTCAACTGTCGGCGGTCCGCCAACAGACGAGGTCGACCTGTAGGCTTTTGTGCTCTATGTGTACCTTCAGGCCCATGTTAACGCGCCTAACAGCCGCTTTAAGATGAGGTCGATCATGACGCTGAAACAGTTGCACGAAATGCACATTAGTGCCACCAGTTTGAGCAACTAAACAATGTGATCAAAAATATCCCGACACCCCCAAAAACATTCGTTTTTCGTATTACATGCATTTTGCTGAAACCTGTTGCCAGGTACTCCATATCAGTGACCTCAGTAGTCATTAGACATCGTGAGAGAGCAGAATGGGGCCATCCGCAGAACTCACGGACTTCGAACGTGGTCAGGTGATTGGGTGTCACTTCTGTCATAGTTCTGCACGCGATATTTCCACCTTACTAAACATCCCTGGGTCCACAGTTTCCGATGTGATAGTGAAGTGGAAACGTGAAGGTACACGTACAGTACAAAAGCCTACAGGTCGACCTCGTCTGTTGGCTGACCGCTGACAGTTGAAGAGGGTCGTAATGTATAATAGGCAGACATCTATCCAGACCATCATACAGGAATTTCAAACTGCCTCAGGATCCACTGCAAGTACTATTACAGTAAGGCGGAAGGTGAGAAAACTTGGATTTCATGGTCGAGGGGCTGCTCGTGAGCCACACATCACGCCGGTTAATGCCAAACGACGCCTCGCTCTGTGTAAGGAGCTTAAACATTGGATAATTGAACAGTGGAAAAACGTTGTATGGAGTGACGAATTACGGTACGTACACAATGTGGCGATCCGATGGCCGTGTGTTGGTATGGCGGATGCCAGGTAAACGTCATGTGCTAGAGTGTGTAGCTCCAACAGTAAATTTCAAAGGCGGTGGTGTTATGGTGTTGTCGTGTTTCTCATGGATACGGCTTGCATCCCTGTTGTTTTGCGTGGCACTATCACAGCAAATGCCTACATTGATGTTTTAAGCACCTTCTTACTTCTCACTGCTGAAGAGGAATTCGGAGAAGGCGATTGCATCTATCAATACGATCGAGCACCTGTTCATAATGCACGGCCTGTGGCGGAGTGGTTACACGACAGTAACATCCCTGTAATGGACTGGCCTGCACAGGGTCCTGACGTGAATCCTATAGAACACCTTTGGGATATTTTTTAACGCCGACTTCGTGCCAGGCCTCACTGGTCGACATCGATACCTCTGCTCAGTGCAGCACTACGTGAAGCATGGGCTGCCATTCCCCAAGAAACTTTCCAGCACCTGATTGAACGTATGCTTGCGAGAGTGGAATCTGTCATCAAGGCTAAATGTGGAGCAACACCGTATTGAAACCCAGCGTTACCAATGGAGGGCGCCAACTTGTAAGTCACTCTCAGCCTGGTGTCCGGATAGTTTTCATCACATAGTGTATCTTTACCAGGTCACCACCTACATCATATTCTCCGTCCCCATCAAGACTGTTCCCTGCTAAACCCACTATCACCACCTGATCCTCCTTCGTAAAATTCCTACATAACTCCCCTACGCCGTTTATCACCAGATCCAGCCCTGCACTAGGCTTCACAATGCTGGTGACCTGGTACTCATTCCTCAACTTTCCCTGCAACTATTTATGTCGTATATTTTGATACTCGGAAACTCAGTCATCAAAATCTACAGAGTACTTTCCGTTGACTTAACATTCATGATATTTGCCAAGAAGCGAGGTTTCACACAACAACCAAAGTAAAATATCTGAAAGTCATTTGTTATCAGACCGTTTATCTGTCCGTCAGTCTTTTACGACCCTTTTTCCACAGGAACAGGTGGATGTTTCAAGTCTGTGCAATATGCCACATATTTTGATATTCGGAAATCCAGCCATCGAAACCTACAGGTTGCCCTCCGTTGACGTATAACCATGAAATTCTTCTAAGAAGGAAAGTTTCACACTAAAACCAAAGAAAGAAATCCAAAAGTTCCTAATTTTAAATATATCACGTGGTAAGCAAAATTTTATCATTTGTTATCAAGTGGTCAGTCTGTCCGGGCGTCCGATACGACCCTGTCTTCTCAGGAACAGGTAGACGTATCAAGTTTATATTATTTCAGATACTAAGGTCCAAAGACTCTTTGTGGTATAATAAGCGTTAGATTCCAAGCCTCTACAATAAAAACATAGGGCCATCTGTATAACATATTTTGATATTCGGAAACCCAGTCATCAGGGTACTTCCCATTGACCTAGATGACGAAATTTCCCAAGAACAGGGTTTCACAGAACAAATGTGGGAAAAAACCGAGAATTGTTAATTTGCAGTTATATCACGAGAAAATTTTTTTGCTACTTTCATCACTACTTGACTGTGTATTTTTCTGTCCGTTTATAGAGATCACTTTTTCTCAAGAGTGGGTATGTGTATTAACTTGAAATTTTCGTGACGTACTGAGGCCTATACTGTAGTTCTTTCCTGGTGTAAAAACTTCTAAGGCAATGCAATAAAAATATACTTCCATTCGTGTCACATGTTTTGATATTCGGAATCCCAGTCATCAAAACCTATAGGATAGTTCTCGTTGACCTGGAGTCACTAAATTTACCAAGAAACGAAGTTTCACAATAAAACCAAAGGAAAAATCCAGAAACTGTTAATTTGTAATCATATCACATAAAAATTAGTCATTTGTTATCAGACTATTAAAGTATCAGTCAGTCTGTTTAGACACTCTACTCTCAGTAGCGGGTAGTTGTATCAAGTTGAAATTTACGTCACATACTTAGATGTGTGGTCCCTTGGTATAATGAACTTTAGCTTCTAAGTCAACGCAATAAGAAGATGCAGGCATTTATGTCACATACAAAAGTTTCCAGAATTAAAGCAACAAACCGATATTTCCCCGTCCAGTGTGTAATTCACGATATAATCATACAAACAGTCAACAGATATCCATAGGATCATGTTCTGTATGAAAGATGACATTCCGGACAACGGACAATAACGGCAACGATGACGTCAGCTATCAAACGGGGTAGACCCACATCCACAATCGCTGTGTACACAGGCATAGACGGTGCTTATGGCACAGAGAAAACGCCTACCAGACTCTTTGAGGTGGACGGCCATAAGAAGCAGAACACTTGCAAACTCATGCGGCCCGGTGGCAAAATGTGAATCGTTCTGTTGCTTCTCAAATGTGGTGACAGTTTGTAAAAACGAAACTGTAGCCCGAAGACGAGGGCAGGGCCGGCCACGTGTGACATCAGAAACAGGAGACCGTATTTGGATGTAAGGGCACGATAGTACATCCTTACCACTGCACGGCAACTGGCATCTGATATCGCAGCATCCACTGGACGCGTTGTATCGAGACAAACGCCATACAGAAGGCTTCGGCAGAGTGGCCTTTACTGTCGGAAACCTGCTGTATGTGTAGCTCTGACGCGTCTTCACCGAAGGGAATGTCTAGAGTGGAGTCATCAAGATGCCGCCTCGAAGGTCGAACAGTAGACCTGTGCTCTTCTCACAGATGCGTCTAGATTTGGTGTGAAGAGTGATTCACGGTGTATTCGCTTCTGGAGGGAACTTCGAACACGACTTTGGGGCCAAGTCACTGTGGAAAGAGATCGATGTCGAGGAGGACTACTAACGATGTAGACAGAGATTATGATGTCCACTCGAACACCTCCTCATGAAATTTTACGGGTGAATCGACAACGTGTAAGTGTTGTCAGGTATCGTGACGAGATATTGGGACCTCAAGTGCGGTCGCTGCGTGATACTGTGTGCCCAGACGTCTTGCCGATGGACGATGATGCTCGAACTCATAGAGCACGGGTGGTTGATGTTTTCTTGGAAACGAATAAAGTGGCCGGCGTACCATTCCGATTTGAATCCCATAGAGCACGTCTGGGATGCCCAAGGGAGAGAGGTTGGATGACGTCAGCATTCACCAGCCACTCTCCTAGACTTGCAAGCAGCTCTGCAGGTAGAATTGGCAGTATTACCTCAA
Source organism: Schistocerca cancellata (assembly GCF_023864275.1). Lineage (NCBI taxonomy): Eukaryota > Metazoa > Arthropoda > Insecta > Orthoptera > Acrididae > Schistocerca > Schistocerca cancellata. Next base: position 455,198,156 of record NC_064629.1, read on the forward strand.
TATGAAATTCATGAAATCATTCACAGCATGTTCCGTCGTTGTCAAGCCTGTATTGCTGCCAGAGATGGTTACACCCCGTACATTGTCCTAATGCGTATGCATATCATTAAAGTTGGAAAAACTTTTTTCCTACCGTCATGCATGTAGCAATTGCTTATGTTCTGCATTATTTACAGTATTACCACTTTACTATCATCCGTTTCGAGGCAAAATAAACGCAAATATGCAAAATTTCCGTTTGTTGCTTCAATATTGGAAACCAGCGTGTTTTAATAGTCGGAAACTCAATCCTCAAAATCTATGGAGTACTTTCCGTTGACCTTGAGTCATGAAATTGGCCAAGAAGGAAGGTTTCGTACTACAACCAAAGGAAAAAAATCAAAAATTGTTAATTTGTTATTATATCGCAATAAAAATATTTTCTACTATTTGTAATCAGATTGTCAGTCCGTCTGTCGACCTGTTAAGAATCCTTTTCCTCAGTAGTGCGTACACGTAGAAATTTGAATTTTATATTACATACTAAGGTCCGCGAACGCTTGGTGGTGTAATGAACGTTAGCTTCTAGGTCACTAGTCAAAAGATACGGCCATTTATGTCACATATTTTGACATTAATAAACTCAGACAACAAAACCTACGGGGTATTCCCATTGATCTAGATCACGAAGTTTCCGAAGAAGCAAGCTTTCACACTGCAACTAGAGAAAAAAAATACAAAGTTTCGTAATTTTTAATTAGAAGCTTCGGAAAAGCTTTTGCCATTTGCTTTCAGACAGTCAGTCTATCCGTCCGTCTGTTAAGACACTTTTTTCTCAGGAACGGGTGAACGTATCAAGTGGAAATTTATGTCACCTACTAATCTCAATAGTCCCTTGCCGGTACAATGAACGTTAGCTTAGGAGTCAATGCAACAAAATGATACGGCCAATTATTTTATATATGTTGATATTCGGAAGGTCAGTCATCAAAACCCACATGGTACTCCCGGTGACCTGGAATCGAGATATTTTAAAGAAGAAGGCTTTCACTCTAAAACCAAAGGAAAAATTCCGAAAATTGTGAATTTGTTATTATATCACAAGAAACAATTTTTTGCCGTTTCGTATCACTTACCGGACTGTCTATTGGCCGTCCATCTGTTAAGACCGCTTTTCCTCAGGAGTGGGTAGATGTATGAAATTGAAATTTATGCCACATACTGCAGTTTTTGGTGGTATAAAAATGTTAAATTTCTATGTCAATGCAATCAAAAGCTATGGCAATTTATATCACATGTTTTGATAATGGGAGACATAGTCATTAAAACTTAGAGTACGTCCCTTTGACCTAGACGACAGAGTACGTCTCTTTGACTTAGACACAAGAAAATTGTCAAGTACTACGGTTTCGCACTACAACCAAAAGAAAAAATCCAAAAATAGTTAAAATGGAATTATGTTACACAAAAAAGAACTTTTGGCATTTGTTTTCAGACTGTTCATTCGTCGGCTAACACCAATTTTTAAGGAACGGGTAGATGTATCAAGTTGAAAATTATCTCACATACAAGGCCAACAGCACGTTGACGGAATAATGAATAATAGCTTCGAAGTCAATGCAATAAAAATATAATGGTCATTTATGTCATACATATTTTGATACTAGTCATCTCAGTCATAAAAACCTCAGGATATTTCCCGTTGATCTAGAATCATGAAATTAGCTAAGAAGCAATATTTCATGCTACAAGCAAATGGAAAAATCCGAAAATTGCTAATCTGTAATTATATCACCACAAAAAAATTTTTAGCAATTTTTATTACTTAACAGCCCGTCTATCTGTCAGTCCGTCTTTTTCTCAGGACTGCGTAGACGTATCAAGTTGAAATTTACGTCACGTACTGAGGCCTGTAGCTTTTTGATGGCGTAAAAATGTAAAACTTGTAAGTGCGTGAAATCAAAAAATACGGCCACTTAGATCACACATTTTGATACTCGGAAACTCAGTCATCAAAAGCTACAGGGTACTTCCCACTGACCTAGATTCACGCTATTTGCCAAGAAGGAAGTATTCGCTGTAAACCCAAAGGAAAATATCCAGTAATTGTTAATTTGTAATTATATCACACGAAGAAAATTTTTTGTCATTTGCTTTCAGTCGGTCAGTCTGTCAGTGCGTTTGTTAAGGCCCTTTTTTCTCAAGAGTAGGTAGACGTATCAAGTTGAAATTTATGTCACTTTGGTCCTTGGTAATATAATGAACGTTAGCTTCTAAGTTATTTCACAAAATATATGGCCATTTGTGTCACATTTTGATAGTTGGAAACTCAGTCACGAAAACCTTCATAGTACGAGGTGCATTCAAGTTCTAAGGCCTCCGAATTTTTTTCTAATTAACTACTCACCCGAAATCGATGAAACTGGCGTTAGTTCTCGACGTAATCGCCCTGCAGACGTACACATTTATCACAACGCTGACGCCATGATTCCATGGCAGCGGCGAAGGCTTCTTTAGGAGTCTGTTTTGACCACTGGAAAATGGCTGAAGCAATAGCAGCACGGCTGGTGAATGTGCGACCACTGAGAGTGCCTTTCATTGTTGTAAAAAGCCAAAAGTCACTAGGAGCCAGGTCAGGTGAGTAGGGAGCATGAGGAATCACTTCAAAGTTGTTATCACGAAGAAACTGTTGCGTAACGTTAGCTCGATGTGCGGGTGCGTTGTCTTGGTGAAACAGCACACGCGTTGCCCTTCCCGGACGTTTTTGTTGCAGTGCAGGAAGGAATTTGTTCTTCAAAACATTTTCGTAGGATGCACCTGTTACCATAGTGCCCTTTGGAACGCAATGGGTAAGGATTACGCCCTCGCTGTCCCAGAACATGGACACCATCATTTTTTCAGCACTAGCGGTTACCCGAATTTTTTTTGGTGGCGGTGAATCTATGTGCATCCATTGAGCTGACTGGCGCTTTGTTTCTGGATTGAAAAATGGCATCCACGTCTCATCCATTGTCACAACCGACGAAAAGAAAGTCCCATTCATATTCATGCTGTCGTTGCACGTCAACATTGCTTGGCAACATGCCACACGGGCAGCCATGTGGTCGTCTGTCAGCATTCGTGGCACCCACCTGGATGACACTTTTCGCATTTTCAGGTCGTCATGCAGGATTTTGTGCACAGAACCCACAGAAATGCCAACTCTGGAGGCGATCTGTTCAACAGTCATTCGGCGATCCCCCAAAACAATTCTCTCCACTTTCTCGATCATGTCGTCAGACCGGCTTGTGTGAGTCCGAGGTTGTTTCGGTTTGTTGTCACACGATGTTCTGCCTTCATTAAACTGTCGCACCCACAAACGCACTTTCGACACATCCATAACTCCATCACCACAAGTCTCCTTCAACTGTCGTTGAATTTCAATTGGTTTCACACCACGTAGATTCAGAAAACGAATGATTGCACGCTGTTCAAGTAAGGAAAACGTCGCCATTTTAAGTATTTAAAACAATTCTCATTCTCGCCGCTGGCGGTAAAATTCCATCTGCCGTACGGTGCTGCCATCTCTGGGACGTATTGACAATGAACGGGGCTTCATTTTAAAACAATGCGCATGTTTCTATCTCTTTCCAGTCCGGAGAAAAAAAAAAATCGGAGGCCTTAGAACTTGAATGCACCTCGTACTTCCCGTTGACCTAGATCACTTACTTTCCCAAGAAACAAGATTTCACGCTGCAGCCAAAGGGAAGAATACGAAAATTGTTAATATCTAATTATATCACATGAAAAAACATTTTGCCATCTTTTATCACTTCACAGCCGGCCGCGGTGGCCGAGCGGTTTTAGGCACTTCGGTCCGGAACTGCGCTACTGCTACGGTCGCTGATTCCAATCCTGCCTCGGGCATGGATGTGTGTGATGTCCTTAGGTTAGTGAGGTTTAACTAGTTCTAAGTTATAGGGGACTGATGACTTCAGTGTTAAGTCCCATAGTGCTCAGAGCCATTTGAACCATTTTTATTTCTTTTACTTCACAGACCCTGTATCTGCCCGTCCATCTGTTAAGGCCACTTTTTCTAAGGGATGGGTAGACGAACCAGGTTGGAATGTAGTCACATACTGAGGACTTTAGTTCTCTGGTGGTGTAAAAAGGTTTAACTTCTAAGCAATAAAGAGATACGGACGTTTATGTCGCATACTTTGATACTCGTAAACTCACTTATTAAACCCTATAACGCACTTCCACTTGTCGAAGAACCAAGAAATTTGGCAATAAAAAAGGTTTTATGGTACAGTTAATGGAAACAATCAGAAACTTTTTGATTTGTAATTATATCAGACGAAAAGTGTGTTACCTCTGTCATTTGTTAAGGGACTTGAAATCTGAAATTAAAATATTCTCGAAAATCTAGGAATCCGGGGGACCGATTTCTCGACTGTGACAATGTGGATTACAGGCAAAAGTCGCCGAGATACTCGATTCTGGGTATGGATGAGCTGCCTAAATACAAATCAAATTTGTGTAGAACCCTATATGTGGGTGAGTCCTACTCATACCTTGCTAATTTTTTATTCTGGTCCTGCAACTCCAAACGTTTTCTTGGGTTTCCAGTTCCTTAATTATGAACAGGACGATATTCGGCGGAGTTCTTGATGTGGTTCAAGTCAGTTCTTTTTTTCTCATTATTAACCATCTTAGAATTTTCACCTACTGGAACAAGTAAAGACGATGTATTAAAGTTACAAAAGCTAGAAAAACAATTGCGTAATTGAAGAATAAGCTGCCACATGATTTACAACGCGAATGCTGGTGGACAATGTTATGCGCACAACTCAGTTGGCACACTTACTTAAAAAAACAGTGCGAAAGGTTTTTTTCTTTGGAGAATATTAGATCGTTTGGTTCTCCATTCAACGCTCTTCGAAACGGAATCAACAGAAAAGAGACTGAGTCGCCCTTACGTCGCCGTTCTCTAGCCAAAATGGAGGTAAGAAAATGATAAGCGAGCTTAGAAAACTTCCAACACCGTTACTGTCCTGTCTTCCACTCATAAGGGTAAAGGGGCTAGTGCCACAGTCATTGGTATCCCAAAGCCACAAGCGGGCCGTTTGATATCGTACTTGGCTTGCATATTACATTCTCAACAGATGTGAACGGTATTAAGTGCACTGGCTATACTTGGAACATTCATCCCTCGTTACTAGAGTACAGCTATGCTGAACTGACGTCTTGAAACTAGCGACGCTGCAAATCACTGACACCAGAAAAATGCAAGGTTATATCCTTGATGTACATTTTGGAAGAGTATTACAGTCGAGCACAATGTGCAGAGGGCTTCAATGAAGATAGTATCAATCTGATGTTGAACTTGTCACAGAATTAGTCATTTGCAATGGACGTACAAACATGATCATTCTCTCCACGGACGAGTCACTACTAAGTTTATCAAACGGTAACAGACATGCTGTGATTTGTCTTAATGCTTCCTTTGTTCTGCACACCAAAACCAACGAACTGCCAACTAGCCAGGTTCTTCACACGATTAACACAAATTTCAGGTACCTGTACAACAATAACTAAAGCTGAAACGCAAAGCTGCTTTAGTAACTAAAGCAGAAGGCTCTGAGACGGGAATATTTACAGACCAGCTTAACAGCTTCATGACTACCTGGTTTCCAGGTACTCCAGTACTGCTCAGTCGTCAACTACAGACTCGCATCAAGTGCTTGCACAAACTGTGTTCAAAGGAACTTTTTTCAGCAGGGAAATGTTTCGAACGTACAACGGCCATCTGTAATAGCGTTGGTAGCTGAATGAAATCAGAGAAACCTTTGGTCAGCGACATCAGGTGTGTTATGGTTGGTATGTAGGGTCGGTTCACCAACACAAAAGGATCCAAAGTTCACATGCAACAAAGGATGCTCATAGGTAATGTTTTAATGCAAGTACCAGTACGACAGCTGCAAGAACGCAGAATGATTTGCTTTGTTAACCTATGTAGAAAGCAAAATGGAGCATACCCTAATGAAATCAAGTGTGCTATAGCTGCTGTGCATGATAGGTATACCAGCACCAAAGAATATGTCTAGGGCCTACATACGTAAGCACAAAAGCTGATTTATAGTGTTGCGCGTTTCAAAATATTTTGTACACATAACATCCTTTTTATTGAAGTAGATAAGGACCATGAGCACAAAGAGATTGAAAAATTAGTTGCAGTGCGATGGTCTGTTCGGGACTTCGTTGAGCCAACATCAATGATACACCAGCTTTTAACGAGCTGAGTCCCTAGACGCCTGTGCGACTAGCAGTTTGGTTCGAACACACAGTGATCACTGTAAGGCAGCTGTACAGCAGATCATGAACACATGACACTTTGAAAAACATTTGAAACATGAAGCAGCTGCATCATCACTTGAGGATGCCAGCACCAATGACGATTTGTGCCCATCTCGCGGTGATAAAACATATAGTTTTCGACTGAGTGTCCAGTGAGCCGGCCAGGGTGGCCGAGCGGCTCTAGACGCTACAGTCTGGAACCGCGCGACCGCTCAGGTCGCAGGTTCGAATCCTGCCTCGGGCATGGATGTATGTGATGTCCATAGGTTAGTTAGGTTTAATTAGTTCTAAGTTCTAGGGGACTGATGACCTTAGAAATTAAGTCCCATAGTGCTCAGAGCCATTTGAACCATTTTTTTGTCCAGTGGGACTATACATTGAACCTGCAGTGTCTCAATCTAATGACCTAGAGAGCAGGCCATTACACGAGGACGATACGATATCGATTCTCCAGAAGCCACTTTACGGTGTGTGGCGTAGAGTACTACTGGTAAACTATCATTTCCCCCTTTCCTGTTCTAATCTCGAATGGTTCGAGTGAGGAAAGACATGAACCTCCGTATTAGCTCAAATTTCTCTAATTTTCTCTTCGTAGACAATGTGCGAGATTTATGTGACAGGAAATAAGGTGGTGAGCGACCCTTCGTGGAATTCAACGTGAACCTCTCCTTGAGGCTCAGTGCCTTTCTTCAAACGCCTGCCGCTAGAGTTAACCAAGCTGTCGTGGTTACTAAACCATCTCGTGAAGAAACACGCTGCTCTTCGTTGAAACCTCTCTCAACTGAGCTGTGATCTTCAGTTCGAACACTGGTTTGAAGCAGCTCAACACGCAAATCTCAAAGCCTTTATTTCTTCGCCCTGAGCTTTAATACCGTTTTGTAATTTCTTCGTGATTTCCCTTACTGAGTACCCTATGTACAGTCTTAGACATAAAAACTGACCGCACGCCGGCCGCCACAGAGACGAAGTCAGAGTCGTTCACTTAAGGTGGTCAATAAAACCGACTGCCCTTGACAACGCTAAATACGGCAATCTCCACAATCTGGCAACACTGTAATGGTAATCGTCATGCATTCTAAACCTAGAGCCACATGTGCGCGTCCACCCGTATTTTTTTTTTTTTTCAGGTTTCGGCTCTCGTCTAAAGTTATGAGTCTGATTGAACATCGAAGATAATTCGTTTCACATTCTACCCACCAATAATAACACATACTTTCAGAATGCATTCTGCAGGACAGCTCGTGGCTGCGTCGCGATCAGAACAGCTTACGCTCGAGCATTTCCTCGCGCTGCAGCGGCTACCGGCCGCCGGCCAGACGCCACAAGCCGCCTGAAATCGGGGGCCGCCCAGGTGAATACAGCGCGAGGCAGTCAGTGTATGTGTCAACTGTCATCTTCGAATTGGAAGTTCTAGTTATCATCTTGCAGTTAAGCATTGGATTTAGCATACTTAAAAATCATGAACTGCGTTTAAGCGTTGTATAATAGAGGGGTGAATGCAGAGGAGGCAGCTCGAAAGATTTGAACTGTTTGTGGAGCGGGTGTTTTAGGGAAAAATATGCCAGAAAAAGATATTCTTGCTTCAACAAAGATCTTTCTGGTATGACTGATTTTCCACATTCAGGAAGTCTGGACTACTGATATGAGTGATGGATGACCGTTTAACCATCATGCAACATTTGCATTCAACAGGCAAGGTTCGGAAGTCTGCATGCTCTACTTCGAAAGAACAATAATCAACGGAGTGACCATTATTGCAGTTTTGCTTGAACGTCATCAGGTGGCTCATTGAACATTCCTAGGCAATACTGTTATTGGCGACAAGTTTTATGATACCTTTATCGTTAACTTCCTAAGAAGAAATGTAAGGCTGAGCCCTACCAAAAGACGTTAACTGGAACAAAGAGTAGTGTGAACATAATATTTTACATCTGATAGGTTCAAAAGTGTGTTTTGCACTACGAATTCTTCCCCAAGGGTGCGCCCATCACAGCTGGAATTTGTTGCCGACAGTTGAGACCCCTTTCGGTCGCAGTGTAAGAAAATCGACTACATCACGTGTGCTACTGCATGATAACGCACTCTGTTGATTTGAGAAACAAAACTATCCAGGAGATTGATAGGGAAGGCATATCCCAAGAGAGGGAAGTCATCCCTCAGGCACTTGTCCCTCTGATCGTATACTCGTAAACTTTTACCTTTCGCGCTCTTGATCGGTCAACCGTCAAGGCAATTTAATTCTAGTCGAAAATGCTCTCCAAACTACACTGGTTTAATGACATCGTTAGAACAAGTATGTTTCTACAAGAGTAGAATTTGTAAACTACTTTAGCATATTGTGAAAGAATATATAGTTGCTGATTAACTTCTCTTTGATGATTACTCTTGTGTTCAATAAACTAATGGAAAACGCAATTAAGATATTCACTGTACTAATACAAATTAAATTTATCTTACTACAGGAAAACCACAACGGCAGTCTATCTTATAAAGCATTAAGTATCGATAAGACGACTGTGCCTATTTTAACACGAATTAGTAGGATATTACCGACTTTTGACTGTATTTACTTCATGTCCTGTATCATACTCAAGTATTATGGAAATGAGACAGTTCATAGATAAAATTATGTATTCACAACAACAAAAAATATGTCGACACAAAACAAAACTGGCATTATGTATTTTACATTACCATAACGTTTCCTCTCTCACACTAAGGGGTACTGAAAGTAGCAAGACGAATTTTGATCGAGCGTTGTAATACGATACCCTTGTTGAGTTTCCATCTGCCTCCTTCTACCTCTCCTACAAAAGAATTAAGAATATTGCTTTCAGTAAGTCTCGAAAGACGAACGAAAGCAGCTTGCACCAGATACACAAACACGTTACTTCAAAGTTAGCGAAGAGGTGCGGCGTATGTGTCTTACTTATTGGCCCAGTAGCCGCTATGACAGATCAATCGCAACATGAGAGACGAGAGTAGTTGCATTTCGCGTGTGGAACGATTTTCGTTGATTCAAAAGTATTAACTGATATCCTTATATCACATCTCAAGAGAAAAATCACTCACGTTATTCAACTGAAATGACACGATTATATGAAGTGAATTTAGCAGGATAGTTCTGTGCCATAAAGGAAGTAACTCGTCGGTCACAGAGTTGCCAAACATATTCTGCGTTGTTGTCAAGTTTCAGTGATACTACCAGGAAGGACACCAGCTGATGTGTTCTGTGAGTGATCTCGGAAGTGACTATAGTTTCGTCTCAAAGTTGTGGGTGGCAAGGGCAGGAATATCCTAATTATATGTCAATAAGTCTTATTCGCATTTCTGTAACTACGTTTAGGGGCTAGAGTGTAATTACTTGTAATACATCGATGCACTGAGTGCAAACGAAACGTCATAAATTGATAACTGCGACAATTATTTGTCTTTTACTGTGTTATTCGGACCGAAACATTGAAAGCGTTTTCACCAGACGCGATTAACAATTTTGAAACTTCTCCAATGGTTGAATTGGCAACGTATGTTTGGTATATAACATTATTATTGAGATCATTGTCATTGGCTCACCCGTCAGAAGACAGGCATGGCCTGCCTTCTTGTTGGCAGATTTTCTGTCGTTGCTCGAAAGACTTATAGGTGAATTCGAATATTCCATATGGCGAAAATCTGATGTTTCCGTTCTTCAAGCTCTAACATTCAAAAAATATTTACAATAAGCAGCAGAAAAGCGCCTGTGAAACAACAATTAATAATGCAGCCATAACTTGCGGAATCTGATAAACTCCATCTGTCATCTGATAATTGTGAAAAACTATGTTTCTCATCTGCACAGCACCGCAGTATGAACTCAAGGGTTCCGTGGGATTCCTATACTTAATTTCGTTGTGATCGTTTTCAATGACAGTAGAGGTGGAGCAAAACCATCTGACTTCAAATATAATTTTCCAGCGGGATTTGAATCTTTTGCTACAGATATATATCTAGTGAAATGAGTAGGTTAATGTAGCTCCAGTCCGTCACTATCACTGAGTTGCCAAACTTTTCCGAATAGGACTTAAGATAGACATGTGTGTGTGTGGGGGGGGGGGGGGGGAGGGTCTGTTCTTTCGGACATAGACACTACGAATCGAAACAACCAGCCTTTTTAATCAAATAAATATCGAACGACAGATGTCCAGGCCGTCAAAGGGCGTTAACATACAGCTACTGCATATGAAAATTTGTGCCTGACCAGGTTCCAACCCGGATTCGTGGCGTCTTTTCTTTTGGACATGTCCGAAAGAACAGAATTCAAACATACAAGCATATACAAAGTGTTTCAAGAGAAATAGTAGACATTTTAGCGGGTGTAGTAGAGTCATAAAAAAATTCCATATAAATATGTCCACTTTTTATTGAGTACAGAGATACAGCTGTTAGTACGCAACCCTAACAAACTCAAAGCAAAGGCAACTGACTTTCAAAGTTGATTTTCAAGAATTCCCCCACCAACTTCCATGCACTTTTGACTTCTCTTGATAATACCACGTGTAGCTCTTCTAACGTCGTCTTTGCGTTCTTTTATGAGGGCTGCACTATTCATAATCCGAACGATGAAATCGGCTCTTGGGTTTACTTTTTCTTTGCAGATTTCGCCTTTCAATCATCCCCACAGGCACAAATCCAAAGGGATAAGGTCCGGGGACCTTGGTGGCCAAGAAAAGTGCACACATCTACTGATCTATATGTCGGGAAATGTTAGGTTTGGATGATGTGTCACCTGACGACTAGAATGTGCAAGAACCCCGTCCTGCTGGAGGAACATACGCATTCTTGTAGCCAAAGGAACCTTTTCCAATAATGCTGGAAGCTCATTTTAAAGGAAGTGTAGACAAGGGAGTACTGTGAAGACCAACAAACGAAACGACAATGTATTGAATCCAGCTGTATGTACTCAATAAAAATTGGACACATGTCATATGGCATTTTTTTCTGCAAGTTTCTATACTACTACCTCATACAATATTTACTATTCCTCCTGAAACATCCTGTATAATTATTCACGTCTCGGCGGGCCATCGGAAGCTTTCAGTGCTTGACCGACATCATCCTCCGAACCCTCGCGTGAATACAGTGTAGCTGTGAGCGAGTGGAATAATGGACGGTGGGTACTACGTATATGGTATGCGGCAAACATGGGAATTTGCGTGTGACGAGGAGCGTCTTTAGATAGGTCGTGCAGGGAAGTTAGCCGTTGAGTCCCGATAGTGCAATGATCATCGCGTCTGTGTAGTAAGCAGGAGGTCCAGGTTCGAATCCCGGTCGGGCACAAATTTTCGGCTGCCGCCGTTGGTGTATCTCAAAGCCCTATGACGGTGTGGACGTTTGTCCTTCGATATTTAATATTCATTGTTTTTTGAGGCCAAGCAGGTGATTTGCGAACATTTGTCTTGCCATCAATGTAACAGGACTTCAACGGCATCCATTCCTTAGTCATTGCTTTGTGATGGCGCTAACCCATGTCATATACATGCAAATCAGATTGTAGTGCATATTTACTCAAAAAACGAATGGTCAGTATACAAGTATTTACGAACAGTAGAAGCAGGACTGCAGCGAGCTAATCACTCAACCAAGTGCTACATAGAGTACCTGTGCAGTGAGTCATTTCAGCTGCATAGCTGATGGTAATATTTGTCAAGCAATTCACTGCAGAATTAATGTAATACCCGCACGATGATTTATGTAGTCATACTGTATCATTAGTAGCTCGTGAATGGAGTACTATATTCGTTAAACCAAATTACTCAAGCTGATGCCAATTAAAGAGAAGCGACGACGCCACCACACTATCTACACTTAGGTAGTCAGAGCTAGATTATGTGCGGCACCATTAACGTTCCTGTAAGCAGTTTAACAGCATAATACCACCACCACCACCATTGACAACCTGTACCGTTATCATCATACAGTTCTTACTCGCAATGATTACAAGTTGCTGATGTTTGGCAAGAACAGCGGAAAGCGCCTCAAGATTGTGAAGCACCACTTGCATTACGCCTAGGACAGATAGAATCCTAAATAACAGTAAGTGGTTACCAACCGAAGGGGAGAGACCAGTTGTTGTTTCGAGTTCTTGCAGTTTGACATTAATGTAGTTCCCAATGGTTTCACACTAACGGGTTCTTTTGGCTATCGGAATACTCATAAGGGAATTATCAAAGTGTAATTACTGGTATACTCAACTACTTTAATAATAACTCATATTAGATTGAATATGACTCGGAAAGCGACGTTAACTTGACGTTTCCGTCCGTCTCCTGACGACTTACTGATTGCAGCATGAAGTACACTCACAGTTGTGTTGCCTGCAGCACGAATTCTGTAAAGTGTTTTGGCAGCTGGCAGTCATTGCTGAATACAGATATGTGCAAATATCTTCACTGCTCTAGGGGATCAGGTCTTTGTTGCATTTTTCCATACTGTAATTAGCACAGTACCATAAGGCTCATTGTACTGAAGAACGTGATGCGCCCAAGTCCTTAAATAAGAATCTGTGAGGTAGTAATGCATGAAAGGAAACAGACTGTTGGACAAAAGAATGGACAGTTCCTTGCTTTTTGCGTTTCCAATAGCGCCTACGATAAGAATCTGGTGTCATATTATACTTCAGAACCCTAAACTGTTTATTTTCACTTCATACGAAAACAAAATCTATGATGCGAGAAGAGGAAATTACTTACATGCTTCTCAGAAACTTTAGTTTTATGTGTTTATTTTCTCACTTCATACTAAAACAAGGGCGTTGATATGAGAGGAGGAAATGACGTATACGCTTCCAAGACATATTTCCTCGTGTGCTACGACTGCGGGCATGGAAGTTTTGCAGTTAATTTTTGTATGTCGGATAAATTTTGATATCACCTCAGATTACTTTGTGAGAAGGTTACTATTTTCTTGGGATTCAAATAGAGTGGAAATTTCATCACTGGTTAATATTCAGATGACCAATGACATGATACCCGTTCCAATTGCTCCATGGCACCTGTGAGTAGAGTCTCATGTTGGTTACTTAAGAACATACAGACAGTGATATTCGCTCACAGCTGTCAGAGCCAAGGTGATTTCTTTCTGTTTATGGCGAAGCGTCTGTTGCAGTATCCGCTCTCAGCCAACATAAACAAATCGCGGCGGCATTGGGCACTGCTAATCGCTGCACTTGTCGCGAGCCCCGACAAGAGCTCGCTCTCTGTGCTAACGTTATTATAGAGTTAATACATCTTACTTACTTAACATAATGTGAAGGACATGGGTTGGGTAAAAATTCAGTTTCTAGTAACTACCCATTGCATTAATATACTTTTCATTTATAGTCGATGCAGTATCTATTGTTGCTAGTCTCTCTAATGTTAATAGTATTGATTCAGACAGCGCGTGAACGCGAAAACACACACACACAGTCACTGATTCCAGTGAGAGTGACAACTGCTGTCTATTGAACATCACATGCGCCTATCAATTACGCAGATACACTGCGACCAAAAGCTGTCTCAGATGTTGGAAACAAATTTCAGTTGTGATGGACATACCTTTGGGGAAGAAATCATAGTGCAGAACACACTTTTGGACCTACCAGATGGAAAATATTATGTTCACACTACTCTCTGTTCCAGTTTATGTCTTTTAATTGGGCTCAACCTTCCATTCCTTCTTAGGAAGTTAACGACAAGGGCATCAAAACACGTCAACAGTAACGGTACTGCATAGGAATGCTCAATGAGGCACCTGATGACGTTCAAGCGAAACTGCAGTTATAGTCACTCTGTTGATTTATTTTGTTTCGAATTAGAGCATGCAGTACTACACCAGATGTCTGAGCCTTGCCTATTGAATGCAAATATTGCATGATGGTTAGAAAATGATTCAAATGGCTCTGAGCACTTGGGACTCAACATCTGTGGTCATCAGTCCCTTAGAACTTAGAACTACTTAAACCTAACTAACCTAAGGACATCACACACATCCATGCCCGAGGCAGGATTCGAACCTGCGACCGTAGCGGTCACGCGGTTCCAGACTGAAGCGCCTAGAACCGCACGACCACACCGGCTGGCATGATGGTTAAATGGTAATCCATGACTCATATAAGTGGTCCAGACTTCCTGAATGTGGAAAATCATTCATGACAAAAAGACCTTTGTTGAAATAAGAATATCTTTTTCTGGCGTATTTTTCTGAAAAACATTCGCTCCACACACAGTTCAAATCTTTCGAGCTGCCTCCTCTGCATTCAGCCCTCTATTATACAACGCTTAAGCGTAGTTCATGATTTTTAAGTATGCAAAATCCAATGTAGTCATCTTGCAGTTTCAAGATGACAACAAGAACTTCAAATTTGAAAATGACAGTTGACACATACACTGACTGCGTCGCGCTGTATTCACCTCGGCGGCCGCCGATTTCAGGCGGCTTGTGGCGTCTGACCGGCGGCCGGTAGCCGCTGCAGCGCGAGGAAACGCTCGAGCGTAAGCTGTTCTGATCGTGACGCAGCCCCGAGCTGTCCTGCAAAATTGTTTCTGGAAGTATGTGTTATTACTGGTGGGTAGACTGTGATGCGAATTATCTTCGATGTTCAATCAGACTCATAACTTTAGACAAGAGCCGAAATGTGAAAAAAAGAAAAATTGTTAGAAGCGAACACGTGACTACAGGTTCAAAATGCACAACGATTACCCCTAAACCACGGGCTCAGACAACTGAACAACATCTCGGAAGTAGACAACACGTCCTCCTGATACTTCCGCACCTTACAGTGTTGCCAAATTGTGCAGATGGCTGGACTTCGCGTTTCCAGGGGCGGTCGGTTTTATTGGCCACCTTAAGTAAACGACTCGCGTGTTTCTATGTTTTCCTTAATTCAAACGTATTTGGCCTGAGGTCTGCTTCTACCAGATTTTGAGATCTTTATGTGAGTATTTTGCTTCTCTGTCTCTCTATTTATTAATCCAACCTGGTAACGATCCCATGTAGATGGATATGAAGAATATGTGGAGCAGGTGTTTTGTAAAAAACTTTTTTGGTGAATGAATTACGTATCATAATTATTCTTCCAATGAAACACAGCCTGTAACTTTTTTCTCCTTCAATACCTCCAAGGTATTTCTTGAGTTTTGTTGCTTTTAGTAGTTTATCGCTAATAGTGTTCGTGAACAGTAATGGATCTATTTATACATAATACCTAACAACTATTTACGTTCCAGGTCAAATTCTAATCCCTTCACCATTGGATGATACTGTGCAGGTATTGCTGCATAAACACTGAGTTGACAAAAGTCATGGTTGGTTGATTGGCTGATTTGTGGGATGGGACCAAACAGCGAGGTCTTCGGTCCCATCGTATTAGGTAAGGATGGGAAGGAAGTCGTCCATACCCTTTCGCAGGAACCCAAAAGTCATGGGATAGCGATATGCACTTATACAGATGGCGGTAGTACCGCGTACACAACTTACAAAAGGGCAGTGCAGTGCGAAACTGTCATTTGCACTCAGGTGATTTGTGTGGAAAGATTTACGACGTGATTATGGCCGCACTACGGGAATTAACAGACTTTGAATGCGGAATGGTAGTCGGAGCCAGACGCATGGGATATTCAGTTTCGAAATCGTTAGGGAATTCAATATTTCGAGATACACGGTGTCAAGACTGTACCGAGAATATCAAATTTCAGACACTGTGTCTAACCATGGACAACGCAGTGGCCGCCGGTTTCACTTAAAGACCGAATGAAACGGTGTTGGCGTAGTGTAGTCAGTGCTAACAGATAAGCAACAATGCATGAAGTGACCACGGAAATCAGTGTGGGACGCACGACGAACGTATCCGTTAGGGCAGGGCGGTTACATTTGGCGTTAATGGGCTAAGGCATCAGAAGACCGACGCGAGTGCCTTTGCTAACTGCACAACATAGTCAGTAGTGCCTCTCCTGGGTTCATGACCATATCAGTTGGAGCTTAGACGACTGGGAAACTGTGGTTTCGTCAGACGAGTCCTGGTTTAAACTTGTAAGAGCTAATGGTAGCGTTCGAGTGAGTCGCAGACCTCACTAAGCCATGAACCCTAATTGTCAACAAGGCATTGTGCAAGCTGGTGATGTCTTCATAATTGTGTGTTTTGTGTTTACATGGAATGGAGTGGGTCCTCTGGTCAAACTAAACCCATCAGTGGCTGGGCATGGTTATGTTCGACTACTTGGAGACCATAGAGAAGCAATCTCGACTTTAATTTTGTCCATTTCAGTCACAGAGCGGTTCAGCTTGTGATGAGGATTCGTTTACTGACCCACTGTGACCAATTCATTTGGGATAATTAGTGAAATCGGTTAAGCCAAATTTGACTTCGGAATTCAATGAAAATTGCACGTACTGCTCTCCTGGCGCTCGTTTAGCTTTTGTTTGCAAACTAGATTATGATTTCTCTTAAATATATTAAGATTCTCATTTTATTTTCACAAGAACTTGCTAATATGGTTTTTGAACCACTTTCCCATCCTTCACAGACGTGCTTCGTACGTACTGGTCAAGGGTATATTGTACAAGTTTTCTGAAATTTATCCATATATGCTCCATATCTTTGTCATTAGAATTGAATATTTAATGTTGCCTACTCAGGATACTTCGCAACTTGTTCTCTGTCACTCTTGCTAAACAAAAATATTTTCCTGCCTTTCTAAACAGTCCATGTAAGTCTTATAGATATATCTTTAGGTGCTATCCACTACTTTACTGCAATAAATACAACATCACCGCTGGTGTCTAGCCTATACTTGTGATACATACTCCAATTTTAATTTAGGATTTCGATGATATATACTTCCTTTTTCAGATAGGATTCTGTTCTTAATACTATGTGACAAATGTTATATTTAATAATTTATGTTAATTATGGAACATTACCACGGGTGCTCCTCCAGTTCCGTTATCCCTCATTAATGTTTTCTCTTCCTGATCTGTAAATACGGAAGTTCTCTTCCTTCGAGCGAGCCAGTAGCTGATCTTTCTCTGGTTAGACATTAATTCACATTAAGTCACAAGAAATAAAATATTACGCCACACGTACTAAGTTACTCGAGCGGCCGTTTCCTTTGTGTAATGCACGCCTAACTTATTTATGTTGGCCCTATAAGTCTCCAACAGATTGTGGCCGTCGAGAAACTTGTATCCACGATTGTTGCATAGTCGTTTAAGTCTCTGGTTTAGGCCTTCCACACAGCTCAAAACTCTAGGATCTCGACTGATTTTGTGTACGTAGCTGTAAATACTGCGCCGTGCTTGCAGGTGACGTAGAAGGCTGGCTGTCTTCCCCAATTCAACCAGCTAAATAAGGATGGGGCCATACGAGTGGAATGTTTCCGCACCGTGGTGAGATCCAGAGTCCTGTAACCCTGCTGTGCAGGACTTTGTGCATGAACTGACCTCTCTATTACGTCCCATGTATGTTAGATAGGATTCATGTCGGGCGATCTGGGTGGCCAAGTCATTCGCTCGAATTTTCCATAGTGTTCTTCAAACCAGTCACGAACAGTTGTCAAATGGCTCTGAGCACTATGGGACTTAACTTCTGAGGTCATCAGTCCCCTAGAACTTAGAACTACTTAAACCTAACTAACCTAAGGGCATCACACACATCCATGCCCGAGGCAGGATTCGAACCTGCGACCGTAGCGGCAGCGCGGTTCCAGACTGTAGCGCCTAGAAGCGCTCGGCCACTCCGGCCGGCGAACAGTTGTCGCAGGAGACATGACACATTGGCAGCCATATAAATTCTGTCGTTCTTGGCTGCAAATGGTCTCCTAGTAGCCGAACATAACCATTTCCAGGCATTGATCGGGATCAGCAGGATCAGAGGTTTAGTTTAGTTTAGTTATGTCATGTTCTGTAGATCATTTTCAGGATTATTTGATCGGTATGATGTGGAACAAGGCAGATTACAAGATATATATACACACATGAATAGTGCTAATATTAATATTACTGAAATTTTTAGTTCCACACATGCAACTACATTTAGAGGTACAACTTATTTTAACAGTTCTGAAACCGTAACTCGTCCATGGACTAGAAGGAGTTGTCCAAAAGAAATGATTTTAAGCTAGGTTTAAAACTTGATCTGCTACCTGTCAGACATTTTATGTTGTTGGGCAAATGATCATAGATATTTGTTGCTGAATAACGTACTTCTTTTTGAGCAACTGACAGCTTCAGTAACTGATAGGAAAGGGAAAGGTCATTTTTCCCTCTAGTGCTGTACGTATGAACATCACTGTTCTTCGCGAATTTAGATGGATTATTTATAACGAATTTCACTAGCGAAAATATGT
The DNA here is from genome assembly GCF_023864275.1 of Schistocerca cancellata. NCBI lineage: Eukaryota > Metazoa > Arthropoda > Insecta > Orthoptera > Acrididae > Schistocerca > Schistocerca cancellata. The sequence goes on from NC_064629.1 coordinate 455,216,836, forward strand.
ACTCTGATGGTGTAGTTAAAATACCTAACTCCTTGAATAGGTGCCTACATGACGTTCTTGGGTGAACACCACTAATTATTATCACTGTTCTCTTTTGTGCAATCAATACTTTGTCTTAGTGGTGAGTTACCCCATAAAATTATTCCATAAGACATTATTGAGTGGAAAGGTGCAAAGTACGTTAGAAGGCTGACCTGTTTATTTTCCAAACGATTATACGAAGAGCGAAAGAAGCTGAACTTAATTGTTTGAGAAGTTCAGTAATATGCTTCTTCCAGTTCAAGTTGTCATCAGTGTGAAGACCCAAAAATTTGGAGATATCTACCCTGTTAAATGAGCCCTGTTCATATGCTACATCAATTGTCGGTATGACGCTATTCGGTGTACAGAACTGGATATAGTGAGTTTTTCCAAAATTAAGGGAGAGTCCATTTTCTGGGAACCACTTAATAATTCTTTGAAGGACATCCTTAACAATATCTTCAGCTGCTTTTCTGGAATGCGTCTTATTATAACACTCGTGTCATCTGCAAAGAGTACTACTTTTGCTTGCTGAACGTTAAGTGACAGCTTACATGAATAAGGAACAGTAGAGGACCCAAAATTGAAGCCTGTGGGACTCCCTTTGTGGTAATTCCCCACTGACTAGAATTTACCGCCCTCCCAACATTATTTGGATTAATCAGCACAGCTTTTTTCTTTCTGTTCGTTAAGTATGATTCAAACCAGCTGTATGTCTGGATTTCAATTCCATAAAACCTGAGTTTTTCTAAGAGTGTGACATGATCCACACAGTCAGATCACAAATAATACCAACTGGCGATAATTTGTTATTTAGGACTTGTACTATTTGATGGGTATATGTGTATACAGCATTCCCAGTCGTGTAACCCTTCCGGAATCGGAACTGTGACACGTAGAGTAAATTAATTTCTCTTAAATGTGAGACTACTCTTGAATACATAACTTTTTCGAATATTTTAGAAAATGAAGTCAGCACTGAGATTGGTCTATAGTTATTTAAGTCACTCTTGTCCCCTTTCTTATGAAGATGTTTGACAATTGCGTATTTCAATCTGTCTGGAAAAATTCCTTGTGCCAGCGAAGCATTACTTATATCGCTAAGAACTCCACTTATTAAATTAGGAAAACATTTCAAAATTCTGTTAGAGACTCCATCAACACCACATGAGCTCATGTTTTTCAGTATATTTATAATTCGCTTAATTTCGTTGGGGGATGTTGGTAATATTTCTAAGGGCTTAAAGTCCTGGGGAATGACATTTTAACATATTTTTTTGCTTCTTCAACTGGAACCCTTGAACCCTCTTTTTGCTGCTACAATCAGAAAGTGATTGTTAAAAATACTTGCGACTTGTGAATTATCATTCACAACATTATCATTTACCTTTATTGCTATGGTATGGTGTGTACTGTCATACTGACCTCTCTCCCGCTTGACAATATTCCAAATACTTTTAATCTTATTATCCGCATTATTGATTTCTGTCAGAACACATAAGCTTCTCGACTTCTTAATGACTTTCCTTAAATTATCACAGTATCTTTTGTAGTAAGCAAGTAACGTCGGATCCTGACTTATTCTGGCCTGTCCATATATTTCCCTCTTCCTCTTACACGATATTTTAATGCCCTTAGTAATCCATGGCTTACTTGACTTGATAATGGCTCTTTTGGATAACGTTTCAGAAAAGCAACTCTCAAATATTGAGGCAAATTTACTATGGAATAAATTTAATTTGGCATCAGCATCATTTTCTGTGTATACTTCATCCCATTTAACCTCGTCTAGGCTGCTCTTAAATCTCTGTATCCTGATCGCATCAATAAGACTCCCTGCCTTGTATGAACCTGCCTGAAGCCTGTAAGGTGCTATATGTTTTATTTCCATTAACTGTGCATCATGATCAGATAGCCCATTAACAACTGGGTACACATTACTTGTTTCTGCCTGAGCACTTTCTATGAAAATATAATCGATAAGTGACCTACTCTCCAGCTGCACACAAGATGGAAAATTTACAACAGATACTAGATTGAAGCAACCAAACAAAGATTCTAGCTCATTTTTCCTATCCGTATCTTTTAAGAAATCTACATTAAAATCACCAGAAACCACTAACTGTCCGTTCCATGTAAACACACTGTCATGAAGTCACCACCAGATAGCACAATGCCTTGTTGTCAACTAGTGTCCAAGCCGGCCTCGGTGGCCGTGCGGTTCTAGGCGCTGCAGTCCGGAACCGCGGGACTGCTACGGTCGCAGATTCGAATCCTGCCTCGGGCATGGATATGTGTGATGTCCTTAGGTTAGTTAGGTTTAAGTAGTTCTAAGTTCTAGGGGACTGATGACCTAAGATGTTAAGTCCCATAGTGCTCAGAGCCATTTGAACCATTTGAACTAGGGTCCATGGCTTCGTGGAGTCGACCTCTTCTGATCAGGCCATGGTATTCAAGTCTTCTAGGGTCCAGCCGGTATGGTCACGAGCCCAGGAGAGGCTCTGCAGGCGATGTTGTGCTGTTAGCATAAGCACTCGCGTCGGTCATCTGCTGCTATAGCCCATTAACGCTAAATTTGACCTCACAGGCCTAACCGATACATCCCACTTTATTTTCTGCGGTAAGTTCTTGAAATTTTGCTTGTCTGTAGGCACTGAAACCTCTCCGCAAACACCGCTGCTCTCGGTCGTTAGGTGAAGTCCGTCAACCACTGTTTTGTCCATGGTCAGCGACAATGCTTGAAATCTGGTACTCTCGGTACACTCTTGACGCTGTGAATCTCGGAATATTGAATCCCCCTAACGATTTCCGAAATGGAATGTCCCATGCGCTTTGCTTGAACTACCATTCCGCGCTCAAAGTATGTTAATTCCCGTCTTGCGAGCATAATCACGTCGGAAACCCTTCCACATAATAACCTGAGTACCGATGACAACTCTGCCATTGCATTTTCCTTTTATACCTTGTGTGCGTGGTTCTATCGCCATCTGTATAAATGCGTATCGCTATCCCATTCGAATTCGGGAGGACGATGGTTCAATCCCGCGTCCGCCCATCCTGATTTAGGTTTTCCGTGATTTCCCTAAATCGCTCCAGGCAAATGCCGGAATGGTTCCTTTGAAAGGGCACGGCCGACTTCCTTCATCGTCCATCCCTAATCCGATAAGACCGATGACCTCGCTGTTTGGTCTCTTCCCTCAAACGACCCAACCAAAGCTATCCCATGACTTCTGTCACCTAAGTGCAGTTTCGCATCGCAGCTTGACAATAAATTGTCTGTCTTTTCGTTACTGCTCATAGTTATTACGATACCTCATAAATATTTATCCTACCGCACATATTCCTAAGTGTTTAACGTGAAAAATGTATTCACTAGCCAGCTAACATATCGAAATTATTTTGAAAGCTATGAGGAGAGCTGCCCCTACCTGTCCGCACAACGCAACGTGCAGTGCACTAGCTTCTGATACATAAGGGTGAGCTAGACTGGGATCGAATCCGGTTGGTGGATTTAAATCCATGGTTGGCGCAACAGCCAGCCTGATTGTGGTTTTTCTGTGGTTTCTTAAGTTCGCTAGGCGAATACTGGGCTGGTCACCAATTTTCGCCTCAGAAAGTGCGGTACACAAAAAGTTAGAATACAATAACACACTGAACGAAGTTTACAGAATTCACAGTCAGGCAGCACATACAACTTCCCTCTTTTAGGTAACTGACGACTGTAGCGACAGGAGGGCATCCAATTGCGAAGTTAAATAAAATACGTTTGCACAAAGATGAGTTACAGTGGATCCCATACTACATGGGATTAACACTAAGTGAAAGAAGAAGGAATGCTGTGTCCCCTTCCAGTCCCGAGTAAATTTGTGATAGAGTACATTGACAGTTGAATATTACGGGCTGTGGCGTCGCACACCTGGCGCTTTGGTCATGTGCTACACGGAATTGTGGCTTCACGAACTCTTTCGTATATTGTGTATGAAGCCAGTTAAAGTCACACTGTAAGTTAGCATTTATTTTCAAGATGTTTTCATGTTCAATTCAGAGACAAGCAATCATAGATTCATCGGAAAAGTTAGCTATGTACTTCATGAGTAATTTTTTTTTGTCTGTAATATCACTTCATTCACGAAACAATCAGTAACTGTTTTCCTTCGCACACTGTCGAATAAAGGCGTGTGTTCTAGTAAGCAGCAAACATGAAATAGGATGTCACTTTTGATTTATATACCTACAGTATATATATGCCATGTACTGCGTAATTATGTTCCTTGGAGAGATGGTCACCAACTTGAAGACACATTCACTGTGAAACGATCTGAGTCTTTCGTAAACTTTGAAAAAGGAAAAAAAATGTATCGGCAATGCGAAACAAAGCTGCATCGGCTAACTTTAGTAAGTGTAGCTGGTAAAGTACCTTGGCTGCCCAGAAAAATGTGAGGTGTAACACATGGCATAATATGAAGCGAAGTATTCGACGAACATTTGTTAGGTTGATACGTCTCGTACTTCCGACATGCCTCTCACTGACATTGGCATTGTGTGTGTGTGTGTATGTGTGTGTGTGTGTGTGTGTGTGTGTGTGTCTGTCACTGCTAATGAAGTGTTAGTTTCACTTCTTTCACCACTTGCACGTCTGTTTCCTTGCCGCATTCTATTCTCCATATTTCCAGTGTCTAGAACATTTTTTACAATGTTAGGAAGGACTGATCGTGAGTGCTTGGTACAATCTGGATATTCTTCAGCATACAACAACACCGCATTCTAGGTGACATTCACCATAAATGATATTCATTTTTCAATTGTTGTATGCTTTATGAATGTCTCAATAACTTTACAAGCAATTTATGTGATTGCTACAACAGCAGAACATAAACTGTTGGGCTTAAAGCGCACAGGTCAACGCAAGAACTAACGCTGAGTTACGAGTTTGCTTACATTTGCTATAATAGGGCAAACGTTTGTAGAATCTCTTCTCCGGCGGTGGGACACTGGTTTGCTGTGCTGTTGTCTGTAGGTCTATACATGTTAAGTCGCTGAAAATTTCTCAGAAGCTTGTTTCAAATGTTACAGAAAAAATTTACTTCAATTAGAAAAGACTACTATAAACGAAACAGATTACTTGTGAACGTCAGGAAATGCGACGTATCGTCCGCCATAAATTGGCGAAAACCATATGTCGATATATTAATTCATTTTGAATATATTTGGGGTAACACCCTGTATATGTTTTCTGCCATCCACCCATCGATGAATCACGCCGGGAATACTTCAGAAATCATAAGGTTTCACACTCTCGTAAATATTTCGTCAGTCTTATTCTTAGTTGCATGGTAAACAACTCTTTATTGTATTACGTAATCACTGCAATTCGTCTGGTCTCTTTGGTATATTGTGACTTAAGAAGCATGATATAAAATTGAACAACACGACAAATGTAGGCGTTTCTGTAAACTTGTCACTATGGATGATTCTCTGAACAAAAGTGCTAACACATTCAAGGGAACTACTTCACTAATTCTGTCCAATTTCCTATTGATCTTGTAGCCCAGAGAGGTGAAAAGAAATACTTAGCAACACATTTTATCTTTCTGTTTAAATGCTCTGGGAAATCTAGAAATAATTAATTGCAAATGTCATGCCACGGCGTCTCTTTATTCTTTTTATCTTTGAATTCCTCGGTGTTTATGGTGACCGGCGGTTAGAGGCACCATGTCACTGATTGCGCGGCCCCTCTGGAGGTTCAAGTCCTCTCTCGGGCATGGGTGTGTGTGTTGTTCTTAGCACAGGTTAGTTTAAGCTAGTTTAAGTAGTGTGTAAGTCTAGCGACCGGTGACCTCTGCAGTTTTGTCCCATAAGGACTCACACACATTTGAACTTTTTTTCGGTCCTTATGTCCCTAATACAAGGCTTATTCTCTACGTACATAATTAAAATTTCTGCGCCGATTTTCTCTTTATCTAGAGGACACATTATGATAGTTATGGACACAAACACACAACGGAGATCACTACACTACATGTTGTCAACTTTCCACTCCGATCTCAGATCTCCAGTAAGCTGATCCCGTTTCCAACCCCTGGCCCAGTGCACGTACGTGCAGGCTAGTTGATTCTGTGTATCCACAGCACTACGTCTGCCGCTGCGTGATTTCCGTACTCGCTGACGGTGGTCATCCGGTATAGTGCAGAAAAACGATTCTCTGTGACCACAGTGTGACGCCATTCATCAGTAGTCCATGTTTCACGGTCACAGTGCCATTCCAGATACAGCTGTTTGTGCTGCGATGTTAACGGCAACCGGCCATGGGCGCTTAGATCGGTAATTCCCTAGTCCGAATGCTCGATGACACAGAATTTGCCGGTAGTCCATTATTTGTTCTCGGATGACAAATGCTGATGTGCAGCGGTTACGATGTGCTTGGTGCACAATACGACAATCCTCCTCTGTGATGGCCTGACGTGGTCGACTGGAACCCTGAAGACGAGTATGTCTGCCTTCATGTTCCCTTGCAGTCCAACATCAGACCACTGTCACATCCTAATAACCTACAAATCTGGATCTGCACGTGACCAACAGCAGTCAAATAGAGACCCATAACTAGGCCCCTTTCAAACTCTGTTAGGTGCTGAAAATGTGTCCTTCACAATAATCACTCAACATCTGATGCCGTCAAGGCCCCTTGTATATCCTATCACGCCTGGTAACAACACTAATGCACTCTGGTAGCCGTTCTACAGAGTCGTTAAGTGAACTGCAAGTCTAATCGTTTACGCATCCACTGATAGTGTGTACCAGTGTGAAGTTACGTTGACTTCTGACCAAGTCTTCTGCGTATTTCACTTTTTTAATCAGTCGGTGCACAGTGTGATTACAATTAAAGTTCCAGTTTCAAAACGCTGTGAAAAAAAGAACTGCTGCTCAGAATGACATAAAATTCGGACGGAATACTATGGAGACGGGGTTAACGTTATGGAAACAAAAATTTTACAACTATATGGCGCAGTAAGCCGCAGACTGTGTAAGAGAAAGACTTAGGATACAGAGGCTGTTCCTCAGTTTGCGTTGAGACCCTCGGCATAACAGTCTGAATCTAGGATGGCCCTTACATGTAAGTTTAAGTGAAGTTCTTCTATAAGAACGATAACTCTGCGCCAGTAGCTCTGCAAAAGTTCCGGACTCTCGAGGGTATAAAGAAGGCGTCGGTCCTATGTCTACCAAAGATCTGGAGGAAATGATTGCGCAATTCGAAAAGAGCACTGCTAGAAGGGTCGAGCAGCGGTGTACAAATATGTAGTGCACGGGATATTGCCCGAACGTTGGGCATGTCTGTGAAAACGGTGCATAAAATTCTACGAAACATTCTACATAGCTAACCAAATAAGGCTACCGAAGTTCAGGAGCTGCTTCATGCTGACTTGCTCTAGAATTTCTTACTTGCATGGAAGTTGGGAATGAATGGCCAAACGAAGCCCATTTCCATCCCATTTCCATATGGCAGGTATCAACCCGAGCTTATTATTGTGTAACAAATGCATTGTACCTATGCAAGAAGTAAATTTTTTTGAGAACTACAAATTTTGTACCTGTTTCTTTTTTATGTTTCGTGAGGGCACAGGAGCTAAGTGGCAGTCGAAGGGAGCTTCAGTCTTGTACGAAATGTAAACGTCGCCGGACGTAGACTTGAAAGAGCCGACGGTCACTCGCAGGAAAAAGATACCGGAAGTTTCCCTTGGATGCTATGGTGTATGTTAATGAAAGAATGAAAAACTATATTGAAAGATACTGAATCAAAATTATTTGCCAGGATGTGTTTAAAAAGCCATGCTCGGAAATACGTTTACTGAATGGAACTTTAAAATTTATTACGACGCTAGAAGGAATATCTAATCAATCTCTTACTTGGCGATATTACACAAAATCTATATAAATGGTGAATATCGAAATAATGTTCAAACATAGGGACCTGATGGAGTATATCAGTGAAGAGTGATTAGTCTCCTTATTCAGGAAGTGATTAAAGCGATCACGAATCACGCAAATAATAATTTATTATACATGAAAAATATTAATACGCGATTCATAGATAATTGCACTCCCTGGTGTTTGTGTTAACAGTGACTCTTGGCTGGCACAGTAAGAGGAATCATCAGATAGAGTGAATCTTTGAATCAGATCATATAATTACATTTTTACGATAATTTTATGAAGGAAAAATACTATTCAGTGCCCATAATTTGACTGCGGCAGCGGAGAAGAACCTGTCTAAATAACAGTATTACCAGTCTTCGGAGATACGTATATATATATACACTAATCAGCCAGAACACTATGACCACAGACCTACTATCGATATAAACCCGTTCAGCAGCGTCACCGGTTGGGGACTGACTGCTAGTCAGTGCTAGTCAGTGCATGTATTATCAGTGAGCGTGCTGTTCGTGTGTAGACTGGGAAAGGCATGCGATCTGTCTCTGTTTGACCGAGAGCAGATTGTGATGGCCCCACGCTCAGTACGAGCATTTCAGAAAATGCACGACATGTCGGGTGTTCGAAAAGTGCTGTGTTGTCTTCAAAACGTGACGAAACCAACGTGAAACGACGTCTAGACGTCGTGGGTTTGGGTGGCCACCCCTCATTACAGATGTCGGACTGCGCAGGCTGGGCAGAATGGTAAAGCAGGACTGGCGGCGAACTGTGGTGGAACTAACATCGAATTTAATGATGCACAGCGTACAGGTGTGTCTGAACACACACAGTGCATCGAACACTATTAACGATGGGCCTATGCAGCCGGCAACCCATACATATGCCAATGTAAACACCACGACATCGGCCACTACGACTGAAATGGACACTTGACCATTGGTACTGGACGTTGGCGCAGTGGCAGAGCGTTGAATGGTTTGATGAATCTTGATACCTTCTTCATCATGCCTATGGGAAGTCGAAAATCCGTCGTCATCCAGGGGAACAGCTCCTTGACAGCTGTACTGCGGGACGGGGACAAGCTAGTGGCGGACACACTGTGCTCTGGGAAACATTCACGTGAGCATCCATGGGTCAGTGGAGCTCGTGCAAGGCATCATGATGGCCAAGGAGTATCGTTCACTGGTTACAGACCACATACAATCCTTCAAAACGCCCGAGCGAAATGACACAGTGGCTAGCACACTGGACTCGTATTCAGGGGGACGACGGTTCAAACCTGCATTTGGCCACCCTGATTCAGGTTTTCTGTGATTTCCCCAAAATCGCTTCAGATAAAGGCCTGGATGGTCCCTTGGAAAGAACACGGCCGACTTCCTTCCCCATCCTTCCCTGGTCCGATAATAGCGATGACCTCGCTGTTAGGTCCCCCCTCCCGAATTAACGAACCAGTCTTCATTACGATAATGTTTCCCGACGGCAATGGTATTCTTCAACAAGACAGTGCGCCATGTCGTAATGTCAGGAATGTAATTAAGTGGTTGGAGGAACACAGTGGCGCGTTCCAGTTGATGTTATGGCCCTAAAATTGGCAGATCTGAACCCGATCGAGCACATTTGGGTTGTGATTGAATGTAGCGTCAGAGATCATCGCCGTCTCTCGAGGACTTAAGGGAATTAGGTGATTTGTGTGTGCAGATGTGCCAAGTCCCTCCAGTGACCTACCAGGGCCTCATTGTTTCCATGCCACAACGCGTCGCCACTGTTACCTGTGCCACAGGTGGACATATCGGCAGCCGGCCGGAGTGGCCGAGCGTTTAAAGGCGCTGCAGTCTGGAACCGCACGACCGCTACGGTCGCAGGTTCGAATCCTGCCTCGGGCATGGATGTGTGTGATGTCCTTAGGTTAGTTAGGTTTACATAGTTCTAAGTTCTAGGGGACTTATGACCACAGCCGTTGAGTCCCATAGTGCTCAGAGCCATTTGAACCATTTGACATATCGGTTATTAGGTAGGTAGTAGCTGATCAGTGTATGTGGTTAGGTGCGTCCCTGGAAAGAAAGTAGACGACTGTGGTTTTGCCACCGAGCTACGTAAGATACGCTCGGTCGGAAGATTACAAAAGCTACTGTTGCATAGTATGCCAATAATGAGATCGCTTCGCAGCCACTGCTAGAATAAAGTGATGTTACACCCATTGTGACAGGACGTCGCTAGTATCTCAGTGAGGTGAATGTGAAAAGAGGAAGTTGTTGGAGAAAAAAGATACGTATGAAACTCGAAGATACGTCCTGAAGAAAGAAGAGTTTCGGAAGAATGACAGGCAAGTAAGAGGACGAAGCGAAAGCTAAGAAAAGAAGATGAGGTCAATGGTTCAAATGGCCTTGATCACTATGGAACTTAACTTCTGAAGTTATCAGTCCCCTAGAACTTAGAACTCCTTAAACCTAACTAACCTAAGGACATCAGACACATCCATGCCCGAGGCAGGATTCGAACCTGCGACCGTAGCGGTCGCTCGGTTCCAGACAGTAGCGCCTAGAACCGCTCGGCCACTCCGGCCGGCAAGATGAGGTCATTTAGGGGGCACAGAGGGATGGCTTAGAAGAGGTAGAGTTTCCGAGTCTATGGGGCGAGCTTTCTTCAATATCGAGCAGCCACCCACGCTATAAGTTGGTGCCGTTGAAACTTGCAGCTGACGCAGAACAGCGAAGACGACTCAACTCGCTGCCGAGAAACGGTTACTAATCGACGCACTCGGAGCGACCCACCACAAATTACACAATACATAAATGCTATGAGTCAGACTAGTAGCTGGAACATCGATTAATTTTTTGGAAGAGTGTAAGGGTGACTACGCTGGCAATATTTAGTTTGCTATTTAGGGAAAACAAAATCACTAAATTTTGTTAACTTTAACTGATAGGATTAGCAGTTATCACTTGTAGGTAACTGTTTAGCTGGTGGTAAATTTAATACTGTATTTAGTGAACATAATAATTCACCTTGGAAACTAGGGCATCGATATCAGACTATTACCTTATGATAAAATATACAATGGAGATGTTAGCTGCAACTAACGAAGAAATGAAAAACCGTTTACAAGCCTGTAATAATAGAATAGATAACAGTGTACAAGGAAAGAAATATGCTTCGAATAAGAAACTAGAAATGGCATTAGCTGCAAGTAATGAGTTGCTAGATAACGGTTTTCCAGAAATGAATGATTGTTCAGCCACAAGTAATAAGAAAACAGATAACGATATACATGAAATGAAAAAATCGTTTGGATGAAAATAACAATAAAGCGAAAAAAATGTTCAAAGGTGTGTTAAGTCCTAAGGAATCAAACTGCTGAGGTCATCGGTCCGTAGACTTACTCACTACTTAAACTAACTTATGCTTAGAACAACACACACACCCATGTCCGAGGGAGGACTCGAATCTCTGGCGGGTGGGGGGGGGACGCAGTCCGTGACATGGCGCCTTAAACCGCGCGGCCTCCGGCGCGGCCACGATAAACGCATACTGATCTTAAAGAAATGAAAGACTGTTTAACTACTAGTAGTAGTCAAATAAGTTCGAAGAGGGAACTACAGCAGTTAATAGTGAGGTAACTTGGGTCAGCGAAAAGTCAGAGGTTCATATTCAATTGTCATTCTTAGAAAATGAGTCCATTAATGCCCAGATCTAAACTTTTATTTTCAGAAAAAATACAAGGGAATACTGGTAGGGAACGCATGCATTCATGAATCGAAGGTCAGTAAAGAGCAAATGAGTCAAGTAGATAAATTGTCCGAGTAACTCAATAGTTTGAAAGTAACGGCGTGCGAAGAAATAGGCGAAAGGTTTTAATAAATGTCAATAATATACTGACTGTCGGATAAAGAAATAGCGGGAGGAATTCAGAGTCATGGGATAATTATAAAGCTATAAATGATAAAAGACTGGATAATAATTTCAAGAAAGCAGAAAATAAGGAAAAGCAATTACAGGGTAAGGTAAGAAACATTATAATTCCTCGTGAAAGTGACAGGATAGATTTGCAGCGTCTCAGGGAAGAGTTTAGGAATGGTATTCGATCATAATCAACCAGAGGTAGTGAGAGAATATGTAATGTATGCAAGGAGGACAATAAAATGGTTCTAAGATAATTTGTACTCAATCCATAGGGTGTAGTACGTTGTTTAGCCCCTGACATGCAAGCTTAAGTGGGTCTAAAGGAAATGAGTGGGACCGAGTAATGATAAATAGTGAGAAAGAAGCCATAAACGTAGTGCGACAATGGCTATAAGAATGTCGGTTTGAAAGTAGTAATGGAATGATGAACCTGTTTCAAAAATTTAACCCTGGTAATGGATACACTCGATAGTCTTCTTCGACACATTTGAATTACCTTTCCCGTCAGTGTG